>NC_060174.1:31751397-32355556 GCF_021184085.1 Oncorhynchus gorbuscha
AACAAAAACAAGCTCGTAGATTTAACATAACGTAGACTTTAAGCCATTGCAAGTCATTTAAATTGTCTCAGAAGAATATAACTTAAACATCAACTGTTGACACCAAATAAAGCTGTGGGTAAGGGGTCCCCTGTGATTGAAATGTAATACAAATGTAATACATTCCTTTGTGTATTTAAAGTTCACCGATGCTGCAATGACGAGTGGGAGGAGAGCAAATATTTGTGATTATCTCGGCCCTGTCCTCCTAATGTATTCTATACTTTGAGTATTGTGTCATAATGATAGCACTTCATAAAGAGCCATTGCTGGGACTGTCTCATCAATTACCTAACTATAGCATGTCATATTCCTCCTGAATGGCCCAGACATGCTTTAAGCCTTGAAAAATGGGTTCAAGCAATCCTGTGAGTCAATACATTGGAGGAATCCATAATATGCTCAGTGACACAGATGTTAGCAGGTATTTCATCACAGCTCTCCATCTTTCAGCCATTTCAATTGATCTATGAGAGGCCTAGAGATTTCACTTGTGTGATGATGATCCTGAACATTACGATGGCAATTTCTAGGGTTAGTGAAAATCTATTTTAGAAGAACATATTGTCCACCAGATGATAGCTTGCAGTCTGTGTCAACTTTTGTATCAATGTGAGCATTCAAGTAACATTCAGCGAGGGGGGGAAGAGGAAACTAGAAAATGTAGGATAAGGGATAAATATCTTGTGCCTTCCACACAAACTACTCATGTTTTTCTGTGGAATTGTTCTCACAAATCTAAGGTGTTTTAAAAAATTGTTTGTGTATGATGAGTAGAAATGATGTGTGTCAGCAATGTAGACTCTGCACTTACAACAAATGATATCTAGACATAAAAACATACATTTCTGCTCCGGGAGGAGTATTGCTCTTTAGCCAATTCAATTCCCTTTGAAATGTCTGTTTGTGGGGGGGCTTCAAAGGTGGCAAGAGATATAAAAAGGAAAGTAATTGTCTTTCATTCTATAGTTGCCTTGCCTATGTTTGGCATGCTCCCCGCAGCAGGGGATATGTGCACTGTGTGTTAAACAAGGCTTCCCTCCCATTGTCTCCGCTGCCCAGCCTCCAGGCCTCCAGTGAGGATTGACTGACCTTGGTGGATTGTCCGCAGGGCTCTCTGAATTGAGGATTATTCTGGCGGATTAAGTCTTTACAGCAGCAGACAGCTGTGTTGGTAACGATGCATCCCCACATCATGCTGACACTACAGAGGGGTTTCATCAAGGACATGGGGCCTTCCCTCTGGCCCACAGGTGCCTGCTCTGCTCCAGGCACAATCACACTGGCTTCTACCATTTTACTAACGCCTCCCTCCAGCTCTTTTACTGGACTCACATTTCATCTGGGTCTGGTTCTCCTTCCTTCTGTCGCTGTAGCTTTATCATTGGCCTGCCTTACATTTGCTGCATTGTTTAAATTCACTTAGCCTGCATTAACATGTTTACTTTCTTGAAAACCTTTCTGAACATGTAATTATAATACACTGCATGTATGGTGGCCAAAACAATTATTTTGTCAACAGATAAAGTTCCGGCTATACTTAAAATTAGGAAATTAGCCTGAATATTTAGAATATTTTACTTGCCAAATGTTTGTTGGCAAATTCCAAATACCTGAGTAATCTTTCACCACAGTACAATGTATATATTTTGAAATGGCACTTGTGCTCCATATATATCCTTTTGTCCACCCCTCCCTTCAGTGGGTGTGTATCCCTGCTAGTTTAAATTACCCTGCTATGATTCCCTGCACATAATAACCTGCATAGCATGCTCTAGGAGAGAGGTCCACAAAATCAAAAGGGAGTTGAAGGGCTCTTCAAACACATGAGTAGGAGCGGTTTCATTTTTCCAGTGTCCTAACAAATAATGTGAGAAAACACAGATGTTTGGGCTAATTTGCATAAAATTACAATCTAATTTTATTTGACAAAAGAGCCGAATACAACACGTGTAGACTTTACCGTGAAATGCTTGTTTACAAATGTGAATAGTAACTGGAGGAATAAAATACACAATAATGGAGCTATACAGGGAGTACCAGTACCAGGTCAATGTGCAGGGGTACGAAGTATTTGAGGTAGATACAGTATGTATGTATATAAAGGCACGGTAAAGTGACTAGGCATCAGCATAGATGATAATAAGAGTAAAATAAAGAACATAGTGTCATATGATGAGTGTATATGTGGGAATGTGTGTGTGTGTGTGTGTGTGTGTGTGTGTGTGTGTGTGTGTGTGTGTGTGTGTGCGTGCGTGCGTGCGTGCGTGCGTGCGTGCGTGCGTGCGTGCGTGCGTGCGTGTGTGTGTGTGTGTGTGTGTGTGTGTGTGTGTGTGTGTGTGAGTATGTAGTGTGTTTGTACAGTATGTGTGTAGGTTTTGTGTGAGAATGTCAGTGTAGTGTGTGTGTGAGTGAGTTTGTATATAGTGTTTATATTGTATATAATCCTGTGAGTGTGCATATGGTCAATGCAGATAGTCCGGGTAACCATTCATTAACTCTTTACCAGTCATAGGGCTATTTGCAGTCTTATGGCTTGGGTGTAAAAGCTGTCTCAGAGGCTGTTGGTCCAAGAGCCAGTGCTCTGGTACCGTTTTGCTGGACAGTAGCAGAGTGAACACTCTATAGCTTGGGTGACTGGAGTCTTTGGCAATTTTTCGGGCCAACCTCAGACACTGCCTGGTATAGAGGTCCTGGATGGCAGGGAGCTCAGTCCCTGCCATCCAGCCCCCCCCCCCGTAGCGCTTTGCATTTTTGTTCACCAATAGGGCATCCAATCTGACACTACGAAATGGTCCATTTGATGCTTGGCTGAATTTAATGGAAAAGGCAGGTCTGTTCATAACTTACTTAAGCTATTTGTGCTACACCTACCCACTATGATTCACACCAGTTCTCCCTTAGAAAATATATTGTTTTTTGTCTCAATGGAGCTTCTTGGTTTGAATGACTAAAAGGAAACATAAATGTTAGAATGCTTCATTTCAATTATATATTGAAGTTTAGACAGCCTTTCTTTGCATAATGCATTAAAATAGAATAATAATGATATACTGAAATGTTATTTTTTTCCTGACCATGTAAGCTGGCCAGGAAAACATAAACCTATATAGGTCCCAGAGTTTTTGCTCAATCAGCTCATGTGGACAGAAAAAAACATGAGGGTTGGGTATTTCACATACAGTATATTTCAACTGAGCAAGTTGACTTGCTCCAGAGCAGTGGTGGATTGTACATGCCACTTTGGGTGTTGTCAATGGAACATTTGACAGTTTTTATAATAGCCTCTATTAACACCAACAAGTGGTTCATTATGTGAAGCCAGATACCATGCAGCACAATCATGAAAGAGAGTAGTCTGGACATGGCAGAATAAGAAGCCAATGTCATACTGGCCATGACACACTCATGCAGAACCAGCTTAAAATTTCTTCCAGGCCATGCATGGGATTCAAACGTACTGCATGCAACCTAAGCCTATCGTAATTTCTTTACTCTCTTAGGGTAGAGTTGATTGAGAGGCTACTTTAGCATTTGGCAGACGAAGGCAATCTCTCGTTTCATTTCTGAAAGGTGGGAAATTCCAATCCTGTAAAAAGCCCATCATACTCCTGAGAAGCTCTGCTGAGAAGCACCAGTGCTCATTAGCATGACTAAAGGCACTTTCAATTAGCTCCCAGCTTAGCTTCTCACTACTATAAAAACAACCACTGATTTAGTTTTGTACAGATTTTTCTATCAGTGAAATATTACATTTATGTAAATGAGGGTTTCTCTTTGTTATCTTGTCTATTGGAATGTAAGATTATCCTCATGCCCCCATATATTGGTCAGTTATTAATAAAGTTCAAAAATCATAAGGTATCAACTATTTTAAGATGGACACTCAGTGTCCAACTCTATATCAGTCTCATTATTAATGAGGACCTCAGCCACCCAAGCCACGGCCTGTTCATCCTGCTACCATCTAGAAGGCGGAGAGAGTACAAGTGTATCAAAGCTGGGGCCGAAATACTGAAAAACAGCTTCTATCTCCAGGCCATCTCCAGGCCATAGTCACCACCAGCCAGCCTCCGCCCAGTACCCTGCCCTGAACTTAGTCACTGTTACTAGCTGGCTACCACCGGGTGCACCTTAGAAACCACTGCCCTATGTACATTGAACACTGGTCACTATAATAATGTTTCCATACTGTTTTACCCACTTCATATGTACAGTATATACTGTATATACTGATTACTTGTAGTTTGTCATGTTGTTTGTCTGTAATCTTTGTAATGACTTGGTGCTGCCTGTCTTGGCCAGGACACTCTTGAAAAATAGATTTTAAATCTCAATAAGAGCCCATCCTGGTTAAATAAAGGTAAAATATTAGATTAAAATAATAATAATACTCTATTCTAGTTAAGGATCATCCTATATAACTACTGTTGTATACACCTTTTCCACTCAAATACTGTCTATAATGTCTGTACACACCATCATATACATATATATTTATATTCTCGCACTCTGACATTGCTCATTCTAATATTTCTTACTTTCTATCTTAATTTTGGGGGGAGATTTGTGCATTTTGTATTGTTAGGTATTGCTGCACTGTTGGAGCTAGGAACATAAGCATTTCGCTGAACTTGCACAATGTGTGTACATGGCCAATAACATTTGGTTTGATTTGATGTCAGATCTGTTATCTTGTTATCCATGGCTTTGCTGAGGATTCAAGGGCCTGACAGGGACTTTAACCCATTATTTCAAGAAGTTGCGACCCTTTTGACGAGGTCACTAGGTGTCGTACTGACAGTAACGTAAAGCTATTAGTCTGTGTGTTTGTCATACAACTATAAAAAGACGGAGGAGACACACATAATTTTATCAGTAGGCCTCTGATCACTCTGAGTAGCTATGAGCTCACTTTCCCCTGTGGCCTGAAGTAAAGGGACACAAATCACTGTGTAATGAATTGAAATCCTTCTCCCCTAAGACCAGGCAGTGTCTGTGCACACTAATGTGGTAGTCTGCCACTCCCCCCAGACACGCTCATCTGTCGAAAGGTTAGAACCCTAAGGGGTCATCCCCGTTACCATGGAGACACTCACACAGGTACACAAACAATGGCGATTGATATTATAATAATAATAATAATAATAATAATATATGCCATTTAGCAGACGCTTTTATCCAAAGCGACTTACAATCATGTGTGCATACATTCTACGTATGGGTGGTCCCGGGAATCGAACCCACTACCCTGGCGTTACAAGCGCCATGCTCTAATCTCCAAAATAAATACTGCTACTCCAAAATATACGGTATGAGGTGACTTGAGGCTAAGAAATCCAGAGTGAATGCAATGTTCACTATTATTTCCCTTTGCTTAAAAGTGAACGTAGCATTCGTTCTAGATTCACCAGAGAAACACAAAGCCATCACAATGTAGAACAGGTGGGTGAGCTTGTGTCACAGACTTGTATGTCTATCAAGACATACAGGTTCTATGGATTTGCCTAAGTATTCTTCTAAAGTACAGGACTATTCATGTAACCCATTTCGTGCTGTCAAATGTGTCATCCACAGAGTATGCCACTATCACAGAATATTGTGAAATAGTTGCAACCACCCCTTTTCCCATCCATGGCTCCATCAATAGAGTGAAATTACCACAACTTTAAGTATCTTTAGGGAAATCTTTATTTTTCAGCGGCAATGAGATTACATTTCCCTTTATTGATTTGGTGTTATACAGTTTGTAAGCAATCTACTTGAATAGGATTAGAGCAGCATTTCCCAAACTCGGTTCTGGGGACCCCAGGGGGTGCACGTTTTTGTTGTTGCCCTAGCACTACCCAGCTGATTCAAATATCCAACTCATCATCAAGCTTTGATTATATGAATCAGCTGTGTAGTACTAGGGGAAACTAAATGTGCACCTCGGGGGCTGGACAGAGTCTGGATTAGGGCACGTTGTTGGAGTACAGGGCTGCCAGGGTTGTCAGCAGTAGAGTACTGTAGCTGATTGCTGGGTTCTAACCCCTAAAGCTGGCTCCAGACATGGCCAGCCCAGCCAATCAACTCACACAGTACATACACAGCACTGATTAACTGCCTGACTTAATGTTGCCTAAATCCAGATTACATTTATGCTAATTTTCATGTCATTCCTTCCTCACATGTGTTATGTCGTGTGTTCAGCATTCTGGTTCTGAAGAAATGCAAATTAGTAAGTGAAATTGAAATAAAAATTATTTGAAAACTGCCTCAGCACTTAATAATGTTAATGTATCTTTCGATGGGCAGCACTTGGCATCAGAGCCTGGGTGAGTGCGAAGTGAGAAAACCCAACGTGTGCATGGTATGATATGATGGCCAAATATATCATCCATTGAATATGCAAAAATTCTTAAATGCTGGTTCTTTATGTTGATCAGCCATGGTCCTCGGGACTCATTAGTATTCAGGGTGGGTTGCTGTAGAAGACAGTGACAGTCAGGATCCTGACCCGTGGTCAAGTGGCTATGTCTGATGACTTAATTAGGGTCAGAGTTTGAGAGCACACGATAACCAGGTTTCTACTCATTTGAATTTCTCTCAGGAATGATTAGTTGAATAGGTCAATTAAACATATTAGGTTGTAGTATTATCAGTCTCATTCAAGTTTGATGCCATTCTGCAAAACATCCCCCATGATAATGTGACAAGCATTAAGACAATTACAGCATTCATTTAAATGTTTGTGATGTCAAAAGTATAGTATATTATTCAATTGAATGCTGACAAACCTGAATTTACAACCAATTTACAACCAATTTGTTTTATTTCCTTGTGGTCTGTAGAATAATGACTAATGGACACTATACTGTAAAAGCAATACAATCTTAGTTTTTTTCCTTTACTTGGTGGTACTTAGCTGTGTAAATTATGTGTAATTTGAGTTAATTGCCCAGCTGCATTTCAATTGGTACATGCACATATGCACACACGCACGGACGCAGGCACATGCACACACGCGTATACACACACACACACCACACTTGCCCTCTCCAGCCTGTGTCCTGGGCTCATATACCCGCTCAGAGGAAAGGTGATAGCTGACAATGGGAAGTCATCTGCTCTATTGATCATGCTGTCAGCGTCTGACTTCAGCCAGGGAAGTGGCAGGCCAACACAACTGATGTTAACCCTTTAATGTGGGGCACAGGGTGGAACACGAGAGACAGTTTAATCAAACACTGATTGTATGGTAAGATGACTGTCTATTTAGTTGTTGTCCTTCAATGAGGAGGCGGTGGGAGGCGAAAACGTTTCCATAATGTCTCACACATGCACCTTTATAATCTGTTGTTGGAGAACATACTATGAAAACATCAAAAGTTAGATTGTACAGTGTCTAATTGCTTTATCTCCCCCCTCATGGTGCAGCATTCATTTGGGAAACCTCTAGTGTGCTGTTACCTGTAGGGAAAGGGGTGGGCTATGGGGATAGGGGAAAGGGGTGGGCTATGGGGATAGGGGAAAGGGGTGGGCTATGGGGATAGGGGAAAGGGGTGGGCTATGGGGATAGGGGAAAGGGGTGGGCTATGGGGATAGGGGAAAGGGGTGGGCTATGGGGATAGGGGAAAGGGGTGGGCTATGGGGATAGGGGAAAGGGGTGGGCTATGGGGATAGGGGAAAGGGGTGGGCTATGGGGATAGGGGAAAGGGGTGGGCTATGGGGATAGGGGAAAGGGGTGGGCTATGGGGATAGGGGAAAGGGGTGGGCTATGGGGATAGGGGAAAGGGGTGGGCTATGGGGATAGGGGAAAGGGGTGGGCTATGGGGATAGGGGAAAGGGGTGGGCTATGGGGATAGGTTCCTGACACCGGCGTCGTTGGTTTTGGAGATCATAGGGTGGATCCTGAGGGGGCATTGGTGTAGACTTTAGCTTTGGTTTGAGAGAGCAAGTGCTCCACATTACGTCACTCCGTCAAGCCTCTCTTCTCTTCCTCCAACTTGAGGGAAACAGAGATGGTTTTTACCCACAAGCCTATGCGTCATTGAATATTTATCATGTATCTGATTTGGGGAAGAGATTCCTGGGCTGTGGCAGCCCTCTGAGGCATGGAATCCAACACCCTGTAATTGAAGAAGTGCAATGTGGCTGTCATCTGCTGCCTTCTGGACATGGTTAATTAATTACCTGTTGGCCTCTACACTGTACTCGTTTACAAAGCCACTCCAGATCATTTCATTGACACGTCTCAACTCGTCATCAACTGCCTTAAGACCTCGGTGGCCTATAATAATAGAGCAGCTATTAATCTAATTTGAGTTGAAACAAATCGTATCCATATCCAGAGAAAGGGGCAAGTAAATAGATAGATACAATTACATTATCTACAGTCTTCAAACTGACAGCTTATCCATCTGTATCTGTATCCACCCCATGAGGCACAGGCTACCAGTAATTCTCCTACTGCTGGACCGATTTAGAATCATGTTGTAAATTTACTGTATATGCTGTATTGTACTAAGGTTGTAGGTGTTATCTGGATTTCATGTGGAAGTAGCTGGGTGAAAAATGAATGTCTTTATTTGTGCTAGATGTAGTTTCACCCTTCCTTACAGTGTGCACCGCTTTGGTGTGGAGGATATCGATTTTCTGAAACAGGAGCATTAGTGATTCTCGAGTCGAGGGTATTAAACTCAAATCATTGTGTTCTATTGTTTGGCATGTCATATTGATTATCTCCCGGGTTTCACTGGCAAGAGTGAAATATTGTAGCCTCAACGGCGTTGCACACAGAAAATGGGATCCATTGGAAAAGAAATAAGTACTGCAGTCGCTTCAGAATAATCGAGCAAGATTCAATCTTTTTTTCATGAAAGCTGTGCGTGACAAAAAGGGGAACAAATATAAGGTGGAAAAGAGGTGATATTGGCTTTTCCGGTTTCAGACATGCTGTCAGAGCAGATGAAAGTTGCAGACTTTCTCATGACATTGTAGAACAAAATTAAGACAAAAGACAGTCACAGAGGTGTGGGGAAACAAGGCTCATAATTGAGGCCCGTTCACAAAAACAATATAGGTCTACTGTTCTTATGTGAAGATCAGATGAAGTCATATCATCTTTATGTGCAGGTTAGGGGGCTGACTGTAGCAGACAGAATCTTCCATGTTTCCAACTGAAGAATCAATGAGAGCAGAGAATAGGTCTTATTCTCTGTGCTATGCATGGCTGGCCGGGGGCTGTCTGCTAGCTGCTCTGTGGTTTCACATTGTGGGGAACAGACAGACAGCAGCAGTGTAACATGTTAAAATAGCACTGCAAAGTTCTACCCGTTGACCATAAGCTTTGATGGGAAAGCTATTAAATTATTGATCAGGTTCATCAAATCCCTCATTATTTCATAGTACCTGTTAGGGGCCAGTCCCCTAGGAGCTCCCTGTAGACTGTTCAGAGCGATGTCTAGCTCTCCTCTCACTCAGGGACACGCTGTGCATGATAAAGATAAACCTCTCGTTTAGCTGAAATCAATATTCTAATCCATGAGTCACATTCACTGTTTCCTCTCTCCTCTTTGCAGGAAAAACAATGGTTACAGAGAGAAAATGTTTCCTTTGAGGTCAAAGACTATGGCTATAAGGATGGTATTCTGAAGGTACTTTCAAACATCTTGCTGTTGTCAGGCTGTATTGCTCACAGTTGACCCTAAATAAAACTAAGTTTATCAATTTATTTGGTGTAAATATCAGTCTTATAAATGGATCTTGTAATTCGATTTGCATGCCCTCTAATTATGTAAATCTGAAGATAGCAAGCTGTAGAACTGTCTTTTGTTGTTGTTAAATTCTACATTCAATTGTGGTCACGAATCAGTGCATTTTAATTGCAGATGTTATAATTGGAGCGGAATGCTGGGACCTGTCATCCTCTGTGAGGCTTCTGGAGGCAGCTGATAAGTACAGAGCCATATCCTCATTGTTCTGCACAATACAGAGACACAGAGACTGATTTTTAAACATCCCACCCATCATCACACACAACCGGAACAGATGCCAAGACTTATATGAGGTGTCTAAAGAATATTTATTATAATAGCTACAGTCTGCTGAATACAAGTTACCCATTACAGTTTTGTATTTCCGATCCATTATGCGAACTTATGAACCATTACTTTTTCAGTTCACTGGGTTACACTATAGAAACTGACGTAACAGTCCATTGTCTTTACAAAGTGATTATTTCAAAATATGAAATGGGTTTCTCAAAACTCTAATATAATCCCTCCAACCCTTGTGGTGTGTAGCTTTCACTGCTATGCGGATGACACACAGCTGTACATTTCAATGAAACATGGTGAAGCCCCAAAATTGCCCTTGCTAGAAGCATGTGTTTCAGACATAAGGAAGTGGATGGCTGCAAACGTTCTACTTTTAAACTCGGACAAAACAGAGATGCTTGTTCTAGGTCCCAAGAAACAAAGAGATCTTCTGTTGAATCTGACAATTAATCTTAATGGTTGTACAGTCGTCTCAAATAAAACTGTGAAGGACCTTGGCGTTACTCTGGACCCTGATATCTCTTTTGAAGAACATATCAAGACCATTTCAAGGACAGCTTTTTTCCATCTACGTAACATTGCAAAAATCAGAAACTTTCTGTCCAAAAATGATGCAAAAAAATTAATCCATGCTTTTGTCACTTCTAGGTTAGACTACTGAAATGCTCTACTTTCCGGCTACCCGGATAAAGCACTAAATAATCTTCAGTTGGTGCTAAATACGGCTGCTAGAATCCTGACTAGAACCAAAATATTTGATCATATTACTCCAGTGCTAGCCTCTCCACACTGGCTTCCTGTCAAAGCAAGGGCTGATTTCAAGGATTTACTGCTAACCTACAAAGCATTACATGGGCTTGCTCCTACCTATCTCTCTAATTTGGTCCTGCCGTACATACCTACACGTACGCTACGGTCACAAGACGCAGGCCTCCTAATTGTCCCTAGAATTTCTAAGCAAACAGCTGGAGGCAGGGCTTTCTCCTATAGAGCTCCATTTTTATGGAACGGTCTGCCTACCCATGTCAGAGACGCAAACTCAGTCTCAACCTTTAAGTCTTTACTGAAGACTCATCTCTTCAGTGGGTCATATGATTGAGTGTAGTCTGGCCCAGGAGTGGGAAGGTGAACGGAAAGGCTCTGGAGCAACGAACCGCCCTTGCTGTCTCTGCCTGGCTGGTTCTCCTCTTTCCATTGGGATTCTCTGCCTCTAACCCTATTACAGGGGCTGAGTCACTGGCTTACTGGGGCTCTCTCATGCCGTCCCTGGAAGGGGTGTGTCACCTGAGTGGGTTGATTCACTGATGTGGTCATCTTGTCTGGGTTGGCGCCCCCCCTTGGGTTGTGCCATGGCGGATATCTTTGTGGGCTATACTCAGCCTTTTCTCAGGATGGTAAGTTGGTGGTTGAAGTTATCCCTCTAGTGGTGTGGGGGCTGTGCTTTGGCAAAATGGGTGGGGTTATATCCTTCCTGTTTGGCCCTGTCCGGGGGTGTCCTCGGATGGGGCCACAGTGTCTCCTGACCCCTCCTGTCTTAGCCTCCAGTATTTATGCTGCAGTAGTTTATGTGTCGGGGGGCTAGGGTCAGTTTGTTATATCTAGAGTACTTCTCCTGTCCTATTCGGTGTCCTGTGTGAATCTAAGTGTGCGTTCTCTAATTCTCTCCTTCTCTCTTTCTTTCTCTCTCTCGGAGGACCTGAGCCCTAGGACCATGCCCCAGGACAACCTGACATGATGACCCCTTGCTGTCCCCAGTCCACCTGGCTGTGCTGCTGCTCCAGTTTCAACTGTTCTGCCTTATTATTATTCAACCATGCTGGTCATTTATGAACATTTGAGCATCTTGGCCATGTTCTGTTATAATCTCCACCCGGCACAGCCAGAAGAGGACTGGCCACCCCACATAGCCTGGTTCCTCTCTATGTTTCTTCCTAGGTTTTGCCCTTTCTAGGGAGTTTTTCCTAGCCACCATGCTTCTACACCTGCATTGCTTGCTGTTTGGGGTTTTAGGCTGGGTTTCTGTACAGCACTTTGAGATATCAGCTGATGTACGAAGGGCTATATAAATAAATTTGAATTGATTTGATTTGATTTAGCTGAATGCTTTATTCCAGAATGAAACCCAGTATTTTCTGCCTGTGTATGACTGTAGTGTAGTGTTAAAGATGACTAGTCGCTCCCCTCAAGAAACCAACACTCGACCCCTCTGACGTCAAAAACTACAGACCCATATTCCCTCTTTCTTTAATTTCCAAAACACTTGAGTGTGCTGTCTTTGACCAGCTCTCTCATATCTCTCTCAGAGCAATCTTCTTGACCCTAACCAGTCAGGCTTCAATGCAGCTCACTCAACTGAGACAGCTCTCCTCTGTGTCACAGAGGCTTTTTGCTGTGCCAAAGCTGACTCGCTCTCCTCAGTTCTCATACTTCTAGATCTATCCCCTGCCTTCGACTGTGAACCATCAGATCCTCCTCTCCACCCTCTCAGGGTTGGTTGTCTCAGGCTCTGCACACTCCTGGATTGCATCCTATCTGGCAGGTCGCTTCTACAAGGTGGCGTGGAGAGGATCTATGTCACCATCACGTGCTCACACTATTGCTGTCCACCAGGGCTCGGTTATAGGCCCTCTATCCTTTTCTCATTTACACCAAGTCACTCGGCTCTGTCATATCTTAACATGGTCTCTCCTATCATTGCTATACGGATGACACTCAACAACTCTTCTCCTTCCCCACTTTTCTGACACCCTGGTGGTGCCACACATCTCTGCATGCCTGGCAGACATCTCAGCTAGGATGTCAGTCCACCACCTCAAGCTCAACTAAATGGAGCTGCTCTTCCTCCCAGTGAAGGCCTGACCATTCCAAGTCCTCTCCATCCCGGTCCTCCTCCCAGAGTGAAAATAACCTTGGTGTGACCCTGGACAACACCCTGTCTTTCTCTGCAAACATCAAAACACTCCTGTAGGTTCATGCTCTACAACATCTGTAGAGTACAACCTTTCCTCATGCAGTGCAAATCCAGCTACTTCCTGTCTAGCCTTTGCAACTCACTGTTGACTGGGCTCCCTGTTAATTCCATCAAACCCCTGCAACTTATCCAGAATGCCGCAGCCCAGATGGTGTTCAACCTCCCTAAGTTCTCTCATGTTACCCTGCTCCTCTGCACACTCCACTGGCTTCCAGAAGCTTGCATCATCTTCAAAGGGGAACTACCCCTCCTTACCTTCAGGCTATGCTCAAACCTTATATCCCAACCCGAGTACTCCGTTCCGCCACCTCTGGTCTCTTGTGACCCGAGCCCACCTTGGTACAATTGTGATGTGTTGTTGTCTCACCTATATACTGTATCTTAAGATGAATGCACTAATTGTAAGTCGCTCTGGATAAGAGCGTCTGCTAAATGACTAAAATGCAAAACATTTGTTGTTCTGGTGTGTTCCCCTGTTGGGTGTTCTAAATGACAGATCCACAGTGGCTGCCTAGCCAACCTCCCACCTCCCCTGACTCCACAGGGTCTCTCACAAAGCTAATGGTCACACCAGGCCTGTCAGAGCTCTCCAAAGCATGTCCTTTGTGATGGCTCTGTTCCTCTCTCACCCCTGCTGCCCTGCACCTTACTACAAATGTCAGAGAATATTGATTTGGCAAGCAGTGACAAAGGCCTAACTGAGAGAGCTCCTTTTGTACTATCACAATTCACAGGCCTGACCTTCTTCATACACACTGGAGCACTGTGGAGCTGTATCAATATTTCATATCTTCCTGTATTACATTTCCCACTGAAATACACGGACAGTTAGTCGGACCTGATTCCACAATACATTTCCACTTGACTTTCTAAAAATCGCCATGAACCACCACCACAGCCTCCTGTATAATTATTCAGATGTTGCCATGTTGTTTTTGATTGCAAGCCTTATTTGAATGTCTCTTGTTGATGTCGGGATTTGGCCAGGGTTGTTACGGTTTTTGGTCACTAGATGCCCCCATTGTGCCTTTTGACCATTTCTTTTCCCTTGATCCCCATTATTATTAGCACCTGTGCCTCATTTCCCCTGATTGTATTTAAACCCTTTGTTTTACTCAGTTCTTTGCTCTGTGTTTGTATGTTAGCACCCAGCCCTAGTACTATGTGAACTCTTGTTGATCCCGGTGGACTCTCTTGTGGAATTCTGTTTTTTGTTCTTGTTTGTTTGTTTTTGAGTATCTTTTGAGGCTTTTTTGTGCTATACCTTCCACCTTGTGGATTTACCTTTTTGTCTTGGAGGATTACCTTTGTTCTTGTGGAATTCCTTTTGAGGTTGTGGAGTTACATGTTTTCCTGAAGAACTTCACTTTTTATTTCATTAAATACACCGTCTCAAGTACTGCTGTGTCTGCCTCATCTTCTGGGTTCTGCTGACTATTCGTGGCTCAGTTGGTTTAGTGACTGTTTCTCACTCCGGAGACCTGGGTTCGTAACCGGGTCCTGACAGTTGAAGCTTTCTTCTCCCATTTATATTACATATCCAAGCACAGTGTGGTCTACAGTATAGGAACACATAGCAGTGGAGGACATAATTTGGAATTCTGACACTGCATGGCATCCCCCTCCCACAGAAACATCAACGGGCCTTGGAAGGCAGAGCTACTCTCTTGTGATGCAAATTAAACAAAGTAGGAACCATTTTTCCAAGGAAACAAAAGTTAATTTTCCTCTATGCCCGTTGAGTATTTCAAAAACTTCACAAAGCTCCTCAATATTTAGCAAATAGACTGCATCAATGTGGTATATATGACCTACTCCTGTGGTTTATTTATGTTTCAAGTGTACAGAGCTATGATTACAGTGATATTATTAAGTGATGAAAGGTGTACGACCTATAATAAATTTGATTTGAACCTCAAAGCTATTTGTACTTCCTAAGAGAATACTAGACAACATTTGTCTAGTGTAAAATCAGAATATTATATCAGTTTTGAGCAGTACAAGATTGTGTACAGATGTTTACGATCAATTCAGGTCCAAAATGTGACATCATTTTGTCAGATAAATTACTTTATTAAAGAAAATCGAAACACCCGGAAGAATACAAAATCAACCTACTCAGTAGTAGAGGTACCCATCCAAACAGGACTAGATGGAAGTTCTTGTATTGAAACAATGTGGCAAAGAGTCTACTTTTCTATGCTTTGCATGACTGATAACCAATTATTTCACTGTTTGATAATGAAACAACATTCATTCGGAGTCAGACAACTGGAAATTTGGCTTATGGAGTCATTGGTGTAGCTACTTATCCTATGACCTTTGTAAAAAATATGTTTATTTCCAGTTAACGATAAAAGGGCCCCATCTCTGCGCTACTTAGATAGCCCTCACCCATACAAGAGCGGTCACAGAGGTTTCCGACTCTGATGCTTAAATACAGTAATAAGCCCTCCAACTGGCTGTCACAAGACTTTTCATGGTAAAACTGTTGTGAAAAATGTTTTTGCTATTGTATCCACTGCTGCTCTGGTGGTTGCTACAGGTCCTGGTACTTGGTAAAGTTCATGATGCTGCTGACTTTAATGAGTACACCAGGACAAGTGGAAGCAAAATAGCCCCATAACATCAAAGATCCACCACCATATTTAACCATAGGTATTCTGCATATACTTCTGTTTTTCAACAACAAACCCACCAATTGTGTGTGTGGCCAAAGAGCTACATTTTCATGTCATCTGACCATAGCACCGATTTCAATCCAAGTGCAAATGCCATTTATTAAACTCCAGACAGTGCTATGGTCAGATGACATGAAAATAGAACTCTTTGGCTACACACACCAGTGGTCAACGGCATCATGAACTTTATCAAGTACCAGGACATTTTAACCTAAAAAATCAGTTTGGCTCTGCCAGGAGGCTGACACTTGGAAGTGGATCTTCCAGCAAGACAATAACCCAAAGCACACATCAAAATGTGCAAAAACATGGTTAATTAACCACAAAATCAACATTTTGCAATGGCCATGTCAGTCTCTGCACTTGAACCCCATTGAAAACCTGTGTTTTGAAATGAAGAGTGCAGTCCAAGCGCTGACAAAGGATATCAAGGATCTGGAAAGTCTCTGTATGGAGGAATGGTCTAAGATCCCTTTTAATCTGTTCTCCAATCTCATAAATTATTTTAGAAAAAGGCTCAGTGTTGTTATCCTCGCAAGGGGAGGAGGGTGCTGGAGTAAAAACTGAAAAGAGGGGAGCCAATAATGTTGACCCCTATCTTTTTTTAGATTTTTTAAAATATATTAAATACAATATTTCTCTGGGCAATTGTATTAGTATAAAATAATATAATTTTACATTTTTTTTGCAAATAATATATGTCATGTCCAGACCGTAGTTCCTTTTTTATGTCTCTATTTTTGGTTTGGTCAGGGCGTAAATTGGGGTGGGCATTCAATGTTTTATATTTCTGTGTTTGGCCCGGTATGTCACGATCGTTACAATATAGCTCAGTATGTGTGTAGTTATGTATTGTATACGGTATATTTTGCTTATCTTTATCAAGGGTGGCAATAATTATGGACCACACTCTATATACTGTAAATTAATGGATAATATATAGGAATCCTTCCTGATTCTCCTCTTATCACTCTTCAATGTAGAAGCCCATCTTTGTCCTCTACATTTGCCTGTGTCATGGTCTCTCTCCCAGCTCGGTGAGCTCTGCGAGCTCTAGGGAGCACTTGTCTGTAACGCTAGATGCATCCGTTGCATGTCTAGCCTTCATTATTTCACCTCTAGAAGACCTTTGCTGGAAACAGGAGAGGCTGTAGAGAAAGCAATGTTTTAACTGTTTGTTGTGTAGCTCAATTGAAGGTGTGTTGTCCTTGTCAATTTTCCTGACTAGATTTGACATGGCACGAACAAAACCAACGTTTATCAATCAATGCATAATTATTTTTTTAAATGTTCTTTCCTTCATGGGGAAGCAAAACAACTCAATTGTTTAATTACATTAACACTTTATTATATTTTAATAACGAACATCATTATTTTTAACATCTCTTCCTTGAGAAAAATCAAGTGTAAATACATTAGAAGGGGCCAGCAACATTACATGGATGTGATTCAATATATCCATTGCATTGGGTTAGGGTGAGACCTTGGCAGCTCAAACTCAATTGTGTAGTCTATGTTTTCTATGTTTGATCTAATTGTCCACTGTTCAAAGGCTGTCTGTGTGTCCCCAGAGGCTGTCTGTCTGTCCCCAGAGGCTGTCTGTGTGTCCCCAGAGGCTGTCTGTGTGTCCCCAGAGGCTGTCTGTGTGTCCCCAGAGGCTTGCACCACGCTGCCGTACGTGACGGTTGTCGGTTGTCTCTTCTGTTGAATTATAAATGGAGGGCAATGAAATGGGAGGTGGGAATTCGGGGTGGGAGAATCCATTCTGATTGGGCGTTGAATACATTGGATCGATTATCCCTTTTGAGTGGCATTTAAATAGACTGTAATTATTCTAATTGTCAGAATTGAATTAATAATGGTGTCTTCCTGATAGTTCTACATGCTTGTGTGTAGAACAAGCTCACTGGAATTTGTTTACCTGTTGGATTTCATTACAGATGGCATGGAAAACAGTTGCATTGCATTTATTGTAAAAACACATTTTTTCTGCTGTGCATGGAAACACATGTCATGTTTCTATATGCACACCCTATCTTCTCTCTCCATAACGTCATGTTGTGGAATATTGGTTGGCTCCTGTTCTCAGGTGGCAATACAATATTCTAATATAGATCTCTCTGGAGGCAATTAGTTGTACAGTATTGAGGGGAGAAGAGATGAAAAGTAGACATGAGAAGATCATGGTCCCTTTGAAAGGCTTTATCCTCACTATAGGGGAGCCAATCCTTGAGGAGCATGCGAGGACCATTGAGATAGTATCCTAAGTAGCACAGAGGGAGACTTCCCAATGATTAATCTATTATTAATGTGTCACTCATTTGAAGATGCCATTATATCAATGTGGATTATGGTTTCCTAATATTGACCATTAAATCCATCTGTTCACTTTTTCAAACTAGGTTAAAGACTTTTACTTTGAACACCAAACAGATCATTTACTCTTCAGTGTAGGGAGAGTGACGTGTGTAAGAGCTCTTTTAGTCTTCCAAGTACTTATTGAGGCCTTGAATAAATAATTCACTGTTATTACTTTCATAACCATCTCATTACGTTAAATGTAGTTCTAGTCCACACATCCAACCATGGACTGCTGAAATCTGTCCAGGTACAAGGGCAATTAGAGGATGTCTATACTGTAAACTAGTCCATGCAGTCCAATAGAGCCTCAAGCGTGTTCCAGGAGCTAAGTGTCAGTCGAACAGGAACCTAATGAATAATTATCTGCTGGGGTAGAATCGATGGGGCATTAAATAAATGATGTTGTTAAGCATGATGTTGGCATTAGTTCTAATTCGATGAGAAGCAACTGCAGCTGTTGCTGCCCATGCTTAAATGTATCTTTTTAATTGACCTCGAGAGGCAAACTGGAAATAGATCATTTTCACAGGAAACTCAACTCTCTCTATTGAGCAAAAGGGCAAAGCCTGGTGCGCAGACTGTTAATCAATCTGCATTTACACAGAGATCTGGTTCTGAAATCTAATCATATACTGTAGTAGCCTACATGTAAAGGAAAATAACACATTATCACCCAGAAAAGTGTGAAACATGTATACCAAACATTTAGTTGGATGTGTTTGTTCACGGAAGACCTACGTATGACTGCATTTTGAATCAGCCAAATGCATTCCCCTCTTGATACATTGAGACTGGGTAGAGAATCTGTAGGCTGCTAGTGTTTCTCTCCCTGGGTGCTCGCTGTCTGGCTGACACGGTGTTCAGTAGGCAGATCAGACAGGCTGCAGACTGGGTAAAGGAATAGGAAGAAACACAGTCGTTACTAATTGGCAGGGTTCATTGGGCCCAGCAATCACTATGTGTTGGCTGAGTAGCATTGGTGGACAGGTATTAATGGAGTTGCCCATTTCTCTTTCCCAGCAGTGAGACTTAGAGGGCCTGGGCCTGTCAGCCCTCCCCTCCTCTACCCACCACCACATCATCCTGTCTGGAGCCTCAGCTAGGCCTGGCTACCACTCTATCACCTCTGCTCAGAATGTACCACCTTCCACAACTCCATGCATTCAGAATATACAATTCTATGCAAGAGACTACAAATCCCCATTGCATCCTCCTTTATTGTGAATGTTATACTGTAGCATTGCCTCACAATGTGATATATTTGTCAGGAGGTGAAAACCACAACCCTGCAGAAATCAGACACCCTTCCCCATTCAATATACTTCAATGTCCCACATGAAAATATATTATTTCCCCAGCTGCCTGCAGTTCTATCCCAGATTCAGCCCACCTGATGGTGATGGTGATGGCAGTTGTCATCATGGCCAACAGGTCCGTCAGGAACCTAACATGCTTACCTGACCGCACGTGCCAGTGCGCATGTTGATTTTGTCCACCCACACCAGACGCGATCAAGACACGCAGATTGAAATATCAAAACAAACTCTGAACTAACTATATTAATATGGGGACAGGTCGAAACCATTAAACATTTATGACAATTCAGCTAGCTAGCTTGCTGTTAACAGCTAGCTAATTTGTCCTGGGATATAAACATTGGGTTGTTATTTTACCTGAAATACACAAGGTCCTCTACTCTGACAATTAATCCACAGTTAAAAGGGTAAAAGTTTGTTTCTAGTAATCTCTCCTCCTTCAGGCTTTGGACTTTATATGGCAGTGGGCAACCAACGTTAAGGTGCATTACCACTACCAACTGGACTGGAATGTGGACCTCAGTTCCACTTTCAATCACCCATGCGGGTATATGCTCCTAAAAAACAATGAGGAGATCGGAGAGGCGGGACTTGGACCACATCAAGCATCACAAACAGAACCAAGTTCTATTTTAGCGCCTGGCTATGCAGACGCTCGTTGACACGCGCAAGCATATATATGTACATTTATTTTGCAACATGAGTAGTGCAGGTCAGCATGTAAAGTGACAGTATGAAACTATGGCAGTGGGATGTGACTTGGAACCTCTCATTGGCTTCATTGTTGACTGACACACTTTGGAAACTGTGTGGGTGTGACTGGGACCTCCATATAAAGGCTATTCATTTTTCATGTTTATTTATTTATTTTTATTTATTTCACCTTTATTTAACCAGGTAGGCAAGTTGAGAACAAGTTCTCATTTACAATTGTGACCTGGCCAAGATAAAGCAAAGCAGTTCGACAGATACAACGACACAGAGTTACACATGGAGTAAAACAAACATACAGTCAATAATACAGTATAAACAAGTCTATATACAATGTGAGCAAATGAGGTGAGAAGGGAGGTAAAGGCAAAAAAGGCCATGGTGGCAAAGTAAATACAATATAGCAAGTAAAACACTGGAATGGTAGTTTTGCAATGGAAGAATGTGCAAAGTAGAAATAAAAATAATGGGGTGCAAAGGAGCAAAATAAATAAATAAATTAAATACAGTTGGGAAAGAGGTAGTTGTTTGGGCTAAATTATAGGTGGGCTATGTACAGGTGCAGTAATCTGTAAGATGCTCTGACAGTTGGTGCTTAGAGCTAGTGAGGGAGATAAGTGTTTCCAGTTTCAGAGATTTTTGCAGATTGTTCCAGTCACTGGCAGCAGAGAACTGGAAGGAGAGGCGGCCAAAGAAAGAATTGGTTTTGGGGGTGACCAGAGAGATATACCTACTGGAGCGTGTGCTACAGGTGGGAGATGCTATGGTGACCAGCGAGCTGAGATAAGGGGGGACTTTACCTAGCAGGGTCTTGTAGATGACATGGAGCCAGTGGGTTTGGCGACGAGTATGAAGCGAGGGCCAGCCAACGAGAGCGTACAGGTCGCAATGGTGGGTAGTATATGGGGCTTTGGTGACAAAACGGATTGCACTGTGATAGACTGCATCCAATTTGTTGAGTAGGGTATTGGAGGCTATTTTGTAAATGACATCGCCAAAGTCGAGGATTGGTAGGATGGTCAGTTTTACAAGGGTATGTTTGGCAGCATGAGTGAAGGATGCTTTGTTGCGAAATAGGAAGCCAATTCTAGATTTAACTTTGGATTGGAGATGTTTGATATGGGTCTGGAAGGAGAGTTTACAGTCTAACCAGACACCTAAGTATTTGTAGTTGTCCACGTATTCTAAGTCAGAGCCGTCCAGAGTAGTGATGTTGGACAGGCGGGTAGGTGCAGGTAGCGATCGGTTGAAGAGCATGGATTTAGATTTACTTGTATTTAAGAGCAATTGGAGGCCACGGAAGGAGAGTTGTATGGCATTGAAGCTTGCCTGGAGGGTTGTTAACACAGTGTCCAAAGAAGGGCCGGAAGTATACAGAATGGTGTCGTCTGCGTAGAGGTGGATCAGGGACTCACCAGCAGCAAGAGCGACCTCATTGATGTATACAGAGAAGAGAGTCGGTCCAAGAATTGAACCCTGTGGCACCCCCATAGAGACTGCCAGAGGTCCGGACAGCAGACCCTCCGATTTGACACACTGAACTCTATCAGAGAAGTAGTTGGTGAACCAGGCGAGGCAATCATTTGAGAAACCAAGGCTGTCGAGTCTGCCGATGAGGATGTGGTGGTTGACAGAATCGAAAGCCTTGGCCAGATCAATGAATACGGCTGCACAGTAATGTTTCTTATCGATGGCGGTTAAGATATCGTTTAGGACCTTGAGCGTGGCTGAGGTGCACCCATGACCAGCTCTGAAACCAGATTGCATAGCAGAGAAGGTATGGTGAGAATCGAAATGTTCGGTAATCTGTTTGTTGACTTGGCTTTCGAAGACCTTAGAAAGGCATGGTAGGATAGATATAGGTCTGTAGCAGTTTGGGTCAAGAGTGTCCCCCCCTTTGAAGAGGGGGATGACCGCAGCTGCTTTCCAATCTTTGGGAATCTCAGACGACACGAAAGAGAGGTTGAACAGGCTAGTAATAGGGGTGGCAACAATTTCGGCAGATAATTTTAGAAAGAAAGGGTCCAGATTGTCTAGCCCGGCTGATTCGTAGGGGTCCAGATTTTTCAGCTCTTTCAGACATCAGCTGAATGGATTTGGGAGAAGGAGAAATGGGGAAGGCTTGGGCGAGTTGCTGTTGGGGGTGCAGTGCTGTTGACCGGGGTAGGAGTAGCCAGGTGGAAAGCATGGCCAGCCGTAGAAAAATGCTTATTGAAATTCTCAATTATGGTGGATTTATCAGTGGTGACATTGTTTCCTATCTTCAGTGCAGTGGGCAGCTGGGAGGAGGTGTTCTTATTCTCCATGGACTTTACAGTGTCCCAGAACTTTTTTGAGTTAGTGTTGCAGGAAGCAAATTTCTGCTTGAAAAAGCTAGCCTTGGCTTTTCTAACTGCCTGTGTATAACGGTTTCTAGCTTCCCTGAATAGCTGCATATCACGGGGGCTGTTCGATGCTAATGCAGAACGCCATACTTTCAGTTTTACTGTTTACCACATAATATGTCAAGTCAGTCAGTGGGAGGGTTTAATGTTCTGAGAGACACAACTAGATATCAGGAGAGTTAATAGGATGTATCAGAAGAGTGATGAGCAGCTCTGTTTTGTTGAGGCCTGAGTGCTGCCTGAGGATATCTTGGTGCTCTGCCACGGAATTAGCCAGGTTGGGTTTGGACCGCCATGCTTTGCATCTGGGCTTAGTTCCGCCAGGCTTTGGGTCAGAGTACCAGCGCGCAGTAATTACATCTGGCTGCAGCTCCCTCTACAGGATTAGGTGAATTGTGGCCAAGAGGCCCTTTATAATTGCCCCTTATTACCATTTGTCGGGGCGCAGTGGAGGAAAAGGTCAGTGGTTCAGACACCCTCTTGGCCACAATCCCCCGACACCCTCCTCTTCCCTTAACACCTCCCCCAATGCACCCTTTGACCATTAATAACCCTCTTTTCTCTTTAAAAACAAAGTTCTCTCTTTCTCACTATCCCTCTCTTTCGTTCTCTCAATGGAGATACTATGGAAAATATAGGAGGTCAAGGCTCAGGGTCCTTGCATGGTGGGCTAGCTTTTTAAAAACGGGGTCTATCAGAGCCATAGGCCCCTCATTATCCTGGGCTGAAAATATGTGACCTTGTTTGGTACCACAGAAAATGTACATAGCAATGGGGTATTGTGAGAATGTAATTGCTTCTTTCCTTTTTCTCCTTTTTGCATCTTGTTAAGCTTTGTAAGTGCCTTGACAATTTCTCTGAAGCCTCTTCAGTTCTTTTCTCCCTAAAATAGGAATTTCCATCCCTTTTTTGCTGCTTTTGTTTGTCTCTGAAAATAATCTGCTTGTGCAGAAATAATTAGATGTATTATGTCTACAGAGACAGCATTTGTATTCTGAAGAGAATTTCCCAATTCTATTCATATATCTCAAAAGAAGCAATCTTTTCCCTGGTCAAATTAGTCTGTCGGCAAAACAGAGTTTACACCGTAGGCACAGGGAACTGGAGGTAAATTGTGATACCATTTTTTGTATTCATCAGATATGTCAGGAATAGATTTATGTTTAGTTTATGCATTTGTTTATGTGTGTCTTAATAATGCCATGACAGTGTTATTTTAGCTAGGGATGCAGTTTATTGTGAGTGTTTTATCTCACCTATACCTCAAAATCAGTGGAACCAGTCAAATTACCCAGTACATATTTCCTCCTACCTGCAATTGTTTGAAACACTATAGAGGTCATGCTACATTGAGCTCCACTGACAATCCCAAGGTAACATGGTAATAGAAGCACATTACTGTGGCAGCATACTTTGATATGAAGACACCGACAGTACTGTTGCAAAAGCGTTTACCATGATTGATTCATGCATGGAGTGCTGCATGATGATTTTAATTGGTGTTTTGATTGAACAACAGTCTCCCAGATCGCAAGATGATCATATCCATGAAGGGAGGCAGCAGGGTGCAGGAAACAACAAGAGCTTTCCTCCTGCTTCCCATATACATTACCTACATTTTTTTGGTGAAATAGCACCACCATTCTGTAGCCATACAATTTTAATGCCTGAAATAGAAACTCAAATGTTATCATACTACTGTGTGAGTGACTGTGCATTTGTGTGCATGCATATGCCTGTGTGCGTGCCTGCCTGTCTGTGTCCCATATCATCATACTGTATGTCAGTCAAGTCCATGAACACATTTATCCAGTGTCAAATGAAGGACATTTGAACTAAATGCAGAAGGCAAGCAAACAGATGCAGTTAATTGTTATTCTAACTCACGCTTGTGACTTTTTTAGTGTTGCCATTAATACAATTTTCAGTAAAATTTATCATCACTGGCTATTGATTCAATATTAAATCCTCTTCAGTAATGGTTTAACCATACTTTCCCCCTCATTTGAAATTCCTGGAAAAACTGCATGCTAAGTGTCTCTGATTACAGGGTCCTGAACTTATCAAGACGTGTAAGTCTTTGAAAGTGGGTGACTTATATGAGAGTGTAATTGTAAACGATGTCAGATTAATATTATCACAACATGTGTGTTATTGCCTACTGTTGGGAAAAGCCACGCCACCTCCTGTTCTCCTTGGCTTTGTAGATAAAGGATAATGTGGGTGACCCTGTGTGACTGTTTGTTCTCCAATTTGTTCTGCAGTTTCTCTGGCTCCTGCAAGGTGCCTTTGACTAGGAACGAGGACTGCTTCCCGCGCCTGCTGAATTTCTTAACTGAGTGAGAAGCAAAGATTTATCTGCTCATCTGCTAGGCGCTCTCTGTCCCCTGCCATGCCATGTATCTTAACTCTCAGGGGACACATCATACTAAAGAAAGAAAGATCAGCATTGCTTGCTGTTTGGGGTTTTAGGCTGGGTTTCTGTATAAGCACCTTGTGACATCTGCTGATGTTGACATACACTTGATTTGATATTTAACTTTTAGATACTTAAATCTCCATTGCATTGAATTATGTAATACTTTATATTTACACACTGATTTCAATTATTGAACACACACATTCCCATGCATACCAATACATGGAATGTTGTACAGTCTTTAGATTGCTTACTGCTCGGCCATATTTACTCAGTGTGCCCAAACGGCCACAAACACCTTCCTTTCCTGCCAGGTCCGAGCTCTCCCTCATGTGACCTCTCACACAGTGAACCCTATGAATGGACAATAGTGCCCTTCAGTGGGGTCCAATGACCATAGCAAAGCCTGCAGCTGGAGAGCATAGCAGGCCTGTCCGAGAATGAGGACACACTAACAACAGCTGAGAGATATCTCTGAACTGCTGAGGGGATTTGGGAAGGCTAGGGGAATCACAGATATACAGGCCAAAGAGGGAACAAGTCCAAAAGCCTCCAGCTTGTCCCTGTTTGTCAGATGCCTTGGAGAAGCTGCTAGTCTCTCCAACAGGTGTTCAGGGGGTGGATGGATGGCAGCTCACAGCTCTGAGCCTGGCTGGTAGAGGAGAGGATGAGCCCCTGGAAAACACAGTTGTATTCTTCATAAAATAAAGGATGTAGTGGATTAAAGCCCTTATTGAAATATTCACTGATCAAATATACAGTATGTGTGTATCAAAATCAAATTGTATTTGTCACATGCGCCGAATACAACAGGTGTAGACCTTAACTGACAATGCAGTTAAGAAAAATAGATGTTATGAAAGTATTTACTAAAACAAACTGAAAAATATATATATATACAGTATATAAAAAAAAATACAAAAATAATAATAATTAAAGAGCTACAATTAAAATAACAGTAGAGAGGCTATATACAGGGGGTGCCTGTATGTGTGCAGGTTAGTTAAGGTAATTGAATGTAATATGTACAAGTAGGTAGAGGTAATGTGACTATGCATAGATAATAAACAGAGAGTAGCAGCAGTGTAAAAATGGGAGATGGTTCAGGGAAAATAGTCCAGGAAGCCATTTGATTAGCTGCAAGGCACCCTCTGTAGTGCCTTGCAGTTGGAGGCCAAGCAGTTGCCATATCAGGCGGTGTTGTAACCAGTCATGATGCTCTCGATGGAGTAGCTCCAGAACTTTTTGAGGATCTGAGAACCCATGCCAAATCAATTCAGTCTCCTCAGGGGCAATAGGTGTTGCTGTGCCCTCTTCACAACTCTCTTGGTGTGTTTAGACCATGATAGTTTGTTGGTGATGTGGACACCAAGGTCCCTGGGACCTTAGCTTAGTAATGAGCTTTGAGGGCACTATGGTGTTGAACGCTGAGCTGTAGCATTCAATGAATAGCCTTCTCACATAGGTGTTCCTTTTGTCCAGGTGGGAAAAGGCAGTGTGGAGTGCAAAAGAGATTGCATCATCTGTGGATCTGTTGGGGCGGTATGCAAATTGGAGTGGGTCTAGGGTTTATGGGTTAATGGTGTTGATGTGAGCAATGATCAGACTTTCAAAGCACTTCATGGCTAACGACGTGAGTGCTACAGGGCACTATTAATTTAGACTGGTTACCTTGGAGTAATTTAACTTAGGGACTATGGTGGTCTGCTTGAAACATGTTGGTATTACAGACTCAGTCAGGGAGAGGTTGAAAATGTCAGTAAAGAAACTTGCCAGTTGGTCAGCACATGCACTGAGTACACGTCCTGGTAATCCGTCTGGCCCGGCGGCCTTGTGAATGTTGACCTGTTTAAAGATCAGCAACAGAGAGCGTGATCACACGGTCGTCCGGAACAGCTGGTGCTCTCATGCATCCTTCAGTGTTGCTTGCCTCAAATCGAGCATAGAAGTCATTTAGCTCGTCTGGTAGGCTCGTGTCACTGGGCAGCTCGTGTCACTGGGCAGCACCCTTTATAGTCCATAATAATTTGCAAGCCCTGCCACATCCAACAAGAGTCTGAGCCAGTGTATTACGATTCAATCTTAGTCCTGTATTGACTCTTTGCCTGTTTGATTTAAGTTTCCTGCATTAAAGTCCCCGGCAGCTAGGAGCGCCACCTCTGGATGAGCATTTTCTTATTTGCTTATGGCCTTATCAGCTCATTGAGTGCGGTCTTAGTGCCAGCATCAGTTTGTGGTGGTAAATAGACAGCTACGAAGAATATAGATGAAAACTCTCTTGGTAAATAGTGTGGTATACAGCTTATCATGAGATACTCTACCTCAGGCAGGCAAAACCTTGAGACTTCCTTAATATTAGATTTTGTGTACCAGCGGTTATTTACAAATAGACACAGAACACCATTCCTTGTCTTACAGGACTCGGCTGTTCTATCTTGCCGATACATGGAAAACCTAGTTCGCTGTGTGTTATCCATGTTGTCGTTCAGCCTCGACTCGGTGAAACATAAGATATTACAGTTTTTTATAGGTTATTTTAGGTTAGTCGGAGCTCATCCATTTCATTATCCAATGATTGCTCGTTGGTTAATAGGACTTATGGTAGAGGCGGATTACCCACGGATTACCCATTCTTTGGATAGTTCCAGGTAGAGCGTGTGTAGATGGTTTGTAGATGTTCAGTAGATGTTCAGTAACTGTCAACAACATTTCAACACTCCACTTTAGGGACTATTTATACCTTATGGAGTCAGACCCGACGGAGCATGTCACAATGTCATTTTTCGTCACAAAAGGGTCAGCTCATTGTAGCACGCTCCGACATTCTACTAACTCCAGTGCCACATGAAAATTGTATCAGCGTGTCATGCAGGTGAAAGAGGACCCAAACGCGACTTAACAGAAACAGAGTTTATTAATGTTCAAAACGGAATAACTGAAATCCTCTAGATTTGTAGAGGGGAAAACAACTGGAGAAGCGGCCACAGACTGCAGGTCGCTTCGGGTAGGCGCAGGCCGTAGTCGACTGAGACACCTGCTCACACGCAGCGTCTGATGAAGGCACAAAACACGACAGGACAGGGTGATACACAATCACGGCAAAAAACACGACAGGACAGGGCGAAACGCAATCACAGCATGGTGAATACAAAACAAGGAACCGACGGCACAGGAACGGAACACAAAGGAATAAATAGGGACTCTAATCAGGGGAAAGGATCGGGAACAGGTGTGGGAAGACTAAATGATGATTAGGGGAATAGGAACAGCTGGGAGCAGGAACGGAACGATAGAGAGAAGAGAGAGCGAGAGAGTGAGAGAGGGAGGGGGAGAGAGAGGGCTAGAAGGAGGGAAAGAACCAAATAAGACCAGCAGAGGGAAACGAATAGAATGGGAAGCACAGGGACAAGACAAGATAATAAATGACAAACATGACAGTACCCCCCCACTCACCGAGCGCTCCTGGCGCTCTCGAGGAGGAACACTGGCGGCAACGGAGGAAATCATAGATCAAACGGTCCAGCACGTCCCGAGAAAGAACCCAACTCCTCTCCTCAGGACCGTAACGAAAACGATAAAAAGGGAAACTAGGGTACTACTCTAAAAAAAAAATGAGAACTAGGGACAGACTGAGACACAGCAAGGGCAGGGACAAGAACAGGAGAGATGCGATGGCAGGGAACAGACTGAGACCCAGCAAGACCAGGAGCAGAAGCAGAAAAAAATTACCAGACTTCTTCTGCGCGCAGTCTGAACACGCAGCCACGAAACGGCGCGTGTCACGCTCCTGAGTCGGCCACCAAAAGCGCTGGCGAATAGACGCAAGAGTGCCTCGAACACCGGGATGACCAGCTAACTTGGCAGAGTGAGCCCACTGAAGAACAGCCAGACGAGTGGAAACAGGAACGAAAAGGAGGTTACTAGGACAAGCGCGCGGCGACGCAGTGTGCGTGAGTGCTTGCTTAACCTGTCTTTCAATTCCCAGACTGTCAACCCGACAACACGCCCATAAGGAAGAATCCCCTCGGGATCAGTAGAAGCCACAGAAGAACTAAACAGACGGGATAAGGCATCAGGCTTGGTGTTCTTGCTACCCGGACGGTAAGAAATCACAAACTCGAAACGAGCGAAAAACAACGCCCAACGAGCTTGACGGGCATTAAGTCGTTTGGCAGAACGGATGTACTCAAGGTTCTTATGGTCTGTCCAAACGACAAAAGGAACGGTCGCCCCTCCAACCACTGTCGCCATTCGCCTAGGGCTAAGCGGATGGCGAGCAGTTCACGGTTACCCACATCATAGTTGCGCTCAGATGGCGACAGGCGATGAGAAAAATAAGCGCACGGATGAACCTTATCGTCAGACTGGAAGCGCTGGGATAGAATGGCTCCCACGCCTACCTCTGAAGCGTCAACCTCGACAATGAATTGTCTAGTGACGTCAGGAGTAACGAGGATAGGAGCGGACGTAAAACGTTCTTTTAGAAGATCAAAAGCTCCCTGGGCGGAACCGGACCACTTAAAACACGTCTTGACAGAAGTAAGAGCTGTGAGAGGGGCAGCAACTTGACCGAAATTACGAATGAAACGCCGATAGAAATTAGCGAAACCTAAAAGCGCTGCAACTCGACACGTGACCTTGGAACGGGCCAATCACTGACAGCTTGGACCTTAGCGGAATCCATCTGAATGCCTTCAGCGGAAATAACGGAACCGAGAAAAGTAACGGAGGAGACATGAAAAGAGCACTTCTCAGCCTTTACGTAGAGACAATTCTCTAAAAGGCGCTGTAGAACACGTCGAACGTGCTGAACATGAATCTCGAGTGACGGAGAAAAATCAGGATATCGTCAAGATAGACAAAAACAAAAATGTTCAGCATGTCTCTCAGAACATCATTAACTAATGCCTGAAAAACAGCTGGCGCATTGGCGAGACCGAACGGCAGAACCCGGTACTCAAAATGCCCTAACGGAGTGTTAAACGCCGTTTTCCACTCGTCCCCCTCTCTGATGCGCACGAGATGGTAAGCGTTACGAAGGTCCAACTTAGTAAAGCACCTGGCTCCCTGCAGAATCTCGAAGGCTGATGACATAAGGGGAAGCGGATAACGATTCTTAACCGTTATGTCATTCAGCCCTCGATAATCCACGCAGGGGCGCAGAGTACCGTCCTTCTTCTTAACAAAAAAGAACCCCGCCCGGCCGGAGAAGAAGAAGGCACTATGGTACCGGCGTCAAGAGACACAGACAAATAATCCTCGAGAGCCTTACGTTCGGGAGCCGACAGAGAGTATAGTCTACCTCGAGGAGGCGTGGTCCCTGGAAGGAGATCAATACTACAATCATACGACCGGTGAGGAGGAAGGGAGTTGGCTCGGGACCGACTGAAGACCGTGCGCAGATCATGATATTCCTCCGGCACTCCTGTCAAATCGCCAGGTTCCTCCTGAGAAGTAGGGAGAGAAGAAACGGGAGGGATGGCAGACATTAAACACTTCACATGACAAGAAACGTTCCAGGATAGGATAGAATTACTAGACCAATTAATAGAAGGATTATGACATACTAGCCAGGGATGACCCAAAACAACAGGTGTAAACGGTGAACGGAAAATCAAAAAGAAATAGTCTCACTGTGGTTACCAGATACTGTGAGAGTTAAAGGTAGTGTCTCAAATTTGATACTGGGAAGATGACTACCATCTAAGGCAAACATGGGCGTAGGCTTGTCTAACGGTCTGAAAGGAATGTTATGTTTCCGAACCCATGCTTCGTCCATGAAACAACCCTCAGCCCCAGAGTCAATCAAGGCACTGCATGTAGCACCCGAACCGGTCCAGCGTAGATGGACCGACATAGTAGTACAAGATCTAGATGAAGGGACCTGAGTAGTAGCGCTCACCAGTAGCCCTCCGCTTACTGATGGGCTCTGGCCTCTTACTGGACATGAATTAACAAAATGTCCAGCAACTCCGCAATAGAGGCACAGGCGGTTGGTGATCCTCCGTTCCCTCTCCTTAGTCGAGATGCGAATCCCTCCCAGCTGCATGGGCTCAGTCTCAAAGCCAGCGGAGGGAGATGGTTGCGATGCGGAGCAGGGAAACACCGTTGATGCGAGCTCTCTTCCACGAGCCCGGTGACGAAGATCTACCCGTCGTTCTATGCGGATGGCGAGAGCAATCAAAGAGTCCACATCTGAAGGAACCTCCCGGGAGAGAATCTCATCCTTAACCACTGCGTGGAGTCCCTCCAGAAAACGAGCGAGCAGCGCCGGCTCGTTCCACTCACTAGAGGCAGCAAGAGTGCGAAACTCAATGGAATAATCCGTTATGGACCGTTCACCTTGGCATAAGGAAGCCAGGGCCCTAGAAGCCTCCCCACCAAAAACTGAACGGTCAAAAACCCGAATCATCTCCTCTTTAAAGTTCTGGAATTTGTTAGAGCAATCAGCCCTTGCCTCCCAGATAGCTGTGCCCCATTCTCGAGCCCGGCCAGTAAGGAGTGAAATGACGTAAGCAACTCGAGCTCTCTCTCTAGAGTATGTGTTGGGTTGGAGAGAGAACACAATCTCACACTGCGTGAGAAAGGAGCGGCATTCAGTGGGCTGCCCGGAGTAGCAAGGTGGGTTATTAACCCTAGGTTCTGGAGGCTCGGCAGGCCAGGAAGTAACAGGTGGCACGAGACGTAGACTCTGGAACTGTCCAGAGGTCGGAAACCTGAGCGGCCAGGTTCTCCACGGCATGGCGAGCAGCAGACAATTCCTGCTCGTGTCTGCCGAGCATGGCTCCTTGGATCTTGACGGCAGTGTAAACAGCGTCTGAAGTCGCTGGGTCCATTCCTTGGTCGGTTCCTTCTGTCATGCAGGTGAAAGAGGACCCAAACGCGACTTAACAGAAACAGAGTTTATTAATGTTCAAAACGGAATAACTGAAATCCTCTAGATTTGTAGAGGGGAAAACAACTGGAGAAGCGGCCACAGACTGCAGGTCGCTTCGGGTAGGCGCAGGCCGTAGTCGACTGAGACACCTGCTCACACGCAGCGTCTGATGAAGGCACAAAACACGACAGGACAGGGTGATACACAATCACGGCAAAAAAACACGACAGGACAGGGCGAAACGCAATCACAGCATGGTGAATACAAAACAAGGAACCGACGGCACAGGAACGGAACACAAAGGAATAAATAGGGACTCTAATCAGGGGAAAGGATCGGGAACAGGTGTGGGAAGACTAAATGATGATTAGGGGAATAGGAACAGCTGGGAGCAGGAACGGAACGATAGAGAGAAGAGAGAGCGAGAGAGTGAGAGAGGGAGGGGGAGAGAGAGGGCTAGAAGGAGGGAAAGAACCAAATAAGACCAGCAGAGGGAAACGAATAGAATGGGAAGCACAGGGACAAGACAAGATAATAAATGACAAACATGACACAGCGCCTCTCCAAACAATAAATCAAACAACATTGTGGCTTTATTAGAATCACCCCATAATTATTTTGTTTGGAATCAATAACTATTGATTTCAGGCTACTGGTAAAAACAGCTGCGAGATATGTACATTTTCTCTGTGACCAAAACATGATGGCATTCTATTTTTAGCTGATATTGGAGTGAATACATTGATGCGGTATATACAGTGGGGCAAAAAAGTATTTAGTCAGCCACCAATTGTGCAAGTTCTCCCACTTAAAAAGATGAGAGAGGCCTGTAATTTTCATCATAGGTACACTTCAACTATAACAGACAAAATGAGGGAAAAAAAACAGAAAATCACATTGTAGGATTTTTTATGAATTTATTTGCAAATTATGGTGGAAAATAAGTATTTGGTCACCTACAAACAAGCAAGATTTCTGGCTCTCACAGACCTGTAACTTCTTTACGAGGCTCCTCTGTCCTCCACTCGTTACCTGTATTAATGGCACCTGTTTGAACTTGTTATCAGTATAAAAGACACCTGTCCACAACCTCAAACAGTCACACTCCAAACTCCACTATGGCCAAGACCAAAGATCTGTCAAAGGACACCAGAAACAAAATTGTAGACCTGCACCAGGCTGGGAAGACTGAATCTGCAATAGGTAAGCAGCTTGGTTTGAAGAAATCAACTGTGGGAGCAATTATTAGGAAATGGGAGACATACAAGACCACTGATAATCTCCCTCGATCTGGGGCTCCACGCAAGATCTCACCCCGTGGGGTCAAAATGATCACAAGAACGGTGAGCAAAAATCCCAGAACCACACGGGGGGCCTAGTGAATGACCTGCAGAGAGCTGGGACCAAAGTAACAAAGTCTACCATCAGTAACACACTACGCCGACAGGGACTCAAATCCTGCAGTGCCAGACGTGTCCGCCTGCTTAAGCCAGTACATGTCCAGGCCCGTCTGAAGTTTGCTAGAGAGCATTTGGATGAACCAGAAGATGATTGGGAGAATGTCATATGGTCAGATGAAACCAAAATATAACTTTTTGGTAAAAACTCAACTTGTGGTGTTTGGTGGACAAAGAATGTTGAGTTGCATCCAAAGAACACCATACCTACTGTTAAGCATGCGGGTGGAAACATCATGCTTTAGGGCTGTTTTTCTGCAAAGGGACCAAGACGACTGATCCGTGTAAAGGAAAGAAGGAATGGGGCCATGTATCGTGAGATTTTGAGTGAAAACCTCCTTCCATCAGCAAGGGCATTGAAGATGAAACGTGGCTGGGTCTTTCAGCATGACAATGATCCCAAACACACCGCCCGGGCAACGAAGAAGTGGCTTCGTAAGAGTGGCCTAGCCAGTCTCCAGATTTCAACCCCATAGAAAATCTTTGGAGGGAGTTGAAAGTCTGTGTTGCCCAGCAACAGCCCCAAAACATTACTGCTCTAGAGGAGATCTGCATTGAGGAATGGGCCAAAATACCAGCAACAATGTGTGAAAACCTTGTGAAGTCTTTACAGAAAATGTTTGACCTCTGTCATTGCCAACAAAGGGTATATAACAAAGTATTGAGATAAACTTTTGTTATTGACCAAATATTTATTTTCCACCATAATCTGCAAATACATTCATTAAAAATTCTACAATGTGATTTTCTGGATTTTTTTCTCATTTTGTCTGTCATTGTTGAAGTGTACCTATGATGAAAATTACAGGCCTCTCGCATCTTTTTAAGTGGGAGTACTTGCACAATTGGTGGCTGACTAAATACTTTTTTGCCCCACTGTAGAATTGGGATAATATTGTAGGTTACATCAGCAAGTATAAGAATATCTTACAGGCATATTATTTCATTACAAATAGGATTATTTCACATGGTGATGTGGGAAGCTCATCAACTCCAGAATCACTTAAGCTTCAAGATTGCTATCTTGGTTTAGCTGTGCATTAAATAAGCAGCCTACGGTGCATTCGGAAAGTATTCAGACTCCTAGACTTTTTCAACATTTTGTTACGTTACAGCTTTATTATAAAATGGACTAAATTATTTTTTCCCCTCATCAATCTACACACAATACCCCATAATGACAAAGCAGAAACAGATTTTTTGAACATTTTTGCAAATGTATTAAAAATAAAATACGGTAATATCACATTTACATAATTATTCATACCCTTTACTCAGTACTTTGTTGAAGCACCTTGGGCAGCTTTTACAGCCTTGAGTCTTCTTGGGTATGATGCTACAAGCTTGGCACACATGTATTTGAGGACTTTCTCCCATTCTTCTCTGCAGATCCTCTCAAGCTCTGTCAGGTTGGATGGGGAGCGTCACTGCACAGCTATTTTCAGGTCTCTCAAGATATGTTCGAACAGGTTCAAGTCCGGGCCACTCAAGGACATTGAGACTTTCCCAAAGCCACTCCTGACTTGTCTTGCCTGTGTGCTTAGGGTCGTTGTCCTGTTGGATGGTGAAGCTTCACCCTAGTCTGAGGTCCTGAGCACTCTGGAGCAGGTTTTCATCAAGGATCTCTCTTTACCTTTCTCCATTCATCTTTCCTTCAATCCTGACTAGTCTCCCAGTCCCTGCCGCTGAAAAAGATCCCCACAGCATAATGCTGCCAACACCACGCATCACTGTAGGGATGGTGCAAAATAGTTAATAGAATCTTGTTTCTCATGGTCTGATGAAACCAAGATTGAACTCAAAAATCCAAGTGAGCTGTCATATGCCTGCCTTTCATTGAGGAGTGGCTTCCGTCTGGAGACACTACCATAAAGGCCTGATTTGTGGAGCGCTGCAGTTTTGTTTGTCCTTCTGGAAGTTTCTCCCATCTCCACAGAAGAGCTCTGTCAGAGTGACCATTGGGTTCTTGGTCACCTCCTTATATAGACAGGTGTGTGCCTTTCCAAATCATGTCCAATCAATTGAATTTAGCGCAGGTGGACTCCAATCAAGTTGTGGAAATATTTCAAGGATAATCAATAGAAAATAGAAACCTGAGCTACATTTTCGGGTCTCATAGCAAAGGGTTTAAATACGTAAATTAGGTATTTCTGTTTTTTATTTTTTATTCATGTACAAAAATGTACATTTTATGTTTATCATTATGGGATATTGTGTGTAGATTGATGAGATATTTTTTGATTGATGAGATTTTAGAATAAGGCTGTAATGTAAAAAATGTGGAAAAATTCAAGGGGTCTGAATACTTTCCGAATGCATTTTATTTTGCATTGATAGACTGTTCAAACAATAAACCATACATCTTTGTAGCCTCATTAGAATCCCCCAAAAGGCATTTTGTTTAGAAATGATGACGTTATTCTCAGCTATTTGGAAACCTTAAAACAGATAGCCTTATGCTTTTTTTCTCTCTCTGTGACAAAATATTATGACATTCTATATTTACTTTATAAGGGAGCAAATACATTGAAGCAGCATATCAAATTGGGATAATGTTGCAGGTTACACTGGCAAGGATAAGAATATTTGCCAAGGCGTGTTATTTCATTATAAATGTGATTATTTCACATTGGGAAAGGCTAGCTGACATGCAGTGTTTAGCCAAATTGCTAGTGGAAGGTTCGTCGTCCTCGTCTGAGGAGTATGAAGGATCGGAGGACCAATGCGCAGCGTGGTACGTGTTCTTGATAAATTTATTAGACACAGAACAGTAAAGCAAAAATAACAAAAAGAATGACACGAAACGAAACAGTCCTGTCTGGTGACATACACAAAGACAGAAAACAATCACCCACAAAACACAGGTGGGAAAAGGCTACCTAAGTATGATTCTCAACCAGAGACAACTAACAACACCTGCCTCTGATTGAGGACCATACCAGGCCAAACGCAAAACACAACATAGAAAAACCAACATAGACAACCCACCCCAACTCACGCCCTGACCAACTAAAACAAAGACATAACAAAAGAACTAAGGTCAGAACGTGACAGCTAGCAACGGAATACAACAAGACAAGAATACAACAAAAGAAAACCTCTGTCGCCCCCTTGTGAATGTTACTATTTGAGAATCAGGATCGTGAGTTATTATGTTACCAAAATGTGCACATTTCGACAAAACTGACTCCAGCCAGTGCATGCACGCGCATAGATATACGCACGTTAAGTGTGTGGAAACCTTAGCCCTAAACCTTAAACCTTAACCTTTATCCTAACCCTAGCACTAACCCTTACCCTAACCCTTATTCTAAACCTAACCCTAACCTTAGCAAGCAGTTGCTTATCAACAGATAGTTTGTTGATAGTATGACCATCTGTAGATCATCTATATGGGACTGTCCAAATAAAGTGTGACTAAAATATGTGCAGGAAATGTATGCAGGATATGTATTTGAGTTATTTCCAATGAGAGAGCATTAAACACACCCTGTGACTCAGCCCATCCTGTGACTTAGCCAATGTGTCACCTTGACGGAAATACCCACTTCATGAGTAAAAGCCTCACGCCTTGTGTAATGAACAAATAGAAAATGGGTGCACTGGATGTATGCAATGGTTGCCCAACGTGTTTAAGATATGTTTTTCTTCCTTTCTCCAATTTCCATTGACTAAGAAAACATGTATTCCACATTTCACATTTGAGGGGACAGTCTATTATAGCCTTACAAAGATGCCATCCTGAAAGGACAGGATAGCTGAACAGCCAGAGAGAGTTTGGTATTATTTTCAGACAGTGGATTAGCCACTTAAGAGTTGAAAAGTTGTAACAAAGTCCCCGTGCTGATGATAATTTGTTTATTTATTTGGATTAGCTTTTGCAGAAACAGCAGCAACTCTTCCTGGGGTCCACAAGAAACACAAAACATGACAAGTAACAAAACACTGATACACTGACAGACAAGGACAGTCACAGAAATGTTAAGTATGATATACAAACACTACAACTAAGAAATAATACAAACAATACAGCAACATCAAAAAAAAATGTGTGTTAGAGTGTGTTTGCGTGTGTTCATGGGTGTGTGTCCCATCACAGTTCCCGCCGTTCCATGAGATGTTTTTTAATATGTTGTTAAAGGTCATTTTGCGGTGTGCTTGAGTAATTGGCGATGGAAGGGCGTTCCATGTGATCATGACTCTGTATAATCAGGGCGGCAGGGTAGCCTAGTGGTTAGAGCGTTGGCCTAGTGACCGGAAGGTTGCAAGTTCAAATCCCCGAGCTGACAAGGTACTGTCACAGAATCTGTCATTCTGCCCCTGAACAGGCAGTTAACCCACTGTTCCAAGGCTGTCATTGAAAATAAGAATTTGTTCTTAACTGACTTGCCTAGTTAAATAAAGGTAAAAAATAACATAGTGTGTTGTTGTGACTTGGGGACTGTGTAGAGATGGGGTATGTATGAGTATCTCAGCTGAATGTTATTTGATTATGCAGACAATCTGAAATTTTCATCACAGTAATATTTCTCATAAAAACTAGAAGAGATGCAGTTAATCTCTCATCAACCCTCAACCTGGCATGCATTTTGTTGATATTAGTTCTGTATGTGCAGTTAAGGGCAAGATGTGCTGCTCTGTTTCGAGCCAACTGCAGCTTTGCTAGGTTTTTTCTTTGCAGCACTTGACCATATTAATGGACAATAATCAAGATTGGACAAGACCAGAGCCTGAACAACTGATACAATTTATTTCTGTGTCAAAAACGAAGAACATTTTTTTTACAATAGACATACCCCTTCCCATCTTCACAACAACTTTGTCAACATGAGTTGACCATGATACTTGACCATCCAGTGCTATACCTAGAAGTATAGCTTCCTCAACTTGCTCAATAGTCACAGGCTTTATCCACAACTCCAGTTGAGGTTTAAGTCTTACAGAATGTTTTGAACAAAAAACAATGCTTTTAGTTTGAGGTGTATTTTACACCAGTTTATTATTTATCACCCATTCTGATACTGACTATAACTCCCTTTTTAGAATGTCAGTGAACTCACCGGCTTTGGGTGCTGACATGTAGTGTGTGGAATCATCCGCATGCATAGTCATTGTAGCTTTGTGTAAGACCAGTGGCAAATCATTTGTGAATAAAAATAGAGAAGAGTAACGGCCAAAGGCAACTGCTCCGAGGGACACCGCACTGTACATACTTGATGTTAGAGACGCTTCCATTGAAGAACACTCTCTGGGTTCTAGTGGATAAATAACTATCCTACAATGTAATGACAGGTGATATAAAGCCATAGCAAGTGTGTTTCTTCACTGAGTTTCTTCACTGATGTCACTGAGATAAGGCCATAATCTCAGTATTGTTGTTTTGCGGCCCCAAGAAGAGAGCGAGAGAGAGAGAGACAGAGAAAGACCGAGACAGTTAGAGACAGAGAGCGAGAGTGTGCGTGTATGTATGTGGTGTGCGTGTTTGTGCCATGCTATTTATTTATGAAGCCAAAGAGAAGAAACGTGTTCCCATTTTTTTATCGCTGCCACTCTAACCAGAGTAAACAGTATGGGTGTGAACTCCATACAGTGTGTGTTCCAGATTGCTGATACCCAATTGATTGCATCCGTGTGTGCTGCCTGATATCAGGGCTGTGAAATTCAATCCCATTTCCGCTCTGTTTGCATGGCTTGAGACGCTGGTGTAATCACAGCATTCTCCTTGAGCACAGACGTCAATTCAATGTCTATTCCACATTGGTTCAGTGTAATTTCATTGAAATGATGTGGAAACAACATTGATTCATCCAGTGAGTGCCCAGTGAGTTGTGCCTGGTCAGTATTAGCTGTTGTTCTTATCTAAATGAGATTTGAGATGGTTTGTGTGCTGGCTATCACTTCACTGACATTTTCCTGTGTGTTTTTTCCCATGTGAGACTGGCTTTCTCAGAGGACATAGATAGACTATTGGGAAAAGTCTGACTGGGCATGTGAAACTTAAGGAGTGGTTGTCCATGGGTCATTTCCAGTGGGGTTAACACAGTTTATATATGGTAATTAATTGATAAATACATCTGATTAAAGCTGGAATGCTAAATGGTTTCAATATAAAGTCAATTAATGGAAAACACACTTGCCAAGAGAGCACATATTCAATAAAGTATGGTGTAATCAAGTCTGTTTAGCTTACTTTACCCTCTGTGGTGTTCTTTAAAGTTAGTCTAATGCCTTTTTGTAAGATTCTCTTTTGAAAAGCTGTAGTTGACTGTAAGAAGTAGAACATAGCGGTGGATTTAATGCTATCTTTTTCAAGCTCTGTTCAATGGGTAATTGACCTTTACTTTGATAGTCTAATCCATCACCAGTACCTGTCTTTGTGAACAGTTCTCAGTACTTACTGAGTAACTCGCAGCTTTGTATAATACTGCTGCAACACTACCCATGGTGTTACAGACCGAGCAAAAAATGGTTAATTAATGTTAAGCCCTTCATAATGTAAAAACGTTTTTTGCAATTGAGTCTCATGCAATTGAGGCCAGCAAAGAACACCACCTATAGGCTACTGTAGGCTACATCATAGGGATCAAAAGCTTTTTCCATGTGAAAATGTTATGGGATTTGCGCCATTTGTTTTGTTGATAGGCCTACACTATGCTCAAATAGCCACAACTGTCTAAAACTGTAAGGATACAGCTGTTTTTCAGTCTCTCGGTCCTAGCTTTGATGCACCTGTACTGACCTCGCCTTCTGGATGATAGCGGGGTGAACAGGCCGTGGCTTGAGGTATTGATGTCCTTGATGATCTTTTTTGCCTTCCTGTGAAATCGGGTGCTGTAGGTGTCCTGGAGGGCAGGTAGTTTGCCCCCGGTGATGTGATGGGCAGACCACACCACCCTCTGGAGAACCCTGTGGTTGCGGGCAGTGCAGTTGCCGTACCAGGCGGTGATACAGCCCTACAAGATGCTCTCAATTTTGCATCTGACAAAGTTTCTGAGGGACCCTGAAGTCCACAATCAGCTCCTTTGTTTTGTTGACATTGAGTGAGAGGTTATTTTCCTGCCACCTCCCTGTAGGCTGTCTCATCATTGTTGGTAATCAGGCCTACTACTGTTGTGTCGTCTGCAAACTTGATGATTGAGTCAGAGGCGTGCGTAGCCATGCAGTCATGGGTAAACAGGGAGTACAGGAGGGGGCTGAGCGCCCACCCTTGTGGGGCACCTGTGTTGAGGATCAGCGAAGTGGAGTTGTTGTTTCCTACCTTCACCACCTAGGGACAGACCGTCAGCAAGTCCAGGACCCAGTTGCACAGGGCTGGGTTCAAAGCCAGGGCCCCAAGCTTAATGATGAGCTTGGAGGGTGCTATGGTGTTGAATGCCGAGCTATAGTCAATGAACAGGATTCTTAAGTAGGTATTCCTCTTGTCCAGATGGGATAGGACAGTATGCAGTGCAATGGCGATTGGGGCACTGAGCAAATTGAAGAGGGTCTAGAGTGTCAGGTATGGTAGAGGTGATATTATCCTTAACTAGCCTTTCAAAGCACTTCATGATGACAGAAGTGAGTGCTACGGGGCGATAGTCATTTCCTTCAGTTACCTTCGCTTTCTTGGGCCCACAAACAATGGTGGACATCTTGAAGCAAGTGGTGACAGCAGACTGGGATAGGGAGAGATTGAGCATATCCGTAAAACACTCCAACCAGCTCGTCTGCGCATGCTCTGAGGACTCGGAAGGGATGCCATCTGGGCCAGCAGCCTTGGGCGTGTTAACACAGTTAAATGTCTTACTCACGTCGACCACAGAAAAGGAGCGCCCACAGTCCTTGATAGGGCACTGGATCGGTGGCACTGATTTATCCTCAAAGCGGGCAAAGAAGGTGTTTAGATTGTCCCGAAGCAAGGCATCAGTGTCCGCAACGTGTCTGGTTTTCCATTTGTAGTCCATGATTGTCTGTAGACCCTGCCACATATGTCTTGTGTCTGAGATGTTGAATTGCGAATCCAATTTGTCTCTGTGTACTGACGTTTCACCTGTTTGATTGCCTTACGGAGAGAATAACTACACTGTTTGTATTCAGCCATATTCCTAGTCACCTTGCCATGATTAAATGCAGTGGTTCGAGCTTTTAGTTTTGTGCAAATGCTGCCATCTATCCGCGGTTTCTGGTTTGGATAAGTTTTAATATTCACAGTGGATACAATATCTCATATACACTTCCTGTTGAACTCAGTCACCGTATCCGTGTATTTGTCAGTGTTTTCTCAGAGGCGACCCGAAACATATCCCAGTCTGCGTGATCAAAACAATCTTGAAACATGGATTCCGATTGGTCAGACCAACGTTGAATAGATCTTAGCACTTGTACTTCCTGTTTGAGTTTCTGCCTATAGGCAGGGAGGACCAAAATGGAGTCGTGATCAGATTTTCCAAAGGGAGGGCCAGGGAGGGCCTTGTAGGCATTTCGAAGTTGAGTAGCAGTGGTCCAATGTTTTACCAGCGTGAGTACTCCAATCTGCGTTGGTATGTTTTCCTCAAATTTGCTTTGTTAAAATCCCCAGCTATAATGAATGCGGCCTCAGGATATGTGGTTTCCAGTTTGCATAAAGTCCAGTGTAGTACTTTGAGGGCAGTCGTGGTATTGGCTTGAGGGGGAATATGCACAACTTTGGCTATAACCAAAGAGAATTCTCTTGAGAGATAATACGGTCGGCATTTGATTGTGAGATATTCTAGGTCTGGTGAACAGAAGGACTTGAGTTTCTGTATGTTATCACAATCACACCATGAGTAGTTCATCATGAAACATACACCCACTGCCTTTCTTTTTCCCGGAGAGTTCTTTCTTCCTGTCTGCGCGATGTAATGGGAACTCAAATGGTTGTATGGACGGGGACAGTATATACTGAGAGAGCCATGTTTCCGTTAAACAGAGTATGTTACAATCCCTGATGTCTCTCTGGAAGGAGATCCTCGCCCTGAGCTCGTCTACTTTATTATCCAGAGAATGACCATTAGCAAATAATATACTCGGAAGCGATGGATGGTGTTGATATTCATTCCCTGTTCTAATGATATTGTGCCCAATAAACCATTTCCCTGAGCCAGAATGGTAGCGCTGTCCAAATCCTCTTAGGCCCCCAAACCCGACCACTCCAAATGAGCTATCATTAGCATAATAGAGTCTGGTGCTGCTTGGTGATTTATTATAATCAACCCCTGAGTTGCTGGTAATTAGTACCGCGCTAGTAATATATGCTGATGGACACACGAGCATCCTGTCATTTGTCACTGATCATTTTACACCCTCCGTACAGTGGGTTCTGTGAAACCCTGTACGTAGGCTGATATCCAGTTTAGATTAGCACTTTCCCTTTTTGGTCCCTGTTGTGAAAATATTGCAATTCTGAATTTTGTCATGGTCTCCTTAAAGATGATTCTGAAGAAGGCCTATAAACGTGTCGTTATTGCACCCATATAATGCACACATTATAGCACCCCTTCGTATTACTCACCATATCCCTATTAAGATCTGCATTACAAATGCATCATCAAGTTTGAGCACTTGAGCTGTGAGATTTGACATCAAACTGATCTTCGTCTAAAGCCGAGGACAGTGTACTCAGAGTCAATTGGAGGAAATTTGCATTCGCTGCAGTGTTCCCGTCTTTGCCTCAGTCACTCAGTGTTGTTTCTCCACAGGACCTGTAGTGATTGAAGTTGTGAAAGATAATAACAGGAATAATATCCAGTAGTGTCTGAGACACAGAGGGAAGGGACAGCAGATTGAAAGGAAAAAAGTTGTTAAAATGCATAAGGTGAATAAATGGAATCAACTGCAGAATACATTACACAGCATCAACTGTTTCAAGGACACCAAAGATCAGCCTGTTTGTCTGGCTCACTGTCTGACAGTGGATGAAGCTGCTGGGATGATATTGCGTCAGAAAATGGTAGTGTATGAGTACTGGGTGGTAGCTTAACATACCTGGCTTGGTCCTCGTTGAAGATGCTCTCATCTTTCCATCCATGATCTGAGGTGACAGATGATTGTTGGAACCACTCGTAAAATAATCATTGGTTACCTTCAATTCAGAGTATACTGGCAGCTTTGTTTAAAGTAATGACAACTAGCTGGCTAAAACAAACAACAAGCAACATCGCTGTTTATCTGAGAAGTCAGCTGTCAGCTTCAACAATTATTGACGACTAATTATTTACGACTAGCTATGGCATAGCTAACGAATGACAGCAAGATGCCTTTCACTTCCTACAAGTTTGGGATAGGATATTGACTGCTTTGATACCTAAAATCTAAATAATTCTGAACTGCTGAAATTACTGTTCATATATTTTTTATCCTTTTTCATGTAATTTTGGCCAGCTAATAGGCCTACACACTTATCAAGAAAGATTTATCAAGCAACATCGAAAGAAAGTGTGAACCTTTTTTAAGCATTAAATACACCAAGAATTTCTCTGCCATAGACTGCCGATAGGTACTTATCACAGTGGAAGGTCATTGCTTCTCTTGCTAGAACAAAAGCAGTACCTATTGCATGCCGACCCAGTAGCGACGAACCTGTAGAATTGCAATGCTAGTCAGTGGCCAACAACTTGACTTTGAGCCAGTCAAACAAAGTCAACAAAAATATATGTAAAAAACAAAAAAGATCTGTACATCCACTGATGAGCCAGTCACACTTCATATTCAATGTAGGCTATGGGATGGTAGCTAGCTAAGTGCACAGACGCAATGCACACAAGACTAAATACTTTCTCCAAGATAGCTAACCACTGTAGCTGTATTGTCATTATATTTAAATCACAATGGATTAACTAGTTTCCATGAAACAGCTGCCTGTGTTAGCTACCGAGTTAGTGCAGTGTCCTTTGCTAGATAGCTGTGTTGTGCAAGCTGGCGAATAAGCTAATCTTAGCTAGTTAAACATTTGTCTATGGACTAAATGGGATAATGCAGAGTTAATTAAATTGTTTATTCATCATCTTGCTAGGTAGTTATCTAGCTGTGGCCATCTGGCTAGTATCAACAGGGTCTTTCTACAAAATAGCAACATTAGCGCAGATAGCTTGTAATCATACAATTATTTTTACATTACAATAAAGTAAAAGATTTAAAGTATCCAAAACAACTCACATCTCAATTTCCACATTTTGATTGCAATGAAAATCTGGAATATAAATATACAGTATATACAGTGAGCTCCAAAAGTATTGGGACAGTGACAATGTTGTTGTTTTAGTACAAAGTTTAGTGTTTGGTCCTACAGTGAGGGAAAAAAAGTATTTGATCCCCTGATGATTTTGTACGTTTGCCCACTGACAATGAAATGATCCGTCTATATTTTTAATGGTAGGTTTATTGGAACAGTGAGAGACAGAATAACAACAACAAAAAATCCAGAAAAACTCATGTCAAAAATGTTATGAATTGATTTGCATTTTAATGAGGGAAATAAGTATTTGACCCCCTCTCAATCAGAAAGATTTCTGGATCCCAGGTTGTCTTTTATACAGGTAACGAGCTGGGATTAGGAGCACACTCTTAAGGGGGGTGCTCCTAATCTCAGTTTGTTACCTGTATAAAAGACACCTGTCCACAGAAGCAATCAATCAGATTCCAAACTCTCCACCATGGCCAAGACCAAAGAGCTCTCCAAGGATTTCAGGGACAAGATTGTAGACCTACACAAGGCTGGAATGGGCGACAAGACCATCGCCAAGCAGCTTGGTGAAAAGGTGACAACAGTTGGTGCGATTATTTGCAAATGGAAGAAACACAAAATAACTGTCAATCTCCCTCGGCCTTGGGGCTCCATGCAAGATCTCACCTCGTGGAGTTGCAATGATCATGAGAACGGTGAGGAGTCCTCCCAGAACTACACGGGAGGTAACACACTACGCCGTGAAGGACTGAAATCCTGCAGCGCCCTCAAGATCCCCCCTGTTCAAGAAAGCACATATACATGCCCGTCTGAAGTTTGCCAATGAACATCTGAATGATTTAGAGGACAACTGGGTGAAAGTGTTGTGGTCAATCGAGACCAAAATGGAGCTCTTTGGCATCAACTCAACTCGCCGTGTTTGGAGGAGGAGGAATGCTGCCTATGACCCCAAGAACACCATCCCCACCGTCAAACATGGAGGTGGAAACATTATGCTTTGGGGGTGTTTTTCTGCTAAAGGGACAGGACAACTTCACCACATCAAAGGGACAATGGACGGGGCCATGTACAGTCAAATCTTGGGTGAGAACCTCCTTCCCTCAGCCAGGGCATTGAAAATGGGTCGTGGATGGGTATTCCAGGATTACAATGACCCAAAACAAATGGCCAAGGCAACAAAGGAGTGGCTCAAGAAGAAGCACATTATGGTCCTGGAGTGGCCTAGCCAGTCTCCAGACCTTAATCCCATAGAAAATCTGTGAAGGGAGCTGAAGGTTCGAGTTCCCAAACGTCAGTCTCAAAACCTTAATGACTTGGAGAAGATCTACAAAGAGGAGTGGGACAAAATCCCTCCTGAGATGTGTGCAAACCTGGTGGCCAACTACAAGAAACGTCTGACCTCTGTGATTGCCAACAAGGGTTTTGCCACCAAGTAGTAAGTCATGTTTTGTAGAGGGGTCAAATACTTATTTCCCTCATTAAAACACAAATCAATTTATAAAATTATTGACATGCGTTTTTCTGGATTTGTTTGTTCTTATTCTGTCTCTCACTGTTCAAATAAACATACCATCATTTCTTTGTCAGTGGGCAAACATACAAAATTAATTTGTTTCCCTCACTGTATATTCCTAGCACACAATGATTACATCAAACTTGTGACTGTACAAACTTGTTGGATGCATTTGCTGTTTGTTTTGGTTGTATTTCAGATTATTTTGTGCCCAATAGAAATGAATGGTAAATAATGTATTGTGCCATTTTGGAGTCACTTTTATTGTAAATAAGAATATAATATGTTTCTAAACACTTCTACTTAAACTTTGATTTAATTTAGTTTGTATCTAGCCAGGAGGGACGGATCTCGTCTGAAACCTAATCTGTCCCATGGCTTTGATTGATGCAGCAGGTGGCTTAGAAAAGTAAAACGTAGGCATGGTCTCATTGGTATATCAACAGGATGTATAATGGCAGGTTTGCAAATTACTGACTTTGTTAAATCATGGATTGAATGGGACAGTAGTTGCCCGGGTGACCCGACTACCATGCATTCAGCAAATCGTCAAACTCGCTTCTGCTGCTCACGATCCCTCTAATGCTCTTTTACTCAGCTACGCCTAATGCACACAAATTTTCACATAAGCAAACAAACACACACACTGCAAAGTATTTTCAAGATCTCACTCTTTCTCACCCCTTTCTCCTTCCTCTCTCTTGCAGCTACCAACCCCCACCTCTAGACATGTAGAAGTCCCCACCCACACTCTACTCTCCTGGGAAAAACTATTTCAACATTGGCTGTATGGCCTGGGAGGCTCAGCATACATGTCTGTGAACCCCTCCCTGCAGCTGTGCACTAGGAGCTGCTCTCATTCCTGTATGGCAGTGAACCCACACACCTGTTCACACCTGAGGCCTGCGCCTCCACTGTCTCTCTCCTGTCCTGCCTTTTTTTCTTCCATCAACTCAGGAGATTGACGCGAAACAAGTGAACAGGTTGTAAATCTACTCTGATGTTGTCATGGGAATGGAATACTTTATGTGCAATACTACTTAGCTGTGTCTCTTCATGGGATTGTGAATATGGCAGTAGGTGTTCAATAGTTCAACAAATTATACAAACACATTAGGAGAAGTATATAGTCTATGGTATATATGACTCCTGAGTGGTGCAGCGGTCTAAGGCACTGCATCTCAGTGCAAGAGGAGTCACTGCAGTGCCTGGTTCAAATCCAGGCTTTATCACATCCTGTGATTGGGTGTCCCATAGGGTGGTACACAATTGGGGTAGGCCGTCATTGAACATAAGAATTTGTTCATAACTGACTTGCCTGGTTGAATATTTTACATTTTTTAATTTCACCTTTATTTAACCAGGTAGGCTAGTTGAGAACAAGTTCTCATTTGCAACTGCGACCTGGCCAAGATAAAGCATAGCAGTGTGAACAGACAACACAGAGTTACACATGGAGTAAACAATTAACAAGTCAACAAGTCAACAATAGGTCAACAAAAGGAGAGTCTATATACATTGTGTGCAAAAGGCATGACGAGGTAGGCAAATAATTACAATTTTGCAGATTAACACTGGAGTGATAAATGATCAGATGGTCATGTACAGGTATAATCAAATCAATAACAACAGTATGGGGATGAGGTAGGTAAAAATGGGTGGGCTATTTACCGATAGACTATGTACAGCGGCAGCGATCGGTTAGCTGCTCAGATAGCAGATGTTTGAAGTTGGTGAGGGAGATAAAAGTCTCCAACTTCAGCGATTTTTGCAATTCGTTCCAGTCACAGGCAGCAGAGAACTGGAACAAAAGGCGACCAAATGAGGTGTTGGCTTTAGGGATGATCAGTGAGATACACCTGCTGGAGCGCGTGTTACGGATGGGTGTTGCCATCGTGACCAGTGAACTGAGATAAGGCGGAGCTTTACCTAGCATGGACTTGTAGATGACCTGGAGCCAGTGGGTGACCTGGCGACGAATATGTAGCGAGGGCCAGCCGACTAGAGCATACAGGTCGCAGTGGTGGGTGGTATAAGGTGCTTTAATGACAAAACGGATGGCACTGTGATAAACTGCATCCAGTTTGCTGAGTAGAGTGTTGGAAGCAATTTTGTAGATGACATCGCTGAAGTCGAGGATCGGTAGGATAGTCAGTTTTACTAGGGTAAGTTTGGCGGCATGAGTGAAGGAGGCTTTGTTGCGGAATAGAAAGCCGACTCTTGATTTGATTGGAGATGTTTGATATGAGTCTGGAAGGAGAGTTTACAGTCTAGCCAGACACCTAGGTACTTATAGATGTCCACATATTCAAGGTCGGAACCATCCAGGGTGGTGATGCTGGTCAGGCGTGCGGGTGCAGGCAGCGAACGGTTGAAAAGCATGCATTTGGTTTTACTAGCGTTTAAGAGCAGTTGGAGGCCCACGGAAGGAGTGTTGTATGGCATTGAAGCTCGTTTGGAGGTTAGATAGCACAGTGTCCAAGGACGGGCCGGAAGTATATAGAATGGTGTCGTCTGCGTAGAGGTGTATCAGGGAATCGCCCGCAGCAAGAGCAACATCATTGATATATACAGAGAAAAGAGTCGGCCCGAGAATTGAACCCTGTGGCACCCCCATAGAGACTGCCAGAAGACCGGACAGCATGCCCTCCGATTTGACACACTGAACTCTGAACTCTGAATGAAGGTTGGTATATATTTTCACATCAAGCAAAGCTCACCCAGCCAGTTGAGCCAGACACATACAGAACATCTTGGCATTATGCCAATCAAAATGTTATTGTTGCTCTGAGTTTAACCTTTGGGTGTTAATCAGGATCATAAATAACTGGTTATGGTTTTGGTTGAGCAATACAGGTTCACAAAGCTGTATGTATTGTCAATCTCTGATTGGTCCCTTTCAGGTGTTACTGTCTGTGTTTGTGTTTGCTGTCATCATTGGCCTCGGTTTGGACCTGGTAGGCTCCATCTCTGTTGTCCTGACTGAGCTCTGAAATGCCATACCATGTGCGACACTGACAGGAGTCCTCCTACATACCAGACACTGCTAATTTTAGAGAGTGGTAAATGTTGTCTTGGTAACTTACTGGGTAATTTCACATTAATTTGGCATGAAGAATTTTAATCTCAGGCATTTATCACATTACTGCTTTGTAAGCCCAAGCAGTTAGAGTGTATGGGTATGCTTTATCCGTTATATCTACCCATCCCATCGTAAATCACTTTGGACTTTGAAGGGTCTTTCACTGTGGGTTAAAAGTAGCTATGCACTCTGTTGTTGGAGTACAGCCACACCATCCATGCAATATCATATAGAATCCAGTGATCATGAGATCATGACACCTGTCACAGCATCCCATATGGGTGGTGTGGTACTTGGTTAAAACTAGGATGACACCATTTGCTATTGATTTGACTCCTCAAAACAGAGCAGGCAGGTCTAACAAAACCTGGTCCCACCTCTCCCACACAGAGGCTAGGGCTGTTGACAGGTATCTCACCATGCCATCTGTTGCTCTCTCTCACTTGGGCTCCAACTCAGCACACAAACATTTAATTGATTTAGCGGGGATGTCTGTGCATCTGTGGAGGATAAGTGCGGAATTCCACACAAACAGCAACTCTCCACATTTCTCTTGAAACATATTTTCCCCATTATGATGTTGGAGCTTGACTCGTTATAATCAGCACAGAGAATGGCATGCTTGACAAAATAATTAGAATGCATTACTGAGTGAAACCGGAATGTTCCAACAAAGATGGCCTGTAAATGTCCTTGATTGGAGTGTGTCAGCCATGCACCTCTGTTAGAGGTGAAAAATCTCTCTAATTTGGCCTGATTCCCAAAGAGGTAACTCTGGAATAAGGCTCCTCTATATTCAGCCTAGTCCCTTGGAATAATAAACTTTCTCACACTGGTCTATTCCTCTGTGCACAATGCTGCATATTAGCCGGCCCTGTCACTAGTCAGAGGCCAATTAGAGGGCCATTCTGCCTGGTTCGGCCCCCAGGGCTTGTTACCCCCTCTCTGTGTTTGGGGAAGCCAGTTGCCTAGCGCTGCCATATTCATTGTGGTCATTAGGAACTCTCAGGCATCTCAGGCCCAGCTCAGGATCTCACTACTTTAATTATTTTCTGTTGCCTAAGAATTGATTAGTGGGTTTTCCATTGATAAAAATCCAAATAAAATCGAATAAAATTGTATTTGTGTCCGAATGCTTATTTGCAACCAAATGCTCAAATAGAGTTAATCAAATATTTACTAAATAAACAAAAGTAGAAAATAATACTAACAATCAAATCACTCAAAAAGTAATATAATAAATGTAATAAAAGGCTATATACAGGGGTACTGGTACCGTGTCAATGTGGAGGCTATATACAGGGGGTACTGGTACCGAGTCAATGTGGAGGCTATATACACGGGGTACTGGTACCGAGTCAATGTGGAGGCTATATACACGGGGTACTGGTACCGAGTCAATGTGGAGGCTATATACACGGGGTACTGGTACCGAGTCAATGTGGAGGCTATATACAGGGGGTACTGGTACCGAGTCAATGTGGAGGCTATATACAGGGGGTACTGGTACCGAGTCAATGTGGAGGCTATATACAGGGGGTACTGGTACCGAGTCAATGTGCGGGAATTCAGGTTAATCAAGGTCATTTCTAAAGTGACTATGCATAGATAATAAACAGCGAGTAGCGGGGGAGGGGCTGGGTCAATGTAAATAGTCCGGATGGTTTTAAGGAAGCTGTTAAGAAGCCTTTTGGTCCTAGACTTGGCGCTCTGGTACCGCTTGCCGTGTGGTTGCAGAAAGAACCGTCTTTGACTTGGGTGACTGGAGTATTCGACAATTATCTGGGCCATTCTCTGACACACCTAGTATATACAGTTGAAGTTGGAAGTTTACATACACCTTAGCCAAATACATTTCAACTCAGTTTTTCACAACTCCTGACATTAAATCCTAGTAAAAATTCCCTGTTTTAGGTCAGTTAGGATCACCACTTTATTTTAAGAATGTGAAATGTCAGACTAATAGTAGAGAGAATGATTTATTTCAGCTTTTATTTATTTCATCACATTCCCAGTGGGTCAGAAGTTTACATTTACTCAATTAGTATTTGGTAGCATTGCCTTTAAATTGTTTAACTTGGGTCAACCATTTCGGGTAACCTTCCACAAGCTTCCCACAATAAGTTGGGTGAATTTTGGCCCATTCCTCCTGACAGAGCTGGTGTAACTGAGTCAGGTTTGTAGGCCTCCTTGCTTTCACATGATTTTCAGCTCTGCCCACAAATATTCTATAGGATTGAGGTCAGGGCTTTGTGATGGCCACTCCAATACCTTGACTTTGTTGTCCTTAAGCCATTTTGCCACAACGTTGGAAGTATGCTTGGAGTCATTGTCCATGTGGAACACCCATTTTCGACCAAGCTTTAATTTCCTGACTGATGTCTAAAGATGTTACTTCAATATAACCACATAATTTTCCATCCTCGTGATGCCATCTATTTTGTGAAGTGCACCAGTCCCTCCTGCAGCAAAGTACCCCCACAACATGATGCTGGCACCCCCGTGCTTCATGGTTGGGATGGTGTTCTTCGGCTTGCAAGCCTTCCCGTTTTTCCTCCACACATAACGATGGTCATTATGGCCAAACATTTCTTTTTTAGTTTCATCAGACCATAGGACATTTTTTTCCAAAAAGTACGATCTTTGTTCCCATGTGCAGTTGCAAACCGTAGGCTGGCTTTTTTATGGCGGTTTTGGAGCAGTGGCTTCTTCCTTGCTGAGCGGCCTTTCAGGTTATGACGATATAAGACTTGGTTTACTGCAGCATCTTCGTAAGGTCCTTTGCTGTTCTGGGATTGATTTGCACTTTTCAGACCAAAGTACGTTAATCTCTAGACAGAACGCGTCTCCTTCCTGAGCGGTATGACGGCTGTGTAGTCCCATGGTGTTTATACTTCCGTACTATTGTTTGTACAGATGGACGTGGTACCTTCAGGCATTTGGAAATTGTTCCCAAGGATGAACCAGACTTGCGAAGGTCAACAATTTATTTTCTGAGGTCTTGGCTGATTTCTTTAGATTTTTACATGATGTCAAGTGAAAATGCACTGAGTTTGAAGGTAGGCCTTGAAATACACCCACAGGTAAACCTTCAAAGCCTATCAGAACCTTCAAAAGCCATGACATAATTTCCTGGAATTTTTCAAGCTGTTTAAAGGCACAGTCAGCTTAGTGTATGCAAACTTCCGACCCACTGGAATTGTGACACAGTGAATTATAAGTGAAATAATCTGTCTGTAAACAATTGTTGGAAAAATTACTTGTGTCATGCACAAAGCAGATGACTGACTGACTTGCCAAAACTATAGTTAGTTAATAAGAAGTTTGTGGAGTGGTTGAAAAATGAGTTTAATGAAGCTTGTCCCAGTGATGTACTGGACCGTACGCACTACCCTCTGTAGCGCCTTAAGGTCAGCACCATACCAGGCGGTGATAAAACCAGTCAAGATGTTCTCGATGTTGCTGTTTAACTTTTTGAGGATCTGTGGACCCATGCCAAATATTTCAGTCTCCTGAAGGGAAAAGATGTTGTCGTGCCCTCTTCACAACTGTCTTGGTGTGTTTGGACCATGATAGTTTGTTGGTGATGTGGACACCAAGGAACTTGAAACTCTCGACCCGCTCCACTTCAGTCCCGTCGATGTTAATGTGGGCCTGTTCGTCCCTCCTTTTCCTATAGTCCACAATCAGCTCCTTTGTCTTGCTCACATTGAGAGAGGTTGTTGTCCTGGCACCACACTGCCAGGTCTCTGACCTCCTCCCTATATGTTATCTAATCATTGTCAGTGATCAGGGGCTCCTGAGTGGCGCAGTGTTCTAAGGCACTGCATCTCAGTGCTAGAGGCATCACTACAGACCCTGTTTCGAATCCAGGCTGTATCACAACTGTCTGTGATTGGGAGTCCCATAGGGCGGCGCACAATTGGCTTAGGGTTTGGCTTGGGTAGGCCGTCATTGTTAATAAGAATTTGTTCTTAACTGACTTGCCTAGTTAAATATTTTTTTAAAAATCAGGCCTACCACTGTTGTGTTGTCTGCAAACTTAATGATGGTATCAGAGTCGTGCTTGGCCACACAGTCATGAGTGAACAGGGAGTATAGGAGGTGACTGAGCACACACCCCTGAGGGGCCCCAGTGTTGAGTAACAGCGTGGCAGATGTGTTGTTGCCTACTCTTACCACTTGGGGGAGGCCCTTTGGGAAATCCAGGATCCAGTTGCAGAGGGAGGTGTTTAATCACAGGGTCCTTAGTTTAGTGATGAGCTTTATGCGTACTATGAGGTTGAACACTGAGCTGTAGTCAATGAACAGCAATCTCACAAAAGTGTTCCTTTTGTCCAGGTGGGAAACGGCATTGTGGAGTGTGATACCTAGTCAGTTGTTTAACTGAATGCCTTCAACTAAAATGTGTCATCTGTGGATCAGTTGGGGGCGGTATGGGAATTGGAGTGGGTCCAGGGTTTCTGGCATGATGGTGTTGATGTGAGCCATGACCAGCCTTTAAAAACACTTCATGGCTACCGAAATGAGTGCTACAGGTGGTAATCATTTAGGCAGGTTACCTTCACTTTCTATGGTGGTCCGTTTGAAACATTTAGGTATTACAGACCTGAAACATTTAGGTATTACAGACCGTTTGAAATATTTAGGTATTACATGCTTTGAGTACACATCCTGGTAATCCGTCTGGCCCCACAGCTTTGTGAATGTTGACCTGTTTAAAGGTCTTGCTCACATCGGCTACGGAGAGCGTGATCACATAGTCGTCCGGAGCAGCTGGTGCTCTCGTGCATGCTTCAGTGTTGCTTGCCTCGAAGCGAGCATAGAAGTCATTTAGCTCGTCTGGTAGGCTCGCGTCACTGGGCAGCTCCCGGCTGGGTTTCCCTTTGTAGTCCGGAATCGTTTTCAAGCCCTGCTATATCCGACGAGCGTCAGGGCCGGTGTAGTAGGATTCAATCTTAGTCCTGTATTGACGCTTTGCCTGTTTCATGGTTCACCGGAGGGCATAGCGGGATTACTTATAAGCATCCGGATTGGTGTCCAGCTCCTTGAAAGCGATAGCTCTAGCATGTAGCTCGGTGCGGATGTTGCCTGTAATCCATGGCTGCTGGTTGGGAAATGTGGGTCACTGTGGGTACGATGTTGTTGATGAACTTATTGATGAAGCCTGTGACAGAGGTTATACTCCTCAATGCTATTGGATGAATCCCGGAACATATCCCAGGGCTTGTTTATCTGAAACACTGCCCCGTCCCCACCCCCCGTCTCCATCCAGAGCCCACTACATCCACTGCTTTACTATGGAGGTCTCTCAGATACAAATGCCACATCAAAGCTGCTACTGCAAAGCCTAATTGGTCCCTTTTATATGCCCCCCTACCCTCTTTATCTGTCTTTCTGCAACCCTTGGTCTCCTCAATGAGTGTGTGCGCAATTTATCATGCATTGTATAGTTAAATGCAGCATCCTAAAAAGACACACACATTCATTGTGTATCCTAGTTTGCTTTCCCAATGTTCAATTCTAGAAAATAAATGGATGACGGTCTTAAAAACGGAGAAGTTTGTACGTGCAATGGAGGTTGGGGGCTCCTCAGTGGAACGGTAGCATATGGCCTTGGTAAATAGACCCACAGGGGTCTGAATAGAGGGTGGCGGAAGAAAAGCCCTGAACTTTAGCAGTCTACAGAGGCTCTCTGGGCATCCCTTAGGCAGTGGACCCGTCAACACCACAGAACAGAGCTGCTCCGGAGCGTCTGAAAGGCTTTGAATAAAGAGCATCTTTAATGGGGCCACTGTGACCAGCTCATGCTAATGCTATGTCACGCTGGAAACCTTAACTCTGAGCTGTCACTGGGCTGTCATTACCATACCTTTTTCACAACAGTCCTTCACATACAGAGATGGAGGTTATGAGTGGGATGCATCTTCAGCTCAGTCTAAATAAAAATGGATATATATCCAGCAAGCAAGCTATGAATCTCCTCACAGAAATGTCCATCAAAGCAGCATTCGGCAAGTAGCCTATCGGTTAAGAGCATTGAGCAAGTAACCCAAAGTTTCAGAGTGCAGTTCTGCCCTTGAGCAAAATAGTTGATGACATGGATATCGATTAAGGCAGCCCCCCACACCTCTCTGATTCAGACGGGATGGGTTAAATGCGGAAGACACATTTTGGTTGAATTTTCTTCCAACGTCTGCTTAATAGTCACGTAAACTGAAAAAGTGAATTCTCTAATTCTCCCAAATCTGCCAGAGTCCATGCATAAAACTGACTTTTACTGAATTCAAATCAGAGGATATGAGAGAAGTGCACATCCAAAGAGCACTGCCAGGATGTGGACTTGCTGCCTCTGGCCCCTATTGTGCCTCTGATCTGGAATGGAACCAAGCAAGACCATTCATCACCATAATGGTGATCTGGTGTGTGTTTACAGTATGTTGAAAGTAAACATTACACAGTTATAGATGAACATATGATAAATTGGCCACACAAAGAATGTAGCAGCTGTAAAGGCCTCCAAATTAATTTGTAACTCATTTTGTACAGCCATTGTTTATCAAAGTAATTTTGGGTAAATTATTTTCATTTATTTTCATTGTCAGAGGGCAACAGCACATGAAATTATACAACAGAACATCACATTCCAAAGATAATGTTGTTTATCACGGGGATGTTTATCTTTGCCACACATAGACTATGTTACTGTGTTTACGATTCTTATCAGGTCTGACAGCTCTTTGTCACGGCGATCTTCATGCCTCATAATGCCTACATCTTGATCTACCACAGACAAAACAGAAAGCAAGAAAATATCGGCAAAATGAGCTGGAATACAGGATGATATGTCTTTTAGTCTTTTTACTACTGTTTCTGAAAAGATGTGATAAGGATCTGGCAGCAGCCCATTTTAGTGGACTCAAGCGGGACTTTATTGTTATTAATTCGCTCTGCTGCAAAGGCAGATGAGGGCTTGTCGTGAACATCCGGAGATGTCTCTCGCTTTCTCTACCTCTCTCTCTTCTGTCTCTCTCTCTCTTTCTCTTTCTTTCATTCCCCCTCTCTCTCTATCTGCAGATGAGAACAACAGCCACCTCGTACCAGAAGGCACCTCTGCAGAGAGAGGCCCTCAGCAGCAGCTTTTTTCCTCAATGGGTTTGGGGGTCAGCCTTTTCCCACCAGGGAATCCTTTTTCGAATTCATATACGATGGCCTCTCAATGAGAGGGAGGGCTTTTTTTCTGCATTCCTCCATGTTTCTGCTCTTGCAGAGGCTGGGTGAATAAGAAATCAGCATCTCTATAAAATGCTTTTCTACTCACAATCCACTCCCCCACTCCACCAACCCCCTAGCTCCCCCGTTACCCCTCTGTCTGTGAAGTTGGGAAAACCATAGGAGGTTTATTTGAGATGCAAGCGCAATTGTGAGAACACTGGGCTTGGGAAAATTCTTTCCTACAAGCTGAATAGATGCACCAAAGGACTCAGCGTCCCTCTGTCATTTTCAAATTGGACGTTTCAAGCCCTTTCTCAGGAACTACAGAGTTTGTTCTGTGTCAGTTGAACAAATCATGGCTGTCGTTTTATTTTTTTTAACAAAATTCCCAAGCTACATTATTGCCTACTTTGATTAAACTTCTAAGATTTAAGATTTTCTCTATTAATGTAGTTTTGGCGCTCTTTATCCTCTCTATACTGTTTTGTCATTTGAATATAACAATGTAACTGCAATGGTTTTGTTTATGCAAAGGAAATGGCTGGGGAGGCAAAACAGTGTTAAAGGGCACAGATCGGATGCTTTCTGCATGGCTGTGGGACTGCTTAGCTACTGCCTTTCAGAACTGAAAGGAAACGATGCCAGTCACACACTGGTCCCCAGCAGTTTCATTCAATTCTGCACACATTAACTCTTTCTATTGGAATAAAACATCAAAGCCAGTCCCTGTAAGAGTTGTATCACAGAATGTGAGGCCAAAATAGAAAGGAGGCCAAAGTTCCCTTAAACTCGACATGGAATTGTCTTTAATATTGTCTTTAATAGTGAGTTAACTGTCACTGATATGAATAATGCATTGTGGGTTGTGGTTATTGAGTTAATTTGTTGCTCTATTTTTTCAGGTTGAATTATTCATGGTTAAATTTCCAATTCAAATGTACATTTTGGTAGAACTTAGTGCCTTTACGAAACCACAAAGAAGAACACATACTCATGTCTTGTCAAGAACCCTCTCTGACATGATAAAAATGCATCATGCCGTATACAGTATTTGCTTTCACCCGGTAAGTAAAATTGCTCCATTTCTGCCTTTTGTGCCTGTACACAAATCACTCCATGATATCCTCTCCTGACAGCTAGTGATTTTTACAATTTCTTCCCACACTAATGAAATCACAGGAGGGAAACAGCCGGAGTACTGCTCCATGAAACTCTATCTCTGACAAAGCCCTGATTGTACTACTAATAAAGCATGAATACTATCTAATGATTCACTGCATGCTGTTTGTGAAAGCACTGGCTTCACAGCATAATGAGGTAATACCAACAATTTGTCTGGGAGGACCATTCATGGAATGCCTGATGAAGTCTTGATAAGAGAAATGGACACTTAACACAAGGCAGGCTTTGAAAACACACACTACCATGGCCATATGACCCTTGGCTCATTTATAATGCCCCAGGCACATTATGTGAGAATGCATGGTGTTATTTCCCTCACTAGACACTGATTCCTCATCCCTGTACACACAAACCACTTTTAGGAACCCTATTGTCAAGCTCAGTAATGATGGCTAAACAGCTAACCGCAGATAAGGATGGGTGTGAGATAAATGCCCAGTAAAGATGCATTTAACGTTCTTAAGCTATTTATTAATATCAATATGACATTAATTCTGCAAACAATGAATGCTCTTTTTTTTTCATTTCCCAAACAGACGTTCAATTGAATGTGCACAGACATGCAACACAGCTGGTTGGCTGAGAAAACATGATAGTGAACTTCACTGGGGAATATTCCCATGTATTTATTTTTAATATGTTGTATTTATGTATTGTGGGCATAATATTACAAGATTCTTTCATGAAACCAACAACAGCGAACTATCTCATACAAAACTTTTATCCTGACCTATTTAGGGTAGTGAATGCTAATAATTGTCAATAACAGACAGTGATAATTAATAACACAACACAGCAGTGTTTACTCTGTTGCCTGGATTGATTGGATCAATGTGGTATAACTGACATTGTCACATTTCGCTGAATATCATAATCATGGAATTCTAGAAACAAAAGTCTCTAGCGATGAAGTTGACACAAATCCAATCGCACAGGGATGAGGTATTTGTTTTTCTTTTTAATCTGCTTTGGTTAATTTGCTGAATCTACTCAAGCTGATCCTGGAATTTTACTTTGCAATTCAGGCTCCATATGTAAAGAGACAAAAATTTAAATTATATTCTAAGCAATAAGCACTGGCTGCCTGTCAATCTACCTCTACTGCAGGTTGGATGGGATATCTATAGTAACCCCTTCCCCAGCTTTTCTCCACATTCCTAGCTGCCTTCATCTGAATATGCAGAAGTACTTTCAGAAAATGAGCAGGCTGGGTTTCACACCACCTCAGTAAAATACCTCAATTGCATAATGTTGGATGCTTACTACAGCCCACTGGCAGAAGAAGACAGTGTGTCCGAAATAAAGATAACAGATGGAAGATGCCAAGAAGGATTTGTGGTTACCTCAGAAATACTCATGTCATCTAGCCAAGATAAGCTTTTCTGAAATAGTACAATATAGGGAGTACTTTGTGTGTTTTGGGATATCACTTTAATTAATTCGGATGGTAAACGTGACAGCTGGGATGGCAATAGAGAAGCCAATCAAAAGTGTTGTGTTGGGGCAAAGGGGGGATTTGGTGAGTGTTTGACAGAAGAGGCCATGTGTAGAAATGAGCTGACAGGTGGTTGGCCTGATCCTGCATGTGTCAGCTGCCAGGATGGTTTAGCCTTGGGGAGCATCAGAGAAACACTGCTGCACTAATAAAAATGGCACTGGCTGATTTTACGACTGCCCAACAAAAGCATGTATATAACATAGAAATATACACTGCTCAAAACAATAAAGGTAACATTTAATCAACATAATGTAACTCCATGTCAATCACACTTCTGTGAAATCAAACTGTCTACCTAGGAAGCAACACTGATTGACAATAAATTGCACATGCTGTTGTGCAAATGGCATAGACAACAGGTGGAAATTATAGGCAATTAGCAATACAGGAGTGGTTCTGCAGGTGGTGACCACAGACCACTTCTCAGTTCCTATGCTTCCTGGCTGATGTTTTGGTCACTTTTGAATGCTGGCGGTGCTTTCACTCTAGTGGTAGCAAGAGACAGAGTCTACAACCCACACAAGTGGTTCAGGTAGTGCAGCTCATCCAGGATGGCACATCAATGCGTGCTGTGGCAAGAAGGTTTGCTGTGTCTGTCAGCGTAGTGTCCAAAGCATGGAGGCGCTACCAGGAGACAGGCCAGTACATCAGGAGACATGGAGGAGGCCGTAGGAGCGCAACAACCCAGCAGCAGGACCGCTACCTCCGCCTTTGTGCAAGGAGGAGCAGGAGGAGCACTGCCAGAGCCCTGCAAAATTACCTCCAGCAGGCCACAAATGTGCATGTGTCTGCTCAAACGGTCAGAAACAGACTCCATGAGGGTGGTATGAGGGCCCGACGTCCACAGGTGGGGGTTGTGCTTACAGCCCAACACCGTGCAGGACGTTTGGCATTTGCCAGAGAACACCAAGATTGGCAAATTCGCCACTGGCGCCCTGTGCTCTTCACAGATGAAAGCAGGTTCACACTGAGCACATGTGACAGGTGAGACAGAGTCTGGAGACGCTGTGGAGAACGTTCTGCTGCATGCAACATCCTCCAGCATGACCGGTTTGGCAGTGGGTCAGTCATGGTGTGGGGTGGCTTTTCTTTGGGGGGCCGCACAGCCCTCCATGTGCTCGCCAGAGATAGCCTGACTGCCATTAGGTACCGAGATGAGATCCTCAGACCCCTTGTGAGAACATATGCTGGTGCGGTTGGCCCTGGGTTCCTCCTAATGCAAGACAATGCTAGACCTCATGGAGCTGGAGTGTGTCAGCAGTTCCTGCAAGAGGAAGGCATTGATGCTATGGACAGGCCCGCCCGTTCCCCAGACCTGAATCCAATTGAGCACATCTGGGACATCATGTCTCGCTCCTTAATTTTGAGTGTGACTCCAAATCCAGACCTCCATGGGTTGATAAATTTGATTTTCATTGATCATTTTTGTGTGATTTTGTTGTCAGCACATTCAACTATTTAAAGAAAAACGTATTTAATAAGAATATTTATTCATTCAGATCTAGGATGTGTTATTTTAGTGTTCCCTTTATTTTTTTGAGCAGTGTAAATGTTCTCCATCCTAGCCTTAGCACCCCCACACTACCACCAAGACAAGCACTAGGGAGTAGGATATTTTACTAGCTATTTCTTTCAGTTATTACATTAAATGTGATTTATATCATTGTCCTTCCTGTACCTCTCACAATATGAAAGCTTCCTTAACCGGTGATCACAATAGAGAAATATTGCTCTAAAGACTGGAGAGAATAAAGTTGAGTAAATACTGCCGTCGTGGTTATGTTTTATGTGATGCCCGTGTTTTTCAAGAATTACACAAACTTGGTACAAACTCAACATCTATATGAATATAACGTATTTGAATTGAATACATTTCCATTTTCTAAAATGTCTTATGAAGAATATCCTTCAAAGGATTCCTGAAATTGTAGATACAGTACATTTCGAAAAGTTGTATTGTAATATTAAGTGTAATAAATCACCACAAGGTAAGAGATTTACCTAACTTTCGAGTGACTGATTGCTCCTCTCCTCTCTGTATGTTCTAGTAGGAACATAAAAAAATTCCTCAGCATCTTATCTGGCTCTATCCCTGCCTTCCCTCTTGACATATCAGAGAGCCAGCACATCTTAGTGGCTGACCTGTTTGCCTGAGTGAGTAATTCGCTGTGATTTTTCATTTGTATCTACTGTCATGTTTTTAACAATATCTTAACCCATAAAAAAAATGGAGCAACAAAGGCCGTAGTTAACCCCTAACAACCTCACCCCAGCAATGACAAATGCTCATCTTTTCCCTGTCTCCACCTTAGCTTTAGGTGTTGAAGTGGAAGGGCTGCCTGTATTTTCTGTCTCCAACAGTTTTTTATTGTTCCCAGGAAGTTGAGAAACGGCACCCCCAGGTGCAAGCGTGTCAGCACACAGGCTGAGGAGGGAGACATAAACACACATAAAGGGAAGCTGACTTTGATGCAATGTTTTGCTGTTCTAAGTCATGATTCAAAGTTTGTTTCTCCAACTGTATCTGCCCTTCTCACACAACATTTGTCAAAACACCTACAAATACACATAATGCATGCACTGACAGTCTGCCAACAGTAGCCCACATACAGTGCCTTGCAAAAGTATTCAGACCCCTTGGGTTTCTTCACATTTTATTGTGTGATAAAGTGTGATTAAATTGGATTTAACTGTAAAACGAAATTGTTAACAATCTACACAAAATGCTCTGTAATGTCAAAGTGGACGCAAAAAATTCTAACATTTTTAAAGGTTAACTAAACTAAAATCGAGTTGTTGCAATAGTATTAAGCTCCCTGAGTCAATACGTCTTTGGCATCGAACACAGCTGTGAGTCTACTTGGGTACATCTATAAGAGCTTTGCACACTTGTATTGTGCAATATTTGCCCATTATCCTTTTTTTAAATTCTTCGAGCTCTGTCAAGAAGTTGGGGATCATTGCTAGACAGCAATTTTGAAGTCTTGTCATAGATTTTCAAGCAGATTTAAGTCAAAACTGTCAAAACTGGCCACTCAGGAAAAATATACTGTATTCTTGGTAAGCAACTCCAATGTAGATGTGGCCGTCCGTTATATGTTATTGTCCTGCTGAAAGGTGAATTCCTCTCCCAGTCCTGGAGTAAAGCAGACTGAAGCAGGTTTTTCTCTAGGATTTTGCCTGTGCTTAGCTCCATCCTGTTTCTTTCTTTCCTGAAAACTCCCCAAGTATTTACCGATGTCAAGCATACCCTTAGCATGATGCAGCTACCACCATGCTTGAAAATTAAGAGGCAGTTGGATTTTGTGTTGGATTTTCCCAAACATAAGGCTTTGCATTTTCGCTAAAAAGTGTTTTCCTTTGCTGTTTTTTGTAGTATTAATTTAGCGCCTTGTTGCATACAATAATATTTTTATTCTGTACACTTGTGTTCTTCTTTTCACTCGGTCATTTAGGTCATTATTGTGGAGCCACTACAATGTTGTTGATCACCATCACAGACATTGAACTCTGTAGTTGTTTTAAAATCACAAATGGCCTCATAGTAACATCCCTGAGCAGTTTCATTCCTGTCCTGCAGCTCAGTTTAGAAGGACTACCATATCTTTGATGTGTCTGGGCGGTTTCATATATACTTCACAGCATAACTATTAACTTGACCATGCTTAAAGAAATATTCCATCTCTGATTTGTTATTGTTACCCATCTAACAATCACAGCCCTTCTTTAAGCCACTTTAGAAAAACACCCTGGTCTATGTAGTTGAATATGTGCTTAAAATTCAATAGTTGACTGAAGGACCTTACGTATGTTGTATGTTTGGGGGACAGATGAAGGGCTAATCATTCAAAAATCATGTCTACCCCTATTATTTCCATGTAACTTATTATGTGATTTGTTAAGCCAAATTTTACTCCATAACTAATTCAGGCTTGAATGAACAAAAATATATGTACAGTACCAGTCAAAAGTTTGGACACATCTACTCATTCAAGGGTTTTTCTTTGTTTTTACTATTTTCCACATTGTAGAATAATTCTTCAAAGTAGCGACCTTTTGCCTTGATGACAGCTTTGCACACTCTTGGCATTAGTCTCCTGGAATGCATTTCAATTAACAGGTGTGTCTTGTTAAAAATACATTTTGTGTAATTTCTTTCCTTCTTGCATTTGAGCCAATCAGTTGTGTTGTGACAAGGTATTTTTTCTATTTATTATGGACCCCATTCTTCCTGGGGACCGGCAGAATTAAGGCAGTTATACTATTTTAAAATAATTACAATACATTCATTACAGAATTCACAACACAGTGTGTGCCCTCATGCCCATACTCCACTACCACATATCTACAACATAAAATCCATGTGTACGTGTGTGTACAGCGTACATGCTTGTGTCTGTGCCTATGTTTGTGTTACTTCACAGCCCCTGCTGTTCCATAAGGTGTATTCTGACGCCACTGCTTGCATCAGTTACCTTATGTGGAATAGAGTTCCATGTAGTCATGGCTCTATGTAGTACTGTGCGCCTCCCATAGTCTGTTCTGGACTTGGGGACTGTGAAGAGACCTCTGGTGTCATGTCTTGTGGGGTATGCATGGGTATCCGAGCTATGGGCTAGTATTTTAAACAGACAGCTCTTCTCTCTTCCACTTTGAGCCATGAGAGATTGTTATGCATGTCATTAATGTTAGCTCTCTGTGTACTTTTAAGGACCAGCCGTACTGCCCTGTTCTAAGCCAACTGCAATTTTCCTAATTCCATCTTTGTGGCACCTGACCACACTACTGAACAGTAGTCCATGTGCGTCAAAACCAGAGCCTGTAGGACCTGCCTTGTTGATAGTGTTGTTCAGATGGCAGAGCAGCACTTTATTGTGGACAGACTTCTCCACATCTTAGCTACTGTTGTATCAATATTTTTGACCAAGACAGTTTACAATCCAGGGTCATTCCAAGCAGTTTAGTCACCTCAACTTGCTCAATTTCCACATTATTCATTACGAGATGTAGTTGAGGTTTAGGGTTTAGTGAATGATTTGTCTCAAATACAACACTTTTAGTTTTGCAAATATTTAGGACTAACTTATTCCTTGCTACCCATTCTGAAACTAACTGCAGCTCTTTGTTAAGTGTTGCAGTCATTTCAGTTGCTGTAGTAGCTGACTTGTATAGTGTTGAGTCATCCACGTACATAGACACATTGGCCTTACTCAAAGCATGTCGTTAGTAAAGATTGAAATAAGCACGGGGCCTAAACAGCTACCCTGGGAAATTCCTGCTTCTACCTGGATTATGTTTCCATTGAAGAACACCGTCTATGCTCTGTTAGACAAGTAACTCTTTATGCACATTATAGCAGGGGGTGGAAAGCCAAAACACGTGTTTTTCCAGTCTAACAAGACTGCCCCCACAATAATTTTATCATCAATTTCTCAGCCAATCATCAGTCATTTGTGTAAGTGCTGTGCTTGTGGAGTGTCCTTTCCTATATGCGTGCCGAAAGTCTGTTGTCAATTTGTTTACTGTGAAATAGTATTGTATCTCGTCACCCACAATTTTTTTGTAAGGGTTTAACACCAATAAGAAGAAGATACTTGCTTGGGCCAAGAAACACGAGCAATGGACATTAGACCAGTGGAAATCTGTCCTTGGGGGTGCTTTGCTGGTGACACTGTCAGTGATTTATTTTGAATTCAAGGCACACTTAACTAGCATGGCTACCACAGCATTCTGCAGCGATACACCATCCCATCTGGTTTGCGCTTAGTGGGACAATCATTTGTTTTTCAACAGGACAGGAAAATGACCCAAAACACACCTCCAGGCTGTGTAAGGGCTATTTGACCAAGGAGAGTGATGGAGTTCTACATCAGATGACATGGCCTCCAAAATCATCTGAGCTCTACCCAATTGAGATGGTTTGGGATGAGTTGGACAACAGAGTTAAGAAAAAGCTGCCAACATGTGCTCAGCATATGTGGGAATTCCTTCAAGACTGTTGAAAAAGCATTCCTCATGAAGCTGGTTGAGAGAATGCCAAGAGTGTGTAAAGCTGTCATTGAGGCAAAGGGTGGCTACTTTTAAGAATCTCAAATATAAAATATATTTTGATTTGTTTAACACTTTTTTGGTTACTACATGATTCCATATGTGTTATTTAATAGTGTTGATGTCTTCACTATTATTCCACAATGTAGAAAATAGTAAAATTAAAGAAAAACCCTTGAATGAAAAGGTGTGTCCAAACTTTAGGCTGGTACTGTTTGTGCTTCCACTTTGACACTTGAGTATTTTGTGTAGATTGTTGACAGAAAAAATCTATTAAGTCAATCTGAATCCCCCTTTGTAGCATAATAAATTTGAAGAAATCCAAGGGGTATGAATACTGGATCGGCAGGGTAGCCTAGTGGTTAGAGTGTTGGACTAGTAACCAAAAGGTTGCAAGTTCAAATCCCTGAGCTGACAAGGTACAAATCTGTCGTTCTGCCCCTGAACAGGCAGTTAACCCACTGTTCCTAGGCCGTCGTTGAAAATAAGAATTTGTTCTTAACTGACTTGCCTAGCAAAATAAAGGTAAAATAAAAAATATAGATTTTTAAAAACAATTGCAAGGCACTGTACATGTCAGGACTGAAGCCTCCCCCCACCCACAAACACACTGCAACCCCTTTCCCAGAAGAACCATCTCTCTCCCTCTAACTAGAGACATGATTAGTCAGTCAAGCTGAAAGCTGGCTACTCATTAGCATAACTCGCTTTTCAGGCACTTCCATCAAATCAAATTTTGTCTCTCACATATGCAGAATACAACAGACCTTACCTTGAAATGCTTACTTACAAGCCTTTAACCAACAATGTCGTTTTAATAAATTAGACTTATGAAAATATATAAAACACTTACAATTTATTTTTTCAAAAAAGCTTTTTTAACACAATAAACGCTATAATAAAAGCTAAAAGCTATAAAAGCTATATACAGGGGGTACCGGTACCGAGTCAATGTTCGGGGGTACAGGTAGTCGAGGTAATTTGTACATGTAGGTAGGGGTAAAGTGACTATGCATAGATAATAAACAGAGAGTAGCAGCAGTGTAAGAACAAAGAGGGGGAGGTCAATGCAAATAGTCTTGCCGCTCCAGTATCGCTTGCCGTCCGGTTGCAGAGAGAACAGTCTATGACTTGGGTGACCGTAGTCTTTGACAATTTTATGGTTCTTCCTCTGACACCACCTTACATATAGGTCCTCAATGGCAGGAAGCTTGGCCCCAGTGATGTACTGGGCCATACGCATTACCCTCTGTAGCGCCTTACGGTTGGTTGCTGAGCAGTTGTCATACCAAGCGGTATTGAAACCAGTCAGGATGCTCTCGATGGTGCAGGTGTGGAACTTTTTGAGAATCTGGGGACCCATGCCAAATCTTTTCAGTCTCCTGAGGGGGAACAGGTGTTGTCATCCCCACTTCACAACTTTCTTGGTGTGTTTGGACCATGATAGTTTGTTGGTGATGTGGACACTAAGGAGCTTGAAACTCTCAACCCAATACAGCCCCATCAATGTGAATGGGTGGTGTTGAGCACGACTCCAATGATGGTGTTGGAGTCGTGCTTGGCCACACATTCGTGGGTGAACAGGGAGTACAGGAGGGGACTAAGCCCACACCCCTGAGAGGCCCCGTGTTGAGGATCAGCATGGCAGTTGTCTTGTTGGATACACTTACCACCTGAGGGCAGCCCATCGTGAAGTCCAGGATCCAGTTGCAGGGGGAGGTGTTTAGTCCCAGGGTCCTTAGCTTAGTGATGAGCTTTGAGGGTACTATGGTGTTGAATGCTGAGCTGTAGTCAATGAATAGCATTCTCACATAGGTGTTCCTTTTGTCCAGGTAGGAAAAGGCAGTGTGGAGTGCAAAAGAGATTGCATCATCTGTGGATCTGTTGGGGTCATATGCAAATTGCAGTGGGTCTATGGTTTCTGGGTTAATGGTGTTGATGTGAGCAATGATCAGGCTTTCGAAGCACTTCATGGCTAACGACGTGAGTGCTACAGGGCACTATTAATTTAGACTGGTTACCTTGGTGTTCTTTTCGGCACAGGGACTATGGTGGTCTGTTTGAAACATGTAGGTATTACAGACTCGGTCAGTGAGAGGTTGAAAATGTCAGTGAAGACACTTGTCAGTTGGTCAGTACACGTCCTGGTAATCTGTCTTGCCCCACGACCTTGTGTATGTTGACCTGTTTAAAGGTCTTGCTCAAATCGGCTACAGAGAGCGTAAACACACAGTTGTCTGGAACAGCTGGTGCTTTCGTGCATGCTTCAGTGTTGCTTGCCTCGATGCAAGCATTAAAGGCATTTAGCCCTTCCAGTAGGCTCATGTCACTTGGCAGCTCACGGCTGTGTCTCCCTTTGTAGTCTGTAATAGTTTGCAAGCCCTGCAACATCCGTCGAGCATCAGAGCCGGTGAAGTGTGATTCAATCATAGCTTTGTATTGACGCCTGAGGGCATAGCAGGATTTCTTATAAGCATCTGGATTAGTGTCCCACTCATTGAAAGCGTCAGCTCTACCCTTTAGCTTAGTGAGGACGTTGCCTGTAATCCATGGCTTCTGGTTGGGATATGTACGTACAGTTATGGTGGGGACAATATCGTTGATGCACTTATTGATGAAACCGGTGACTGAGGTGGTGTACTCCTCAATGCAATTGGATGGATCCCTGAACATATTCCAGTCTGTGCTAGCAAAACAGTCCTTTAGCATAGCATCTGTGTTTGCTATCCTACCAGTGGCAAGTAAAATCAGAGGAGTAAAGACACAAATGTTGACCATTGCTCCATGTTGTTCTACCCTCATTGTAACTTAAGATTCCTTCTTGCCATAGTATTGCCACTGTACAAAAAGTTTTGCATGCCGGGGCTTGCTTTTCTAGTCTGACATTCTGGCATATGGGTCTTCTATAAATAATGGTGCCAATGTGTGATATTGGGATCAAAAATGTCTAAATGGTTTGAAACAAAAAATAAAATAGATTTTCATGAAGAATAGAGGAATAGAAGTGAATATATGCAAATAGGCCCATGACTCCACCTAAACAATAATTTAGGCAGGGTTCATACAGACATTGGCAAGTCAAATTCAAGGACTGTCAGGAACTTTTTCAAGCTCTTAATTGTAATTTCCAAGGACCTCAATGTTATACAATTGTATCATTGTACATATGGGGCGTAATACCCAACAAAATAAGCATCCAAATGTGCCAAAAAGGCCATTACCACTTTAACAATAATGCCGTTTTTTGGCCATTGCCAATGCATTGATAAAAAAATATATATTACATTCTAAAATATGTAATGTGTAATAAGAATAATGTGGCCATTGCCTGACTGAAATAGATTGCATGTATGCATGGCTATTTTTCTGTAGCCTATGTGGCCGAGACAGGCACACATAATAAAGCCATGAATAGCGGTAGCATTAATCTCACCATTTTAATCTCACTATCGCTGTTTTTACAATGAGAAAGTAACCAGAAATCAGGTTCCTTTTTAATGGAGGGATTTGTATGGAAAGACAAGATGAAGCCGATATTAGATGTTGTCGTCCTCATAATAGAGTACCACAGTATGAGTCATATTACCCATAAAATATAACGGTCAAATAAGGAAATGGTTCCAATCGTTTTTCCATCATTAAACAGTTTTGTGTAAGCTTACCCAGTCGTGATGTTTTGATAACCATGTTTTGATAACCTCTCTAGGGCAAGGTGACTTTTATCAATATATTTGCCTGTATTTCCCCCCCCAAAAATGAAATGCTAATTAGCTGCTAACGTGGCTATCATAAAGAACTACACATTTCATGATCTGGACGAGACTGTCGAATCAAGGCAAAGGTAAGAATCTCTGGATTAACTATGTCACACCCTGATACGTTTCAACTGTCCTTGTGTTTGTCTCCACCCCCTCCAGGTGTCACCCATCTTCCCCATTATCCCCTGGGTATTTACACATGTGTTTTCTGTCTGTCTGTGCCAGTTTGTCGAGTCAACCAGCGATTCTCTCAGCTCGTGTTTTTCCCCAGTTTCTCTTTTTCTCCCCCTCTGGTTTTGACCTTTGCCTGTCCTGTCTCTGAGCCTGCCCACCCACTCTGCCTGCCCCTGACCTTGAGCCTGACTGCCACCCTGTACCGTTTAGGACTCTGCCCTGGCTATGAACTCTTGCCTGTCTCAGACCTGCCTTTTGTCTATCCCTTGGACTATAATAAATATCAGAGCTCAAACCATCTGCATCTGGTTCTCGCCTTGTGTCGTTATAATCAAATGTTAGCTACATTTAGAAATGAATAAATTGGCTAAATTTCTTTAAACTGACAATTCATTGAACGGTCTTGTGCACGTTTTAAATTGACACAATACCTGTTAGCAAATGTGTTGTCATGTTCGTAATAAGGACGGGACTAAGGCGCAGCGTGTGTTGAGTTCGACATCTTTATTTGCAGTGAAACTTCCAGAAAAAAACAACAACAACAAAACATAACCTCAGTGGTGCAACATGCACATACAAACAATATCCCACAAACACAGGTGGGAAAAATGGCTACCTAAATATGATCCCCAATTAGAGGCAACGATTACCAGCTGCCTCTAATTGGGAACCATGCAAAACACCAACATAGAAATATATAGCTAGAACACCCCATAGTCACGCCCTGACCTACTACACCATAGAGAACCAAGGGCTCTCTATGGTCAGGGTGTGACAGGTGTAAGCTAGAGATAACATGCAGGAGTTTGAAGGGATTTATAGTCTCGCATGATGTCTACTTTGATGCTAATTAACATTTTAGAATCTGAGAGTAAAAGAGCCAAATATACTAATAAAAGTCACCTTGTCCGAGCAAAATGTATATGGTTATCAAAACATCACGCCAGGGTATCGTATCATCGTATCATCGCATCGTATCATCGTATCCAAGATAATTGTGTTGTTTAGGTTTAGAGTGTGTAGTCTTAGAGTGATTATCTTAATTTACCGAGGTTAGCTAGCCAGCTATTTGTCGTCCTTAACGTAGGTGACTCTGCTAGCTAGCCAACTCTGCTAGCTAGCCAACAGCTAGCCAACGCTAGCCAACGTCTTCTGTATAGAACTCAACTACCCGGTCGCATTCACAGGTTGTATCACTTTTTCACTTCATTTCATTACAGTACAACGGTTTGATTTGTTTGATCGTAGCTAGCTACTTAGCTAGCTACATAGCCGTCTTTGTATCAAAGATAATTGTGTAGTCTAGAGCGATTTTCTAGGTTCGCTAGCCATCTATTGTCGTTCTTTTAACGCAACGTAACGTAAACAACACTGCTAGCTAGCCTGCTAGCCCCGAATAGCAACACTGCAGAAACTATTACACTCAACGGAACGACTTGATTAGTGTAGTGTCAACAACGCACCCACTGCCAGCTGGCCTACTTCAGCAGTACTGTATCATTTTAATCATTTTAGTCAATAAGATTCTTGCTATGTAGCTTAACTTTCTGAACATTCGAGACGTGTAGTCCACTTGTCATTCCAATCTCCTTTGCATTAGCGTAGCCTCTTCTGTAGCCTGTCAACTATGTGTCTGTTTATCCCTGTTCTCTCCTCTCTGCACAGACCATACAAACGCTCCACACCGCGTGGCCGCGGCCACCCTACTCTGGTGGTCCCAGCGCGCACGACCCACGTGGAGTTCCAGGTCTCCGGTAGCCTCTGGAACTGCCAATCTGCGGTCAACAAGGCAGAGTTCATCTCAGCCTATGCCTCCCTCCAGTCCCTCGACTTCTTGGCACTGACGGAAACATGGATCACCACAGACAACACTGCTACTCCTACTGCTCTCTCTTCGTCCGCCCACGTGTTCTCGCACACCCCGAGAGCGTCTGGTCAGCGGGGTGGTGGCACCGGGATCCTCATCTCTCCCAAGTGGTCATTCTCTCTTTCTCCCTTACCCATCTGTCTATCGCCTCCTTTGAATTCCATGCTGTCACAGTTACTAGCCCTTTCAAGCTTAACATCCTTATCATTTATCGCCCTCCAGGTTCCCTCGGAGAGTTCATCAATGAGCTTGATGCCTTGATAAGCTCCTTTCCTGAGGACGGCTCACCTCTCACAGTTCTGGGCGACTTTAACCTCCCCACGTCTACCTTTGACTCTTTCCTCTCTGCCTCCTTCTTTCCACTCCTCTCCTCTTTTGACCTCACCCTCTCACCTTCCCCCCCTACTCACAAGGCAGGCAATACGCTCGACCTCATCTTTACTAGATGCTGTTCTTCCACTAACCTCACTGCAACTCCCCTCCAAGTCTCCGACCACTACCTTGTATCCTTTTCCCTCTCGCTCTCATCCAACACCTCCCACACTGCCCCTACTCGGATGGTATCGCGCCGTCCCAACCTTCGCTCTCTCTCCCCCGCTACTCTCTCCTCTTCCATCCTATCATCTCTTCCCTCCGCTCAAACCTTCTCCCAACCTATCTCCTGATTCTGCCTCCTCAACCCTCCTCTCCTCCCTCTCTGCATCCCTTGACTCTCTATGTCCCCTATCCTCCAGGCCGGCTCGGTCCTCCCCTCCCGCTCCGTGGCTCGATGACTCATTGCGAGCTCACAGAACAGGGCTCCGGGCAGCCGAGCGGAATTGGAGGAAAACTCGCCTCCCTGCGGACCTGGCATCCTTTCACTCCCTCCTCTCTACATTTTCCTCCTCTGTCTCTGCTGCTAAAGCCACTTTCTACCACGCTAAATTCCAAGCATCTGCCTCTAACCCTAGGAAGCTCTTTGCCACCTTCTCCTCCCTCCTGAATCCTCCGCCCCCCCTCCTCCCTCTCTGCAGATGACTTCGTCAACCATTTTGAAAAGAAGGTCGACGACATCCGATCCTCGTTTGCTAAGTCAAACGACACCGCTGGTTCTGCTCACACTGCCCTACCCTGTGCTCTGACCTCTTTCTCCCCTCTCTCTCCAGATGAAATCTCGCGTCTTGTGACGGCCGGCCGCCCAACAACCTGCCCGCTTGACCCTATCCCCTCCTCTCTTCTCCAGACCATTTCCGGAGACCTTCTCCCTTACCTCACCTCGCTCATCAACTCATCCCTGACCGTTGGCTACGTCCCTTCCGTCTTCAAGAGAGCGAGAGTTGCACCCCTTCTGAAAAAACCTACACTCGATCCCTCCGATGTCAACAATTACAGACCAGTATCCCTTCTTTCTTTTCTCTCCAAAACTCTTGAACGTGCCGTCCTTGGCCAGCTCTCCCGCTATCTCTCTCTGAATGACCTTCTTGATCCAAATCAGTCAGGTTTCAAGACTAGTCATTCAACTGAGACTGCTCTCCTCTGTATCACGGAGGCGCTCCGCACTGCTAAAGCTAACTCTCTCTCCTCTGCTCTCATCCTTCTAGATCTATCGGCTGCCTTCGATACTGTGAACCATCAGATCCTCCTCTCCACCCTCTCCGAGTTGGGCATCTCCGGCGCGGCCCACGCTTGGATTGCGTCCTACCTGACAGGTCGCTCCTACCAGGTGGCGTGGCGGGAATCTGTCTCCTCACCACGCGCTCTCACCACTGGTGTCCCCCAGGGCTCTGTTCTTGGCCCTCTCCTATTCTCGCTATACACCAAGTCACTTGGCTCTGTCATAACCTCACATGGTCTCTCTTATCATTGCTATGCAGACGACACACAATTAATCTTCTCCTTTCCCCCTTCTGATGACCAGGTGGCGAATCGCATCTCTGCATGTCTGGCAGACATATCAGTGTGGATGACGGATCACCACCTCAAGCTGAACCTCGGCAAGACGGAGCTGCTCTTCCTCCGGGGGAAGGACTGCCCGTTCCATGATCTCGCCATCACGGTCGACAACTCCATTGTGTCCTCCTCCCAGAGCGCCAAGAACCTTGGCGTGATCCTGGACAACACCCTGTCGTTCATCTACTAACATCAAGGCGGTGGCCCGTTCCTGTAGGTTCATGCTCTACAACATCCGCAGAGTACGACCCTGCCTCACACAGGAAGCGGCGCAGGTCCTAATCCAGGCACTTGTCATCTCCCGTCTGGATTACTGCAACTCGCTGTTGGCTGGGCTCCCTGCCTGTGCCATTAAACCCCTTCAACTCATCCAGAACGCCGCAGCCCGTCTGGTGTTCAACCTTCCCAAGTTCTCTCACGTCACCCCGCTCCTCCGTTCTCTCCACTGGCTTCCAGTTGAAGCTCGCATCCGCTACAAGACCATGGTGCTTGCCTACGGAGCTGTGAGGGGAACGGCACCTCAGTACCTCCAGGCTCTGATCAGGCCCTACACCCAAACAAGGGCACTGCGTTCATCCACCTCTGGCCTGCTCGCCTCCCTACCACTGAGGAAGTACAGCTCCCGCTCAGCCCAGTCAAAACTGTTCGCTGCGCTGGCCCCCCCAATGGTGGAACAAACTCCCTCACGACGCCAGGACAGCGGAGTCAATCACCACCTTCCGGAGACACCTGAAACCCCACCTCTTTAAGGAATACCTAGGATAGGTTAAGTAATCCCTCTCACCCCACCCCCCCCTAAGTTTTAGATGCACTATTGTTAAGTGACTGTCCCACTGGATGTCATAAGGTGAATGCACCAATTTGTAAGTCGCTCTGGATAAGAGCGTCTGCTAAATGACTTAAATGTAATGTAAATGGGTAAGCCCACAAGAAAATTCTCTATGGGAAAAATGAAAAGAGGGAAAATGATTTGGAACCAATTCCCTGCTTGACCGCTAGGTTTTATGGGTATTATGACATCTCCAAGGTGGGGCTCTATAACTGCACATACAACAGAGTAGTGCAACACCCTTCAATTAAAGCAGTGGGAAACAAACAAAATTGGCCACACTTAGCACAAAAATGAAATCAGCTAATTAGCTACAATAATTACAAGAACATATCAAGCACCAAATTGAGGAAATGTGTGATTTTCAAGTTAGGCCTATTCCAGTACTTACATTTGAGCTCCAAATTCAAGTTGGCTACTTCAAACCCCTTGTATATTGTTTTAAAATTGCAGGTCTAACATGTGGAAAAAAATATATTTGTTAAATTATTTCATTACCAGAACATATTGGAAATAAGCCTTCTAGGCTATGTAATTTGTTGTCAAAATAAAATAGGAATAGCATTGGGTGTTGCGCACTAGTCTATCCTACACAATAGTGCACAGTAGACTTGGTGTCCAATCCAAGGCACAAAAATACGTAACATGAACTCATGGCCTCCCGGGTGGCGCAATGGTCTAAGGCAGTGCTAGCTGTGCCACCAGAGACACTGGGTTCCAGCCCAGGCTCTGTTGCAGCCGGGAGGTCCATGGGGCGATGCACAATTGGCCTAGCGTCGTCTGGGTTAGGGAGGGTTTGGCCGGTAGGGATATCCTTGTCTCATCGCGACTCCTGTGGCAGGCCGGCACATTGGTGCGGCTGGCTTCCGGGTTGGATGTGCGCTGTGTTAAGAAGCAGTGTGGCTTGGTTGGGTTGTGCTTCAGAGGACGCATTTGTCATGTTTGTCATATAGAGCGTGATTAGCATACATTCTTCTGAACACTTATACTATACAAAACGAACATGATGCTAATAACATCGAGTGCTGACACAAGCAATTATACATAGACAATAACCCACAAAATACCCAATGAATATGGCTACCTAAATATGGTCCCCAATCAGAGACAACGATAAACAGCTGCCTCTGATTGAGAACCAATCAAGGCAACCATAGACATATAAACCCCTTGACATACAAAAAACCCTAGACAATACAAAAACTAAACAAAACACCCTTGTCACACCCTGACCTAACCAAAATAATAAAGAAAACAAAGATAACTAAGGTCAGGGCGTGACAGCATGGCTCTCGACCTTCGTCTCTCCCGAGCCCATACGGGAGTTGTAGCGATGAGACAAGATAGGAACTACTAACAATTGGACACCACAAAAATTGGGGAGAAAAGGGGGGGGGGGAACATGAACTCATTTTCCTGATACTTTCTCTGTTATATCTAGACCGTGCTGTAAATCAAGCAGACAATAGCAGATGATCAGCATATTTTTGCTAGGGATACTAGATCCAATGTGGATCCAAGCACAACTGTCTTCATCAGTGTAACGAATGAGACACCAAAATATTCTGGACATTCCTCGATAACACCTTTTTTTTTGCACTTGGGCTGTTGTTGCATCGCATGAGATATCACAACATCTGTTCATCACTTGACTGTCATTCATATGATGATGTGTGAAAATATCACAGTGTAACTAATCAGCTGGACACCAAATGCGCATCCAAAAAGTATTATGCATAATTATTGAAGAACCACATTAATGACTGTATTGACTTAGGTTTTAAGTATCAAGGTAAGGTGACTCTTTTGGTTAGAAGTATTAAATTTTGCAATGCAATCATATTTTTAGATTTGTGTGCCCATGACAACAGTTTTCACCATAAGGAGACCCGAAATGTTAGGCAGTTACACTGAATTTCTGAGATCTCTAGACTAAAAAACTGTCTGACAGCTAGATCCAAGATTATTATGGGTTTCAAGTTCATTGTCTAATTTAACTGATCAATGCTTAATATATGATATAACAACAACTTACACTGCCATTAATGCAAATACAGAAAAGCAATGTTTTATGTCACACGATTTTGGACAAATTCCATCGACACCATCCATGATAAAGGGTTAAACATTTTAAATTAACTTCTCCTTTTGTGTTTGTTTCATGTTGATGAATTCTGTGTTCCCGGTCCAAAATGACAGCTCCATTATAGCTGATTATAAATCCATAATAATCCATATATTATCACCTAATGTTGTGTTAGATCTTTTTATCAACTTAAGCTATTGTGAACATTACAAGTTTTGAACTTCTATTTGCTATTTATGGCCTGTAGGCCTCATTGACCTGAGCTCATGACTTGTTTTTGAGTAAAATAAAAGCATAATGTATGGATTATTTTAACTCTAACAAACACTCAGATGAAACATATTGTCACACACGGACCATAGTTTGCTTTGTATGTTTCTTTGTTTTGGTTGGTCAGGGTGTGATCTGAGTGGGCATTCTATGTTGGATGTCTTGTTTGTCTATTTCTATGTCTGGCCTGATATGGTTCTCAATCAGAGGCAGGTGTTAGTCATTGTCTCTGATTAGGAACCATATTTAGGTAGCCTGGGTTTCACTGTGTTTGTAGGTGATTGTTCCTGTCTCTGTGTTTTGCACCAGATAGGTCTGTTTTATGTTTGCGCACTTTTGTTAGTTTATTCATGTACAGTTTCTTTATTAAAGTACAATGAATAACAACCACGCTGCATTTTGGTCTACCTCTACTTCACCTAAAGAAAACTGTTAGACATATTGTGCTATTTATCACAGACTACTTTGTGTCAAAGTTTTTCAAGGACTCTCTCCTCCACACCAGTGTTATCATAAAAGATATGATCAAGAGCCTCACATACAGTATATAGTTTGGTATTGTGCTGCCACAGAATGAATTGTGAGCAAGGCCTCAAAAAAGCTTTATATACCAGAGCTGGGAGAAAAGTTATATTATTGTTTCAATGTTGCGATTGTTTGTAAGAATGTCAACAGGTGTGGTTCCCTTGGAGGAAAGATTATATTGGGGAAAGGTTCCTGGGGGTTGCCATGGAAGCCAAGAAGGGGAGTGAGGTGTGTGTGTATGTGTGTGTGCATGCGCACGCTCAAACACACATGCATGTGGGTGTCTGGGAGAGGAATTGAGTCCATCTGATGAATGGGCATGTGCCTGAACTGAATTTTATACACTAATTGTAGTCTCACCCATTAACTTCTAATGACCGGTCATTTTTGACCGGGAACACCACAAGAGTACAAAAGTTAAATAAAACACCCAAAATGTAATGAAAATCATCAAAATGTATTTTGTGTGTTCAGACGCCCTGTGTTGACAAAGTCATGGAACCTTATGATAATCAGATTAAATTAACTACATTCTTAGCGAAAAGTTGTAAATCCATCCAATTCGACCGGAACACAGCAGGAGGGTTTAAGTAATGACATGAAAAAAAATTGCTGATTATTATCAATAACTTATCAACAGCTGTAACAATTTGTCCAGTGTAGGAAATCCTCACTGGTACCCTAGTTTATAGAAAGACCCATGTACAAAGGCAGAGCTCATCCCAGCTTTATGTTCTGGATTAAGAGAGCAGGTATGCTGAAACCACAAAGAGTGCCACATTCAAATGACTGCTTCCATTTTTTCCAGACACTCTCACATTTACAGACAAAGCTTTAGTACTGTATGCGTCTGGAGCTATGAAAGTGTGATCTTAAATTGCCCATTAAGCTACAGCCCCACTGGACACAAACATCAATTCAACGTCTATTCCAGGTAGTTAAAAAAAAAAAAACGTTGATTCAACCAGTGTGTGCCCAGTGGGGCAGCTCTGGAACTGAGAAGTGAAATGTAGACAACATTGGCCTGTGGATATGAGTCATTCACAGTTTTGCCACAACAGCTCCATCTTGGCTTATGTCCAGCATGAAAGATTCACAGGTCAACTAATGATTAAACTATTCCTATGTCACTATCAGTTCGGTCTGATGTCTCTTGATTCTAGGATTTGTAAATGATTATCAGTTGAATGCTACTGATTATCATCAAAAGTAAATTCAGTATACATCTGTTTGGAAAAAGAGATGTGGATAAGGACACATTGAAATATTTTTTATTGATCTGACATTCAAGTTGTGCATTTCTGGGAGGAGCTATAGGAAGATGGGATCATTGTAATGGCTGGAATGGAATCAATGAAATGAGTCAAATGTGGTTTCCATATGTTTGATCCGTTTGATACCGTTCCATTTAAACCATTCCAGCCATCACAAAGAGCCCATCCTGCTATAGGTCCTACCACCAGCCTCCACTGATCTATGCCTGGGAGACCTGAGAAAACAAACAAACAAACCATTTTTACAAACAATAACACCATAGAACCCTCCAATCTGGTCATGAAGCTCGAGGCCCTGGGTCTCGACACCGCCCTGTGCAACTGGGTCCTGGACTTTCTGACGGACCGCCCCCAGGTGGTGAGGGTAGGAAACAACATCTCCAACCCCTGATCCTCAACACTGGGGCCCCACAAGGGTGTGTTCTCAGCCCTCTCCTGTACTCCCTGTTCACCCATGACTGCGTGTCCATGCACGCCTCCAACTCAATCATCAAGTTTGCAGACTACACTACAATGGTAGGCTTGATTACTAACAACGACGAGACAGCCTTCAGGGAGGAGGTGAGGGCCCTCGGAGTGTGGTGTCAGGAAAATAACCTCACACTCAACGTCAACAAAACAAAGGAGATTATTGTGGACTTCAGGAAACAGCAGAGGGATCACCCCCCTATCCACATCGATGGGACAGTAGTGGAGAAGGTGGAAAGTTTTAAGTTCCTCGGCGTACACATCACGGACAAATTGGAATGGTCCACCCACACAGATGGCGTGGTGAAGAAGGCTCAACAGCGCCTCTTCAACCTCAGGAGGCTGAAGAAATTTGGCTTGTCACCAAAAACACAAACTTTTACAGATGCACAATCGAAAGCATCCTGTCAGGCTTTATCACTGCCTGGTACGGCAATTGCTTCGCCCACAACCACAAGGCTCTCCAGAGGGTAGTGAGGTCTGCCCAATGCATCACCGGGGGCAAACTACATGCCCTCCAGGACACCTACACCACCCGATGTCACAGGAAGGCCAAAAAGATCATCAAGGATATCAACCAACCGAGCCACTGTATGTTCACCCCGCTATCATCCAGAAGGCGAGGTCAGTACAGGTGCATCAAAGCTGGGACAGAGAGACTGAAAATCAGCTTCTATCTCAAGGCCATCAGACAGCCGTCACTAACATTGAGTGGCTACTGCCAACATACTGACTCAAATCTCTAGCCACTTTAATAATTAAAAATTGGATGTAATAAATGTGTCACTAGTCACTTTAAACAATGCCACTTTATATAATGTTTACATACCCTACGTTACTCATCTCATATGTATGTATATACTGTACTCTATACCATCTCCTGCATCTTGTCTATGTCGTTCAGCCATCACTCATTCATATATTTATATGTACATATTCTTATTCATTCCTTTACACTTGCATGTATAAGGTAGTTGTTCTGAAATTGTTAGATTACTTAGAGATGACTGTTAGATATATATTTTTTTCACCTTTATTTAACCAGGTAGGCTAGTTGAGAACAAGTTCTCATTTACAACTGCGACCTGGCCAAGATAAACCATAGCAGTGTGAACAGACAGCAACACAGAGTTACACATGGAGTAAACAATAAACAAGTCAATAACATAGTATAAAAAAGAAAAAAAGAAGAAAAAAATAGTCTATATACATTGTGTGCAAAAGGCATGAGGAGGTAGGCGAATAATTACAATTTAGCAGATTAACACTGGAGTGATAAATGATCAGATGGTCATGTGCAGGTAGAGATACTGGTGTGCAAAAGAGCAGAAAAGTAAATAAATAAAAACAGTATGGGGATGAGGTAGGTAAATTGGGTGGGCTATTTACCGATGGACTATGTACAGCTGCAGCGATCGGTTAGCTGCTCAGATAGCAGATGTTTAAAGTTGGTGAGGGAGATAAAAGTCTCCAACTTTAACGATTTTTGCAATTCGTTCCAGTCACAGGCAGCAGAGAACTGGAAGGAAAGGCGGCCAAATGAGGTGTTGGCTTTAGGGATGATCAGTGAGATACACCTGCTGGAGCGCATGCTACGGGTGGGTGTTGCCATCGTGACCAGTGAACTGAGATAAGGCAAAGCTTTACCTAGCATGGACTTGTAGATGACCTGGAGCCAGTGGGTCTGGCGACGAATATGTAGCGAGGGCCAGCCGACTAGAGCATACAGGTCGCAGTGGTGGGTGGTATAAGATGCTTTAGTAACAAAACGGATGGCACTGTAATAAACTGCATCCAGTTTGCTGAGTAGAGTATTGGAAGCCATTTTGTAGATGACATCGCCGAAGTCGAGGATCGGTAGGATAGTCAGTTTTACTAGGGTAAGTTTGGCGCCGTGAGTGAAGGAGGCTTTGTTGCGAAATAGAAAGCCGATTCGAGATTTGATTTTGGATTGGAGATGTTTGATATGAGTCTGGAAGGAAAGTTTACCGTCTAGCCAGACACCTAGGTACTTATGTCCACATATTCTAGATCGGAACCATCCAGGGTGGTGATGTTAGTCGGGCGTGCGGGTGCAGGCAGCGAACGGTTGAAAAGCATGCATTTGGTTTTACTAGCGTTTAAGAGCAGTTAGAGGCCACGGAAGGAGAGTTGTTTGGCATTGAAGCTCGTTTGGAGGTTAGATAGCACAGTGTCCAAGGAAGGGACAGAAGTATACAGAATGGTGTCATCTGCGTAGAGGTGGATCAGGGAATCGCCCGCAGCAAGAGCAACATCATTAATATATACAGAGAAAAGAGTCGGCCTGAGAATTGAACCCTGTGGCACCCCCATAGAGACTGCCAGAGGACCAGACAACATGCCCTCCGATTTAACACACTGAACTCTGTCTGCAAAGTAGTTGGAGAACCAGGCAAGGCAGTCATTAGAAAAACCGAGGCTACTGAGTCTGCCGATAAGAATATGGTCATTGACAGAGTCGAAAGCCTTGGCCAGGTCGATGAAGACGGCTGCACAGTACTGTATTTTATCGATGGCGGTTATGATATCGTTTAGTACCTTGAGTGTGGCTGAGGTACACCCGTGACCGGCTCGGAAACCAGATTGCACAGCGGAGAAGGTATGGTGGGATTCGATATGGTCAGTGATATGTTTGTTGACTTGGCTTTTGAAAACCTTAGATAGGCAGGGCAGGATGGATATACAGTAGGTCTGTAACAGTTGGGTCCAGGGTGTCTCCCGCTTTGAAGAGGGGGTTGACCGCGGCAGCTTTCCAGTCCTTGGGGATCTCAGATGATATGAAAGAGAGGTTGAACAGGCTGGTAATAGGGGTTGCGACAATGGCGGCGGATAGTTTCAGAAATAGAGGGTCCAGATTGTCAAGCCCAGCAGATTTGTACGTGTCCAGGTTTTGCATGGTCGGAACTAGAATCACAGAATCACGCTACAATCGCATTAACATCTGCTAACCATGTGTATGTGACCAAAATCATTTGATTTGATTTGATTCATAAAAGCAGTTTCAACCTATAGAGTTTCACCACAGTGTCAAACCACTGCTGAATGAGAGAGAACATGACTGGTGTTTTTGCAGTACAAATGACTGTTATTTTAATGAATGTGGTTCAATGTGTATAAGCCAAATACATTTTTCTATCAAAAGTATTTGCTTTTCTTTCAGTTTTGTTGATAAAAGAAGGGTGAATACCCATGAGTGTGGAGGGTGTAAGCCACTGTAGATATAGAATCAGCAGGGTCTGCCTGTGTGCATCTCTGGGTCGTTAACTCCCTCTTCATTTGATCCCTCCCTCTTTATCCCTCTCCTTCCAAACTATATTCCTTCCCTCGACTTCTTGGCACTGACAGAAACATGGATCACCACAGATAACACTGCTACTCCTACTGCTCTCTCTTCGTCCGCCCACGTGTTCTCGCACACCCCGAGAGCTTCTGGTCAGCGGGGTGGTGGCATCGGGATCCTTATCTCTCCCAAGTGGTCATTCTCTCTTTCTCCCCTTACCCATCTGTCTATCGCCTCCTTTGAATTTCATGCTGTCACAGTTACCAGCCCTTTCAAGCTTAACATCCTTATCATTTATCGCCCTCCAGGTCCCCTCGGAGAGTTCATCAATGAGCTTGATGCATTGATAAGCTCCTTTCCTGAGGACGGCTCACCTCTCACAGTTCTGGGCGACTTTAACCTCCCCACGTCTACCTTTGACTCATTCCTCTCTGCCTCCTTCTTTCCACTCCTCTCCTCTTTTGACCTCACCCTCTCACCTTCCCCCCCTACTCACAAGGCAGGCAATACGCTCGACCTCATCTTTACTAGATGCTGTTCTTCCACTAACCTCATTGCAACTCCCCTCCAAGTCTCCGACCACTACCTTTTATCCTTTTCCCTCTCGCTCTCATCCAACACTTCCCACACTGCCCCTACTCGGATGGTATCGCGCCGTCCCAACCTTCGCTCTCTCTCCCCCGCTACTCTCTCCTCTTCCATCCTATCATCTCTTCCCTCTGCTCAAACCTTCTCCAACCTATCTCCTGATTCTGCCTCCTCAACCCTCCTCTCCTCCCTTTCTGCATCCTTTGACTCTCTATGTCCCCTATCTTCCAGGCCGGCTCGGTCCTCCCCTCCCGCTCCGTGGCTTGACGACTCATTGCGAGCTCACAGAACAGGGCTCCGGGCAGCCGAGCGGAAATGGAGGAAAACTCGCCTCCCTGCGGACCTGGCATCCTTTCGCTCCCTCCTCTCTACATTTTCCTCCTCTGTCTCTGCTGCTAAAGCCACTTTCTACCACTCTAAATTCCAAGCATCTGCCTCTAACCCTAGGAAGCTCTTTGCCACCTTCTCCCTCCCCTCCTCCCTCTCTGCAGATGACTTCGTCAACCATTTTGAAAAGAAGGTCGACGACATCCGATCCTCGTTTGCTAAGTCAAATGACACCGCTGGTTCTGCTCACACTGCCCTACCCTGTGCTCTGACCTCTTTCTCCCCTCTCTCTCCAGATGAAATCTCGCGTCTTGTGACGGCCGGCCGCCCAACAACCTGCCCGCTCGACCCTATCCCCTCCTCTCTTCTCCAGACCATTTCCGGAGACCTTCTCCCTTACCTCACCTCGCTCATCAACTTATCCCTGACCGCTGGCTACGTCCCTTCCGTCTTCAAGAGAGCGAGAGTTGCACCCCCTTCTGAAAAAAACTACACTCGATCCCTCCGATGTTAACAACTACAGACCAGTATCCCTTCTTTCTTTTCTCTCCAAAACTCTTGAACGTGCCGTCCTTGGTCAGCTCTCCCGCTATCTCTCTCAGAATGACCTTCTTGATCCAAATCAGTCAGGTTTCAAGACTAGTCATTCAACTGAGACTGCTCTTCTCTGTATCACGGAGGCTCTCCGCACCGCTAAAGCTAACTCTCTCTCCTCTGCTCTCATCCTTCTAGACCTATCGGCTGCCTTCGATACTGTGAACCATCAGATCCTCCTCTCCACCCTCTCCGAGTTGGGCATCTCCGGCGCGGCCCACGCTTGGATTGCGTCCTACCTGACAGGTCGCTCCTACCAGGTGGCGTGGCGAGGATCTGTCTCCTCACCACGCGCTCTCACCACTGGTGTCCCCCAGGGCTCTATTCTAGGCCCTCTCCTATTCTCGCTATACACCAAGTCACTTGGCTCTGTCATAACCTCACATGGTCTCTCCTATCATTGCTATGCAGACGACACACAATTAATCTTCTCCTTTCCCCCTTCTGATGACCAGGTGGCGAATCGCATCTCTGCATGTCTGGCAGACATATCAGTGTGGATGACGGATCACCACCTCAAGCTGAACTTCGGCAAGACGGAGCTGCTCTTCCTCCCGGGGAAGGACTGCCCGTTCCATGATCTCGCCATCACGGTTGACAACTCCATTGTGTCCTCCTCCCAGAGCGCTAAGAACCTTGGCGTGATCCTGGACAACACCCTGTCGTTCTCAACTAACATCAAGGCGGTGGCCCGTTCCTGTAGGTTCATGCTCTACAACATCCGCAGAGTACGACCCTGCCTCACACAGGAAGCGGCGCAGGTCCTAATCCAGGCACTTGTCATCTCCCGTCTGGATTACTGCAACTCGCTGTTGGCTGGGCTCCCTGCCTGTGCCATTAAACCCCTACAACTCATCCAGAACGCCGCAGCCCGTCTAGTGTTCAATCTTCCCAAGTTTCTCTCACGTCACCCCGCTCCTCCGCTCTCTCCACTGGCTTCCAGTTGAAGCTCGCATCCGCTACAAGACCATGGTGCTTGCCTACGGAGCTGTGAGGGGAACGGCACCTCAGTACCTCCAGGCTCTGATCAGGCCCTACACCCAAATAAGGGCACTGCGTTCATCCACCTCTGGCCTGCTCGCCTCCCTACCACTGAGGAAGTACAGTTCCCGCTCAGCCCAGTCAAAACTGTTCGCTGCTCTGGCTCCCCAATGGTGGAACAAACTCCCTCACGACGCCAGGACAGCGGAGTCAATCACCACCTTTCGGAGACACCTGAAACCCCACCTCTTTAAGGAATACTTAGGATAGGATAAAGTAATCCTTCTCACCCCCCCCCTTAAAATATTTAGATGCACTATTGTAAAGTGGCTGTTCCACTGGATGTCATAAGGTGAATGCACCAATTTGTAAGTCGCTCTGGATAAGAGCGTCTGCTAAATGACTTAAATGTAAATGTATGTAAATGATATATATCCGTCTAACATTTACCTCACTCTCCCTACGTCTTTTTATTTGAGCAGTTTGCCTCTGTGGTTTCAATTCAAGGCCTATTTTATTCTCCCCATTGTGCAGAAACTACATTGGTTGAAAATTGCCTCACTGAAACTGGTGGTTTTACTTTTTTGTCAGCCTGCTATATTGTGTCAAATTATTTGCACGTGCAAATTTGTAAATTAGGAATTTGTAAATTTGCAGGAGGAATTTGTAAATTATTAGAGACGGGCGGGAGAGGTGTGTGTGTGTGTGTGTGTGTGTGTGTGTGTGTGTGTGTGTGTGTGTGTGTGCGTGCGTGCGTGCGTGCGTGCGTGCGTGCGTGCGTGCGTGCGTGCGTGCGTGGTTCTGTGTGTGTGTTTATAAATAAACAATCTAATTTCAAGAGAGAGATAGATGATACCAAAGCAGGGGTAAGCATGTCTGTGCAGGTTAAGGATGGAAATGTTTACCGCTTGATGCGAGAATGGAAGACTTAACAGAACTTTCAACACTTAATATTTTCTCATTAGGTGTGCGTTGGGAAAAGTTCCTTTGTTAGTCATGGATTAAATATGTGACAAGCAACTGCATGAACTGAGATGAGGGCATGTATTCTAGTAAAGAGAAGGCAAACAATATTGCTAAGAGCACAGAGGCCTCATTCCTCAACAGCTCACTCAGTATCTTTTTCTGTTTTAATACATGCAAAACAGTCAACACCTTTGTTCAGTATTGATAGATGCAACAAGAGGCAAGTATGGGCAGAGTGTCTCTAGCTGTAGAAGTCTTGGCTTTGTGATCTGACAGGAATTCAGTTTCTTATCTAAAACTGCTCAGTGATGTCAAATTTCTTCTGTGTGGGCTATACTGATTAGGGTTTAATACCAGTGACCGGTATCCCGGGACTTCCATACCAAGCTCTTCCTTGTTTTCCGAGAAATATATTGAGGGTCACGTGGACCAATAATATAAACATTTTATGCAGTACTAATGCAAAAAAATATATATATGCATGTACGAATAGCTGCATGCATACCCAGACCATCAACTCTGGCTTCATTCATAGCCTACATTAGACCAGTCATCAGTAAGTGACAGGGCCAGTGCAATGGGCGGGCCTTAGGGGGCCTAGTCCACCCTACTGTACCTCCTTGCCCAAATAAAATATTGAAATATTGAGACTTTATTTGACCAAGACTCGCGCACACAGAAATATGCATGAATCTCAGAAAAGGTATTAGAGCAAGCAAAACAGCGCCACTCTGTCTCAGTATGTGTAGCCCATGTATCTGATGCTGTTTGGTCAAAAAGAATATGGCATCTCATACTATTTTTGTCCAGACAGCATCAAATACATGGGATACTGTACAGTAAGGCAGAGGGGCTCTGTTTCGCTCGCTTGGATGCTTTCTCCGGTGAAATAGTTTTGTTGAAGAAAGTTGGCTGCGGATGCTGGAATTATTTTGGACAAATGTGCAAAGGTAACCTACTTTTTGGAATAGGTGGCGCCTCCAATAGACTTACAGTAAATTGAAATGCACTTGCCCAAATGATATATTTACTCGTGTCTATACAGAAATAAATAAAATAATTCAAAATACCAAAGCCACAGACTCTGCATCATTAGCCTATGCCTATTTTGGAAACACGCAATTTGTGTAGCTCGAGGGGCAATTGGCCTGGTTGATTATAGAGTTGCGGCTGCCAGTGAAAGTGCGAAGATAATATATGTCTTCAGTATAATGTAAAATGTTGAGACAAGAAGAAAGTATTTAGTCAGCCACCAATTGTGCAAGTTCTCCCACTTAAAAAAATGAGAGAGGCCTGTAATTTTCATCATAGGTACACTTCAACTATGACAGACAAAATGAGGTAAAAAAATCCAGAAAATCACATTGTACCATTTTTAATGAATTTATTTGCAAATTATGGTGGAAAATAAGTATTTGGTCAATAACAAAAGTGTATCTCAATACTTTGTTATATACCCTTTGTTGGCAATGACAGAGGTTAAACGTTTTCTGTAAGTCTTCACAAGGTTTTCACACACTGTTGCTGGTATTTTGGCCCATTCCTCCATGCAGATCTCCTCTAGAGCAGTGATGTTTTGGGGCTGTTGCTGGGCAACACGGACTTTCAACTCCCTCTAAATATTTTTTTTGCCCCAGTGTAGACAATTCGCTCTCCAGAATGCATGTACTCAAGCTCTCCAGAATGCGCTCAGATGTCTCCCGCCAATTCTTGCGCATTCATTGTTTAATTGTGTGAATTTTTTATCCTTTGAATATATATTTTTTATAAATTCCCCATTATATATGTCACCAGTAGTAAATGTACCATTAATCCCTGTCATTTGGTTATTGTAACGGCGTTCTTCGTTTGTTGAAAGAGAGTCTGACCGAAATGCAGCGTGGTGGTTACTCATGTCTTTAATGAAGAAAAACGGAACGATACATGAAATAACTAATAAATACAAAAACAACAAACGGAACGTGAAACCTATAACAGCCTATCTGGTGAAACACTACACAGAGACAGGAAAAATCACCCATGAAATACAAAGTGAAACCCAAGCTACCTAAATACGGTTCCCCATCAGAGACAACAAGAATCACCTGACTGATTGAGAACCGCCTCAGGCAGCCAAGCCTATACTAGACACACCCCTAATCAACCACAATCCCAATGCCTACGAAAACCCCAATACGACAATACAATAAACCCATGTCACACCCTGGCCTGAACAAATAATTAAAGAAAACACAAAATACTAAGACCAAGGCGTGACAGTTATATACGTTTCTTTTAATGCATGTATTAATTACAGTCATTTACTGTTCTTATTCTTGGAGTGGAAAAGTTTACATAGTTCACAACTTGCTACACTTGGGAGAAAAAAGTTTTGTGTTAATTCATAAACATCATTTACGACTTTAATAAATGTTTTCACTGTCTTTTGATTGGAGTGCTCCATGTGAGCAATGAGCAAGTGTCTGGTTTCTCTGTCCTGTTAATGTTGAGGGAGCGTTTGCGTGCCTGAGCACGCATAGAAGTACCCTGCATGCTGCACACATATGTGGGAAAGTTCTATTTGGGGAAGTCAGATTTTTATTATCTCAACTCACCACTTCCACCACTAATATCATGGCGCCGGAGAAGATGGCTGACATTTTAAGTGCTACTAACCAACTGTGTTTTTTGTTCGTTTTTTTGGGTTGTTTGTAACATATTTTTAAACTTATTTTGCACATAATGTTGCTGCTACTGTCTCTTATGACCCGAAAATAACTTCTGGACATCAGAACAGCGATTACTCACATGAACTGGCAGTTGCTTTTTTTCCTTTAACGAGTCCAACAAGCCCGACGCGAAGGACATACTGCTTTCCCAGGAACAGGCCCAAATCCCGTCATTTGCGTAAAGAGAAGACAGAGAAAAGAGGGCGGATGACGGGCTTCTTTCAGAGAATTTGTAGGCAATCGAAGAAACCCCCTCTGCCTTCCGTTCTACTAGCTAACGTGCAATCATTGGAATATCAAATTGACGACCTACAAGGAAGATTAAACTACCAACGGGACATTAAAAACTGTAATATCTTATGCTTCACGGAGTCAGGGCTGAACGACGACATTATCAACATAAGTGTATTGGCAGGATAGAGCAGCGGTGTCTGGAAAGACAAGGTGTGGCGGACTATGTATATTTGTAAATAACATCTGTTGCACGATAATATATGCCATTTAGCAGACACTTTTATCCAAAGCGACTTACAGTCATGTGTGCATACATTCTACGTATGGGTGATCCCGGGAATCGAACCCACTACCCTGGCATTACAAGCGCCATGCTCTACCAACTGAGCTACAGAAGGACCATGATATCTAAAGAAGTCTCAAGGTTTTACTCGCCTGAAGTAGAGTATCTCATAATAAGCTGAAGACCACACTATCTACCTTGAGAGCTTTCATCTGTATTTTTCGTAGCTGTCTACATACCACAACAGATCGATGCTGGCACTAAGAACGCACTCAATGAGCTGTATTTCGTCATAAGCAAACAGGAAAACGCTCATCGAGAGGCAGCGCTCCTAGTCACTGGAAACTTTAATGCAGGTAAATTAAAATCAGTTTTACCAAATTTCAGCATGTTAAATTTGCAACCAGATGGAAAAAAACGAATTACTCCACACACAGAGACAAAGCTCTCCCTCACCCTCCATTTGGCAAATCTGACCATAATTCTATCCTCCTGACTCCTGCTTACAAGCAAGAATTTAAGCAGGAACCACCAGTGACTCTGTCAATAAAAAAGTGGACAGATGAAGCAGACGCTAAGCTACAGGATTGTTTTGCTAGCACAGAGTGGAATATGTTCCTGGATTCTTCCGATGGTATTGAGGAGTACACCACAGTAGTCACTGTCTTCATCAGTAAGTGAATCAATGATGTCGTCCCCACAGTGACCGTACATACATACCCAAATCAAATTTTATTTGTCACATACACATGGTTAGCAGATGTTAATGTGAGTGTAGCGAAATGCTACCCCAACCAGAAGCCATGGTTTACAGGCAACATCCGCACTGACCTAAAGGCTAGAGCTGCCACTTTCAAAGAGCTGGACTCTAACCCGGAAGGTTATAAGAAATCGTGCAATGCCCTCCGACAAACCATCAAACAGGCAAAGAGTCAATACAAGACTGAGATCGAATCGTACTGCACAGGCTCTGACACTCGTCAGATGTGGTAGGGCTAGCAAACCATTACAGACTACAAAGGGAAGCACAGCTGAGAGATTCCCAGTGACACGAGCCTACCAGATAACACTGAAATAATCATCAAGCCTCGGTGTGAAAGAGAAAAATATTATAATCTGGAAACGTCACAGAATACTTTTCCTTGTGCAAAAACAGCTGTCTGTCCTGAGTTCACTCCTGCTGTAAATTCTGAGGGCCTGAAATAGGCTAGTTGATACCATGTTGCTAGTTCGCTAGTGACAATTGATCGGTAGAAATGTTAGGATTAATTGTAAGCTTCCCCAAACTTGAAACTCATGCACCACCTATGAAGTGATTTGTTTGACAATCATATGAAAACACCATGACTAGTTGTGTTCATAACACATTAAAAGGTAATACATTTTCAGAGTTAAATTACATATTTACTAAAATAACATTTGAAAAATGTTTTGCATGTGGACATAGGAGGTCCCGTGTAAAAACAAAACTGCCCCCCAATGGAAATCAAATGCCTGTCCAAGTCATTAGTTCTGGCGCCGGCCCTGCAACACTAGCAGCCTACCGTATTTAGCCTAAGCCTACAACTCAATGTAAAGTCCCCAATATAAAACTTCACTTAGGCTACTTCTATAAATTGCATTGCCTACTATCATGTGTAGGCTACAGACAATCTCTCACAGTCATAAATCTCCAAACTGTCTTTGTGGCACTGGCTCAAAATATAAACTGAAGCTACACACTGTTAACTAAATGGCTGATTGGCTACAACATGGTCGTCACTACTCATAAACCCAGCCTATTTTTACTATTTCTCTTCCATATACCTTAACACTAACCTTAACCACGCTGCTAACCTTATGCCTAACCCTAAACTTAAATCAAGACCAAAAAGGCACAAACAAAAAAATCATGAATACTTACGATATAGGTATGGACAATTTGGAATTTGTGTCTACAAACGTGCTCGAGAAAATAGACATTTGCAACATTGTTCCATTATTGTTCCATTATATTATCAAAAGAGAGTGCACAGGCTTGACTCAGATTCCTGGGGATTTGATCAACCTCGGCTCTATCCATGGTGCTGACTCCCCGCTACTACGCCTACGTTTACTTGTCTGTTTGTTTCACGAAAAATCTGAGATGCTCCCTGTGACAAAGTAACCACAATAAGCAGATTATCATGCAGTACAAACAGCCAAAACCTTCCGAAATTCCCCTGATATAATAATAATAATATATGCCATTTAGCAGACGCTTTTATCCAAAGCGACTTACAGTCATGTGTGCATACATTCTACGTATGGGTGGTCCCGGGAATCGAACCCACTACCCTGGCGTTACAAGCGCCATGCTCTACCAACTGAGCTACAGAAGGATATCCAAGTGCAAGGTGAGCGAAAAGGGCCAACAAGCTTGCTGACATCTTTCAGTCAAATTAACCTAAAACGAATGTACACTGAACAAAAATTTAAATGCAACATGCAACAATTTCAAAGATTTTACTGAGTTACAGTTCATTTAAGGAAATCAGTCAATTGAAATAAATAAATTAGACCCTAATCTATAGATTTGACATGACTGGGAATAAAGATACGGATCTGTTGAAAAAAAGGTAGGGATGTGGATCAGAAAACCAGTCGGTATCTGGTGTGATCACCATTTGCTTCATGCAGCGTGACACATCTCCTTTGTAAAGTGTTGATCAGGTTGTTGATTGTGACCTGTGGAATTCAATGGCTGTGCAAGGTTTGCTGGATATTGGCAGAAACTGGAACACGCTGTCGTATACATTGACCCAGAGCATCCCAAACATGCTCAATGGATAACATGTCTGTTGTGTATGCAAGTCATTGAAAAACTGGGATAATAACTGGTAAACTGCAATTGTGTTTGTTGTCTGTAGTTTATGCCTGCCCATACCATAACTCTACCGCTGCCATGGGTGACTCTTTTCACAACATTGACATAAGCAAACCGCCATACATTGACAATGCCATACATTCTTTCTGCCATCTACAGTACCCGGTACATTTGAAACCATCGAAGGTGAGCATTATCCCACTGAAGTCAGTTACATCGCCAAACTGCAGTCAGGTCAAGACCCTGGTGAGGACGACGAGCACGCAGATGAACTTCCCTGAGACGGTTTCTGACAGTTTGTGCAAAAAGTATTTGGTTGAGCAAAACCCACAGTTTCGTCAGCTGTCCGGTGGCTGGTCTCAGACGATCCCACAGCTGAAGAAGCCGGATGTGGAGGTCCTGGGCTGGCATAGATATACTTTTGTCTGCGGTTGTGAGGCTGGTTGGTTGGACGTACTGCCAAATTCTCTAAAACAACATTGGAGGCAGCTTATAGCGGACATTCCTTCAGTCAGCATGCCAATTGCACACTCCTTCAAATCTTCAGACATCTGTGGCGTTGTACTGTGTGGAAAAACTGCACATTTTAGAGTGGCCTTTTATTGTCCCCAGCACAAGGTGCACCTGTGTAATGATCATGGTGTTTAATCAGCTTCATGATATGCCACACCTGTCAGGTGGATGGATTATCTTGCCAAAGGGGAGATGCTCAAATAATATTTTTGTGTGTATGTGTAACAGTATAACTTTAGACCGTCCCCTCGCCCATACCCGGGCACAAACCAGGGACCCTCTGCACACATCAACAACAGTCACCCACGAAGCATCGTTACCCATCGCTCCACAAAAACAGAGCAAGGGGAACCACTACTTCAAGGTCCCAGAGCAAGTGACGTCACCGATTGAAACGCTATTTAGCGTGCACCACCGCTAACTAGCTAGCCATTTCACATCCGTTACATATGGAACATTTATTTCAGCTCATGAAACACGGGACCAACACTACATGTTGGGTTTATATTTTTGTTCAGTATAGCTTTAGGCTGTAGGCTAATAATCTCATAATATTTTAGGCCTACATTTAAACTAGGCTACATCAACAATTTGTGTGGTGACTTTGACGTAACTTTGAGTTTATTAAATTATGACAAATCGGCTACAAAAAGAAACCATTAAATTCCTGTCCATAAATCTTAATTTTTCAGTGGTATAATCAAGTCAGATTTTTTTCGCTGGTATTATACACTGAGTGTACAAAACATTAAGAACAGCTGCTCTTTCCATGACATAGACTGACCAGGTGAATGCAGGAGAAAACTATGATCCCTTATTGATGTCACTTATTGATGTGTTAAATCCACTTGAATCAGTGTAGATGAAGGGGAGACAAGTTAAAGATGAATTTTTATGCCTTGAGACAATTGAAACATGGATTGTGTATGTGTGCCATTCAGAGGGTGAATGGGCAAGACAAAAGTCTTAAGTGCCTTTGAACGGGGTATGGTACTAGGTGCCAGGCGCACCGGTTTGTGTCACGAACATGCTGGGTTTTTCACTTTCAACAGTTTCCAGTGTGTATCGAGAATAGTCCACCACCCAAAGGACATCCAGCAAAACTTGACACAAGTGTGGGAAGCATTGGAGTCAACATGGGCCAGCATCCTTGTGGAACACTTTCGACACCTTGTGGAGTCCATGCCCCGACAAATTGAGACTGTTCTGAGGGCAAAAGGAAGGTGGGGGGGACAGGTGCAACTCAATATTAGGAAGGTGTTCTTAATGTTTTGTACAGTCAGTGCATGCTTTTAAATAGCATTTTCAGTTTGAACGGAAATAGCGCGATATAACCGGGATGATTGCAATTTTATTGAGAAGGACAATTGGTAGATTTTCAGGGAAATATTCAACCCTGGTATTGACTAAAAGCTTGGGATTTATTTTCAGAGCTCCACACTGAGTGATATTGGCAGTAGTGCCAATGTGTAAAAAATATAACTGGATACGCACATGCACACACTCAGATGTATGCTCACTCAAACACACACACGCACATGCACACACAAATAGACAGACAGACAAACACACACACATTCACAAGCACACACACTTATGCACACAAAAATCAATACAGCTAAAATATTCTCAAACAGTTTGGATTCCAACATTACCCCATCTTTCTTTCTTTCTTTCTTTCTTTCTTTCTTTCTTTCTTTATAGCTCTCTTCCTGTTGGCTTTGTCGATATTCATCCATCTATCTGTCTTGGTCTGTCCATGCAGATATGCTGAGAAGTGTTTGAGCATTCTTTCTCCTGTCAGAGCTGTGTGGGAGGGGGACAGCCAGGCATTATGCCAAATGGAGTACAGGTGGGTCTTGGGAAAAGAGATTTTGAATTTAGATCTAGGCGCTGGACTGCTGAAATAATAGAATTCGTGGCAAAGATACAGCTGGGATCGCTGGTGCAGATCACCTTACTGTGGAAAAGAGAATGATAGCCGCAGGAAAGCAAAGAAACATGTGTTAGCCATCTGGAGAACTCACCCAAAACAAGGTGCATCCTCTGAGCTCAGACAAAGGAGTCATTTTACTTTTTGAAAAGCTTCGCTCTGTTTCTGTATTCTCGACTGCACATTCATTTCCAAGCTGTTGTTTTCCTTTGAGTTGCCAGTACTGTACAATCTGACTGGAACACAGATTACTTACACAATAGTATTCCTCTTGTTGTGCTTTGCCTTACAATGCAGCAGTATTACACAGGCTAAATTAGTTACATCGCACTGGGCACACACTAGTTTCAACGCAATTTGTCAAAGTATTGTGACGTGGAAAACATGGAAAATACATTGGATTTAAAAAAATATATTAACCATTACTGTTTTCATCTCATTTCAACCAAAGTTATAAATTAATTAGGGTACAACATGAACTTTAATACATTGACTTAACCTGACTAACATGTTGTTACAACAATCATATTTCAAAATAATCACAACTACACTATATTTACAAAAGTATGTGGACATCCCTTCAAATTAGCGGATTTGACTATTTCACCCACACCCGTTGCTGTCAGGCTATATCACCGCCTGGTACGGCAACTGCACCACCCACAACCGCAGGGCTCTCAAGAGGGTGGTGCGGTCTGCCCAATGCATCACCGGGGACAAACTACCTGCCCTCCAGGACACATACAGCACCCAATGTCTCAGGAAAGCCAAAATTATCATCAAGGACAACAACCACCCGAGCCACTGCCTGTTCACCCTGCTATTATCCAGAAGGCGATGTCAGTACAGGTGCATCAAAGCTGGGACCGAGAAACTGAAAAACAGCTTCTATCTCAAGGCCATCAGACTGTTAAATACTGTTAAATAGCCATCACTAGCACGTTAGAGGCTGCTGCCCCTACATACAGTGACTTGGAATCACTGGCCACTTTAATAATGGAACACTAGTCACTTTAATAATAATGTTTACATATTTTGCATTACTCATTTCATATGTATATACTGCATTCTATCCTATTCTACTGTATCTTAGTCTATGCCGCTCTGACATTGCTCGCCCAAATATTTATATATTCTTAATTCCATTCCTTTACTTCAGATTTGTGTGTATTGTTGTGAAATTGTTAGATATTACTGTTAGATATTACTGCACTGTTAGAGCTAGAAACACAAGCATTTTTCTACACCCACAATAACATCTGCTAAACACGTGTATGTGACAAATCAAATTTGATTTGATTTGACAGGTGTATAAAATCGAACACACAGCCATGCAATATCCATAGACAAGCATTGGCAGTAGAATGGCCTTTCTGAAGAGCTCAGTGACTTTCAACATGGCACCGTCATAGGATGCCACCTTTCCTATGTCTACCCTGCTAGAGCTGCCCCAGGTCAACTGTAAGTGCTGTTATTGTGAAGTGGAAACGTCTAGGAGCACCAACGGCTCGGCAGAAAAGTGGTAGGCCACACAGGACTGCCGAGTGCTAAAGTACGTAGTGCATAGAAATTGTCTGTCTTCGTTTGCAACACTCACTACCGAGTTCCAAACTGCCTCTGGAAGCAACGTCAGCACAATAACTGTTTGTTGGGAGCCTAAGATCACCATGCACAATGCAAATGCGTCGGCTGGAGTGGTGTAAAGCTTGCCGCCTTTGAACTCTAGAGCAGTGGAAACGCATTCCCTTGAGTGATAAATCACACTTCACTGTATGGCAGTCCGCCGGACGATTCTGGGTTTGGCGGATCCCAGGAGAACACTACCTTCCTCAATGCATAGTACCAACAGTTTGGTGGAGGAGGAATAATGGTCTAGGCCCCTTAGTTACAGTGAAGGGAAATCTTAACGCTACAGCATACAATGACATTCTGACGATTCTGTGCTTTCAACTTTGTGGCAATCAGCATAGCAATTTCCCCATGCACAAAGCAAGGTCCATACAGAAATGGTTTATCAAGATCAATGTGGATGAACTTGACTGGCCTGCATAGATTCCTGACCTCAACCACATCAAACACCTTTGGAACTCTGACTGTGAATTGGATGAATTGGAACTCTGACTGTGAGCCTTATCGCCCAACATCAGTGCCCGACCTCACTAATGCTCTTGTGGCTGAAGTCCCTGTAGCAATGTTCCAACATCTAGTGGAAAGCCTTCCCAGAAGAGTGGAGGCTGTTATAGCAGCAAAGGGGGGACAAACTCCATATTAATGGCCATGATTTTGTAATGAGATGTTCGACGAGCTGATGTCCACATACTTTTGGTCATGTAGCGTATGTATAAGTTGTAATAAATAGAAATTGCACGTAGAAACATTGTTAAATGTTTTATTCATTTTATATTCAATATATATTTGATGAAATTATGTTGAATTTCATAGTTGATTAGACATGTTATTTGACCTTGTTTCAATGACAGTAGTAGAATGGTACGTTTGAATTCACGTCATTGTTTCAATGTCGTGCCATCAACCTAAATAGAGGTATATTAAAATAAAATGTGATGCACAGTCCAACGATTCCAGCCTGAACAATGACTTTTACTGGTATATGAGGGGTAATGCAATTCAGTAAGAACAAGTCTACCATCTAAATGCCTGCCTTTAGGTACCCCCTGCTGAGCTTTGGAAAATTAGCTGTCTTCAATTGAGCTAAGCTGTGATGTCAAAACATTTAGACACTGATCTGCTTCCATACTTATTTGTATAGACTACCTAAATAACATTGAATAGTTTAAAGTAACTCTACCTTTTCTTACACAAGCTGTATGTGAAAGTAAATTATGTCAATGTTTATGTTTATGACACTGATTGGAATAAGATGGAAACCCTACTGGTTGACTACTTCTTTCAAGTCCAATGTATTTTCCATGTTGATTCAACATCACATCTCAGTATCACAATAACCAACCACGTGTATGTGACCAAGAAATTTGATTTGACATTTGATTTGATTTGATACCTTGACAAATTACATTGAAACAAAGTAGGTTCAACCAGTGTGTGCCCAGTGTTTAGACTGGCAATCTCTGTTGGCTCACAGGAAACATAGTCAAACACTTGTTGTTTTTAAAAAGTAGCACTTCGTCCAATAAGTGGTATGTCCTAATGTCACATATTTATTGGCCAAGAAGTGGTATTTCCCACGCTTTGCTTTGATTGGACGGAGAAGGGAATCTGAGGATACTGAGTATTGTTTCCAATTGGACTGGCAGAGAGACAGACTTTTTCCAGTATTCCAGTTTACCATTCCCTTTTACACATTACATTTACAAAAAGTAACTCCCATATCACTCGAGGGAAAACAAAAGCATGCACACATCTGCTAATATAATTTGAGTTGTATTTTACCAAGGATGGCCCCTTTTGGAGTTAAATTAAGGTTTTTACCAGCCAAGTATTAAACTACAGATATTAACACTTACACAAACACAATACGTGTCACACTTAGTTGGGCACATTGCACATGAAACAGGAGGAGAATTAAAGAAGACATTGCACATGAAACAGGAGGAGAATTAAAGAAAACATTGCACATGAAACAGGAGGAGAATTAAAGAAGACATTGCACATGAAACAGGGGGAGAATTAAAGACGACATTGCACATGAAACAGGGGGAGAATTAAAGAAGACATTGCACATGAAACAGGGGGAGAATTAAAGAAGACATTGCACATGAAACAGGGGGATAATTAAAGAAGACATTGCACATGAAACAGGAGGAGAATTAAAGAAGACATTGCACATGAAACAGGGGGAGAATTAAAGAAGACATTGCACACGAAACAGGAGGAGAATTAAAGAAGACATTGCACATGAAACAGGAGGAGAATTAAAGAAGACATTGCACACGAAACAGGAGGAGAATTAAAGAAGACATTGCACATGAAACAGGAGGAGAATTAAAGAAGACATTGCACACGAAACAGGAGGAGAATTAAAGAAGACATTGCACACGAAACAGGAGGAGAATTAAAGAAGACATGTCAACATCTTCTTTTACAGTCAGACTGAGGGAGAATGGCGAGGTTAGGTATCTGGTGTCAGTTTATACCATGTTTAATTAAAGTTCCTGGTGAAAGGACTAGACTACATGTTGAGACAAGGAAAATAATGGCAGTATGGCCTAAAGGCAACTATGACTCACTGGTATTATTTAGGCATTGGGAGTTACGTTGAGCTTCAGCCTTCTGTCTCCCGACTATTGGCTGAGAGTGTTGTACTGAGGGCCTGTCTGTATCATGTGCTGCTGCTCCGCTGCAGTGTCACAAAGGCATGTCAAAGACATCAGGTTTCATACCATTCCTCTGCATCAGCCCTCCTGTCAATGTTTGGGCTGGTGGTGTCGACCATAACATTTTTACAACATGGTGTACCATCCACCCTCAGTTTTGTGAAGGAATAATTGTGTCTACACTGTGTCCCTGGGTGGTTTTATGGATAACAAATATGTATTCTGTGTAATTCAGCATCAGTATTCTTTTCTTAAGAGTTTTTAATTAGTAGAGTTCTAATGTAACAGCCAAGTTTGAGCAATTACAATATCATCTTAAAGAAAACAATCAATAACAGCATCATTTAGCTCAGAGGAGAGGTCTGTTGTCTCGGAGGACTGGGGATATCTGTAAGTCATTTGGGGAAATCTGTAAGTAATTTTCCTGTAATCAGCTGTCTGCCCACTCTTTGATTAATGTGGATCTGAGCGATGACATTTCCACGGCTCATTAACGAGCCACAGTGTATTTTAGGGAGACAGAGTGGACTACACGGGGGCAGTGGGAAATGAACATGTATCACACAGAGTTCCATGACATCCCTGTCTAACCAACAATATCAGCAGTCTACTGAGAGCAGCATCTAATGGGATACTGCTACTAGCTTACTCTCCAGCACATTGAGCTGATAGCACGTCTTAATGAGTTTCAAATTAATCTGCTCTTCCAGCCACCACAGATTTCTACACCCCACTAAATTTAAGAAGACTATAAATATTTCAGTATGTAAATTACCTTGTTCCAAGTCGTTAAGAGTTAAAAATTATTTTCCAGCTATTGAACAAAGATAATATTACTCTCTGAACTGGTATCAAGCTATTGACCCATGATATTGGCTTCAAACACAGTTAAAGTATTTCAGATGTACACTGAATATGAATGTGTTCATAAGGTTATCTTGACTGGTCTACTGACAGGAAAGGTCACATGCTTGTTGCAATATATAATTAGTTTGTGTTTCAGTCCACTGAGGCTGTGGGTTCTCATTGCTGGATCACTATAAGTAAGGTCTCTATCCCACAGGAGTCAACAGCATTTCTGCAAGAGAGTCATGCATCGTAATGTTTGTGCGATGACGCCACACTTTTCCAGCATGCCAGTGGTCATCGAAGGTGAGCATTTGCCCACTGAAGTCGGTTACGACGACGAACTGCAATCAGGTCAAGACTCTGGTGAAGATGATGAGAACACAGACGAGCTTCCCTGACACGGTTTCTGACAGTTGGTGCAGGAATTCTTCAGTTGTGCAAACCCACAGTTTCATCAGCTGTCCGGTTGGCTGGTCCCAGACAATTCCCCAGGTGTAGTTACACGTGGTCTGCGGTTTCGAGGCCGGTTGGACGTACTGCCAAAATCTCTAAAACGACGCTTATGGTAGAGAAATGAACATTTTATTCTCTGGCAGCAGCTCTGGATGAGATTCCTGAGGTCAGCATGCCAATTGCTCACTCCCTAAAAACGTGAGACATCTGTGGCATTGTGTTATCTTGGCAAAGTAGAAATGCTCACTAACAGAATGTAAAAAAAACATTGCACACAAAACTTGACAGAAATAAGCTTGTTTGTGTGTATGGAACATTTCTGGGATCTTTTATTTCAGCTCATGAAACATGGGACCAACACTTTACATGTTGTGTTTTGTTCAGTGTACTTTTGTCAATTTTAATGGAAAGATATTACAGTAAAGCACTTCATTGTTACCCTGAAATTATTTGATATTGTTATAAAAACAGCTGCATTGGGCCTTTAAGAACTGTCTGTTCTGTCCGAGGAACCAGTCACCCTCATAATTACACAAACACCATTTCAAAGCTCTACTCTCCACTATCGCCCGAGCATGAAAGCTGAAAAATGATTTAAGGCTGCCGATAATTGCCTTGCAGCTGCAATACCTTTAGCTCTCGTTGCAGCCATTGTGACAGGATGCCACAAAAGGAAGGGCAAGCCTTAGCCCCTGCAGCTGTGCACACAGGACAACACTGCAGGACACTGGTAAAGCTCAACAGCAGAGCAAAATAAAGAAAGAAATGAAAGGTCTCCAAAGAATTTACAGACCTACTGCTTATTTTCTAATGCCAGATTCCCAGATGTTGGTGACACTCAACTCTACATTTTGGGTATGCAGGTTGTGGATGGCATTGGAATTGATCTACATTGTCCAGGTGTTTATATCCTTGTTGAGTGATGTGTTCCTGTAGAGAGAGAGAGAGAGAGAGAGACTGTATCTGAAACAGTGTAAGACTGTGGCAGTCTGTGAATCAAATTCAACTTTATTTGTCATGTGCCCCGAATACAACAAGTGTAGACCTTACCGTGAAATAATGACTTACAAGCTCTTAACTAAAAGTGCAGTTCAAGAAGAGAGAAAATATTTACCAAATAGTTGAGATCATTTGTACATGTAGTTAGGGGTGAAGTGACTACGCATAGATAATAAACAGCGAGTAGCAGCAGTGTGCAAAATAAATGGGGGGGGGGGGGTCAATGTAATAGTCCGGTGGCCATTTGATTAAATGTTCAGCAGTCGTATGTCGTATGGCGGTTTGGTCCTAGACTTGGCGCTCCGGTACCACTTGCTGTGCGGAAGCAGAGAAAACAGTCTATGACCTGGGTGACTGGCGTCTCTGACAATTTTATGGGCTCTCCTCTGAAACCACCTATTATATAGGTCCTGGATGGCAGGAAGCTTGGCCCCAGTGAAGTAATGGGTCATTCGCACTATACTCTGGGGCGCCTTACGGTCAACTGTCGAGCAGTTGCCATACCAGGCGGTGAGGCAACAGGTCAGGATGCTCTCGATGGTTCAGCTGCAGAACTTGTTGAGGATCTGGGGACCCATGCCAAATCTTTTCAGTCTCCTGAGGGGGAACAAAACACACTGCCAGTTCTCTGACCTCCTCCCTATAGGCTGTCTCATCATTGTCGGTGATCAGGCCTACCACTGTAGGCCTCATCAGCAAACGTAATTATGGTGTTGGAGTCGTGGTTGGCCACACAGTCGTGGGTGAACAGGGAGTACAGGAGGGGACTAAGTACACACCCCTGAGTGGCCCCAGTGTTGAGGATCAGCGTGGCAGGCGTGTTGTTGCCTATCCTTACCAACTGGGGGCGGCCCGTCAGAAAGCGCAGGTTCCAGTTACACAGGAAGGTGTTTAGTCCCAGGGTCCTTAGCCTAGTGATGAGCTTCGTGGGCACTATGGTGTTGAACGCTGAGCTGTAGTCAATGCACAGCATTCTCACATAGGTGTTCCTTTTGTCCAGGTGGGAAAGGAGAGTGTGGAGGGCGATTGAGATTGTGTCATCTGTGTATCTGTTGAGGCGGGATGCAAATTGGAGTGGGTCTAGGGTATCTGGGAGGATGCTGTTGATGTGAGCCATGACCAGCCTTTCAAAGAACTTCATGGCTACCGACGTGAGTTCTACAGGGCAGTAATCATTTAGGCAGGTTACCTTCACTTCCTTGGGCACAGGGACTATGGTGGTCTGCTTGAAACATGTCAGTATTAAAGACTCAGTCAGGGAGAGGTTGAAAATGTCAGTGAAGACACTTGCCAGTTGGTCCATGCATGCTTTGAGTACACGTTCTGGTAATCCATCTGGCTGCAGTTATATGAATGTTGACATAATTAAAGGTCTTGCTCACATCAGCTACTGAGAGCGTTAATCTCACAGTTATCCAGAACAGCTGGTGCTCTCGTACAAGCTTCAGTGTTGCTTGCCTCGAAGCGAGCATAAAAGGCATTTAGCGCATCTGGTAGGCTTGCGTCACTGTGCAGCTCACATCTGGGTTTCCCTTTGTAGTCTGTAATACATTTCAAGCCCTTCCACATCTGACGAGCGTCAGAGCTGGTGTAGTAGGATTCAATCTGAATCCTGTATTGATGCTAGTTTGATGGTTCGTCTGAGGGTTTAGCAGGATTTCTTATAAGCGTCTGGATTAGTGTCCCACTCCTTGAAAGCTTTTAGCTCGATGCAGATGTTGCCTGTAATCCATGGCTTCTGGTTGGGATATGAACGTACGGTCACTGTGGGGACGACATCGTCGATGCACTTATTGATTAAGCCGATGACTGAGGTGGTATACTCCTCAATGCCATTTGGATGAATCCCGGAATATATTCTAGTCTGTGCTAGCAAAACAGTCCTGTAGCTTATCTGATGCGGATGACCACTATTTTCCATTGATTGCATGTTAGCAGGTAGAACTGAAGGCAGTAGGAGTTTACTCGCTTGCCAACGGATTCTCAAAAGACAGCCCGATCAGCGTCTTCTTTTCCTCCGTCTTTTCTTCACGCAAATGGTGGGGATCTGGGCCTGTCCCAGGAGAGCAGCATATCCTTAGCTTCGGACTCGTTAAAGGAAGAAACTTCTTCCTGTTCGTGGTGAGTAATCGCTGTTCTGATGTCCAGAAGTTATTTTCGGTCATAAGAGACGGTAGCAGCAACATTATGTACAAAATAAGTTAGAAAATAAGCTACAAACAGCGCAAATTAACTAACAAAATAGCACAATTGGTCAGGAGCATGTAAAACGTCAGCCATCCTCTTCTGCGCCATCTTAAATACGCCTCTCTAACACATAGAGCAGGCATTGGTGTCTGTTTATTATTGATTCAGTCCCTACGATAGTCACACTTAGAGAGGGAAAAGGTTCAACTAAGATAATGCATTATCAGCATTATTCAGCAAATGTTGTCATTTCTAGATCTGCCTCTGTTAAAAGCCAATGCAAAATATACACTGAGTGTACATTCTTAGAAAGAAAGGGTGCTTTCTAGAACCTAAAGTGGTTCTTTGGCTGTCCCCATTGGATAATCCTTTGAAGAACCCTTTTTTGTTCCCGGTGGAACCTTTTTGAGTTTCATGTAGAACCCTTTCCACAGAGGGTTCTACATGGAAGTCAAAATAATTCTACCTGGAACCAAAAAGGGTTCTACTGAGAAACAAAAAGTGTTCTATGCGGACTAAACATTAGGAACACCTTCCTAATATTGAGTTGCACCCCCTTTTGCCCTCAGAACAGACTCAATTCATGGACTCTACAAGGTGTCGAAAGCGTTCCACAGGGATGCTGACTCATATTGACTCCAATGCTTCCCACAATTTTATCAAGTTGGCTGGATGTCCTTTAGGTGGTGGACCATTCTTGATGCACACAGGAAACTGTTGCGATTAAAAAACCCAGCAGCGTTGCAGTTCCCTGACATACTCAAACCAGTGTGCCTGACACCTGCTAGGCACGTATAAATCTTTTGTCTTGCCCATTCACCCTCTGAATGGTGCACACAAACCATACATATCTCAATTGTCTCAAGGCTCAACAATCCTTATTTAACCTGTCTCCTCCCCTTCATCTACACTGATTGAAGTGGATTTAATAGGTGACATCAATAAGGGATCATAGCTTTCACCTGTATTAACCTGGTCAGTCTATGTCATGGAAAGAGCAGGTGTTCCTTATGTTTTGTACACTGTATTACAGGTACCACATAAAGTCTAGTCTATTGAAATGTATTTTTTTGAGATTTAGTAATAGCTTGGATAAGCATGACAGGTCTCTATGTATGATTCATAATACAACAGTTTACACAGATCAGAGTAGAAGATTCATATTTATCCAGTCATATTTTGTGGATTATCTGCAGTCTCCATGCAAGGTGGGTTCTGTTGACATAATCTGTATTGCACTGTAATTTCCCCTCTCACATGAATGACAAATAATGATCTTCACCCACATGTATAATTTCTGCAATGTGTACCAACATTTGGGATGAAGTGATATGAATGTTTGATCAAATACTAAACACAAAATGGCAACACAGGCTGTTTCTATGACAACTAAACCAAAGATTGGCATGGTGTCAATGTATTTTCTGCTGTCAATTTTGGGACTGTCTGTGAACTAATTTCCCTTATATATTATGTGACTAAAGACAGCCATCTACGATAATGTGCATTCCTAAGTCTGTGCAAAGTGGAAGCTCATCTAAATGTGGGAAATTATAGTCCATGTCTTGAGAAAATTGGGATCTGCCCTCTCCATTTGGGAGACGTTATGCAGCAAGAAATTCACAAGACAGCTGTTTTATTGAGATAAGCCTCTATACTGTGGGATAAATTAACAAGACTAAACATGCAAATAGCAGCAGGCCTGTTGTTCTCCAACCCATACTGAAATGCAATGTTTTTGACAAACCACATGCATTATTCCAAGGACCATTCTGTTCGCTGTGTATGGCTCTACACTTACCAATGTTCCTAATGGTCATTAAGTTTGACATGCAGTGTCATTCAGTCTGATATTCTCTATTTTGCATCAGGACTGTTTATACTCGCAGTCCATACACATTCCCTCGTCCGGTTTGGTACATGTCTACAATTAAACATTGCACATAATTCTCACTGGATCAGTGTCTGGGCTTTTTTTTAAAGATTCACCTTCACTGCCTAGAATGAGAATGTGTTTTTTTAATGAGGGTGTAAGCATTCTACTCCGTACCTCCGTGTGTAAGGTTCTGCCAATTTACAGCTTTCCTGCATGTCACATTGTTACTGACTACGTCTGAGTACTTCTATGCAGCGCCTGCTCTCTACATAACACCAGCAAATAGATTAAGTGAATTCTAACTTTTCATTATCAATGACAATGATGCTGCCCCCCCCTCATTTCAGACGTCATTCATCCAGTCTATGATACCTTTGAGTCCAATTTCATTTGAATTTGTACACCAGCTGTGAAGAGAAGACATGGACCCGTCTTCATTTTTCTTTGTTTGCCGTTGTATTCAATTTAGTTTGATATCTGATTTCAGATTGGGAAACAGCACACAATTCTTTATTCAGCTGAACAAGGCGCCTAATACATAATGTATGTGTAATATATGCAGTCCATATCAGTCTGGTGTGTTTACACTCTGTGAAGGCCTCCAGGTCAAACTGGCAACAATGAAATCAGATTTTAATGTCTATTTAACTTCTTGATGGAACACATTTCCTGTTCATATCGACTTTGTCTTGAAACATGTTTGTTTTTTAGTACGTAAGCAAATTATATTTTTCTTCCACATGATTTAATAATACAGTCAATAATACCATAATGGAATCATTCTAAAATGTATGAAAAGAAAACTAAATGTACCTGTGGTGTTTTCCTCATGCTCTGACTAGAATGTATGTCATCATCACTGTGATCTGATCGCACACCCTTATACAGTGTCATATCCGAGTGACTAACGTTTTTGGCAGTAGCCTATTGTTTGACTCACAACACTGGCATCAATAGTTTCACTCATGGATCAGAGGACAAATAAAGATACACTACATGGCCAGGGGTATGTTGACACCCCTTCAAATTAGTGGATTTGGCTATTTCAGCCACACCCGTTGCTGATAGGTGTATAAAATCGGGCACACCGCCATGCAATCTCCATAGACAAACATTGGCAGTAGATTGGCCTTACTGAAGAGCTCAGTGACTTTCAACGTGGCACCGTCATAGGATGTTACATTTCCAATAAGTCAGTTCGTCAACGATAAGTGCTGTTATTGTGAAACGTCTAAAAATTGCCTGTTCTCGGTTGCAACATTCACTACTGAGTTCCAAACTGCCTCTGGAAGCAACATCAACACAAAAACTGTTCGTCTGGAGCTTCATGAAATGGGTTTCCATGGCCGAGCAGCCGCACACAAGCCTAAGATCACCATGCACAATACCAAGTGTTGGCTGGAGTTGTGTAAAGTTAGCAGCCATTGGACTCTGGACCAGTGGAAACGCGTTTCTGGATTAATGAATCATGCTTCACCATCTGCCAGTCTGACGGACAAATCTGGGTTTGGCGGATGCTAGGAGAACTGCCTGAATGCATGCATAGTGCCAACTGTAAAGTTTGGTGGAAGAGGAATAATGGTCTGGGGCTGTTTTTCATAGTTCAGGCTAGACCCCTTATTTCCAGTGAAGGAAAATCTTAACATTACAGCATACAATGACATTGTAGACGATTCTGTTTGGGAAAGGCCTTTTCCTGTTTCATCATGATAATGCCTCTGTGCTCAAAGTGAGGTCCATACAGAAATGGTTAGTCGAGATCAGAGGCATGATTTATCGAGATCAGAGCCCTGAACTCAACCCCATCAAACACCTTTGGGATGAATTGGGATGGCAACTGCGAGCCAGGCCTCATCGCCCAACATCAGTGCCCGAACTCACTAATGCTCTTGTGGCTGAATGCAAGCAAGTCCCAGTAGTAATGTTCCAACATCTAGTGGAAAGCCTCTCCAGAAGAGTGGAGGGTGTTATAGCAGCAAAGGGGGGACGAACTCTATAGTAATACTCAAGATTTTGGAACGGGATTTTCGACCACCAGGTGTCCTCATACTTTTGGTCATACAGTGTACAATGCAAATCACTGTCGGCATTAATACCTAAATTGCAAACAGTCTCAAAAATGGCTTCGCTATTGCCATTGGTCACCAGTATGTCACTCAGTATGTCACTTCTCTATTGTCATTGGTCACCATTGGTCACTCATGGTGCCTCCATCACCTCTCTGTCTCTGTCCTGCCATGTCATTTACATTACATTTACATTTAAGTCATTTAGCAGACGCTCTTATCCAGAGAGTCATGATAAAGATGTCAGTTCAGATGTGAGCTTTGGGAAAAATTGACCAGTGGAACCAGTGCCCTAGGGCTGTTGGTATGTTTCTTTGCCCGTTCAACACAATTAATGACCACATCATTTCTTATCGCCCATTGATAGAAAAACAGAAGAAGTCTCTTGATAACATTTACTGTATTGTAGCACTGCATTTTATGAAGGTTACATTATCAAATGCAACTCTTTATTTATTCATATCTATTATTCTTCTAATTTGTGAGGAGAATTACACTTAAACAACTGCCGTACTCTCACCTGTCAACTGTTGTCATGGATTAAGTTAATGCATTTTTTTCATGAAGTCCACAGGAGTAGGGATTATCTCGTTAAACGCTGTGTGAAAGAGAGATAAATAAACATATTTATTTCAGTTGGCACAACAATCACAGGAGGGGGTGTGCTTCTCTGACAGCCCTGACAAATCTGTCTGGTGTATGTCTGCAAAATGCACAGACACCTCAGCAGATATTCAGTTCACTGACAGCTGCCTGATTAACTTTTGGCACCTTGTTGCTATGCTAGGTAGTAGACAGGTGGGCTAGGCAGCCATTAGGCAGTCAAAATGCTAGCATCCCGTCGTATTCAAGTCAATGTAAACACTCATTTAAGAAATAATCTCTGTAATTTGTTAGAGAATCTTGAATAATTATCTCTGTAATCCCCTAAACACTTGTTCTGTCAATACATAGTTCAGTGATCAATTTACCACTTAAAGTAACACATTACAACATTATCCACATTTTGTAAGTGACAAATTGAAAAAACTTGTATGACTGATTGTTACTGTTCAATGTTTGGTATTAGGTGAAACTTAACATTTGAGGGTTCGGCACCTATTTGCATTCCTGTGCAAACAAATCAGAATCTGGAATATCCACCAAGCAAAAACAGAGCGATGGCTGAGAATGTAAACAAACCTGTATCCAAACAGAGGCTGTCATCACAAGCTTAGATTTACGAGAGGTTCTAATGATAAGCAGATGAAATTCATACTGTTTTTGAAAAAAGGTTATTGTTTATTGTCATACAATACTTCATATTTAATTTGGGGCCAAATGCAAGTGAGGCACAAAGAGCGTGCAAAATTGTTATGATCTTAGCTATGTGCTGAAAAATAACTTTAAAAACAAACCCAGACATATGATGTCCTTGCAGTTGACCTTTGAACATTGGGGAGATAGTTACTCTTTCGTGTATAGCTCTCTGTTGGCTCATTCCTCCTTTTCCACTGATGATGCGAAAGTAAAAACATTGAGAGGAGGCATTAACCTAACAGTACCCATATTAATGACCCTGGTTTATTTATCTTCTGTCGCCACCATTGTTTTTTCTTTTGTTGTCCCATGTATGACCCCAGTCTGGTGTGTAAGGTTGATTATCATGTATAGCCAAGGTGACATTTACACACAGAATGTGATTTAAAGATATCATTTATAGAGCTAGAATGGTGTCAGATATAGGGGTATTTACTTTTACCTTGCATTTAAATGCCTGACATACACATTACAAAAGTTTTTCGTATATTAGCCTGACCCTTCCAACATCTTATCTGCCACCTTATCCTTTAAGCAAAATAAATTTGATAAAGCTTTGAAAGTGCAATCAGAAATATTTATTTTTCAAAACAGTGTCAGTGACACTTTTAGAAATGTAAAGTATAGAGCAGGGTGACACTATTACAACTTCCGGGTTGGAGCGAGTGGTCGCATCGGCACTTCGCTCCCGCGGGTAGTATAACTTTTTCATTACATTTCATTATATTTCATTATAGCACAACGGTTTGATTTGTCTAATCTTAGCAATTTCTTCTCAGCTAGCTACATAGCCGTCTTTGTATCAAAGATATTTGCGTAATTATCGTATTTCGCCGTCCTAACGTAGTCTTCACTAGCCAGCTAGCCAGCTAGCTAACGTCCACTGATTAGCTGCACTGGGAAAACTATTACACTCAACTGAACGACTTGATTAGTGTAGTGTTAGCTAGCTACATAGCTGTCTTTGCTGTCTTCGTATCCAAGATAATTGTGTTGTTTAGGTTTAGAGCGTGTAGTCTTAGAGTGATTATCTTAATTTACCGAGGTTAGCTAGCCAGCTATTTGTCGTCCTTAACGTAGGAGACTCTGCTAGCTAGCCAACGCTAGCCAACGTCTTCTGAATAGAACTCAACAACCCGGTCGCATTCACAGGTAGTATCACATTTTCACTTCATTTCATTACAGTACAACGGTTTGATTTGTTTGATCGTAGCTAGCTACATAGCTAGCTACATAGCCGTCTTTGTATCAAAGATAATTGTGTAGTCTAGAGCGATTTTCTAGGTTAGCTAGCCAGCCATTGTCGTTCTTTTAACGCAACGTAACGTAAACAACACTGCTAGCTAGCCAGCTAGCCCCCGAATAGCAACACTGCAGAAACTATTACACTCAACGGAACGACTTGATTAGTGTAGTGTCAACAACGCACCCACTGTCAGCTAGCCTACTTCAGCAGTACTGTATCATTTTAATCATTTTAGTCAATAAGATTCTTGCTACGTAGCTTAACTTTCTGAACATTCGAGACGTGTAGTCCACTTGTCATTCCAATCTCCTTTGCATTAGCGTAGCCTCTTCTGTAGCCTGTCAACTATGTGTCTGTTTATCCCTGTTCTCTCCTCTCTGCACAGACCATACAAACGCTCCACACCGCGTGGCCGCGGCCACCCTACTCTGATGGTCCCAGCGCGCACGACCCACGTGGAGTTCCAGGTCTCCGGTAGCCTCTGGAACTGCCAATCTGCGGTCAACAAGGCAGAGTTCATCTCAGCCTATGCCTCCCTCCAGTCCCTCGACTTCTTGGCACTGACGGAAACATGGATCACCACAGACAACACTGCTACTCCTACTGCTCTCTCTTCGTCCACCCACGTGTTCTCGCACACCCCGCACGACCCACGTGGAGTTCCAGGTCTCCGGTAGCCTCTGGAACTGCCAATCTGCGGTCAACAAGGCAGAGTTCATCTCAGCCTATGCCTCCCTCCAGTCCTTCGACTTCTTGGCACTGACGGAAACATGGATCACCACAGACAACACTGCTACTCCTACTGCTCTCTCTTCGTCCGCCCACGTGTTCTCGCACACCCCGAGAGCTTCTGGTCAGCGGGGTGGTGGCACCGGGATCCTCATCTCTCCCAAGTGGTCATTCTCTCTTTCTCCCCTTACCCATCTGTCTATCGCCTCCTTTGAATGCCATGCTGTCACAGTTACCAGCCCTTTCAAGCTTAACATCCTTATCATTTATCGCCCTCCAGGTTCCCTCGGAGAGTTCATCAATGAGCTTGATGCCTTGATAAGCTCCTTTCCTGAGGACGGCTCACCTCTCACAGTTCTGGGCGACTTTAACCTCCCCACGTCTACCTTTGACTCTTTCCTCTCTGCCTCCTTCTTTCCACTCCTCTCCTCTTTTGACCTCACCCTCTCACCTTCCCCCCCTACTCACAAGGCAGGCAATACGCTCGACCTCATCTTTACTAGATGCTGTTCTTCCACTAACCTCATTGCAACTCCCCTCCAAGTCTCCGACCACTACCTTTTATCCTTTTCCCTCTCGCTCTCATCCAACACTTCCCACACTGCCCCTACTCGGATGGTATCGCGCCGTCCCAACCTTCGCTCTCTCTCCCCCGCTACTCTCTCCTCTTCCATCCTATCATCTCTTCCCTCCGCTCAAACCTTCTCCAACCTATCTCCTGATTCTGCCTCCTCAACCCTCCTCTCCTCCCTCTCTGCATCCTTTGACTCTCTATGTCCCCTATCCTCCAGGCCGGCTCGGTCCTCCCCTCCCGCTCCGTGGCTCGATGACTCATTGCGAGCTCACAGAACAGGGCTCCGGGCAGCCGAGCGGAAATGGAGGAAAACTCGCCTCCCTGCGGACCTGGCATCCTTTCACTCCCTCCTCTCTACATTTTCCTCCTCTGTCTCTGCTGCTAAAGCCACTTTCTACCACGCTAAATTCCAAGCATCTGCCTCTAACCCTAGGAAGCTCTTTGCCACCTTCTCCTCCCTCCTGAATCCTCCTCCCCCTCCCCCTCCTCCCTCTCTGCAGATGACTTCGTCAACCATTTTGAAAAGAAGGTCGACGACATCCGATCCTCGTTTGCTAAGTCAAACGACACCGCTGGTTCTGCTCACACTGCCCTACCCTGTGCTCTGACCTCTTTCTCCCTCTCTCTCCAGATGAAATCTCGCGTCTTGTGACGGCCGGCCGCCCAACAACCTGCCCGCTTGACCCTATCCCCTCTCTTCTCCAGACCATTTCCGGAGACCTTCTCCCTTACCTCACCTCGCTCATCAACTCATCCCTGACCGCTGGCTACGTCCCTTCCGTCTTCAAGAGAGCGAGAGTTGCACCCCTTCTGAAAAAACCTACACTCGATCCCTCCGATGTCAACAATTACAGACCAGTATCCCTTCTTTCTTTTCTCTCCAAAACTCTTGAACGTGCCGTCCTTGGCCAGCTCTCCCGCTATCTCTCTCTGAATGACCTTCTTGATCCAAATCAGTCAGGTTTCAAGACTAGTCATTCAACTGAGACTGCTCTCCTCTGTATCACGGAGGCGCTCCGCACTGCTAAAGCTAACTCTCTCTCCTCTGCTCTCATCCTTCTAGATCTATCGGCTGCCTTCGATACTGTGAACCATCAGATCCTCCTCTCCACCCTCTCCGAGTTGGGCATTTCCGGCGCGGCCCACGCTTGGATTGCGTCCTACCTGACAGGCCGCTCCTACCAGGTGGCGTGGCGAGAATCTGTCTCCTCACCACGCGCTCTCACCACTGGTGTCCCCCAGGGCTCTGTTCTTGGCCCTCTCCTATTCTCGCTATACACCAAGTCACTTGGCTCTGTCATAACCTCACATGGTCTCTCCTATCATTGCTATGCAGACGACACACAATTAATCTTCTCCTTTCCCCCTTCTGACGACCAGGTGGCGAATCGCATCTCTGCATGTCTGGCAGACATATCAGTGTGGATGACGGATCACCACCTCAAGCTGAACCTCTGCAAGACGGAGCTGCTCTTCCTCCCGGGGAAGGACTGCCCGTTCCATGATCTCGCCATCACAGTTGACAACTCCATTGTGTCCTCCTCCCAGAGCGCCAAGAACCTTGGCGTGATCCTGGACAACACCCTGTCGTTCTCAACCAACATCAAGGCGGTGGCCCGTTCCTGTAGGTTCATGCTCTACAACATCCGCAGAGTACGACCCTGCCTCACACAGGAAGCGGCGCAGGTCCTAATCCAGGCACTTGTCATCTCCCGTCTGGATTACTGCAACTCGCTGTTGGCTGGGCTCCCTGCCTGTGCCATTAAACCCCTTCAACTCATCCAGAACGCCGCAGCCCGTCTGGTGTTCAACCTTCCCAAGTTCTCTCACGTCACCCCGCTCCTCCGTTCTCTCCACTGGCTTCCAGTTGAAGCTCGCATCCGCTACAAGACCATGGTGCTTGCCTACGGAGCCGTGAGGGGAACGGCACCTCAGTACCTCCAGTCTCTGATCAGGCCCTACACCCAAACAAGGGCACTGCGTTCATCCACCTCTGGCCTGCTCGCCTCCCTACCACTGAGGAAGTACAGCTCCCGCTCAGCCCAGTCAAAACTGTTCGCTGCGCTGGCCCCCCCAATGGTGGAACAAACTCCCTCACGACGCCAGGACAGCGGAGTCAATCACCACCTTCCGGAGACACCTGAAACCCCACCTCTTTAAGGAATACCTAGGATAGGATAAGTAATCCCTCTCACCCCCCCCCCCCCCCCCTCCTTTAAGATTTAGATGCACTATTGTAAAGTGACTGTTCCACTGGATGTCATAAGGTGAATGCACCAATTTGTAAGTCGCTCTGGATAAGAGCGTCTGCTAAATGACTTAAATGTAATGTAATGTAAATGTCTACATCATTACATCTGGATTCCTCATATAATGAAACACTATTAATGCTGCGCTGTAATGTTTTCCGTAATTTTATATGGCACAATAGATAGCATGGGCTAGTTAATGCAGTATAGGACATTTGGAAAATCCCTTGAGTTGAATAACCACATCTATACTTTATTGTCAGAGACACTTTCAGTCATAGTGAGCAAAAATAACATGGTTTGTCTATTATGGCTATTTTTTGTATTTTTGGGTCATGCATAGATTAATTGAGTAAACATAAAATAAAGTCTAGTATGTAACCATTTGATTTCTTACTCCTTTTTACATTAACACATTGGAAAATAAATGGTTTCGCTAGTATCAGCGGCTCATGATCTCCTCTCATGATAATTAAAAGGAATATCCTGAGATGACAGTTGGATCCTTCCCAAATCTGATTTTCACCTCCAGTTTCTGGTTCAATGGCCGGGGTTTTATGTGGGTGTAGACCTGACAGACTTGGTATAATGGATTAAATGAAACATAATGAGATTCCTCATGTCAGTATTCAGCGGTGAAAGCAAATTAAAGGAAATCACATGGAGCCACAGAGAGGATTTATTGATCCTTTCTTTTACTCTGTGTAATATTATGGCTGATTGCATCTGACAATGACCGATGAAATACAATGAGCTTGACATCTTTATATCTTAACGCAAAAAATACAGTGGGCCTTCGATAGTGGTTCTATCTACTATGTCAGCACAGTAAATCATTCTACAAAACTGCAAACGTCTGTCATACTGATGTCAACTGACTAGTTGTATTAATTGACCATAGGCCTCTTGCTGCTGCGAGGCAGGCACCCGCTCCACCAGCTGTGTTTGAGACGGGGCGAGCATCCGGCACTTCTAAAGCCATTATTTTCACACTTGGGTGGTAGCCTTTCATGTGTGTGCTGTTACATCAATGTTAAAATGCTGCTATCAATGATGGGCAGACCTAAGCTGTGACCGCAAATGAATACATTGCTTCAGTTTAAGTAGGAAGATTACATACACCTCAGCCAAATACATTTCACCTCAGTTTTTCACAATTCCTGACATTTTTTCTTACCTTTATTTTACTAGGCAAGTCAGTTAAGAACAAATTCTTATTTTCAATGACGGCCTAGGAACAGTGGGTTAACTGCCTGTTCAGGGGCAGAACAACAGAACAACCTTGTCAGCTCGGGGATTTGAACTTGCAACCTCTCAATTACTAGTCCAACACTCTAACCACTAGGCTACCCTGCCGCCCATTCAATCCTAGTAACAATTCCCTGTCTTAGGTCAGTTAGGATCACCACTTTATTTTAAGAATGTGAAACTGTCACGCCCTGGCAATAGAGATGCTTTTATTCTCTATTTTGGCTAGGCCAGAGTGTGACTAGGGTGGGCATTATAGTTTCTTTATTTCTATGTTTTGTATTTCTTTGTGTTTGGCCGGGTGTGGTTCTCAATCAGAGGCAGCTGTCTATCGTTGTCTCTGATTGAGAACCATACTTAGGTAGCCTTTTTTCCACCCGTCTTTGTGGGAAGTTGACTTTGTTTAGGGCACATAGCCTTTGAGCGTCACGGTTTGTTTTTGTAGTGTTTATTGTTTTGTTCGGTGTCATTTTGTTTAATAAAGGAAAATGTACGCTCACCACGCTGCACCTTGGTCCTCTCCTTTCAACAGCCATGACAGAAACACTAGAATAATAGTAGAGAGAATTGTATATTTCAGCTTTAATTTCTTTCATCACATTCCCAGTGGGTCAGAAGTTTACATCCACTCAATTAGTATTTGGTAGCATTGCCTTTAAATTGTTTAACTTGGGTCAAATGTTTCGGGTAGCCATCCACAAGCTTCCCACAATAAGTTGGGTGAATTTTGGCCAATTCCTCCTGACAGAGCTGGTGTAACTGAATCAGGTTTGTAGGCCTCCTTGCTCGCACACACTTTTTCTCTTCTGCCCACAAATATTCTATAGGATTGAGGTCAGGGCTTTGTGATGGCCACTCCAATACCTTTACTTTGTTGTCCTTAAGCCATTTTGCCACAACTTTGGAAGTATGCCTGGGGTCATTGTCCATTTGGAAGACCCATTTGCGACCAAGCTTTAACTTCCTGACTGATGTCTTGAGATGTTGCTTCAATATACAGTTGAAGTCGGAAGTTTAAACACACTTAGGTTAGAGTCATAACTCGTTTTTCAACCCCTTCACACATTTCTTGTTAACAAACTATAGTTTTGGCAAGTCGGTTAGGATATCTACTTTGTGCATGACACAAGTAATTTTTCCAACAATTGTTTACAGACAGGTTATTTCACTTATAATTCATTGTATCACAGTTCCAGTGGGTCAGAAGTTTACATACACCAAGTTGACTGTGCCTTGAAGCAGCTTGGAAAATTCCAGAAAATTATGTCATGGCTTTAGCAGTTTCTGATAGGCTGATTGACATAATTTGAGTCAATTGGAGGTGTACCTGTGGATGTATTTCAAGGCCTACCTTCAAACGCCTCTTTACTTGACATCATGGAAAAATCAAAGAAATCAGCTAGGACCCCAGAAAAAAAGATTGTAGACCTTCACAAGTCTGGTTCATCCTTGGGAGCAATTTCCAAACGCCTGAAGGTACCACGTTCATCTGTACAAACAATAGTACGCAAATATAAACACCATGGGACCATGCAGGCGTCATACCGCTCAGGAAGGAGACGCATTCTGTCTCCTAGAGATGAACGTACTTTGGTGTGAAAAGTGCAAATCAATCCCACAACAAGAGCAAAGGACCTTGTGGAGATGCTGGAGGATACAAGTACAAAAGTATCTATATCCACAGTAAAACGAGTCCTATATCGACATAACTTGAAGGGCCGCTCAGCAAGGAAAAAGCCACTGCTCCAAAACCGCCATAAAAAAGCCAGACTACTGTTTACAACTGCACATGGGGAAAAAGATTGTACTTTTTGGAGAAATGTCCTCTGGTCTGATGAAACAAAAATAGAACTGTTTGGCCATAATGACCATTGTTATGTTTGGAGGACAAAGGGGGTGGCTTGCAAGCCGAAGAACACCATCCCAACCGTGAAGCACGGGGGTGGCAGCATCATGTCGTGGGGGTGCTTTGCTGCAAGAGGGACTGGTGCACTTCACAAAATAGATGGCATCATGAGGGTGGAAAATTATGTGGATATATTGAAGCAACATCTCAAGACATCAGTCAGGAAGGTAAAGCTTGGTTGCAAATAGGTCTTCCAAATGGACAATGGCCCCAAGCATACTTCCAAAGTTGTTGCAAAATGGCTTAAGGACAACAAAGTAAAGGTATTGGAGTGGCCATCACAAAGCCCTGACCTCAAATAAAATGTGTAGGCAGAACAGAAAAAGTGTGTGCGAGCAAAGAGGCCTACAAATCTGACTCCGTTACGCCAGCTCTGTCAGGAGGAATGGGCCAAAATTCACCCAACTTAATGTGGGAAGCTTGTGGAAGGCTACCCAAAACATTTGACCCAAGTTAAACAATTTAAAGGCAAAGCTACCAAATACTAATAGAGTGTATGTACACTTCTGACCCACTGGGAATTATTCTGACATTTCACATTCTTAAAATTAAGTGGTGATCCCAACTGACCTAAGATAGGGAATTTTTACTAGGATTAAATGTCAGGAATTGTGAAAAACCCAGTTTAAATTTATTTGGCTAAGGTGTATGTAAACTTCTGACTTCAACCGTATGTAGTGGTTCATGTCCTGAAACATGTTTAAAAACATGGGCCACCTATTTCTGGTGCCAATCCATGCCGGATGTTTTCCTGTCTCACTACAGCTGGAAAGAAGGCATAATACACCATTGGAGTTTAGCGAATGTCTATCCCCTGACTCAATGATATGGTTGACTCCAATCACTTGTTTGATGGATTTTCCTAATCATAAGGAGGTTGGGGCAGTGAGAACCTTCTCCAGAGGGATGGGAGTGGAGGCTGGCCTTGTAATGGCTCCCTAGAAGGAGGGAGTGGTCTGGTCACTCTTCTTGATTTTGATCCTAAAACACAGGTGCAGTGTAATTCACCTATTCCATCTCTGTCTTTGAATCTGATCCATGTTTTACCTTCCCCGCCAAATCCTAAACTATTTTCTTATCTCTAATGCATACTCATGTTGGATGTGTATCCTAGCTCTATTCTTTCACTGTACTAGTGTTTATCCATTGCTGTTTCTCTTTCAAACTCAATTGGGTAATTGGGTAAATAGTAGGCTATTTTGGCATAATTGTGAACTAGGCCAACTGTCTAATGAATTATTAGATACTTCTGAATTTCGCTACACCCGCAATAACATCTGCGAAATATGTGTACGTGACCAATACAATTTGATTTGATTTGTAGCCCACTATAACAGAGTCTGCATTACTATTATTACAATTTGATAACAGTCGTTATAGTTGCTATAGTTGTTATACAAAGTAGTGGGAGGAACGAAATGTGGAGGAGGAGCATGAATCTTAGTTATTGTGGTTTATTAACATTTGTTGCAGCAGCTTGTGCGTAATGTTTGGATAATAATCATACTCACTCTAAACATTCGCCAATTGCCTGAAACGGCGTGAGATGTCGGGGGACTGAAGTGGGGTCCCAGCGGCGTCATGCAGAGACGATCATTGTCTCTCTCACACTTTCTAACTAGCCATTTCATAACAGCGAGGCGAGGAAACGAGCCAGGCCAGAGCTATCAGCAGTCCATGTGGAGCAGCAGCGGTGTCCGGAGGGCTCTTCCTCTCAACATCAACCAAATAAACTGAGTGCAGGAATACAAGCGCAAAGATGAGAACAACTGTTGGAGTTAAATTCTATCAATATTTTATGAGACATGTTCGTTATATCGGGTGACTGTTTAGTCAAAGTAATGAGGCAGACGAATTGCCTCCAATTGTAGGAGAATCAGTTAATTGACCAGGTTCTCTATCTCAACTACCAGCGAATTATTGTGTGAAAAAAATACTTTAATCACACTCGTTATCTGTTACACCATCGAAGGAAACCATGCATGGAAGGCGGCATTTCCCACCAAGTTAAACAGTGTTATACGCACTACATTTGGATTAGCGTGCTGTACAACACATAGCTACCGGTATTTCGGGTGGAATTTCGGAGTGGCTTCTTGCTCGCGCATTTGCGCTTTCCTTGCGTTCCGCAGCTAAACTTGGAGAGCTCCATGCAGTCGCGAAGGTTGGTATTGGCCGTTTCTCAATATAGTGACAATTGGGCTATTTTCAGAGAGAAATTGAAGTCTACAAACTAAACTCGTAATGTCGATGGACATTGGTGATATTTCTGTCAATGTGTCATTTTTGTTTAAGGGTTCTTTCCTATTTTTGTCAGTGGACTATAGGAGACAATTTATATTGTAAAGAGTAATGATTATCCATGTGTTGATGACTCTAAATTAGCCCCTGCTTTATGTGCTAGGCTATAGATATTTTCTTTATGTAAAATGTTTTTGGGCAAAATAGACCAATTGCATACACAGTACAGGCTACAAAATAGGATTCGCAATGCAAGTTGTCCAGCTGTAATAACATGTTTTGAATGTTATTATAGGCATGGCAATGTGTTGACATATGGCATTGCTTTATCAATAGTTGTATAGCCTCATAGGCCTATGTGTAATTGTAAGTTCACCATTGTTAAGAATATTTATATGTACTCAATATGATGACATTAGGCCTACAATATCATATGCTTCTCCTCTTTCACATTGCTCAAATCAAACACCTTACGAACGCATTATTCAGGAAAAAAACTGCAATTGGAAGCATATGAGAGCTTCCAATAAAGCGCCTATCATATTTGTTTTTTGAATATATAAAAAAAGCAGAAAGAGATGGGCTTCATTATTCGCTGTGGTAGAAAGAAAACGGGAAAGTATCACGATTCAATGTCGATGACTGATTGCCAGTTGTAGGCTACTGTAGCCTAATAATTGCTTTAAAGCGCCACAAAGACAAATTCTATGTCAAATAAACGTATCCCGCACTCATAATGCCATGTGTCTGCATTCATAATGCCATGTGTGTTTGCCATATTTAGAGTTAATAAAGGTGTCATCTGTTGGAAAGTGTGAAGTAACTTCCCCGGTGTCATACAGTATAGGCTAAGACAGACCATATGTGTCTATGGAACAGATGCATTATTAGTGTACCTCCCCAAAATATAGCCGAATGACACCAATTGGAACATTGTAGTAGACTCAGTTTATGAATTTCAATCGAAATGTAGGCCTTGGTATTGTAAGCGTACGGATAGGCCTGACGTTTATATTCCAAGGTCAGTGATGGCAAAATGAGATCAAAACATCCATTTGTTCCATGGACTGATTAAGTTTGGGGTGAATGTGGTTTTATCTAGCATTACAGGAGGCATTACATGGGGGCCTTTGATATCTGCTATTAGGCCTACAGATATAGGATCTTAATTTGATCACCCTGTTGCAGGAGAACATTCCTGCAATGCAGAAATGGTAAAAATGTAGTGTATTTGAGGTTTAAAAAGGCTTCTGAAGTTTGTAATTTCCACTTTTAAATTTCATACTAGATTTTTAACGTAAGAAAAATGTAGCAACCCCTACCAAAATGTCCATTCATTATAATCCACATAATAATTCACATGTCCTGTTGCTGCAGGATTATTTTTCTGGTGTAGCAAACTGGCTCAAGTTAAAATCCTACATATGTACAGTGAGATGTCATTAAATGTTCTACAAGTCTAGGCTACATGTCAATTACCACACATTCATAAGCAATGCAAAACACCTCCCAGTCCTTACAGAACATTATGTTAAGAAATATAGCCTACTGTCACTGTAATACCACTCAAGTGGCCCAACCAAACACTAAAACACATGTAGTTCCCACAAACTATGCTGTTTCATTTGGTTTGATAATTCAGTCATATTAATCTATAGCCATTGCCCATGTTCTACCTCTTTCCAGAAAAATAGTTAGTCTGGATGGTATTTGGTGGTTCTCCAGTAGGCTAATGTCCCCAGGGTTTTTAATCAACCCCAATAGACTAGTATAACCCATAGAGATAGATAGAAGACCCATCTTTGTATCTGTGCCAAGTTAATACATGTGACAAAATGGGCAGTGCCACTGAGGCTATCTCCATTTCAAAGTAGTACATTTTCTTCTTCATTGTCTGATTTCTCCCAACTCATAGGAATCCCCACCCAGTTGACTCCTTTAAAATGGTGGACACACTCAATGGCAATGTCCATTTTGAAATGGGTTATATCCATGATGAGTAATCTATCTCAATGGGTTAACCTTATTAGCCTACACAGTATGTAAGCTTACATAACATAATATTATTCTAAATATCTTCTCATTGAAGTGCAATTGTGCAGCAATAAGTTCAATGTCGTATTACATCAGCCACCTTAATTGCCTGATATTTAAGGATAAAAATAATGGATCAACATGGTGAGAAACATTTTATGCCATACAAAGGACATGACTTGCTTTAGTGACATCTCTACTGGTCTCGTTGAGAGTGTACTAACCAGCATAACATGTAATTTGACACAGCTTAAAGAACAAATTTTGCTTAAGTATCTTAAGTATTTAAAAAAAAACTTATATCAGGATTTCTCACCCTCTTTTTGATTAGTAAGACTATTATCTTTTTTTCTGTTTTTTTTATCTCCATAATTTTTCACCCATTTTCAATTCTACACAGATTGTCACAAATAGCATCTAATTATCACTTAACTGACTCATTCTGTGGAGATCTCATTTATTTTTGTATTCTACATGATGGCTTTAAGTTGCCTATGTCACTGTAATCATTTGACATATTTTACATTGTCAGGTGTCAGTCATCATGGTGTCATAGATATAACTTTTGTACTACTATTCAGTGCTTGACTTGAGCAGGGTCTCATTTGAGCTGAGTAGCGGCACCTCAAATGTTCTACTGCTTGAGCTTCTGCACCTTTTAAAGCAGGGTTCCCCAACTGAACAGTACTGAACAAAGATGTAAGTAAATGCAACATGCAAAGTGTTGGTCCCATGTTTCATGAGCTGAAATAAAAGATCCCAGACATTTTCCATATGCACCAAAAGCTTATTTCTCTAAAATGTTGTGCACAAAATGGTTAACATCCTTGTTAGTGAGCATTTCTCCTTTGCCAAGATAATCCATCCACCTGACCGGTGTGGCATATCAGGGAGCTGATTAAACTGTATGGTCATTACACAGGGGCACCTTGTGCTGGGGACAATAAATGGCTACTCTAAAATGGGCAGTTTTGTCACTCAACACAATGCCACAGATGTCTCAAGTTTTGAGGGAGTGTGCAATTGGCATGCTTACTGCTGGAATGTTGCCAGAGAATTGAATGTTCATTTCTCTACCATAAGTCGCCTTCAATGCCGTTTTAGAGAATTTGGCAGTACGTCCAACCTGCCTCACAACCGCAGACCACGTGTAACAATGCCACCCCAGGACCTCCACATCCGACTTCTTCACCTGCGGGAGGGGCTGGCCCCTGCCCAGTCGTGAAATCCATAGATTAGGTCCTAATTAATGTATTTATATTGACTGATTTCCTTATATGAACCGTAACTGTTGCATGTTGTATTTATATTTTTGTTCAGTGTAGTTAATAAGGATGGTTCGTACGTTTCATATAAACTATATATAGGTCAAAGCACACGATGCGATGATGCGATGGTGCGATTCACCACGTTACAGGCTTACCTGCTCCAACATATATTTACGCGACATATACTATTATTTAGGTTAGCATGTGCTGTTAGCAGCAAAGCAAAACACTGTTCCCAATAAACTATTGACAAGAGACCCAACCGTGACTACAACGAACAAATCTACACATTGGGGTGTAATTTGACACTTAGGAGGGGCCGAAAGCTGGAACAACCGCACCTCATTGGGCCAGTCAGTAGTAGGCAATTGCCTAAACTGCACCTTCTTGGCACTGAGGAAGCTCGATTAAAGTGACTCGCGGTGCACCAGTCTATGGCCCGTGACGTGACAGGGCAAAAACGGTGAGGGAGGAGAGACTTCTCAAATCGAACAGTAATCTGCGCTGCTCCATTATGTTGTCAACAAGGGAGCATTGGTCATAGTTCAGAAACACATCTCTTTTCCATAAAATATATGTTCAAATTTTCCCACTAGTTTTAATTGGGAAGGCAGATTTTTTTTATAAATCAAAAGAAATCACCTTTGCATGTGAAAACATAAAATCATACTCATTACTCCACGTGCATAACCTAGGTGACTACTTCACATTTGTTTTGAGCCAGCATAGGCCAGTTGTTTGGCACTGGCTCAGGCAGGTTTTGTTTAGGATACAGCTTTTGTCAAAATGTTGTTTTCGTACCAGGTTTAGAATAATTTACACAGCAGGTTAGGATTATTTGGTTATGGTTAGCAAAGAGGTTAGGGTTAGCTATAATGCACCCCACATTTTGGGGGGATAAACACTGTATCCCATCTAGACATGACGGCTCACGCCCAGGAAGCAACTAAACGAACGCAATCACTTTTCAACCGGTGCAAAACCGGGCCAGATAAAATCGAATCTCCTCACTCCGTAAATGGAAGATCGATTGCCAGCTTTCACTGTTTGCTGAGGAATTCGAGTGCAGTCAATAGGCTTCTAGAAAGAAGGCGAAGTTACTTCGAGAGTTCGAACCAAGTTCTTGTTCGAGGACATGCCTGCATTCCTTAACTCCAGACCTCATGTAGCCTTCTGATTTGGGTTATTCAACCAGATAGACGATACGAATTTCTCCTAATTCATTTTTCCACCTTCTCATTTGATTCCACCAGGGAGAGGAGAGAAGTGCGACCCCGTGCTGGATGGATGGTAATGGGGAAAGGAGCAGGAGGACCTTCGGCGCTTGAAGTCGGCAAGATCCTTGTTGTGTTTCTTTGCCTGTTTCCTTCTGGTAAGATAATATTAGCGATACTAATTGAATCATGCCTCCGTAAACGGTGTTAATATGATTCATGTAGTTATTACAATCCTTGTTTAGTTATACTCTCTTGAGGTCTTGCAAGGTTAGCCCAGTACCACGATGATGGCAAAACCCAAACAATGAAAAGGACAAGACACATCGTTACATTGGTCCAATATTCACGGATACAATGTTACATTGAAACAAGCTTCACAGAATGGATACATAAATGCATTGTTACATTTAGCAAAAGCGTTTGCCGTCGTGCCAAAGCAGTACATTTTCTACAAATGTAGCATCCGTGTGCAAGTTTTGCAGCTCACATAGTATTAAAAATAGTATATTTGAGTGTATCAACACAAATTTAATAAATTGCATGTCAACACTGGCAAAATGCATAAAATATCAGAGACCCGTGGAATCGACTGTCGGTGCAAACAGCCACTTATTTCGCCTTTCTTGTGCTCCATGTTGTGAATTTGAGGCCTATGCTAGTCATAATAATGTTCGGTTAGTTATAGAAATAACGTCTTATTTTAATTTAACCGTTTTACGCAGCTCTAGGCTACTCAAGTGCTACACCCCGGTGCGGTTGTTTGTTTGGGGGGATGGGGGTAGGGTTTACGGATTCTATCCCTCTTTACTAAAGTAGCCTACTTTCTTGATTTGACTTTTTATTTTGGCCTCGGTCAAAAGTAAAGTTACCCTGAATTGCACATCGAATTTCCCCCTGAGCAATTCATGACCATGCTTAGGTTATTTATTCATTGATTGACCTGCATGGTTCTAGTAAAAGTAAACATGAAATAAAACTTGATCAAGCACAGCTAATAATGGTCTTACTTTCATGTTTATGAGATACAAAAATACCATATCTCCATGCCCCATAGAACTCAATTTGCCAACCTTCATTATTATTATTTTTTAACCTTTTATTTAACTAGGAACGTCGGTTTAGAACAAAATCTTATTTATAATGATGGCCTACCATTTTTATCGGTTTCTTTCAAATCACTTACTGACAAATGCAAGTGTTCCTTTTTGAAGTTTATTAGTTGCTGAGGCGGGAGTGGTGTGTCATTTGGTGGTGGTGGGGAAATCGTTGTTGTGGTGTGGTAGAACCATCAGCATTCAACTGAAAGTGTTGGCTGCTGAGTTCTGAGGAAAAGTTTGGTGGAGGAAATTAAGGCCTAAACTGAAGTTTGTTTATTAGGCGACAGCTAGGAGATCCAATTGTATTGGTATTTGCTTTTAATTACATCTATTATGTCCTATATACCCACCCCTGTTTTCATGCCCCCCCAAAGCAACTTAAATTTCAGCTCATGTAATTTAAGTACCAGGGAATGCCTGTTGAAAATTGCTTTACTCTTTGATTACGGCCTTCTGCAATGGACAGGTGGATATCTTATATCCAGTTTGAACTGTGGAATGGTGAGACCTCTCTTCTGGTCCTGGAGACCCCCCCCCCACCCACCCACCCACCCACCTATTGCCTCAACCCATTGCTGATGAAACTCAATCTAATCCCTTTACACAGGGCTAATTTATGACTCTGCTGGTCTCTTCTCAATGGCAAATTACATTGTCTTCATTCAGAGCTGGAAGACTACCCCCTCCCACATTGGCTCACACAAACTCATACCCCCTCCGGTTCACTTCAACGAGCTGGATTCTCAAATGGGAAGGTCTTTCCTCACCCCTGGTGGGGTTTTATAAAGACAGATTTCTGGCTTTTTTGCCATGCAACAAGAGGATATAGCATAAATGAAAACACTGGGTAGGATACCAATTGGTGAATTTATGCAGTTTACACTTCTGAGTAGCTTGTTTTGACTAATTCAAATCAAATTGTATTTATCACATGTGCCGAATACAAGAGTTGTAGACGTTACAGCTTACTTACAAGCCCTTAACCAACATTGCAGTTTTAAGAAAAATAAGTTGTTACAAGTATTTACTAAAATAAACAGAAGTAATAAAAAAAAATAGTAATTCAAGAGCAACAATAAAATAACAGTAGCGGGATTATATACAGGAGGTACCGGTACAGAGTCAATGATGCAACCTGTCAGGATGCTCTCGATGGTGCAGCTGTAGAACCGTTTGAGGATCTGAGGACCCATTCCAAATCTTTTCAGTATTCTGAGGGGGTATAGGCATTGTTCCCTCTTACTGACTGTCTTGGTGTGTTTTGGCCATGATAGTTTGTTGGTGATTTGGATATCAAGGATCTTAAAGCTCTCAACCTGCTCCACTACAGCCCTGTCGATGAGAATGAGGGGCGTGCTCGGCCATCCTTTTCCTGTAGTCCACGATCATCTCCTTTGTCTTGATCACATTGAGGGAGAGGTGTTATCCTAGCACAACACTGCTAGGTCTCTGACCTCCTCCCTATAGGTTGTTTCATTGTTGATGGTGATCAGGCCAACCTCTGTGTCGTCAGCAAACTTAATGATAGTGTTGGAGTCGTGCTTGGCCACGCAGACGTGGGTGAACAGGGAGTACAGAAGGGGACTGAGCACACACCCCTGAGGGTCCCCCATGTTGAGGATCAGTGTGGCAGATGTGTTGTTACATATCTTTACCACCTTGGGGTGTCCTGTCAGGAAGTCTAGGATCCAGTTGCAGAGGGAGATTTTTAGTCCCAGGGTCCTTAGCCTAATGATGAGCTTTGAGGGCACTATGGCGTTGAATGCTGAGCTGTAGTCAAAAAACAGCATTTTCATGTAGGTGTTTTCTTTGTCCAGGTGGGAAAGGGCAGTGTGGAGTGTAATTAAGATTGCATCATCTGTGGATCTGTTGAGGTGGTATGGAAATTGGAGTGGGTCTATAGTTTCTGGGATAATGGTGCACCTCATGGCTACAGACGTGAGTGCTATGGGTCGGTGGTCATTTAGGTAGGTTACCATAGTCCCTGTGCCCAAGAACACCATGGTGGTCTGCTTGAAATGTTTGAATTACAGACTCGGGTCAGGGACAGGTTGAGAATGTCAGTAAACATATTTGCCAGTTGGTCAGCGCATGCTGAGTACATGTCCTGGTAATCCATCTGGCCCTGTGGCCTTGTGAATGTTGACCTATTTTAACGGTCTTACTCACATTGGCTACGGAGAGCGTGATCACACAGATGTCCGGAACAGCTGGTGCTCTCATGCATGCTTCAGTGTTGCTTGCCTCGAAGTGAACATAGAAGTGATTTAGCTCATCTGGTAGGCTCGTGTCACTGGGCAGCTCTCGGCTGTCCTTCCCTTTGTAGTCCGTAATAGTTTTTTACGCCCTGCTACATCCGACGAGCGTTGGCCCTGGTGTAGTACGATTCACGGACAACTCCGCCAGCTGTATGTTATCCATGTCGTCGTTCAGCCACAACTCAGATAAACATAAGATATTGCAGTTTTTAATCTCCCGTTGGCAGGTTCGTCTTGATCGGAACGCATCTATCTTTTCATCCAATGATTGCACGTTGGCAAATAGGACTGATGGCAGCGGCGGATTAGGCGCTTGCCGTCGGATCCTTACATGGCACCCTGACCTATGTCCCCGATATTTCTGTCTCTTCATGCAAATGACGGGGATTTGTGCCTTGTCTGGTGTCTGAAGTAAATCCTTCGCGTCCGTGCAGTATGAGGTGAGTAATCGCTGTCCTGATATCCAGAAGCTCTTTTCGGTCATAAGAGACAGTGTCAGAAACAAAATAAGTTACAGATAGCGCGACAAAGGACAACACAATAGCACAATTGGTTAGGCGCTTGTAAAATGGCAGTCATCTCTTCCGGTGCCATTACAAGAGTGGCCTGAGGTGTATGTTGGTGTTTTTAATAATTTATCCCCCAATGTCCCTGTTGAAATAAAGTTTGTATATTTTTTTTTACAAGTTAAATTAATACACCTTGTCTTCTACAAAAATATATATTTTTGGTGATGCATTAACTTTTGCAAGTCTACTGTATCTCTTTAACTGTGAATCTCACTTTGTGTGCTGTATGTTCTTTAAGAATACGATGGTGTTCATTGAGTGTTATGAAATCTCAGAGCAGAATTGATTTGAACTTGGCAAATTGCAGCCACTTGGAATCCGCATGTGGTGGAATGTTGGGTTTCTTTACACATGAGGTCAGAGTTATTTAATGGAAATAAATGCTCAATTTGTCTTGACACTGAAAAAAACATGGACAAACTAAAAGGATGCTGCAGGGCTTTTTGGAATTACAGAAGTCTAAATAGAAGGCATTGCCCTTACATAGGTTATTGTTATAGGTTTCAAAACACACAGAAGACTAACACTTGCTTTTATTTAGAATTCTTAGTACATAAAACAACTGTCCATTGTAAGTATTGGTTTTTCCATTGTTTGTTTAACTATGGTCCTAATGTTTTCTTCTCTCTACAGTGAGTCTGCAGTGTAAGATCCTCAAGTGTAACTCTGAGTTTTGGGCCTCCACCTCAAGCTCCGGCCCGGAGGAGGAGTTCTGTACTGCGCTGCGGGCGTACAACAACTGTGTACGCCGCACCGCACGCACCTGCAGAGGCGACTTAGCCTACCACTCAGCCCAACATGGCATAGAGGATCTCATGAGCCAGAACAACTGCTCCAAGGAGGGGCCTACAACTCAGCCTCGAGCCCGGACCCCCGCTCCACCACCACAGCTACAGCCTGACAGCCAGGAGCGCTCCGATGGGCCAGAGCAGTGTCATTACGAACGCAGCCTTCATCGCCAATCCTCGCCACCCAACTACACCCACTGTGGCTTCTTTGGAGACCCGCACCTCCGTACTTTCAGCGATGACTTCCAGACCTGCAAGGTTGAGGGAGCCTGGCCCCTTGTCCATAACAAATACCTGTCTGTTCAGGTGACCAACACACCTGTCGTGCCTGGCTCCTTTGCTACGGCCACCAGCAAGGTCAGAGGAGCCTCTACAGCTCTCTATCATATTCACATGTTGAATCCATGACATATTGACTATATTGTGGGCACAGCACAGTTATCAACATCAGGCATCCCCAGACAGTCTAACTACTGATTAAGTATTCTGTGATACATTCTTTGCCAAGGACTAAAACCTTGCAAAACTACTCGCTTGAAGTAAAATGTCACCACTTCTTTTATCATAGAAATACCAACAGACCTTGCAAAAAAATTCTGAAAACACCTGTCTTCTCACTGCTGCGGAGGATACAAGTCTTCTAAGTAAAGAACTCAGAAATAGGAAAAAATATAGCTTGATAGCTAGCTATGTCCACTATTACATAATTGAGCTTCCAATATGGGCCCATAAAGGAAAGCTGTGTTAAAATGCCAGGTAGAGGTTTTTAGGAAAGGGAACATTTTGTTGTCTGTCCTGACCAAGGCTGGTACTCCTCTATTCTGCCATTTTCTTACTAAAGAAAGCCCTTTCAGGGAATGGGATAATATGTTTGCCCGCTCATATGAATCAGTAAACAGACAAATTGTACTGCAGTGATTAGTTTGTAGGAGCTCTCAAATCAAGAAATAGTATCGTAAGTAAGACCTTCATATGTAAGGTTCTGGACCTCTTTAATGTGGGTAGAGAAGTAGGAACAGCCTTCTGGACTCTGGTTAATGTTTGGATCAGTTCCATCGCAGACCAAGAGGCAATACACAGACCAATTGTTGGGATCTTGATAAGGTTTACAAATGATATGCCAGTATTATAACAGCAGTATAAATATCAAATGTTACCAGGTGGCTCCAGCCCTCTTTCTTTTTTTGTTTGTTTTGTTAACAGCCAAGACTAATGTTAGGCCCACTGTATGTGTAGCAGTCCATACCCTAGCATTGTGTGTATGTGAATTAGAAACTGTTGTTTTAACTAAGTGCTCAAGCCATGCAGGAAACGGCAGACATTTTCTCCACATTAGTTGGCCCTCATACCTCATCAATTATCATTGTTTTGCTTCTATGGTACATTGGACGGCCTGGAGGGTTTACCCTGAAATGGCTTTCCCTAACTTAAGGGGAAAACCAAGAACCCAGAGAATTTGTAGTCTGTGAATTCACTTAATATTCGGTCCACATTTGGTGAAATTTTGGCACTAGTGATTGTGTGACCAAAAGGCCTCCGTGCGCTGTATCCTGACTTCAGGGTTTACACTGAAACTTTGTCCTCAATCACATAAAGAGAAAGACCAATTTTCCATCATCAGACCTAATGATGCACTTTCAGCATTCAGGCTTTTTTCTGTACACTTAAGATAATTATATTTGTACACAGCTGTACTTGGAAACAAGTTAGACAGCTTTTTAAGTTATTCAGTCTGGACAAAGAGAAAACAATGCTACAGCCTATACAAACAAGACTTCCCTGGTTATAGATAGACCATGGCATTGCTGGAGCTCTGCTTAACATTGGCTCCTGCTGCAGTGTATGGAAACTGTCGGTTGTATACTCTACCAGTGTGACATGCTAGCTGAGTCAATGACTATCCACTTAAACGCTCTTCTCAGTAGAAATATATAAAAAAATGACTTTTGTTTAGCGTTGGTGACAATTTAGCAGCGATGGGCCACTGCTGCCAAATTAATATAGGGGAAACACTAACTACCTTCATTAAGGTTAATGATGTAAAAACCTTGTGCATAAATACAATATTTGCATGTTCTTAGATAGTTGTCCTTTGAAAATGGGAGATTGAGGGGTGGGCTGGGTGGCAGATGACTTCACGTGCTCCCCTCCCCCCTCCACTCTGAGATCAGAGCCTCTCGGCTGTACCGGACTCACTTATGTGACAACGGCTCACTGGCGTCCTAATGAAACCATGCAAGCGGAGAAGTGACCAGCCTGAGTTAATTAGCCGCAGAGCATGCTCTCCCCTACTGGCCCAGTGCCACTCCCCAGAGCACAGTTCTGGGGTTCACAGGCATGTTTTTCACCACTATGAATGGCTCGTCTTTGTGTCTGCACACTAAGGCCCGATTTAACATGGCCTATACCCATGTTTTCTGAGGCCGTTTACTTTGGCCTCCCCTATGTTGAGGCAGAGCTGAAATGTGAAACTGGGATGGGGTCTGCATTACACAAACTACTGGTGTTTTAATGCCAAAGCACAAAGATACCCCTCAGTCGTTTGTGTAGCCCTACCACTAACTCTTGTCCACATAAACATGACAATAGAGAGCCTCCATGCAGTTATTAAATTCAACTGGTGTTCAATGAGTTCATTAATTTGATGTCTATATGTACCCTTTCTATTTTCAGCCTCAAAAGGCTCCACCATTACCTGAAACGTATTGAATGAGCTAACTATTGTTGTGCTGACTGCTATTTCTAATCCCCTTTCTCTTGCTACAGTTGACAATCATCTTCAAGAACTTCCAGGAGTGTGTGGACCAGAAGATGTATCATGCAGAGACAGACGAGCTGCCTGCAGCGTTCGCTGATGGCTCCAAGAATGGCGGAGACCGCCACGGGGCCAACACGCTACGCATCGTGGAGAAGGTGCCTGGGCAGCAGGTGGAGATCCACGCACGCTACATCGGTACAACCATTGTGGTCCGGCAGGTGGGGCAATACCTGACCTTTGCTGTGCGGATGCCAGAGGAAGTAGTGAACTCTGTAGAAGACCGAGACAACCAGGACCTGTACCTCTGCCTGCACGGCTGCCCCGCCAACCAACGCATCGACTTCAGGACATTCAGGGCCCGTGCAGTGGAGGGCCACGGTCTGGGCAGGACTGGCAGCCCACCCCATGGGTTTACCTACAAGGCTGCCATGGCTAAGTGTAAAGAGCGCCTCCCAGTGGAGGACCTGTACTTCCAGTCCTGTGTGTTCGACCTGCTTTCCTCCGGGGATGTCAACTTCACCATGGCTGCCTACTATGCCTTTGAGGATGTGAAAATGCTCCACTCCAATAAGGACAAATACCACATTTATGAAAAGGATGCATTTGGGAGTAATGCAGCGCCAAGGGGATCAGATGTGTTCTCGCTAGTCCTCCTCAACTTTCTGGCTGTTTTGTTCATCTATAGTCCTCTGCCAACATCATCCTCATTATGCTAGCTGTCAGTGGGTGTGAAACAGTGCTCTCACCGTGTCATACTTCACCGCCACTGCTCTGTCCTCAGTGGCTGGTGGCCAGTGGAGTCCGCAAGCCCTTCCATGCCTCTGTGGGGACAGAGCAGCCCATGTGCAATCAAACTCATCCCAGCCATGGTTTCATCATTGTTTTGTTGTTGACATCATGTGTTGACTTCCATCTGGTGGTGAGGTGAGCTCTATGTACTCCCACCTATCATTACATTCATTCTGGTTTAAGGAATGGTCCTTTGATGAAGGAGAGCGGTGGTGAGTGAGGAGAGCCCAGGAGCCCCAGTACTTTGGATATCAAGCTGGGATTAAATCCCACATTCCCACTGGGACTGCATGCGCCTATGGGAAGTGAGATGAGATTATCTCTTGCAGAAAGAACCTCACTGGTTCCAAGCCAGTGGAGCTCCCTGTGGCTCATGGGTATGGGCTAGACGACATGACAGGGGCTTTTGTTAACCTCTGGCCAGAAGTAGCTCCCTGTTTGATGATCTTCCAGCTTTGGAAAAGCTGTAGCTTTTTGGAGGAAGCTCTCCGCCAAAAGGATGTCAGAGCAGCGAGTCTAGTTGTCTGCTGTGGAGATTAATAGCTCATAACGCCAGGTCTTTTGTAACATTGTGTGTTTGTTTGTCTCTGTCTGTGTGTGTGCGTGCGCACCTCTGTGGTTAATTGTGTGCTCCAGAAACGGTTGTGTGTGAGAGTGAGTGTTACTCAAAAGTGCAAGAAATCTTTCCTTGGGAGAAATATTTCTTAATGTTGTTATATTGCACCCCAGGTTCCAATATAGAACCATCATGGTGGTCTAGAGTCAGTTGAAACTGCCTCTGCCTGCCAAGTGGTTACTTCTAAGTGAACTGGCAGACAGTAAAAAAATATTTTCCCAACTTTTTACCTGTCAATCAGTGTCAAAAAGACTTAGTTCAAATATTGCCGTTTTAAAGTGTTAAGCATGATAAATGTATCAGGTCTAATTAGGAATGGAGATATTCATAAGGAAAAAGCCCTGAACAAACTCTACCAAGGGCACACAATGCAGAAACGCAGATCACGTTTACACAGTATCTCTCTTTATTCAACCAACCAACTTTCATGTACAATGTATCATGGCCAAGAAATATTTTTCTACAGATCATTTGTTGTCTAGGCAGTCAACAGTTCCCTACAGATGTAGGTATATTGGCAATGTGATGGGTTTGAGAAAGGTATAGTCACACTAGGTTAAAATAAAATGTTTTCCCACCCGTGGTGTGCTTCCACCAAATGGACTTGTTGCGGATACAAATCAGTGTGATGACGTAGTGCACACAAAATGTACTTTAAGTTCAATTAGTTTCCATTGTATTTTAAATTCTACCGATAGTTTTGTCACAAATTGTAGAAAATGTACCTACTCTGGTCTTGACACATGCGCTCTAGCCAACAGCTGGCAGATACAGTGCGGGTAGGCTTGTCTACATTGACATTATTATGGATAAGAGCAAGAATATTTGTCAAATGGCAGTCAAGCATCAATCATCATGTCAGACCCTCAACATTTATTGGAAAGGAGCATCAAGCTCATCACCGTACACTTTCATCACCCTGTGAAGTTGTCTGTCGTCTAATAAGCGGCATTGTTTCCCTAGTCGGAGGACACACCATATCATCACGTGACTCGAGTTCTTCGATATGACGGTTATTCTATTAATATTTTCGCATAAAGGGGTTTCCACTGCCATTTCTCTCATAATTAATTTTACCAACCCAAAACCATGTTGAATGAACAAATTATTAATCGGCATTTATAAAGTTGTATCAAAACCTCCTGTTTCTAACACCACTGTCGTGATTTGTTTTATACGGTATGATTTTACCCACATAAACTGTGGATGTAAATGTGGTTTACTGACCACTAGAGAGCAGGCCCTGTACGTAAAAGAGGGTGTTGACATGGCTCTGCTATAGGGAACATACAACTTGCATCTGTCTGTAGACCTGTTAATTTATGGCTTTAATCTTTGCCAAAGAACAAGCCCTGGTGCCAACAATTTTCCCAACAGATGAATTTTCAATACTCTCTTTCTCTGTGAACTTTTGCGATAAAGTTTCCATTTGGATTGTGTAGAACGCTGGTGTGCTACTGCTTGAACTTAGTGGATTGACTTATTCAGCGCAGCATGGTAAATAAGCTGTCAGTTTCTGGTTTTGAATTTGATCTTCTGTCATATGTGAAATGCATGCAGCTACAGCAGTGGAGGCTGGTGGGATGAGTTTTATAAGAGGACTGGCTCATTTTAACAGCTGGAATGGAATCAATGGAAATGAGTGAAACGCATGGTCTCTATATGTTAATGGTTTAATGTCGTTCCATTTATTCCATTCAGTGGTGTAAAACACTTTAAAGTACTACTTAAGTAGTTTTTGTGGTATCTGTATTTTACTATTTGTATTTTTGACAATGTTTACTTCACTACATTCTTGAAGAAAATGATGTACTTTTTACTCCATACATTTTCCCTGACACCCAAAAGTACTCGTTACATTTTGAATGCTTAGCAGGACAGAAAATGGTCAAATTCACACACCTGGTCATCCCTATTGCCTCTGATCTGGCGGACTCACTAAACACATGCTTTGTTTGTAGATGTTAGTGTTAGTGTGACCCTGGCTAGCCGTCTGGTTTGCTTAATATAAGGAATTTTAAATAATATAATAATAATATGTGCCATTTAGCAGACGCTTTTATCCAAAGCGACTTACAGTCATGTGTGCATACATTCTACGTATGGGTGGTCCCGGGGATCGAACCCACTACCCTGGCGTTACAAGCGCCATGCTCTACCAACTGAGCTACACAGGACCATGATTTTTACTTTTGATACTTAAGTATATTTTAGCAACTACATTTACTTTTGATACTTAAGTATATTAAAGACATACTTTTAGACTTTGCCTCAAGTAGTATTTTACTGGGGGACTTTTACTTGAGTCATTTTCTATTAAGGTATTTTTTTTTTGAACTTTTCAAGTATGATATTTGAGTACTTTTTCCACCACTGATTCCATTCCAGCCATTACAATGAGCCCATGCACATCCCACCAGCCTCTACTGATCTACAGTACCATTTTGATGTGTTGTAGTTTCTCCATTTCATTGTCTGTGTAATTTCATTCATTAGTAAGCATAAGGGCTTGTTTAAATTCGTACAGCGGAAGTTCAGTGCGATAGTGAAATTGAAAGGTAATTTCTGATTGAGCCGGCACATGCAGCGTATATCGTGAATGCAGTGTTTATCGTGAATGCAGTCTCCACGAGCCAGGAGCTTTGCCTTTAAATGTCAATCATGCTATAGCGCTGAACTTTCACGATACAGATTTAACCCAGTTCTAAATTTTGAAGCTGGAGGTACTAATACTTCAAAGGCATGTTATATGAAGAAGACACTGAACCTTTCATTCTGGTTGGATCTTGATTTGCATTATTTGTTGTATACCCAAGTAAGGATAAAACCTTGTCAGACGATTTGCTTCGGGGGGTTTTCCGATTTCATCTCGGTTTAATATTTTTGGGTTTTACCTTCCTAGTCCCTTAGCACTCATCTATTAAACAACTTAAAAGGTAATATATCCTTACACTGAAGTATTTGGCCTAACTACTGCTATGGGAGCATGTGCAGTTTGTTCTTAGTCTGGCCTTAAAAGATGATCAAAGAAACAAAAATGAATGTAACACTGAATCTTGTGATTATAGATGTAATTTGTATTGTGAGTTTGATATATGGTTCTACATGTGTAATGTGTGATTGTATACATGTTTGTTGTTGAATTGCTAAAATATTGTATTATCTGTTGTGTTGAATTTATCACTACAGTTTTGTATATGAGAAAAGGTTGGGTGAATGTGACCTTTATTTAAAAAGGATTTAGTGAAAACGTGAACATTACAAAGCTGTTGGGTTGTCAGGGCCTAGTTTTCAGCTATCCATTAATGACAGGAATCCTATACTGGTTACTGTAGTTTTAGAGCATTCCTTTACCTGCTCAGTAACAGACGAGTTAACCTTGATTCCATCCACCTTGATGTCTACTAAGGGAATACAAGGAAGTTTTTGGTGTTCATGTCTTTCAGTTTAAAGCACTTTATGTTTTTTCACTTGGCTCTTACTTGGTTTGAACTTGATTGTGAATAGAGGTTGCCAGACTTGTAACGGTAGAAAAATATGGAATAAAAAAAAAAACATGTCCGATTGGGAGAAGCCAGAAAGATCAAACTGTGTATGTAGGACAAAAGCAGCGCCACAAACTGTTTATACTGTAAATTATTTATTAAATAAAAGACAGACAGCACCCAAAGTGAACCTCATGTTTCATAGTGATAATGAACTACTTAAGAGATGAAAAGCATTGTTAAAATTCTTGATTGAGTGGTGTTGCATTCAGCGCCTTGATTTGCTTAGTTACACTGCCCCCTGGTGTACGCGTTTAATGGTATGAATACATTTGAACTGCTCCGGGGGAGTTCTGACATCATACAAAACAAGCATCTCGATAGTGATCCAGTGAATAGCCATGGATGTTCATATTAGCATATACAGTGCATGCCGGAAGTATTCAGACCCCTTCACTTTTTCCACTTTGTTAGTCTTATTCTAAAATTGATGAAAGAAAACATGTCCTCAATCTACATAGAATACCCTATAATGGCAAAGCGTACAGGTTTAGACATCTGCAAATGTATTCAAAATATTAAAAAAAAAACATGTATTCAGACCTTTGCTATGAGACTCGAAATTGAGCTCCGGTGCATCCTGTTTCTAAAACTTGGAGTTCACTTGTGGTAAATTCAATTGATTGGACATGATTTGGAATGGCACACAACTGTCTATATAAGGTTTCACAGTTGACTGCATATCAGAGCACAAACCTAGCCATGAGGTTGAAGGAATTTTCCGTAGAGCTCCGAACAAAACATTTCTGCAGCATTGAAGGTCCCCAATAATATAGTGGCCTCCATCATTCTTAAATGGAAGAAGTTTGGAACCACCAACTCTTCCTAGAGCTGGCCACTGGGCCAAACTGAGCAATAGGGGGAGAAAGGCCTTGGTCAGGGAGGTGACCAACAACCTGATGGTCACTGTGACAGAGCTCCAATTCCTCTGTGGAGATGGGAGACCCTTCCAGAATGACAACCGTCTCAGCAGCAGCGGTCCAACAACCTGATGGTCACTGTGACAGAGCTCCAATTCCTCTGTGGAGATGGGAGACCCTTCCAGAATGACAACCGTCTCAGCAGCAGCAGTCGTAGAGTGGCCAGACAGAAGCCACTTCTCAGTAAAAGGCAGGACAGCCCGCTTGGCACTTAAAGGACTCTCAGACCATGAAAGTAGATTCTGGTCTGATGAAACCAAGATTGAACTAGTTGGCCTGAATGCCAAGCATCAGGTCTGGAGGAAACCAGGCACCACTCATCTGGCCAATACCATCCCTACGGTAAAGCATGGTGGTGGTAGTATCATGCTGTGGGGATGTTTTTCAGCAGTAGGGACTGGGAGACGAGTCAGGATCGAGGGAAAGATGAACGGAGAAAAGTACAGATCATTGAAAACCTGCTCCAGAGCAATCAGCACCTAAAACTTGGGCAAAGGTTCACCTTCCAACAGGACAACGACCCTAAGTACACAGCCAAGACGATGCAGGAGTGGCTTCAGGACAAGTCTCAATGTACTTGTGGCCCAGCCAGAGCCCGGACTTGAACTCGATCGAGCATCTCTGTAGAGACGCTCCCCATCCAACCTGACAGAGCTTGAGAGGATTTGCAGAGAAGAATGGGGGAAAATTCCCCAAATAAATCAAATCCAATTTTATTTGTCACATACACATGGTTAGCAGATGTTAATGCGAGTGTAGCGAAATGCTTGTGCTTCTAGTTCTGACAATGCAGTAATAACCAACAAGTAATCCAGCTAACAATTCCAAAACTACTACCTTATAGACACAAGTGTAAGGGGATAAAGAATATGTACATAAAGATATATGAATGAGTGATGGTACAGAGCGGCATAGGCAAGATACAGTAGATGGTATTGAGTGCAGTATATACATATGATGAGTATGTAAACAAAGTGGCATAGTTAAAGTGGCTAGTGATACATGTATTACATAAGGATGCAGTAGATGATATAGAGTACAGTATATACGTATACATATGAGATGAATATGGTAGGGTATGTAAACATATTAGGTAGCATTGTTTAAAGTGGCTAGTGATATATTTTACATAATTCCCCATCAATTCCCATTATTAATGTGGCTGGAGTTGAGTCAGTGTGTTGACAGCAGCCACTCAATGTTAGTGGTGGCTGTTTAACAGTCTGGTGGCCTTGAGATAGAAGCTGTTTTCAGTCTCTCGGTCCCAGCTTTGATGCATATGTACTGACCTCGCCTTCTGGATGATAGCGGGGTGAACAGGCAGTGGCTCGGGTGGTTGTTGTCCTTGATGATCTTTATGGCCTTCCTGTGACATCAGGTGGTGTAGGTGTCCTGGAGGGCAGGTAGTTTGCCCCCGGTGATGCGTTGTGCAGACCTCACTACCCTCTGGAGAGCCTTACGGTTGTGGGCGGAGCAGTTGCCGTACCAGGCGGTGATACAGCCCGACAGGATGCTCTCGATTGTGCATCTGTAGAAGTTTGTGAGTGCTTTTGGTGACAAGCCAAATTTCTTCAGCCTCCTGGGGTTAAAGAGGCGCTGCTGCACCTTCTTCACGATGCTGTCTGTGTGGGTGGACCAATTCAGTTTGTCTGTGATGTGTACACAGAGGAACTTAAAACTTACTACCCTCTCCACTACTGTTCCATCGATGTGGATAGGGGGGTGTTCCCTCTGCTGTTTCCTGAAGTCCACAATCATCTCCTTAGTTTTGTTGATGTTGAGTATGAGGTTGTTTTCCTGACACCACACTCAGAGGGCCCTCACCTCCTCCCTGTAGGCCGTCTCGCCGTTGTTGGTAATCAAGCCTACCACTGTTGTGTCGTCCGCAAACTTGACGATTGAGTTGGAGGCATGCGTGGCCACGCAGTCGTGGGTGAACTGGGAGTACAGGAGAGGGCTCAGAACGCACACTTGTGGGGCCCCAGTGTTGAGGATCAGCGGGGTGGAGATGTTGTTGCCTACCCTCACCACCTGGAGGCAGCCCGTCAGGAAGTCCAGTACCCAGTTGCACAGGGCGGGGTCGAGACCCAGGGTCTCGAGCTTGATGACGAGCTTGGAGGGCATTATGGTCTTAAATGCCGAGCTGTAGTCGATGAACAGCATTCTCACATAGGTATTCCTCTTGTCCAGATGGGTTAGGGCAGTGTGGTTGAGATTGCATCGTCTGTGGACCTATTTGGGCGGTAAGCAAATTGGTGTGGGTCTAGGGTGTCAGGTAGGGTGGAGGTGATATAGTCCTTGACTAGTCTCAAAGCACTTCATGATGACGGAAGTGAGTGCTACGGGGCGGTAGTCGTTTAGCTCAGTTACCTTAGCTTTCTTGGGAACAGGAACAATGGTGGCCCTCTTGAAGCATGTGGGAACAACAGACTGGGATACGGATTGATTGAATATGTCCGTAAACACACCAGCCAGCTGGTCTGCGCATGCTCTGAGGGCACGGCTGGGGATGCCATCTGGGCCTGCAGCCTTGCGAGGGTTGACAAATACAGTTGTGCCAAGCTTGTAGCGTCATACCCAAGAAGACTCGAGGCTGCCAAAGGTGCTTCAACAAAGTAGAGTAAAGGGTCTGAACAATACTTATGTAAATGTAATTTTAGTTAAAAAACATCAAAATTTTCATAAACCTGTTTTTGCTTCATTATGGGGTATTGTGTCGATTGACGTTAAAAAACTATTTAATCCATTTTAGAATAAGGTTGTAACCTAACAAAACGTGGAAAAAGTGAAGGGGTCTGAATGCACTGGAAATGTTGTGGGAAGGGTCAAGATTCCCAATGACATCATTAATAGCATTCTTAAAGCAATGAACCTTTATCATAATTAGACTGATTGTTGGTCTTATACTTTACTAGATGAATAAACAAGTGACAATGCTTTTCATAATGTAGGAAAGTTTAATACATGTCTATTAACATTTTTACAGTACATTTCATGTGAAGTGGCTTTCACAAATATAAATTATTTCGGCTTGTTTTCAAGAGGACAGGTCCAGGGACTGTAGCGTGGAGAGAAGGAAGGCGGTGTTGGTTGGCTATTCTTTGTAACAGATCTACCCACAGAGGACATACACAGATTCACCTGTGTAATGCTGTTTATCCTTTTCCCAATAACTTATGGGGAGTTACAGAAGAACATGACAAACTAAACAATTTGTTCCCACCTCCAGTCTTCACTTAACAAGCATTCCACAAATCATCCATTGAGAAAAGTCTCAAAACATGACTGTTTAATACTGCATCATTGCTGTAGTAGAGTACACTAATGTACATGAACCCATATACAGTATGAAAATATACACAAAAATAAGGCACAAATGGAGAAGCACACCAAAACACCAGAAATCATAAGAACCAGAGCAGGGCCAGTCTCTGGTTTGGCACTGAACCAGATTGACCAATAACAGCATGTCATCAACCACATCCGTAAACACTCAAATGTCCCTTTGAAAATTTACCAGAAGTTAGTTACATTGTTTGATTCCCAGCGACAGCAATCTTTTAACTTTAGAGAAAGAGAAAATGATTTCCAGTCTTCTCAAACACCGTTCAATACTTTTATGGGTGGAATAAAGCGGTAGAGTGCAGTACTTCTAGTGCAATGTAAGATGCAAAAGTACCATTCATACATAAGACACAGAAATATGGTTGAAATAGCTTCATTCTTTGCACATCTACAAATAAAATGTTATTAGGGATAGCTTAAACATAGTCATAGTGTTCTTCTGAACCTTTGCACAATGAATTACCTTAAATACTGCTTAGAAAGTCGTCCTTTCATTAGGTCCTCAACTTATCAGCGAGTAAGTGGTTTTTATCAACTTAAAGAAACTTGCAATGATGAATGTCTTTTCAGAAGAATGATTATCAACAGTAATGAGAAATGCTCATTAAAACCTTTTAAATAGTCATTCTGAGGACTAGGTACTGGCAAGCTGACTAACTTACTATTCTCCACTTCAATTTAGACATACGGATGCACTCCCATTTGGATTTGGGGAAGAAGGTGCATCTCTTTATTAAATGATGATAGTTGCACGACCATCTCAACATTAAGATTCATAAACATTTGAAGGTGAGGGTGACATGATAAATATAACATTTTTACAGAAACATTTCCTATGGACATCATAATGGCATAAAGCTAAACACAAAAAAGGAAATCAAAGTCATGGTTCCTTTGGGAATAATCCCATACCTCTAACAGTCAAAAAGGCCAAATACTGTAGGCACTTTTATGTTCCAAGATCAGTCAACATCAACCTTTTAGGCATTGTAAGCTTTCCCCAGATAATAGTCCATGGGACTAGTGATCCACAGGCATTTTACAGACTCACCACTAACACTGACTGATCACCTGTCATTTCATCTAAAAAAAACATCTGTAATAGATTTCAATATGGGCACAGACAGTTCACTACCACAGTCACATCCGGAGGAGGGGTTTGGAGTTTGGTGTTTGCTGGTAAACAGAGTATTTGCGACTGAGGGTGTGTCAGGCCAAGCAAACCAGTGAGTCTAGCCAGCCCAGACCTGTCCTTCAGCAGCATGTGGAGTTCACACTGTGTTCATCACCTGAACAAAATACACTCACATTGTCCTTCAGCGACAGTCCTCATGTCTTCCTGTTGTTCCAGTTTAAATCAGCCGAAGCTGCTTTCTGCTCTGCAGTCCGCTCTGCAGTTGGCGAGCGAGAGTCCTGGGGGGACTTCTGCGCCTGTGGGGAGCGTGGGTCCAGCAGTGGGGGGGGTTTGTTGTCTGGATAGGGCCGGGTGAAGTGTTCTGGCCCTGCTGGCCCCGGGGGCCCCCTATGCTCTGGCATCCTCACCCTGAAGTCTTGGGGATGGCCTCCACTCCCCCTGAAGTCTTGGGGAGGACGGAAGTCATCGCCACGTCTCCGCTTTGAGTCTGGATGTCTGGAGCAAGAGGGATGATATCTTTCAGAGCTTACTACTACAGAGCTACAAGCTATCGCAAGTCATATGGTTTTAGCATTACATTTCAATACAAACCTCTACATTATTGTGTTTGAAAAGGCCTAATTCTCACCTGTCGTAATAGGCACGACGGTCCCTGTGTTCTCGGTCGCTGTCATACTGGTCATACGGCCTCTTCCGAGGGGAGCTGCTGCTGCCGCCACTACGGTAACTACTAGAGCTGCTGCGGTAGGAGTCTTCACGCGGACGACGGTCACCATAGTGATGGTCCTTATACCGATGGGCGTCATATGGATGATGCCGCTCGCTTTGCCAGGGCTGGTTGCTATTTCCAGGGTAGTTGTATTTACGATCTCGCTGCCAATCTCCTCGATCTTTTATAATAAGATAAAATAGTGGCCCGTGAGGTGTCGTGCTCATATAACAAAAAAAATGGATAGAAATCCACACAATTGCTGCAAAGTTGTAGAATTGTGCATACTTCATACAAAATAAACAACTTACCATCATTTCCAAAGTGTCGCTTGTTGGACTGGTTGTAGCCTTCTCTGTGGGGACCATGGGGGGATGTTGGAGAGGGGTGGGGCATGCCTGGATGAGACTTGGACGATGGCTGGGTGCCGGTGGAGTCTCGACTGGAACCAGACGCCTCTGCTCGGAAAGTCTTTTTCCTGCCTGACGGGTCATCCCCCTTTTTTCTATGCTCCTTCTGAAAATTAGCAAAGGGTCAAGCACAGGACCAAGCAAAAATAACATTTGTCTGGTTGTACTTGTTACAGAAGCCTGTGAGTTTTCATACTAGGAGAAAAGAGACCAGCTCACCTCCTCCTCCCGAGACCGCTTCTTCTGAGCCATCTTGTACAGCTTGTGAAGCTTCCTCGCTCCAAATTCTGTGAACTTAGACACAAAAATCCAGAGGTTCCTGCCAAACAAAGACATCTTGGTAAGTCATGTTAAGTCATAGACTTAACCTTAATATGGAGAACTATTTTAATGAAACTCAATGGCATCAGAATTAAAAACATAGATTGACCTAAATGACCAAGGAGTTGGTTTCATAATCAAACCTTCAGTGCATACACCGAGTGTACAAAACATTAGGAACACCTGTTCTTCACATGACAGACTGACCAGGTGAAAGCTATGATCCTTATTGATGTCACCTGTTAAATCCACTTCAAATCAGTGTAGATGAAAGGGAGGCGAAAGGTTAAATAAAGCACTCAATTGTTTCCCGTGTGTATCAAGAATTGTCCACCACCCAAACGACATCAAGCCAACTTGACACAACTGTGGGAAGCATTGAAGTCAACATGGGCCAGCATCCCTGTGGAACACTTTCAACACCTTGTAGAATCCATACAAAAAAGGATGCAACTCAATATTGGAAAGATGTTCCTAATGTTTTGTACACTCAGTTTATAACTTATGGTTGGCTGAGGGCTTACCGACGCCATGTTTTGACATGCTCTGGGTCGCTGTAGGCTTTAAGACACTCAGTGATGCGGTCTCCTATCTTCAGCAGGCAGGTGCGTGTGTGTTGGAGCTGCTCCTGAACAGACAGGCCCTCGTCAGGCTTATCCAACTGTTTTAAGGCCTTCTTCACTGGCCTCATGCGCTCCTTACACTGGACAGACACACACAGACAGTTTACTCCGCTAAGTACAAGAGAGCGCCAAGCCAAAGATGATCCATGTTTCAATTATCCTCAGCTGTAACAGAACATCCATTATGTTTGACATATTAAATGGCTTATTGACACCTACATTAGTCTTCAACGTAGTTCATATGTTTCCTTATCCTGTCCATGCCGGTGGGTAACTAGCATGACCATGCTCTAGTCGTTACAGGGTGCAATAACTCACTATGCTGAAGTTCTCTTGGTCCAGCTCATCGTCCTCCTCTCCGATGGGAACAGGGTCACTCCCAGCAGTAATGTGGACCGGCCCCTGGGGCTTCTTCCCTTTAGCTCCTTTTGCCTGAGACACAGATAAACAAACAGACACACCACCAAGCAGGTTAACACAGATCTCCATACAAACACCTGCACAGTGACACTATCCCTCCCGGTGATCTAGGAGCAATCTTATAACCTAATCTGTACACCCCATCTTGCTCCTAAATCCACCATCAACAACACAGACAAAGCTAAATGTTCCCCCATTTGTTTGGAAACAGAAAAGGTTAGTGGGTGTGAGATTGTATACTACCGCAGCACAAGGCATAAAGTTTGCCACTGCCAAAGTACCTTTTCTTTTTTTGGCTTCGGACGTTTTTTGTCTTTGTCCGCGTCCTTCTCTTTTTTAGGAGTTCCGTGTTTTTCTTTGTTCTCTTTGTTATCCTTTTTCTTCTGCCTCTTCTTTGTGGGAGTTTTTTCAGTCCCGTCATCCTGGTTAAATAAAGAGTAAACAGTAAATAAGTAAACTAGTTCTGGTTGACTACCAACAAAGACTACATCACATTTCCCTTGTTTTCTCTATCCCGGTATTCTGTAACCAACAAGAAACTCCCTTGTGAAAAGGCTGGTGGTTGATAGGCAGGTAGAGCTGGGTGTTTTGAGATGACTTACCCTCACCTCCCCTTCCTCTGAGGGGTTGTCTGACATGCGGGGGGAGGAGATGTCATTGCCCTGTTCATCTTTAGGGGCCTTGTTCTCTTTCTTCAACCGAGGCTTCCTCTTCTTCACTTTGGCCTGGGAGGGGGGGAGAGATATGATGAGCCAATGGGGTATATACTGTGCAGAAACCAATACCAGACAGACTGTACATTTATTATTTAAGAGAGGTCCTGTTAAACAGAGCAGCCATGTCTTTTCTAACCTCCTCCTTAGTAACATCTTTACAGTCCGCTTCTTTCTTCAGCATCTTCAGAAGATAGTCTGATCTGGCCTGCAACTGCTTCCCTTGAGGTTTCTTCTCTGGGTCATCTGGGAGAATCTGTGCATATAGAATACAATTTGTTAACAGGAGCCAATCTAACGCACAGCTTTATAGTTTCATAGAGTTCCACAGCTTTCTGAAAACATTTTTTAGTCTGACATTCTGATGGTTACCTTGTCTGCGAGTTTGAGATCGGGGTCGGTCTTCATCAGATCCCAGTTTCCATAGCCATGCTCATAGACCCCCAGCAACAGTTGAGTGTCATCTTGCAGATCCCAGTCCACGTCAAAGTGAGGCACCTTCACTCTGCAGGTCAGTTGGAATCTGTGGCGAAAAGAGGAGAGGTGGTCAAACCCTCTGCTACTGCAGCAAATCATGACAATGCCCTGGTGTCTGCATCAGTTGTTACTTCTTTGACCCACATCTGTTATAGTAATATTTATTTTCATCTGATAAAATGTTTCACAGGCCTCAGATATATCTGCAATGGTAACTTACTGGTTTCTCTCAGTAGGATTAGCTGGCACAGCTTTGTGCAGTGGCTCAAACTCCTCCTCGTGCTGAATGATGGACTTGGCATTGACCTGCACTCCTGAGATCTTGATGTTAATACCTCTGCGCTTCCCAGGGCCTTTGGCTAAAGGAACCGGGTATGCATGAGTCAAAACATTAGCACACACATTCTAAGCCCCGATTCCTAAAAATCTGAATCATACAGGCCGTCAGACAGGCAGGCAGGCCGTCGGCAGCAGTCAGACACACTCACCTTCACTGGGATTCTCTCTGAGGTGCTCTTCATGCTCTTGGACAGCAGTCACACAGCTGCTATGGATCAGCTCGCCCAGTCTCTTCAGGTCTGCCTGGGATTTGTCCACCAGCTCTGAGTCCCGGGCAATGCCCTCCAGCCTTTCAAGCGGAGCTCCAAATTTCTTATAAGCCTTGATGAACCTGGTGAAGGAAAGTGTAAAATATGAACTAAGTGTTTAATGAAACACTGAGAAACCATTCAGTCTAAATGGCCAAAGAGACCTACAAACCTCCGGATCTCTGCATCAGTAAAACCCTCCACGTTGTTCTTGCGGGCTCTGGGCCTGCCTCTCCTCTTTGGCTTCTTGTCATCGCCGCTATCGTCTGTCTCGCTCTCGGAGCCCGAGGAGCGGTGCTTCAGCTTGGAGCCAACGTCACTGTCACTGTCGTTGGCTTGGGCCTGCAATTAATAGACACAATACAACCTTCAGACACAACAAGCAAAACCTATTTCCTACTGATTGTAATTGCCCAATACATTTTTGAGTTATGAATACTGAAATGTTTAAGGATGTTTGTTTTCTCTACTATAATATTAAATAGAAATCAAGAGAAAATCTAATCAAGAATTATAATTGAATCACACTAATGAATAACTTTGAGGTGACTCTTCCATGCATTTCATGAATTTGGATAATATCCTATGCTGTTAAAGGTTATCTGTGTGATATAAATACCCACTGTTGCATCACAAGGGACAATGCTGCTATAAGCCCTAATGATTCATTAAGGAAGCTTCTCATGCAGAAGATTCACATACACACGCAGTGGAATCACCAGGGATTCACCCACACCGTGAGGCAGTAAACACCTCATTACCACCCCATCAGACCCCCAGTCCCCTGACAGAGAGCAGGAGAGGATGAAAGTAAACAGTTCAGCAGCACACATACTCCCTGGGGAAGCCCCTTCACACACAGCCACCTGAGCTGCACCATGGAGTAGACACATCTCTGTCATGCTCAAGAGATCTAACGTGAGATGTGTGTTCTCTCCTGTATACCCTCTTATTGGAGCTCCTGCTTCTAGGCAGCATGTAGATGTCCTCCATCTCCTTCTGCTTCTGCTCCTCCTCCAGCCTCCGCCGCTGGTCCTCCGGGATGATGTCGTCCCAGTCAGGCACCATCCGCTCCACCATCTCTGGAGCACTCTCCTCCATGTTGGAGAAGTTGGCCACCTGGAGGGAGACACACATGTACTGTCTGAGACTGGGAATAATAATCTATCTTTAGTTAGAATAGTAGCTAAAGGCATTCCCGAGAAGTATTGTGAAAAGCAGGCTGAGAGTTGGATCAACTTCTAGGTACCTTGAACTGAGAGAGAAGCTCATCTGTGGCACTTGATCCCTGGTCACTTTCTCTGGTTTCAGCCAACCGCAAGATCTCATCAATATCCATCTCCTGCAAGGGCGAAAAGAGAAAGGTACAATGTAAAGGACAAGAAACGCAGACATTCTGCAAATCTGGAAGTTTGAAAATCGATCACTCATACTATTTAACTTTCAACAGAGTACATAATCAATAGAAATGTGTCTGTGTACCGTGGGTTCAGTCTCCTCTCCTTCTGCCTCTTTGAACAGATCTTCAGCTCCAAACTTCAGAATGGCAGTCAGCTCATCTTTATTGAATGGGTTGGAGCTGTGAAAATATGTTGATGTTAAGTTAAGAACCTGAGGGACCTCATGTTTTCAGTCACAGCAAAATATCACTCAAAGACTAGTAGACCGCATGGTGAAGTTTCCTCACTTTGAATTTCCGGAGTTGTTATCCAATACAGTTCGACCAGTGGTGTCCATTCTCTGAATGACAAGATGGTCCAAAACCATCTTCTTCTTGGCTCTCTCAATAATGTCCTCCTCCACAGATCCCTTTGTGACCAAGCGATAGATATTCACCTGTTCAGAAATACAAGAAAGGAGACATTTAAACGTCGCACTCACAAAGTTGGAAGACAAACATTTTCCATGATGGCTCTGCCAAAGAAAACGTATGCCAAACTGATTACTAACTTCATACTGTACCTCACAGGTTTTATTCATTAGGATCAAGTCACCAGAATCACACCAACAATCTTGTGCTTAGCTAAACCTTCCCTCAATACTTAGGACAGTGGGTCTCGTTGTAGATACCTGCTTCTTCTGGCCAATCCTGTGAGCCCTGGCCTGAGCCTGCAGATCGTTCTGAGGGTTCCAGTCAGAGTCAAAGATGACCACAGTATCTGCAGAGGCAAGGTTGATACCCAAACCTCCAGCTCTTGTGGACAGCAGGAAACAGAAGTCCTGGACAGAGAGGGGGGATTATTTTTCTCAACACAAATCACATAGTGCATCACGCCAAACCTGCTGAACATCACAGGTGAAGGGACAAAATGCCTGAAGTAGAGAACATGTCAAGTCAAGTGTGATAACCGTTCTTGTGGCTTTAATGGTGTGGAATCACACTTTATTTGGATATTCCCATATAGATGATCCACAAATGGTCATATATCAACAAACTACCTATTGATAAGAAACTGCTTGTTAAGGTTACAGTAAAGGTGAGGTTTAGAACAAGAGTTAGGATAAGGGTTAAGATTTGAGCTAGGGTTAGTAGATAGTTAGTTGAAATGTTGACAGTTATTGAACATCTACAAACCATGTACTTGGGACGATCCAAATAAAGTGTTACCTGATGTGGTAAAACACACCAGGTAACAGTCACGGCCATTTTGTTTTTACTTGGTTGAGCTACGCTATCACAGGTCAGTAAATGTGTCTTGCTAAATTGATCTCAAAAGAATATGATAACTTCCGAGGAAAATAAATCTTAACACTAGACGAAACAATGTACCGTCTGTCATGTTAATGTATGGTATCACTATGGTTATCTTCAGTTAGATACGTCGCTGAGTAAGTGAAATGCATACCAACTGAGTTCCAACGCAGATTCAGGGCTGACATAGACACTTCAAATATCAACGCCTCGAATGTTCAGACCTGCAATCTGCAATAGCTAAAACATAGTATAGATAACATACCTCAGAACCTTCAGCATTAAAGTGGTCAAGTGCTTGTTTTCGTATTTCTCCCTTTATGGAGCCATCCAGGCGCTGAGAAGAGAGGGAAAGAGAGAGTTTTCAGGCAAGGTTCCAAGGCCTGAACTCCAAACCCTAAGATCCCACTTGGGAATGCTCAGCTATACATGGCATTATATGATCCATCAGGCAAGCAGCATATTGTCAAAGATAATTACAACAGTAAAATTATGTCTAATTATTTACCTGTGCTAAGACCCAGTGGTCACTCTGGCTCTGGGGACCAGCCAGTCCCCATCAAAAATAACTTGAGGATAAAAATAACTATGCAAGAGCATGTTTGCTGCAACACTGACACATGAGCCACTGAGTGGACTCCAACACTGCTCCAATATCTCAACAGCTACTGAAAACACCCTCACTAAGTCACCATAATAAAGATGTATTAACATTTAATGGAGACGTAAGAGAACAAGGACGGGTTGGACCTGCTGCCTTGCCATCCCCTGGGCTGTGTTATACCCTACCTGGAATGGGTAGCGCTTCAGGGCCAGGTACTCAGCCAGTATGTCCAACATGCGCACCATCTGGGAGAAGATGAGGACTCTGTTGCCCCTGTCCCGAAGTCTGGTCAGTAGCTTGTCCAGAAGAACCAGCTTCCCACTGCCCCTCACCAACGCCTGAGATACGCAAAAGGTCAACAGTCAAACTTAGGGAAATTAACATCTCTTCTCCACCCTCTAACAAACCGATACATTAGTGTGGCTACATGTAATCATGCTCTGCTGCCATTTTAACCAATGAGAGTATTTCTAAATGTTCAAAGCAGCAAAAGTAGAGATAATTAGTCCACTGTATTATCACATGGACATAACACATCTTTTGCCATAATGCGCTGAGCTCTTCTTGCTAGTCCTACCTTTAGGTGCTCCTGTGGAGTGTCACACTCTTCCTCAGGCTGTTTGATGAGGAAACCATGGTTAGTGCACTTCTTCAGCTCCATGACGATGTTGAGGAAGCCAGAGGAGCTGCCTCGGGTGCCTTTCTGCAGGGCTCTGAAGTTCCTGGTCAGAATCCACCTGAAACAAGCACCAAAACACACCACCAGTTAACTTCAGGGACAAGGAGTAAGACCTTAGATACTGCTCAAATCATCTGTCCAGACAGGTAGACATGGATAGACAGAAGCGCTACATTTGAGGGAACGTACTTGTAGTACTGCTTCTGCACAGCAGACATGTCCACACGGAGGATCTGTTCTACCTTGGCAGGCAGGGATTTCTCCACATCCTTCTTTACACGCCTCAGGAGAAAGGGCTCAAGGACTTTGTGAAGGCTCTGGTAGCCATTGTCAGTCCCTTTACCATGCTCACTTTCAAAATCTTCCCAATTTTCAAACCTTCAGAGGGGGAAAAGTACAATTACATCGAGATAAGAACACTGTAAATGAATACAAATGCACAGGTTGTTCTTCTCAAAGTCCACATTTGCCAAAATATACATGATGCATTTTATAGAGAGGAGAAGTACATACTTGTCAGGCATGAGGAAGTGCAGAAGGGACCACAGCTCTTTGAGAGAGTTCTGCAGTGGTGTCCCTGTGATAAGAAGTCTGTGGTTGGACCGGAACTCAATCAGGGTTTTGTACAAAAGGGAGTCGTCATTCTTTAGCCTGTGAGCTTCGTCCACACCCAAGAAAGCCCAGTTTATGTTCCCCAACACCCCCTATGGACAGACCACGCACATTGAGTGGAGAGTTGTATTCAATCAAACAATTAAATGTTTGTCTTTTTTATATTTTAAATAATCACAAAATGTGTACTATTTTGGCCAGTACAAATCGAAGCCGATTCAGTATATCGAAATGCATCTGTCTGAAAATGCTTCCAAGAAATACAGATGCCTTACCTTGTCTTTCAGTAGAATTTCATACGTGGTTATAAGTGCATTGAACTTTATTCTCTTCGTCTGATGGCATACCCACTCATAGTCACGGATCTGTTCAACACAAAAGCAAAGCAGAGGGGCGGCCTAGTAGTTAGGCCAGTAACCGAAAGGTTGCTAGATCAAATCCCCGAGCTGACAAGGTAAAAATCTGTCATTCTGCCCCTTAAGGCGCTTAACCCATAAATAAGAATTTGTTCTTAACTGACTTGCCTAGTTAAATAAAGGTTAAATAAAAAATTAGAGGGGGACATTCATTTTTGGTTGGCAACAAGACTACAACGCTTCTTTCGAGTTTTGTAAAGAGGAGATTTTCGTACCGATTTCCTGCTCATCACGTCTCCCAAGTAGACCACCACGTTCATATCGGGGGCCCAGGTGTCAAACTCTCTCTGCCAGGAGGTGAGGGTGGATAGGGGTACCACCACCAGGGAGGGCCCATACAGCTGGTGCTGGTGGAACATGTAGGACAAGAACGAGATGGTCTGGATGGTTTTCCCCAGACCCATCTCATCAGCCAGGATCACACTATTGCACCTGAAAAACACAGAACATAGAGTCTTATTAGGGTTACATTCATGCTAAAATGACCTACGAACTACCTAATTCCAGGTAATTAACAGTACACCTCAGTACAGTATTAGTACATCCACTAAATGAGATGATTAAAACAGTAATAATCTCTACTGTTTCTCTAGTGTCCTTCGTGACTTGATGTATACCTGCACCAGGAGTGAGCCAGCCAGTTCAGTCCATCTAACTGGTAATCTCTCAGCTGCAGGTTCTCATCCCCAATGTACGATGGCTGGTTCTTTAGTGCAACAAATCTGGGCCTCTGTTTCAACACCTGAAATTAGAGTTAGAAAATCACTGCACTGTTCTGAAATTACCATAGCTACATATTGTACATTTTTGTGTTCCAGCTGATATTAGTAAATGTTTAAATAAAACAATTGTGATGAGTATTGATGTGCAATCTATCTAGTCGGGACACTTTCCTCACTCACTTTGCAGTCTTTGGAGGGGACTGTTTTACTGGAGTTCCGGTTGGTGAAGCTGTCTATACAGTGCTGGAACTTCTTCCCCAGCAGAGCTCCATCCTCCCAGCTGCACTCTGAATAAGGCAGGCCCATCCACTTACACAGGTACTCTGGCTCATTGGAAGAAGCACCATTCTTGTGGCTGTGAGCTGGTGTACAGTGAAAACAAAATCTTCAGTGAAAATGTTTTTCAGAAGGTTTTATTGAAAATGTGCTTAGTATGATAATGAAGATGCACTACATGACCAAACATATGTGGACATCTGCTCGTCAAACATCTCATTCCAAAATCATGGGCATGAATATGTAATTGGCCCCATCTTTGTTGCTATAACAGCCTCCACTCTTCTGGGAAGGCTTTCCACTAGATGTTGGAACTTTGCTGTGGGGACTTGCTTCCAATCAACCACAAGAGCATTAGTGAGGTCGGGCACTGATGTTGGGCAATTAGGCCTGGCTCGCAGTCAGCGTTCCAATTCATCCCAAAGGTGTTCAATGGGGTTGAGGTCAGGGCTCTGTGCAGGCAAGTCAGATCTCAACAAACCATTTCTGGAACTCACTTTGTGCACAGACAAGGGCATTGTCATGCTGAAACAGGAAAGGGCCTTCCCCAAACTGTTGCCACAAAGTTGGAGTCACAGAATGTCATTGTATGCTGTAGCATTAAATTGGCACTATGCAGTCGGGCAGGTAGCATTCTCCTGGCATCAGCCAAACCCAGATTCGTCCGTCGGTCTGACAGATGGTGAAGCGTACTTCATCACTCCAGAGAATGTGTTTCCACTGCTCCAGAGTTCAATGGCGGTGAACTTTACACCACTCCAGCCAACGTTTGGCATTGCGCATGGTGATCTTAGGCTTGTGTGCGGCTGCTCGGCCATGGAAACCCATTTTATGAAGCACCAGACGAACAGTTCTTGTGCTGATGTTGCTTCCAGAGGCAGTTTGGAACTTGGTAGTGAGCGTTGAAACCGAGGACAGATGATTTTTACGCGCTACGCACTTCAGCACTTCCATTCTGTGAACTTGAGTGGCCTACCACTTCGCGGCTGAGCCGTTGTTGCTCCTAGACGTTTCCACTTCACAATAACAGCACTTACAGTTGACCGGGACAGCTCTAGCAAGGCATAAATTTGATGAATTAATTTGTTGGAAAGGAGGCCTCCTTTGACGGTGCCACATTGAAAGTCACTGAGCTCTTCAGTAAGGCCATTCTACTGCCAAGGTTTGTCTATAGAGATTGCATAGCTGTGTGCTCGAATGTATACACCTGTCAGCAATGGGTGTGGCTGAAAAAGCAGGATCCACTCATTTTAACAGGTGTCCACATACTTTTGTATATATAGTGTATGATAATGTTGGTGATGACATGAGGGACTTACAAGGAAAATCCGAGAGACCCTGTGTCTTCCCAGTTTTAGTCGCTGAAAAAATAATAATAACATCTCAAATTACATTCCCCAAATAGCTATAATTGTTGATTACACTAATTCTGTAAATATATCATAAAGTGTGAAGAAAGAAGGTAAGTCTGTTGTAATAATCACAATTTTGTCAAATATATTTTCATCGATGAACCATTGCTGCTAGTCAATGAAGACACATTTCAAAAGAGTTTAGTTTCTTACCAATGACTCTCTCCAGAATATGGAACTGCTTATTTAAATCAGTGGTTAGCTCTTGCTGGCAGTTGTAATATTCTGAATCCTCAGGTGATGCTTTGCTCAACCTATGGAAGATAATCAGTGTCAACAAGTAAAAGAACACAACATTGAAAGATAAAACTTCAATTGTAGCTACTTTACATGTGTACACAACAAGCCCTCACCAAGCACTGAGCTCATCGTTCTTCTTCTTGAAGTTATCTAGTTTCTTGAGTCCCTTGACCTTCTGTTGAGTGAGGGAGTCAATGCTCTCCCAGGTGTTGTGGATGTAGGACCAGCCTTTCCACTTGATCAGGTAATGGATCTCTCCCTCATCCTTCTCTGGGTCAAAGTCAGCTCCTGGGTCCCCATTTTCCTCCACAGCATACTGCGTAGTGGAAGCCCCGCAGGCTAAAATGGATACACACAAAATTCGGACATTAATATTTTCAATATCTGAATATTATTCACAGTATAGATTCCTAACCAGGAGGGAGCCGCTAATAAACAGATATCTTGTCTAGCATCGTAATATGAGCACCTTGGTTACTGTCTCTTTCAACACCAGAGGGTCCTATAAAGCAGGATCAATTAGTTATCCAGCTATCTTTGATAAACAACCACAAAAAATGATATTCTGGTTTATTAAAAAAGAGAAACTTAGATATGAGTTTTCATTTGTTGAATCAATTAGACCATGCCCATTTCAAGCCTATCAGAATAGTTAGGCAAGTTATCTGGCTAACTCCTTGATCCTGCTTTGTAGTAAACCCTTCTGCTTGCAATGTCTATCTAGATGGGTTAACACAATACAGGTGAGATACTAAGTGAGGATGCATCACCTCCTTTTTTGCCTGTCCTGGTATCCATGATCTTCTCAATGGTCTCGCTGTCATCTTCCGGCTCCACCTCAGCTCCCTCCATCTCTATCAGGTCGTCAGAGTCAGTCTCAAAGTCATTTTGGTCCTCCTTGTAACTGTAACAAACCAACACAATGCATGTCATGCACGGTAAACAATTTCTTTCATATTTTATATTGAACAAGTGAAACATTAACATACCTGACTTTAGCAGACACCCTTCGCCGGGTTTGTCTCTTTGGGGTATCATCATCATCATCATCGTCATCATCGTCATCGTCGTCGTCGTCATCATCTTCCTCCACAGATGACTCTTGTTTCCTGGTTTTCCTTCCCTTTGGAGGCTGCTGTTTTTTGACTGTAGATGATTTGTTCTTTGGTCTGTAAAATATTGAGTCAAATACACACATATACCACTTCTAACCACTCTGCAAGAAAGCCTACTTACTAGTTTTCCTCTACAGCTCTAGCTGACTATAATCACTCCTAACAATCTGACTCACACCAATGGCCTTGAGACAGCTTTTAACCCTCCGACCTCAGCAATATTAATAATTTATTGTTGATAGGCTTACAGGTGAATTTCTTAATTAAATTCCTTTAGAATACCAAGTGATCAATGGGGGGGAATCCTAAAGCCTACAAAAATATTTAATGTACGGTCCATTCAGAAAGTATTCAGAACCCTCAAATTTTTCCACATTTTATTACATTACAGCCTTCTAAAATTGATTAAATTGTTTTTTTTCCAACTTAATCTACACACAATACCTCACAGTGACAAAGCAAAAACAGGTTTAGAAATTTTTCCAAGTGTATTACAAATATAAAAACTGAAATATCACATTTACAGACCCTTTAGTCAGTACTTTGTTTAAGCACATTTGGCAGCGAATACAGCATCGAGTCTTCTTGGGTATGACACTACAAACTTGGCCCACCTGTATTTGTGGAGTTTCTCCCCTTCTTCTCTGCAGATACTCTCAAGCTCTGTCAGGTTGGATGGGGAGCGTTGCATCAAATCCGTCTTCAGGTCTCGAGAGCGAGATGTTCGATCGGGTTCAAGTCCTGAGTTGTCTTAGCTGTGTGCTTAGGGTCATTGTCCTGTAGGGAGGTGAACCTTCACCATAGTCTTGAGGTTCTGAGCGCTCTGGAGCAGGTGATCTTCAAGGATCTATCTGTACTTTGCTCTGTTCATCTTTGCCTCGATCTTGACTAGTCTTCCAGTCCCTGCCGCTGAAATATATCCCCACACCATGATACTGCTACCACCATGCTTTGCAGTAGGTACGGTGCCAGGTTTCCTCCAAAGAGTTCAATCTTTCTTGGTTTCATCAGACCAGAGAATATTGTTTATTGTGGTCTGGGTGTCCTTTAGGTGCCTTTTGGCAAACTCCAAGCGGGCTGTCATGTGCCTTTTACTGAAGAGTGGCTTCCGTCTGGCCACTCTACGATAAAGGCCTGATTGGTAGAGTGCTGCTGAGATGGTTGTCCTTCTGGAAGGGTCTCCCATCTCAACAGAGGAACTCTGGAGCTCTGTCAGAGTGACAATCGGGTCCTTGGTAAACCCCCTGTCCAATTGCACAGTTTGGCCGGGAGGCCAGCTCTTGGTGGTTCCAAACTTATTCCACTTAAGAATGATGGAGACCACTGTTCTGTCTTGGAGTTCAAGGGACAATTCCTTTGACCTTATGGTTTTGTTGTTGCTCTGGTATGCACTGTCAACTGTGGGACCTTATATAGATAGGTGTGTGCCTTTCCAAATCATGTCCAATCAATTGAATTTGCCATAGGTACAAACATCTCAAGGATGGATCAATGGGAACAGGATGCACCTGAGCTCAATTTCAAGTTTCATAGCAAAGGGTCTGAATACGAATGTACATTTATTTTTAATACATTTCTAAAAACCTGTTTTTGCTTTGTCATTATTGGGTACTGTGTGTAGATTGCTGAGAATTTGTATTTATTTAATCAATTTTAGAAGCAGTAGCATAACAAAATGTGTAAAAAGTCAAGGGGTCTGAATAATTTCCAAAGGCACTGTAGCTGATAATGTTAGCAAGCTTTCATCAGAACATCATTTTGGTTGACTTTAGGATTTAACTGTTCTTTTTTTGGTCATCCTTCTGAGTCTAAATGCAAATATTCACTGCAATATAACAATATAGAATAGTATAATGCATATCATAGTTGATACAACATATTAAATGCACAGTAATAAATAATACACAGAAGAACATTTTGAACAATTATCAGATTGGAATTGACAGATTTCATATTTTGTATGTGACTGAAGGCTAAAAAGAAACCCGGTCATACAGCACTTTCAAAGCCAAAAAAGCACTACAACAGCCAGTTTCTGATCACACACAATAGACATGAAAGTGGACAGATTAGCTGTCTGAAGGCCAGGCTTCACTACACCCTTACCTTCTAGCAGGAAGTCGTCTGGATCTAACTTTTTTCTCTTCCTGCTCACTGTCTGCACTGCTGGCATCCTCCTCATCATCATCATCATCATCATCATCCGATTCATCACTTTTCCAGGTATTTCTTACAACACAGAAATACCACAAGTTCACCCTTTGGGTTTATTAATGCTCTACACCGGGCTTAGGTGTGCTCTGGTTAGCAAGATTTGATCAGATAACTAAACATAAAGTAAAGTTCTGAAGACCACCTCAGTCTTGCTGTCTGAATCTCCTAATGAGCCACTTTAGACAAGCACAAACATCCACATATGCATGAAAATGGCAAGGACAGTATCCAGAAAATTCTTGGAAAAAATAATGACAAATACAAACGCCACTGAATTGAAAGATCAAACCAAATATATGTCTTGCACTTACATCCAGACTGTCATGGGATACTATGGCTATATGTTCATGATATCAAGCAAGAATGTGATCGAAGGTTATGGAAGAGTCTAATTGGATAGCAGAAAGTGCATTTTGGAAGCAAAAAAACAACATGGATTGCCAGTAATGCAAACATGTGCTACAGATAACGAACGTCATCTATGGCATTTGTCGGTTTAACTAACCCATTTACAATTGATTTGACAAGTAGACCTAAGTCATGATTCAAATGAGTTATTCTACACATAGCCCAACATTGAGCAGAATTTGGCACAACATAGTAAATTCATCCCACGACATGATAGATTTAAGTGGATAAGAATGAATCAAAATCGAGAAGAAAAAAAATGAAAATTACAAATCTAAATCAAATCTCAATACTCACTCTTTCTTCTTCTGTCGTGGTGCTTTTCTTTTAGGACTTTCACCTTCGGAGTCACTGCTACCCTGCAAGTGTGTTGAAATTGATTACATCTCTATGAGAGATTAGGCTTTGCCATAAGGGGTTGCAGCTAAATTGACTGAGACACCAATAAATCCACATGACATACACTAGAAGTTTTTTGGAAGTTTTCTTTAAAGAATTTCCATTCAGCAGTATTTCAGTAGATTTCATGTTGCACTTCTTACCCCAGCTCCAATATTGAGACGAGCAGGTTCTTGTCTACTGCGATTTGATCGCCTGACCCCATAGACATCTGGATGCTCTTCCCACATCTGGAATCAAATACCAAATTGGATCATTGCATCCTTGCCATTTTCCATCTCCAACCCAATTGAGACAGGACCCCATTTCTAAATATGCATTGCCCATGCATAAAAGCTGTTGTGCAACTGATGGCGCGATATATCCCAGAGCCGACTTGGTGAAAAATCTTTTGATGTGCCCTTGTGGGCACTTAACCCCAATTGCTTCTGAATCTGAACAGAATATGAAGACGCTCTATATAAGTGTCTGCAAAATTACTCAAATGTAAATACAGTACATGTCTTCTTCTGGCCTGGTATAAAAAAACTGATTTACAATCTAGAAACCATCAGGAAAATAATGGTATAACCAAATATGGGGAAAGTAGGATACCAAGTCTGTGGTATAACTATATGCATTCAACTGAAATGGTGCTTATATATATATATATAAGCACATATATATTTGCATAGAACACAGACTTGGCATTGGGCTTCAATTTATTTCCAACGCTGCAACGGCCTTTCAGCCCTACATATTATAACTCAAGCAAACTAGTTTGCAGTACAGGCCTTGCTATGTTTACCTTCTTCACATCTGACAGATTGTCTTTCTTTTTAACTGGTTGTCTGTCCTTGACCGAGGCCTGCTGGGATTCACTCTCAGACCCGGACTGGCTCCCAGATTCAGAAGAGCTGTTGGACTCTCCTGAGTGGTGCAATCTTCTCCTCTCCCTGCCCTGTTCACTCTCCGACTGACTCCCAGACTCCAACCCAGAGTGGTTCGATTCTTCTGAGGCCGAATTGCTATATCATCAAAAATGTGGAATTTCAGTCTAAAATATCACCAGATTTACTTAATATCATCCTTTTATAGTGCTGTACTTTCATTTGGTAAGCTATGCAAAGATTTCCCTTTTCAATAACAAGCCCATTTCATGAACAGTTTCTCCAATCTCCCACCTACTGTTGTCAAGCACGGATTTGGCTCAACAAATGAAGATCACTTTATTATTCAAAATTGTACACAAGGGCCAAAGGAAATTTGACTTCCGCTTCATCCTAACACCTCTGAAAGACACACATATAGGTTGGAGGTTGGAGCAGGGGGCTGCCACACTGGGCACCCATGGAGCTGTTGTTGTGGGGTGTTGAGCACCTTGCTCAAGGGCACAACAGCAGCCAATGTCATCTAGGATGTGTGTAGAAAGTTAAGAGGCTTATTTCACAAAGTACAAAAAGTTGGAGAACATGTTTTCTAAGTGAATGGAGTTCATGTAGTACTGAAAAGACTACATACAAAATGCTAATGCCTTTAGGTGGAAAGGAAACATCATTACATCACCATAGTGTGCTCAGATTAACTTTGTCATAACAAGACCTCTCCATGCCAATCCAATCCTCTTAAATAAGATCTTTAAAAATACTTCCATAACCCCATACAGGAGAAATTGCTGAAAACCACACAAGTGCTTCTCAGTCTGGGATGTGTTTTACGTCCATACTATTATTGTCATGTTGAAAAATATTTTCACAGTATTTAAAATTTGCCCACCCTAAAAGTATATTTGCATTCATTCCTAACATAGCCTACAAACTTTCACAAGTAACTATTACTGTTTTAAAACAATAGAGGGCGCCAAATAAGTCCTATGGTTGCCAGTGCCACATCAGTACATACATAGGGCCAACAGTGACTCCACCAAACATGAAGCTCCTACTGAGACTCTATCCAACAACCAATTATAATGTCTAGACCTGAAGTAATATTCACCTCAAGAGCACATCATATAATTTTGTTAATGCAAACATTAGGCTACATTTAACTAATGTATGTAAACAATGACAGAACCATGCCCTGATACATTCAAAACACTCCACATTCAAAACACTCCACATTTTTTAGCAATCTAACCAAAAAATGCCATATTCATACTGTACTTTACCGTGAAAATGTTACATGCAACTAAAAAAAGATTCGAAGAAATGTCAACATTCAATTTAAATGGAATGTCTTTATTTAATGAAACCAGAACACATTAATCACTAACATGTATTTATTAAAACTGTAATTCTTACATAATAAACCCAGCAAATTACAAGAATGTAAACCTGTCTGTCTATGCCCCATACTGACAGAATGTGCAGTACCTTGAACAGAGTATAGGGGGTAGCCACATCCAGCATTATTTCATTTTCAAAATAGATCATATCCACAGTCAGCCTACCTTAAAATGGTAAAAACATGAAGGCTGCTACAATAGAACAAAAACAATCCTTTCATTTGTAGCCATGCTTTATTACCTATGTGTAGTCACTTATGACAGTATTTATGCATATAACTAGAGCTATTCTATTACTACATAAAATTTCATTTGAAAATATACATCCAACTATAGAAAATCTAACGGATTAAATGTTTATATGACCATTCAGATAAGAAAGATTTGTTATTGTGATATCAAAAGCTAATGAATTGTGATAAAGTTATTGTAATTTATTGACCAGTCAGTCACCCAGTGACAAATGCTCAAACCCCCATAAGCAAGTGACTCCCTTCATTGAGTGTGAAGTTAGACATAGGCGGGACAAAAAACTGAAGTAAATGATTACAGGCTGGTGGGTTGCTAGGTGAAGAATGAGCCAATCACAGCTCAAAATAAAAGCCTATGACCTTTGAAACACTTCCTGTTCCCCTTTCCTGTAGTTCTGTGCACACTTTTAATACAGAAAGTACAAAACAAGAGCCATTTTGTAAATTAAAAGTGGACTCCACTTCATGCCCTGTATTTCAAAATAATATTTATTGAAGGGATCTGCTCTCCCAGTGTCTTTTGCTTACATGTGCTTGGAAAGTAGTCCTCTATCAGGACGAGAGCAGTCAAAAGTGTGGTAGAGGATTAGTATTTTGAGGGACAGACTTCAGATAAAATGTGCATGGTTATTAAAATGGCTGCCAAAAGGATAGCAAATGCACTACACAGCCTTTAATTGTTTGACAACGTCTTCATGTCCTGTATGTGACCCATTATCAATTGAATTAAGGGCTATGGGCAGTTAAGATGAAACATTTGCATGGATTGACAATCTAAAACCAATGCAATTACTTCTCTCTTGAAGAGACACCCAAACAGGCCTGTAGATGTAGTAGTCATGTAGGCCTATGGTAAGAAATGTAAGCCATGTAATAGGTGACAACATGTTGGCCCCATCAGGCTTTAATTACGATACCCAGTCACCAATTATACATAGGCCGACATAAGACAGTTAATTCCATGACTGAATTCTAAAACTATCAGAGATGTAAGAGGTGTAAGCAATGTGCACTTACCATCCCCGATAGAATGAAATGATTTCACTATTATGGATAAGCAGATATTATGTTCCACTCAAGATTACCATGATTTTGCAAGCAAGAATGGTTATTTGACACAAGTATGCCTCAAAATAACCTGTGCATATGTATAACTTTTTATTGATTATAATAAATTACATTGTTTTGTGTTCCAACGCAAACAGATAATACATTTCAATCATTTGAATCCCAACTTTTGTATTATTTTACAAATAAAAGTATAATCTAATAGCTCAAGTTGTTGAGACCATGAAAACATCTGCAATACATGACATTTACCATACTGGCACTTAGCTAGTAGCCTATTCCTTGGTATCAGAATATAAGCCCCTCTTGGTCACAAATACAGGCACAGCTGAATAAAGGGCTACTGTGCATTGAGGACATCACTCAATTGAATCAGCTGTCCTATCAAATCCGAAAATGCAGCCTAATAGAAAAGCCTAATCTAGAACTTTTGAGTGAACACCAAATCTGTGCAAAATGTAGTATGTCAATGGTTAGTCTGAATTGTGTACCAGTGAAGAGCACTTCAAAAAGAGCTACATCAATGCCAATAACCCCTCAAATTGTTCTCTGAATGACATCAGAATGCATACTTTTTCAGTATATACACACCTCACCTAATAACTATTTCAAATGGCTATCCATAAAATATGTAAATGTATTTAACTTTGACAAGAGGACTGACTATCAGTGAAGCAGTTTTCAAATAGGCCTACAATAATAGAGGCTCCCTTTCTTATGGACAGAAGCCCATAACAAATGAAGGAGTAACTGAAGACTAAATATCCAGGAGGTAAATAGATCTACAACAGCCTAAATAGAAACTAAAATCTAGTTAACATTCAGTCGTGATTGACTGTATGGCCTACTATACATTTAACAGTTCTCATTCAAATACTACACACTTTATAATTTAGGCTATCCACATTTAAGCTTACTAAAACCAATGTTGTCAACTGTTTCAAACGATGACAAATGAGTCTTTAAACTTACCTACATAGTTGCCAATGCAGAAAACAAGTTGAATAGAGTCTACTGGATATTTATTTAAATTCTTCCCTTCAGCCACACATGCTGTTAACATGAGTAAATTAAGAGTTCTAAAACGTTTGAAAAAAGAATACGCGTTGCATGTTCAAATGGTGCAATGCAGTGTCGACTAATATGACAAGGTCATATCACATAGTAACGATGGAACAACAAACATTGAAATCATGCATTTGTTCTTGGGAAAAAAGCCAATTAAACTTATTCTAGGTTGTATACATGTGGGTAAAGATTAAATAACATGGGCCTGAAAGTTCAGTCTTTAGTGTAACAAAATTAGGGTGTGGCTATTAAACAAGACCAAGGTCATTGGTTTGAAACTGGTACAAATCGTTAAAACTATGTAGCAAATGTGTCCACAGGCGATCAACCATGCTTGTCAAGGTAAACAATGAAAACAGATGTCTAAAAAGTTAAATAGATGATCGTACCTTGATGCATTGCTTTGAGTCGAACCTTCATCTTCTTGCTTTTTATTCTTATTCTTCATCATAGTTTTATCTTGAAAACGTTGGATTTGATGGTCTTATGTGCTGGTATTTGCTGTCAAAAGTTAGAAGAGTGATGAACCATCATAAAAGTCCCATAAGATAGTTTTTCTCAGAGGACAGTAAAAACCTTTGACGTTACGAAATAAGACAACGTTGTGTCAGGCGTTTAAATTGGACATATATTAATATATAAATTATCGATGGATAAATGACAACTGATGACCTCCTGTAATTAAAAAGCCAAGTGTTGAGAATTACAATTAGATCCACCGACCGAGCCACATGCACTAATTCTAACTGCGTCATCAGACAAAGGACGACCAAAATATGATAAATAAAAATTAAATCGATTGTAGGCATTATAAAAATGTAAACATACCTATTCCATGTACAGTAAGGTATAATGAAGTATTAGATTCACATCCGCAAAGTAGGCTATAGACTATATAATACTCATTACCCCCAAAAAAGGTATATATAAAAAAAAGGTTGAATGAAAATAAACATTAGGGGAAAAGACATTAATAGGATATTGAAGCGTCAACACAAGTGATCGTGAGACGAAAGGCTAGAGCTCTTCACAGAGCACACGAAAAATGGAGGCGCGCCATGGCTGCCAGACCTAGGCAGAGAAGACAACGACTCGCGCATACACTCAGTAAAACCGATATATACACGACGAAAAACGAATAAAAGCAGTAAACCTAATCTACTGTTCACTATAGTACTAGTTTTTATTTTAAATTAAAAAAAAATATTAACAGAGCGGCATATTCCAGCTTGATTTCATGAAAAAGAAAAAGGGCTGACGAAAGCCCAATGAATTGTTCCCCTTCCCAAGGCTCATCCGCCATCTAGAGCTCCTTCCTAGCTCTGAAAGCTTTGCCTTTGATTGACGTTATTTCCATTTACCCCACACTCAGGTGATGTCCCAAAGTCCCACCCCCTTTATTTTGTATAAAAACGGCAAACCTATATTACATTTTTATTTCATAAAAAGTTGCATCACTTCAAGAGGTTAGCCTTTGCCAAAGTCATATCCATATATTTTTTGTATCAATAAGGGTAATATTTGTACAAAAATAATTAAACACTAAGACCCATCACTTCCTGCTCAGACAGGAAGTATGACTTCAGGAGCCATTTTAGAGGCAGAGCCTTGGCCACCATTTCAGTTTTTGCCAAAAGCTGTTTCAACTGTGTATTATGTAGAGCTATGTAGAAATGCAGAGTATTACTGTATGTATTAGCCAGCCCCTTCATTCACCATGGAATGTGTTGATCACTAGAAGCCATACCCTTTCATTTTACTTACTTAAAAAATTAAATGTTTGCGCCAATTACGAGTCAGATTGTGAATACAGAACAGTCCTACAAAAAGTGTAGGAAGTAAAACTGGTCAATTAAATTAACCCGGGATATAAATAGTTTTAAAAAGTTGCTACATTGTTAAGTATTGCTCGTAATGGAGACAAGTAGCGTAAACACTTGAGCCAAAAAAACTTTAGCGTAATAGGTGTAAAAGTTCAAAATTAAAGGTTGTGTAAAGTATTACTTGCATTTACCCTCCAATTCCCCAGATCTTATTTAAAGTTAGTAGGCCTAATTTAGCTAGCACTATTAAATGTCAATTTAGATTGTACAAGGCAAACGTATCATACCTTCCAGTAAACAGGAGTAAATCGGAAGCCCCAAAAAATACCAGAAACTGAATTACATTTGAGTAAAATTGATTCAGTTGGAGAGAATTTTCACATTTAGCGAAAAGACAAATAGTCCTGTAACATTCTTGGGTAGCATATTGATCAATGAAAGAAAGTCAGAATAGTGAAAATTGCAATGTTTTATTTAACATAAATAACATCCTATTAGGAAATCACAGAAGTTGAAAAAGTAGTGTAACTGAACTCATTAAAGGAAACCATTACAATATTCAAACAATTGAGTCCAAAGAATTGCCAGCACATCCAAAGCACAAGAGTCCATGTCAAAGTTTGATGTAACTCCAATTGATGCATCTTATCCAGTAAAATAAAATCCTGAAAAAATCCAGTCAGCTTTTCAAAAATCCAATTAGCTCCCAAATCAACGCCGCCATCTTGATGACAAAGCAGCTGTCTCCACTTCAATGTCCAGTAGAATGGGGTCTTTAATGGAATTAAGAAAAAGAAAATGAGTCGAAAACCCCAATTACATTTAATTAAGACCTCACTTTTGTCCTATCCCATCAATTGGAATTTGCCTGCGAAATGAGCTTCAACAACACCACAAAAGATTCCGATTCCAATGCTCAATAGCTAGCTGAAAGTTGAGTTGGTAATGAAACCCAAAGTTAAAATGTCTGTATCATAGCAGTATGCAGTGACAAATATCACAATTCAAATAAATCCCCCAAAATCCAGAATGTTTATATAAAGAGCATTAAGGGCTGAATGCTTACTAACCATACACATGTGTAATATGCAGACAGATTGGGCAAAATGTGATTATAATTTGAAGATTCAGCCCTATTCACCCCAAATGACCTTGTGCCCATGATTTTCAAATATGAACGTTAGACAATTATGTTAATATCTTTGGGGGATGGAATACTAAAAGTAATGCAAGTCAGCTGTTCAAATTTCCACAAAAGCAATACTTTAAAACCTTTAGAAATCTATGATTCTCAAAAGTGTTTTAACGATAAATCTAAAGTCTAATATTATTATGCTTCGTTCACCTCAAGTAGGAAACTCAAAACTACCAGAACGGGGAAACATTAGGAGTACAACGACTATTTCATACTTGGGCGCTTGTTATGATTGGTTTTGGATGTCGGAAACCCGCAATTACGTAAATTCGGGGAGCTTTCCGGGGGTATCCCAGTCCCAAATTTCCGATGATTCCGAGAGCACATGAACACAGCATTGTGCAATTTAATAGCAAGCATATTCAACAAATTTTACAGCTGAATAATTTGAAAACAACAAAGACAAAACAGGAAATACAGGTGAAATCTAAGCAAATGGAATGTTACAAAATGTCTGTTAATCATTACAGATCAGTATAATTTTAGCATGGATAATGTAAAGTCGTTATTTATATCTGACAAATAAAAATCGTTCATGCAACCCATGGCTTGTGATCTACTTTTGGGATTACACTATGTTCATTAGAATAGATAGACAATAAATTGGTGACATTAATTTGATTTATTATTATTTTACTGTCAAGCTAGGCTAAACTACTTCAACTGCCCACTAGGGGGTTCACAGGAATCAAATTGAGCACACGCTGGCATGACTTAATCTCATAATCCACTTTTGGCCAACTGATATTGATGAACTATTAGTTGCATCTAAACTACTGCTCCTTTATTTGTAACGAAACACAAAACTCCAACAATAGTAATCATGCATGGAGTTAAACTGCACAAAAAATGCTAAATGTGCTTCCTCTGCATGCACCCGACCTCAAACTTCCACACATGACCAGCAGAGATTCACCAAGGAAGTGAGGAAATCACAAAAATGAGAAAAATAATTTTAATAAGAACGAGAATAATAAAAAGAGTTCTTAAAATCTATTTACGCATTCACTAAAGCCAAGAAAAAAATAGAGGCAGGTTCCGACCGAAGATGTCAGTTCATGACCAACAAGTGAAAACAAAGTGAAGATTTTTGGAGGATCTTGCCAAGAAAACTGAATTATTACGAGAAACCATCTCATATTCAAAGTACAAGGAAATATCCATTGGGCCTTTAGTTTAAAGTGCTAATTTAGTGGACATGCAAAGAAATTGTTAGTAGAGGTGGGTTGGGTCTAATTAATACAGGATTATTTCGCAATGTGATCGTTTGACTTTAACAAAAGTGAAATTCCTCCCGAATAAAGCAGAAGATACTGAATCATAATGGTAGTAGTAGGTAGGCGACTTTATTATCCCAGCTAGGAAATAGGTAGAATAGCATAATGCAGTAGTCTGTATTATGTCAGAATACACTGACCAAGTGAAAAAAGGAGCTTCAATCTATTACATTCCAAAATAAAGCTGATAACAAAAAAAGAAAGGGGAAAAAACTGGGGGATAAATTTGGGCAGTTGTGAATAATTGGGCCACAGGCAAGAGAAGAATCACAGAATATTTGAAAGTTGGAAGAAAGCTTCTTCAAGCATCAGGAGTTATCAACAATGAATGGCAACTTCTAGCTTCTAGGGGAAGCATGAGCATATTTGAAGTAAAAATTTAAAGGGCGAGTCCTTTACGCATCATACGCTAGCGTACCTGAAGACTTCGTCATTGCGCTTACGCTAGTTAGCATTGGCTGGCGAAACTAGCTCCAAACTTCCTTCATACTTCACACAGAGACATAAAAATGGTATCCACAAGTTCATTGGACGCGGGGCGGGGTAAGTAGAAAAACAGAATCTCGCAGTATCCCTTTAAATCATTGTGATAAAATAGGATGCCCTTGTAACAGGGCTTCATATACCAAATTAAGAGATTAGTAACTTTAAACTGATTTAGCTTAATTTGAAGTGTCAATGTGTGACAATGTAACAATGTGTGATATAATTATAGCTTTCACCATACAGCAAAAAACAACAAAAGGGTAAACTGTCACTGGAATATACATTTTATTTAATAACACTACAAGAAGAGGTAGAAATGTCATGGTGGTAGATCTCTGTTGATCTCAATTGGTTAAAATCAGTTTTCCAAATTATACCACATCACTGGGAATCCTACTCCCGTTACCAATAAATAGCCCAGCTCTGGATTGTTATGGATGTTAAAGATCAAGTGCTATGTTTAAGGCCCTGTGTTTTGGGCAAACATAACATGCCTGGATTTAAACTTATGTAAAAGTTGTTACTTCAATGTTATTAAACAGAACTTAATGTTTTTCTAAGAAATTTATTTAGTACAGAGTATTAACATGACATTTACAGCAGACATTTGAAGAAACATTACATTTGTTACAGCACACAACACAGACTAGACTTACATAGCTGTCTTCTTACTTCATGGGGAGGGAATGGAACAGGCAGTCAGTCCATGTCTTGATTCTGCAAGGGATAAGATGAGAAATTAGGTGACCATCAAATACACCAGACCACAAGTTGTTTGATGAGTACTCACTCATACTGGCCAAATATGACAAAATGTGGTCTCTCGGAATAGACTTCCTCATCTAGGCTTTTACTTGAATACCGTTTTTTGCAAACCAAAACTCAAGTTTCCAAAAATGTGATCTCTCAAGTGATCAGGTTTCCTAGTGCTATGCGTAATGCTCAGTTCAAGTAGTGCAGAATTTTTTTTTTAAACATTGGTTCCTGACTAGATTTTTTTATGACCCCCCCAAGTGGACATTACAAAATTCTGCAACCCTAGTCTACGAGTTGTGACATTATATTACAGACCTTTTCAACCAAACAAATAATTTCAGATTTTCATCAAACATGTGTGTGTATTATCAATTATGATAACCATGCTTCATATTAACAGAATACAACATGGCATCTTCTTGATTAGTAATATTGCTAATTTGACCAATTTAGCAAGCTAGCTAGCTAACTTATTAACAACTTTAATACTAATAAGCTAACTACTTACTATATTAACTCAACTCATTCAACCAGAAACATTCTAACTGATAGAGAACCTGAACAGACTTAAGCCATATATAGCAACTTGAACACAAGGATAATACTACTTTTAGGATAACGATCATACATTTAAGATCTAGGCAAGATTGAGTTGAGCCAAATTAATAGGCATATTATTAAAAGCACTGTAATTTCCGATGTCCTTTACTCGTCTGAGATCATTTCTTTACTTACCCATTGGCTAGCTAGCCATTTTTTTCAGACTAATGTACGAATGTCAGTTAGTTCTCCCAAAGAGGATAAATAGCATTTTTTACAAGCACTTAACAGAGACCTTAGCAGAGAATCAAATTCTAAAAATAAGTCAAACCACAAAATGTGAACGTAACATCACCTGCGAAGATTTGAAGCAGCATCATGGTAGCAATAAGAGCTAACTTCAATAGTGAATATTATTGCCCTCTTGTGGTCTTAACAATCATAACACTGCTCACAAGTGTGTTCAGCGATTTTTTTAACGTATTTATTCATTTTAAGAAAATTCCCTATTTACTCTTCTTTTCAGGTATTGAATGGACACAGACTAAATAAATGCCAAGTAAATACACAATGCAAATGTTACAATGTAGTGTTAGGATACACTATAACACACATCCATATAATATTTTACATGGAAGAGATGTTATTCAAAATGTGTTGTTTTCAGGTTCTATCTTCTTCCCCGTCTTTAATTAAAAGCGAACACTTCATACTTACAAGCCTTGATCATTCCGATCCCCCTAGTCATCGATTTGGTGGGCCACCCGGATAACAAACCTTCAAAAGTACAAATACAAAAGTGAAAACAGGCAAACAGCACAACCTATTGGTCAGTCTAATATAACAGTCAGGAGAAACATACTTGCTAAATTAAACATACGCACTGTTAATAATTAATAGTCATAAAATACCATCACAAGCTCATTTTTTTCACAAACCTACCATTTTTCAAGTATCAAAACTTCGGTATTCTTCTTTACCACCATTTTTCAAACTTCAATGGTTCCTGAAAAAAAAGAAATATACATGTTAGATTATGGTGATTATGTCACAAAATCTGGCAGAATGCCATACATTGTCTGGTACAAGAGATTCTAAACATCTGTACAGAATTTCATTTTTGAAATGGTACTACAAATACTAGAGGCAACCATATAATCAATCAACTAATAGCTACCCATAATTAATTTGTGATCTGAATTCATTTGCAGAAGGCAACTTATAACCATTTACACTTTGAATACATGCATGTCCAAAAATACTATACTTTCAACTTGAAATATGTGTTGTGGCCATTTATCCAACGATTTTTGTATCAAAATTAGTAAGAATTATTCATGGAACACAAAGATTAAACCCGGCAAACAATTTATGACCACAATATAGCAACTGGTCAATGATACCTTATTTAAATATAGTGTCCCTAAACATGGAAATCTTGAGACTTGGCTGAATCAATATCTCAGCACCAGGGACTTTTATATTAAGCTTTAATAAAGATGATAACACAGCATCAACTTGATTACATTAAATATCTATGGAAAAAAATCTTATCCTCACTGTATGGACATATTTCAATAACCTGGTCAGGATAGCATTAAGTAGCTTTTGCGTCTTGGAAAAGGGTGTATTTCTTAATAATTCCTCTATGAAATGTGATCAAGTGAATCGTTCTGTATTTGTGAAGTGTGAAAAACCTACTCCCATAACTACTAAAATAATAACCCAAAAATTATTTACGGAATTATTTCTGAGACTTTTATTTCCATTCTGTAACACAAAGAGTTAAAAGCCAACACCCTATTTACAATTTTTTGAAAAATAGCTTCATATATGCTCCTCAAGACGTTGCAGTTTCATTTGAACATAAAACTTGTGTTATGTGTAAAGAAAAAGCACCATTATCGAACATGTTTAACTTCAAATTAAATTTAATAATTTTAACCACTGTTAAAATGAGCTGAAATATTAAGTTAGCCAGAACTATACCTGTCTGGAATGTTTTCCAGCATGTAACACCTAAAAACCTGGCAATAAAGCCTTTTCTAAAATATTTTTTTTTGTATGGAAAAACATCGAAATGCACTATATAACAGAACTCACAATATAAAGCTTCATACTTTCCTCTTACTCTCAACCCATTTAAAATCAACATTTATTGTTAAGATGTAACGTTACTCAATTTAGTTAATTATCTGTCAATTTCAGACAAGGGCATTTGCCCTTTCAAGGACAAAGCACATTTTAAATGCGTAGGTTCTAGAACTCGAAAGTGTACCCAATAATAATGTTACTTTGTATGACTTAAATTAACGCAACACATTTTTTTCATTCTCCTATTCATCCAACGAATTAGAATTTCAACCCACACGAACATTGGGTCCGAATTTTTTATTTGTATAATTCTTAACAGGGAACACATCATGGCCATTTTTACAACAGACCGTAGAACCCTCGCTCTTTCCACCATATTGCCACATCTTCTAAACGCGCCTTTATAGGGGAAAACTGATTTTGTTTTTTAGTTTCTTACCCACATGTGAGATGGGCGCTATCCCCCGTCTTCTACCCGCGCGACCGCCGCATTTCTTGCAGATTTTCGTCATTTTATCGGGATCTTCACCCTGACAGTTCTGCGTCTCTGCCATTCTGTGCTGGATGCTGGTCTCTTCCGTCTGTCCTTCTCACTGGGTCTGCATGAACTGTTATCCTATTCAATAGCTCTGCCCCCTCTTTTTCAACGTAAGCGCACACAACTTCCTCTGAAACACACCAGCATCCTGGGTAGCAAGGAGAGCCTCTACTCGAATGGTTTAGATAATTACTATAAAGCAATTTATTGAGGAAAATATGCAACATTGTGGCTCTACATGTATTTTATACACTTGTCTGAAATGTATCAAATGTTAAAACTAGGAGATACATTGTGGCAACATTTCCCTTGTTTAGTCCAAAGAACTATGCTCAAAGGTTTACTGTCTGTTTTGCTCAAAGGTTTACTGTCTGTTTTGCATTTAATGTTTGTTCTTCTTAAGACATTTTTGTGTTTATGAGGCAAGATGTATAAACCAACTTCATTGTTGAAATAGTTGTTTTGAACATTAAACAATGCTGAAGTTGTGTTTTACTACCTCCTGTCCTGTATTTCAGTACACGTATTTCATCACGTGTTGCATTGCTAAAGGTTATTCAATTAAATAATTACAGAACACAGTAGATATGTCAAAATATACCAGTGTCAAACTAATATAGACTACCACATTTGTAATTGTTTGGCTATAATATGTAAATGCTTGTATTGATAATTTCTATTAATATTACAAATAAAATGCATTGACCATGTAAAAACCAATTGTATACAGGTACAATTGAAGAATGTCATGGATAGACCATAATGGCGTTGCTTTGTGGGAAGCAGCAAAAACACATACGCCATTTTGAATGTACTGTTCAGTCCTTAGTACACCACCCCATCAACAACCAATAAGATGTGAGCGGAACAGCTTTGCAGTGGAAGATTTCCTGGAAAAAATATCCACAGCCTAGCAACAAGAGTTGTAAACCAAACCCCCATTCAAATGAAAAACGGCACCCTTCGTTCCCTCATTGGACAGATCACAGAAACGTATTTGCACAGGAAAAACAAAATGGTGCCAGTTGAGCTAGAAGTTACCCGTCACTATATATCTACCCAAACTGGGGGGGAAATATCTTATCCTGTATCAGTAGTTAGGGTCAAATTCTACCTCCTGCTGAATCCATTGTGATTTGTGATGGGCGAAAAGGGGATATATTAATGCAACATTGAACAAACTTATTGTCATTGTTGAACATTAACAGCCCATAAAATAATAAAGGTTGAAGTTGGTTACACGTGCTTGCTTACACATGCTCTAGAACTAAAGTATTATTGCCAGTTGATATGCCCATTTATGAAGTTTATGGTAATTTTAACTGCAACGTTTGTATTGTATTAGACTGAAAGAGTAGACTACCGTTTCCTGTCAGTAGAATTTTGCTGTAGCCCTTATTCACTAGTTTGAATAACAAGTATCCAAGCAACAGTAACCAGATCTACTCATTTTCTGCGTTTGCGTCTGACTTACAATTCCTGCCAAACAGACAACAGATCTGATTAAAACAAAAACATATAGTTGTTTTATTTTGATAAAACCAGTAGTGTGTCAGACAAAGAGTAATTGTTGTTGTAAAATGAATAAATTAAAAAGCAGCATTTGACAGCCCATGCTCAATAAGTTAGGCTCCTTTAGTCCAATATTGGGCTAACATTACTCCTTAATCCAAGGACCTTACATGTCTGTTTAAAGGGTGGTTTGGCTCTGGAAGCCAAAACTGCCAAATATTCCAGCTAAAGGTGAATCGATTCTCAATTGCAGTAAGGTTCTAGAAATATAAATCCCTCTACTTTCATATAACATAAAACTAATTTCACAACTGCAAAATACACACACTGTACAACAGAGGAGGCTGGGAGGAGGAGCTACAGGAGGACAGGCTCATTGCAATGGCTGGAATGGAATACATTTAACGATATCAAATATATGGAAACCACATGTTTGCTCCATTCATTACAATGAGCCCGTCCGCCTATAGCTCATCGACAAGCCTCCACTACCGTACACTGTTTAAACCAGTTTTAACAGTTTCATCACACCATATTTTTTCAGTGATAACACCTTTATGCCGTCTGTCTACCGTTTGCACACGTGTTCGGAGACGCAGATGGCCAACTAGCACAGTTTGTTCTCCGTAAACAAAAGCTGTAACGTGGACGTATGGCAGTGTGGCAACCCTAATCCTGTTTACGAACAGTCGGGAAGCAAAGGGCTATGCTGATCCCAGTCTCATGGTGAATAAATGCCGCCATCTAGTGTCTATTAGAGCGCAATTGGTTGTAGATGCTCTCATTTTATTATGTGTGGTCAATAACCTTCATTTTTGTAGAAAACAATGCATCAGCTTGTTAACAACAGTGGAGGCTCCTCAGAGGAGCATGGAGAGTTTTATTAATCAACTAATAAATTCGTTTTATTCATCCTCCTCAGTGAATATCTTTTAAAAAATGAAAATTGTAAAACAGAAAAAGTTAAGATAAAACTTTACTAAATATATTTGTCACCAAATAATTGATTAAAACACACTGTTTTGCAATGAAGGTCTAAAGTAGCCTCAACAGCACCTCAGCAGGGTAGCACCATGGTGTAGCCGGAGTACACAGCTAGCTTCTGTCCTCTTGGTACATTGACTTCAATACAAAACCTGGAAGCCTCCACTACTAGGATTACTCACTTCAAGTTGGACGAGGAGTTCTTCTCCAATGACTCGGACGCGAGGGATATACAACGGACACCTGACCAGGCCAAGATCCCCATGATTCACTCTAAAAGGAAACGTAGGTTTCGCGGAAAGAGATGCCTTGTGAGGATCAGGCAATGAGTAGCTAATCTGTCCTTGCCATCCGTTCTGCTAGCTAACGTTCAATCACTGGAAAATAAATGGGACGAACTGAAAGCACGTAAATCCTACCAACGGGACAGTAAAAACGGTAATATCTTGTTTCACCAAGTTGTGACTGAACAACGACATTAAGAACATACATTTGGCGGGTTATACACTTTCGGCAGGACAGAACAACAGCCTCCGGTAAGAGACGGGGCGGGGGCCTATGCATATTAGTTAACAATAGCTGGTGCACGGTATCTAAGGAAGTCTCAGGGTTTTGCTCGCCTGTGGTAGAGTGTCTCATGATAAGCTGTAGACCACACTATCTACCTAGAGAGTTTATCTGTATTTTCCATAGATGTCTACATACCACCAGAGACCGAAGCGGGCACTAAAACCACACTCAATGAGCTGTATTCCGCCATAAGCAAACAGGAAAACGCTCATCCAGAGGCGGCGCTCCTATTTGGACTTAAATGCAGGGAAACTTAAATCAGTTTTACCTCATTTATTTTTTTTGTTAATTTTACCCCCTTTTTCGTGGTATCCAATTGTTAGTAGCTACTATCTTGTCTCATCGCTACAACTCCCGTACGGCCTCGGGAGAGACGAGGGTTGAAAGTCATGCGTCCTCCGATACACAACCCAACCAAGCCGCACTGCTTCTTAACACAGTGCGCATCCAACCCGGAAGCCAGCCGCACCAATGTGTCGGAGGAAACACCGTGCACCTGGCAATCTTTCTAAGAAAAACAAAATGCTAGGTGAAGACTTGATAAAATTAACAGATATTTAGATGTCTAGCTTGCTAAAATAATGTGGTCCCAAATATTGCATTTGTATAAATTTCAGACAGTTACATGCAGCTGAGTGAGAATACTATTGGTGCTTTCAAGACAACTGGGAACTCGGAAAATAAAAAGGTCAAGTCGTCAGTGATCTTCAGGTCGGAAAGTTGGAGCTCTAGAAAGATGCCCAAGTTTCCGACTTGGAATTCTGACTTGGATGACATTTCAAAACGAATTTTCCTAGTCAGAGTTCCCAGTTGCCTTGAACACACTGAAGTCTGACATTTTCAGGTTCCCAGTTGTTTTGAACGCAGCATATGCTATTTTTAAAAATCCACACATCCAGCATCATCAAAAGGGTCATACAAGGATAGTTAACCCAAATTATGAAATTACTTATTGGTTTCCTTTACAACCTATGGACAAGGTATGACCGCAATCCATACGTTATCTTTGTTGTTTTCCTGGCACTGTTTCCACATGCTAACGTTTTAGCATTTGTGACACATACCATGACATAGGACTGACAAACATTTATCACGCATCATGTTCAAATAATCAGTGACTTGAATGGGATTTGTGCTACAAATGATCAAATGTTAGCATGTGGAAACAGTGCCAAGGAAACTAAACCAATGCATGGATTGCAGTCATACCATGTCTATAGACTGCTTACAGGGTAAGGAACCCAATGTGTAATTTGGGTAAAATATCCATTTGAAGACATTTCAATAGATGTACTCTCAATATAAGGCTCATCAGTGTCTGGGGCGCACACAATACTCAGAATGTTATGTTTATGGCGCATTTAATGAATGCATGAAAAGGAAAATGTCCAGACTCCCTCTGTCCTGCAGGGCTCCAGCATCATGAACAGTGGCCGACCTACACACACCAAACAGGGCTCAGTCTTCCGGCAGTAGATAATCCCCATTCCTTCTTCCCCGCAAGCATTCCAAATGAAATGAAAGGATTGTTGGCCACAAAGAGCAACGCACCTTGCCAGAACTAAGGTATAAAGAACTGGAGACAGCGTCCAAAATTCCTGACCGTTGTCTTCAACATAAAATACTCACGTTCTTAACTAGTTGCCACAAAGTGAGAAGCCCCGCCTACTCAACCAATCCGATGAGGCAGTGTGACGATGTGTATGCCCCCACCCAGTTTACAGGGGCAGACGAGGGACATTAATTTATTTTATCTAGTTATCCAGAAATGTGGTTATTTATTAGCTATAATAAAACAACCGTTGTAAATGCAAAGTGGTAATCAGTTGTCTTATTCAAGCTTAGCTTGCAAGTTTAGCATGATGTTTGTCCTTACTCAGTTACTTGTATTAACCCAAATAGGTTTACTCCAATATCTCCATTGTTTTTAAAATGGCATGCAGACAAAGAAATCGACACACTTATTTTGATTTTCAAATACAAGTAAGCCACAAGTAAAACATACCCAGTTTCACAGAAATTGGCTAATTTAAGATTTAACTTAAATCCTGTTACTTTATTTGGCACCTAGGCACTTACTATAGTCACTTATTTATTTAACTTAACATAGCCTTGCAGTCTACCTTTTTGGTATTTTGTACCAGTCTCCGTCTCTGTACAAAAGCATGGTCTTCAAGCTATGGAAGATGGCTAAACATGAAATAATACTAATTGATTGGACTCAGTGTAAGGTGAAACTCACCACCCTAACCCCACTTACATACTCTTACTTTATTGACCCATCCACCCTTCTATTTGGAGTACAAAAGTAACTTTGTTTCACACATGTTTTATACAAATATTGTTACATATACATTATTCATACATGGTATTTTTATACACAGTATTACATGATAAGAATACAGTTTGATATACACATTGCACCTAAAATGGTACTTATCATTACATACTCTGGCAATAAGTGCCATGGGATCTTTAGTGACCACAGAGTTATGACAACCTTAAAGTGCCACCTTCTTAAGTTACATTTTTGATTCTATTTATTTCACCTTTATTTAACCAGGTAGGCTAGTTGAGAACAAGTTCTAATTTACAACTGCGAACTGGTCAAGAATAAGCAAAGCAGTGCAACACAAACAACACAGAGTTCCACATGGAATAAACAAATAATAATAAACAGTCAATAATACAATAGAACAAGTATATATACAGTGTGTGCAAATGAGGTAAGGCAATAAATAGGCCATAGTGGCAAAATATTACAATATAGCAATTAAACGCAGGAATGATATGTGCAGAAATGAAGGTGCAAGTAAAAATACTAGGGTGCAAAGGAGCCAAAAAATAAATAACAGTATGTGGATGAGGTAGATGGATGGGCTATTTACAGATGGGGTATGTACAGGTGCAGTGATCTGCTCAAACAGCTGGTGCTTAAAGTTAGTGAGGGAGATATGGGTCTCCAGCTTCAGTGATTTTTTTTCTTTCTCCATTTGTTCCATTCATTGGCAGCAGAGAATTGGAAGGAAAGGCAGCCAAATAGGAATTGGCTTTGGGGTCGACCAGTGAAATATACCTGCTGGAGCGCGTGCTACAGGTGGGTGCTGCTATGGTGACCAGTGAGCTGAGTTAAGGCGGGGCTTTACCTAGCAAATACTTATGGGTAACCAGGAGCCAGTGGATTTGGCGACAAACATAAAGCGAGGGCCATCCAACGAGAGCATACAGGTCTCAGTGGTGGGTAGTATATGGGGCTTTCGTGACAAAATGGATGGCACTGTGATAGACTGCATCCAATTTGCTGAGTAGAGTGTTGCAGGCTATTTTGTAAATGACATCGCCGAAGTCAAGGATCGACAGGATAGTCAGTTATACGAGGGTATGTTTGGCTGCGTGAGGGAAGGATGCTGTTGCGAAATAGGAAGCCGATTCTAGATTTAATTTTGGATTGGAGATGCTTATTGTGAGGCTGGAAGGAGAGTATACAGTCTAACCACACACCTAGGTATTTGTAGTTGTCCACATATTCTAAGTCAGAACCGTCCAGAGTAGTGATGCTGGATGGGCGTGCAGGTGCGGGCAGCCATCGGTTGAAGAGCATACATTTAGTTTTACTTGCATTTAAAAGCAGTTGGAGGCCACGGAATGAGAGTTGTATGGCATCATAAGGTGAATGCACCAATTTGTAAGTCGCTCTGGATAAGAGCGTCTGCTAAATGACTTAAATGTAAATGTAAATGCATTGAAGCTCGTCTGGAGGTTAGTTAACACAGTGTCCAAGGAGGGGCCAGAAGTATACAGAATGGTGTCGTCTGCGTAGAGGTGAATCAGAGAATCACCAGCAGCAAGAGCGACATCATTGATGTACACAGAGAAAAGAGTCGACCCGAGAATTGAACCCTGTGGCTCCCCCATAGAGACGGCCAGAGGTCCGGAGAACAGGCCCTCCAATTTAACACACTGAACTCTGAGAAGTAGTTGGTTGAGTCTGCCGATGAGAATGTGGTGATTGACAGAGTCAAAAGCCTTGGCCAGGTCGATGAATATGGCTGTACAGCAATGTCTCTTATCGATGGCGGTTATGATATTGTTTAAGCCCTTGAGCGTGGCTGAGGTGCACCTATGACCAGCTCTGAAACCAGATTGCATAGCGGAGAAGGTACGGTGGGAATCGAAATGGTCGGTGATCTGTTATCTTGGCTTTCGGGTGATTTGTAGGGGTCCAGATTTTGCAGCTCTTTCAGAACATCAGCTATCTGGATTTGGGTGAAGGAGAAATGTGGGAGGCTTGGACGAGTTGCTCTGGGGGGTGCAGGGCTGTTGACCAGGGTAGGGGTGACCAGGTGGAAAGCATGGCCAGCAGTACAAAAATGCTTATTGAAATTCTCAATTATTGTGAATTTATCAGTGTTGACAGTGTTTCCTAGCCTCAGTGCAGTGGGCAACTGGGAGGAGGTGCTCTTATTCCCCATGGACTTTACAATGTGCCAGAACTTTTTGGAGTTTGTGCTGCAGGATGCAAATTTCTGTTTGAAAAAGCTAGCCTTTGCTTTCCTAACTGCCTGTGTATATTCGTTCCTAACTTCCCTGAAAAGTTTCATATCGCAGGGGCTATTTGATGCTAATGCCGTACACCACAGGATGTTTTTGTGCTGGTCAAGGGCAGTCAGGCCTGGAGTGAATCACGGGCTATATCTGTTCCTGGTTCTAACATTTTTGAACAGGGCATGCTTATTTAAGATTGTGAGTAAAGCCCTTTTAAAGAATAACCAGGCATCTTCTACTAACGGAATGAGGTCAATATCCTTCCAGGATAGCCGGGCCAGGTCGATTAGAAAGGCCTGCTCGCTGAAGTGTTTTAGGGAGCGTTTGACGGTGATGAGGGGTGGTCGTTTGACCACAGACCCATTACAGACGCAAGCAATGAGGCAGTGATCGCTGAGCTCCTGGAGACAACAGAGTTGTATTTGGAGGGCTGGTTGGTTAGGATGATATCAACGAGGATGCCTGTGTTTACGGATTTGGGGTTGTACCTGGTAGGTTCATTGATCATTTGTGTGAGATTGAGGGCACCAAGTTTAGATTGTAGGATGGCCGGGGTGTTTAGCATGTCCCAGTTTAGGTCACCTAACAGCACAAGCTCTGAAGATAGATGGGGGGCAATCAATTCACATATGGTGTCCAGGGCACAGCTGGGGTCAGTAGGTGGTCTATAGCAAGTGACAACGGTGAATGGAATGGTGGAATGGTGGATTTTTAAAAGTAGTTTGGGCACAGACCTGGATAATAAGACATAGCCTGCAGAGTTCTCTCTGCAGCAGATTGCAACTCCACTCCCTTTGGCAGTTCTATCTTGTCGGAAAATGTTATAGTTAATGATGGAAATTTCAGGGGTTTTGGTGGCCTTTCTAAGGCAAGATTCAGACACAGCTAGGACATCCGTGTTGGCAGAGTGGGCTAAAGCAATGAATAAAACAAATTTAGGGAGGAGACTTCTAATGTTAACATGCATGAAACCAAGGCTTTTACGGTTTTATTGAGGAACATTCCATTGTTAGTTGGGAATTCAACATTTATGTTGTAAAAGTGTATGGTTTAAATTCCAGTGATCAGCCTTTGAACGTAAGGCCTTTTTCAGCAGGATATTTCTCTGTCTTTCGTTTGTCTGCCTTTCCCCAGGTGGCATTCTTACAAGTCCCGCAACTTGAAACAGAACACCATTGAATGGGCACCAGATTAGACAACTATCACCCCATTAAAAGGTGGACATAATTTTACCAATCACACCATTCAAATGGTGAATGTGGCATGCCACATATGTAATCAGGTGGAATGGGAGATTGGTTTTTTAAAACTCGATAAGTAGGTATTTCACACAAACCGGCATAGAGTAGGAATCATACTTCCTCATCTGATTGGTCAGGTAGGCGAGCCTTCTGGGCTGGCATACGCATCATAATACTCCCTCATCTGATTGGTCAAGTAGGTGTGCCTTCTGACTTTGTGGCAACGACCATTTTGTGGCTGCTGCCATATTGCTAGTTCCGGTTTCTAGGACTACTCCACTCCGCCAGTGCGGTATAGTTTTTGGGCACTCTGCCAATGTTGCCAGGGACGTGGATCTGCATGGCTGCAACTAGTTTCGGGAGGGGAAGTCTTCTTTTGCACCATCACCATTGGGGAACAGTTTAATCTGCAGGCACCACAACCACTCCAACCATGAAAGGTAATTCTGTGTATGCAGTTGTGTGCACGTAACTTATTGAGGACTAAATCATACGTGTTCTAGTTAGCGCTACATGTGCACCTCAGGAGACCTAGCAGTTGTATATTTTCTATTCAACACAACATGCCACTTGTTACAAAATGAAAAGATGGTGAAATAAGTTTTTGCAAAAGTTATGCCGTTATTATTTGACAATTAATCAGTAAAGCTGCATTTACATATTCTAAATGAGACAGTATGATAAAAGCAGCGTTATGTACAAGTAATATAATATTCCAACTCCAGGATTCTACAAGTCACAACATTCTGTATTTACAGAGCCACTGACATTGTGAGTTATGACAGATATACATTTTGCTGGGTCTATCCTTTCTAACCCCTGCCAAGAGATCTCTGACTTCTCTTTTTAGCATGAGGTACTTTATTTCTGTCCTGCTATTCAAAATCAATCATCAAGTGCGTCAACATAGTAAGAATGGCAAATTAATGAACTCCTTACAGAAGTAGAAGGTTGTGCATCCTGATGTAAATGATATTCTAATCTGCTCCTACTTATGTTTTGTAAATAGTTCAATAAAGTTTACTTGTACTGTCCGCCTACTTGTTCTTTCTTTCTTGTTCTACACAAATAGCGCCAAGACCTCCAGTGGTGTCAGTTTACATACCGACTTCAGCTGGTTCACTGTATCAGTTCAGCACAGTTTATAAGAGAATGGAGTTTGCGAAAGTATTCGGCCCCCTTGAACTTTGCGACCTTTTGCCACATTTCAGGCTTCAAACAAAGATATAAAACTGTATTTTTTGTGAAGAATCAACAACAAGTGGGACACAATCATGAAGTGGAACGACATTTAATGGATATTTCAAACTTTTTTAACAAATCAAAAACTGCAAAATTGGGCGTGAAAAATTATTCAGCCCCCTTAAGTTAATACTTTGTAGCGCCACCTTTTGCTGCGATTACAGCTGTAAGTCGCTTGGGGTATGTCTCTATCAGTTTTGCACATCGAGAGACTGAAATTTTTTCCCATTCCTCCTTGCAAAACAGCTCGAGCTCAGTGAGGTTGGATGGAGAGCATTTGTGAACAGCAGTTTTCAGTTCTTTCCACAGATTCTCGATTGGATTCAGGTCTGGACTTTGACTTGACCATTCCAACACCTGGATATGTTTATTTTCGAACCATTCCATTGTAGATTTTGCTTTATGCTTTGGATCATTGTCTTGTTGGAAGACAAATCTCAGTCCCAGTCTCAGGTCTTTTGCAGACTCCATCAGGTTCTTCCAGAATGGTCCTGTATTTGGCTCCATCCATCTTCCCATCAATTTTAACCATCTTCCCTGTCCCTGCTGAAGAAAAGCAGGCCCAAACCATGATGCTGCTACCACCATGTTTGACAGTGGGGATGATGTGTTCAGGGTGATGAGCTGTGTTGCTTTTACGCCAAACATAACGTTTTGCATTGTTGCCAAAAAGTTCAATTTTGGTTTCATCTGACCAGAGCACCTTCTTCCACATGTTTGGTGTGTCTCCCAGGTGGCTTGTGGCAAACTTTAAACAACACTTTTTATGGATATCTTTAAGAAATGGCTTTCTTCTTGCCAATCTTCCATAAAGGCCAGATTTGTGCAATATACGACTGATTGTTGTCCTATGGACAGAGTCTCCCACCTCAGCTGTAGATCTCTGCAGTTCATCAGGAGTGATCATGGGCCTCTTGGCTGCATCTCTGATCAGTCTTCTCCTTGTATGAGCTGAAAGTTTAGAGGGACAGCCAGGTCTTGGTAGATTTGCAGTGGTCTGATACTCCTTCCATTTCAATATTATCGCTTGCACAGTGCTCCTTGGGATGTTTAAAGCTTGGGAAATCTTTTTGCATCCAAATCCGGCTTTAAACTTCTTCACAACAGTATCTCGGAACCTGCCTGGTGTGTTCCTTGTTCTTCATGATGCTCTCTGCGCTTTTAACGGACCTCTGAGACTATCACAGTGCAGGTGCATTTATACGGAAACTTGATTACACACAGGTGGATTGTATTTATCATCATTAGTCATTTAGGTCAACATTGGATCATTCAGAGATCCTCACTGAACTTCTGGAGAGTTTGCTGCACTGAAAGTAAAGGGGCTGAATAATTTTGCACGCCCAATTTTTCAGTTTTTGATTTGTTAAAAAAGTTTGAAATATCCAATAAAATGTAATTCCACTTCATGATTGTGTCCCACTTGTTGTTGATTCTTCACAAAAAAATACAGTTTTATATCTTTATGTTTGAAGCCTGAAATGTGGCAAAAGGTCGCAAAGTTCAAGGGGGCCGAATACTTTCGCAAGGCACTGTAACATTGGAGCCCTGAGGGATTGGTGGAGGGGGAACTCCACTTCACAGGACTACAGGATATGATTAGAGATTGGTCGGAGAGTCACAAAGCAATAATAGTGGAAAAATCCACAGCTAATCTTTTCATATGTAATAACTTAACTAATTGAGAAGATATTAAACTGTTTAATAACCAGCCAGCTTTTAAGAGACACACAATTTTAAAAGGATTTATGCATTAAAATGTTAATCTGTTTGGCTGGGTAGCAAATGGGCCAAATCAAGCGCAGGTTGAGCAATGTCTGTTTTCCCCACCAGAAATTGGACAGTGATGAGCTGAACTGGTGATCCTTCTTCTCTGCATCTGGGGACATGGGTGTCCAACAGGGCATGGATATCATCAGCCTGAAGGAGGAGTTACTGGGTGATAAGTGGTTTCCCCAGACATGCATGTAAAAATATATTGGATGGGAATTATAGTGAGCAGACTGTCATTGTAAGTCAAACTTAGTTGTGCAACTAGAAAAGAGAGAACACATGCATACATCTACCATTATGAGCAAAACAAGTATACAAAACATTAAGAACACCTAACCTGTATCCCGGCACATTGACTCTGTACCGGTACCCCCTGTATATAGCCTCATTATTGTTATACACATTTGTTGTGTTACTTTTTGATTGAATTATTTTTTACTTTATTTAGTAAATATTTTATTAACTATTTCTTGAACTGAATTGTTGGTTTAAGGGCTTGTAAGTAAGCATTTCATGGTAACGTCTACAAATGTTGTATTCGGCACATGACATGTTAAATTTGATTTGCTCTTTCCATGACAGACTGACCGACCAGGTGAATGTTATGATCCGTTATTGATGTCACTTGTTAAATCCACTTCAATCATTGTAGATGAAGGGCGGAGACAGGTTAAAGAAGGATTGTGGGAAGCATTGGCATCAACATGGGCCAGCATCCCTGTGGAACACTTGACACCTTGTAGAGTCCATGCCCCAATGAATTGAGGCTGTTCTGAGGGCAAAAGGGGGTGCAACTCAATATTAGGAAGTTCTTCCTAATGTTTGGTATACTCACTGTATGAGACCTCTTTTACTTGTGTTGAGAATCAGAAAATACTGAACACTTCATTTGAACTTGATCAGGAGGACCGCAATTCCACGTGCTGAAGCAATGACCACGTGTAGAGGAGAGAAGTGACAGAGAGGAGTGAGAGAGGCAGAGGACATGACTTAACCTCATGATGCCTTGCCCAAAGACTGATATCATCCAAGCGGTTCCATATCTAGGCTTTCCACTATCACTTTCATCAGTGTGGGTGTTTTGACAGAAACCGATAGTCCAAATCAGAGTTACAAGTTGGATCATTTTCTTTAGGATAGGGATTTACAGTTTTAAAATCACTTTCAGAAAACAGTATGTAAGATTTCTGGATAACGTTATCTATAGTTTCAGTGTTATACTTCTAAAGCCGTTTGGTTATGCTTCTAATCAAAGCTCATAAAATATATTAGATGCACACAAGCACCATTGTCAATCCAAATGTAGAGGAGAAAATGAAAGAAAACCTTTGTATTTAACCAAGAAGCTGTACCATTGAGAAATTACTGCATGGTTTGTCATATTGGATCCTCTGCTCAGCTGAGATGTGGCAACATCGCCTAGTGAGAAGCAAGGAATCAGCCACAGCCGGCCTGGAACACACAAGTGAAATTTGATAACTAGCATGCGATTAACAAAGTTAGCTGGAATACACAGGAGGACCTTCGGTAAGTGTCATGTGAAAACAAACGGTAAAATTACAGGCAAACTGGGATAGAGCGCATGGGTTTGTCTGTATTGGGTTTAGATCCTCTGCTAATCTGACACCACATTTAACTCACATCCACTATCACAGCTATGTCATTGTGATGTAGGCCTACATCTGACACACCACTGGTGTCATCATGCACATCCAGCATCACAGTTGTCATGATGTGGCCCTTTCTGGGTGTAGATCGTGGCTTCCCCCTCTGACTCCTACACCCAGGTTCTGTTATCTCAGGTCGTAAATTCTTGGCGGAGACTCTCCCCCTGGCCATGCAGAAAGAGAGAAAATCAAATCAAAGTTTATTTCTCATGTATGCCGAATACAACCGGTGTTACAGTGAAATGATTACTTACAGGCTCTAACCAATAGTGAAAAATAGGGTATTAGGTGAACAATAGGTAAGTAAAGAAATAAAACAGTAAAAAAGACAAGGCTATATACAGTAGCGAGGCTAAAAACGTAGCGAGGTTACATACAGACATCGGTTAGTCAGGCTGATTGAGGTAGTACTATGTACATGTAGATATGGTTAAAGTGACTATGCATATATGATGAACAGAGATTAGCAGTAGCGTAAAATAGGGGTTGGCGGGTGGTGGGACACAATGCAGATAGCCCAGTTAGCCAATGTGCGGCAGCACTGGTTGGTTGGCCCAATTGAGGTAGTATGTACATGAATGTATAGTTAAAGTGACTATGCATATATGATAACAGAGAGTAGCAGCAGCTTAAAAAGAGGGGTTGGGGGGGGGGGGGGGGAACACAATGCAAATAGTCCAGATAGCCATTTGATTACCTGTTCAGGAGTCTTAAGGCTTGGGGGGTAAAAAATGTTGAGAACCCTTTTGGTCCTAGACTTGGCACTCCAGTACCGCTTGCCATGCGGTAGTAGAGATAACAGTCTATGACTGGGGTGGCTGGAGTCTTTGACAATTTTATGGGCTTTCCTCTGACACCGCCTAGTAAATAGGTCCTGGATGGCAGGAAGCTTGGCCCCAGTGATGTACTGGGCCACTCACGCTACCCCCTGTAGAGCCTTACGGTCAGATGCCGAGCAGTTGCCATACCATGCGGTGATACAAACGTTCAAGATGCTCTCAATGGAGCAGCTGTAGAACCTTTTGAGGATCTGGGGACCCATTCCAAATATTATTAGTCTCCTGTCTTGGTATGTTTGGACCATGATAGTTCGTTGGTGATGTGGACACCAAGAAATTCTCGACACACTCCACTACAGCCCCGTTGATGTTAATGGGGGCCTGTTTGACCTGCCTTGTCCTGTAGTCCACGATCATCTCCTTAGTCTTGCTCACATTGAGGGAGAGGTTGTTGTCCTGGCACCACACTGCCAGTTCTCTGACCTCCTCCCTATAGGCCGTCTCACTGTTGTCGGTGATCAGGCATACAAATCAAATCAAATTTTATTTGTCACATCCACATGGTTAGCAGATTTTAGTGAGAGTGTAGCGAAATGCTTGTGCTTCTAGTTCCGACAATGCAGTAATAACCAACAAGTAATCTAGCTAACAATTCCAAAACTACTACCTTATAGACACAAGTGTAAGGGGATAAAGAATATGTACATAAAGATATATGAAAGAGTGATGGTACAGTGCGGCAATAGGCAAGATACAGTAGATGGTATTGAGTGCAGTAAAAACATATGAGATGAGTATGTAAACAAAGTGGCATAGTTAAAGTGGCTAGTGATACATGTATTACATAAGGATGCAGTAGATGATATAGAGTACAGTATATACGTATACATATGAGATGAATAATGTAGGGTATGTAAACATTATATTAGGTAGCATTGTTTAAAGTGGCTAGTGATATATTTTACATCATTTCCCATCAATTCCCATTATTAAAGTGGCTGGAGTTGATGTCAGTGTGTTGGCAGCAGCCACTCAATGTTAGTGGTGGCTGTTTAACAGTCTGATGGCCTTGAGATACCTGTACTGACCTCGCCTTCTGGATGATAGCGGGGTGAACAGGCAGTGGCTCGGGTGGTTGCTGTCCTTGATGATCTTTATGGCCTTCCTGTGACATCGGGTGGTGTAGGTGTCCTGGAGGGCAGGTAGTTTGCCCCTGGTGATGCGTTGTGCAGACCTCACTACCCTCTGGAGAGCCTTACGGTTGTGGGCGGAGCAGTTGCCGTACCAGGCGGTGATACAGCCCGACAGGATGCTCTCGATTGTGCATCTGTAGAAGTTTGTGAGTGCTTTTGGTCACAAGCCACATTTCTTCAGCCTCCTGAGGTTGAAGAGGCGCTGCTGCGCCTTCTTCACAATGCTGTCTGTGTGGGTGGACCAATTCAGTTTGTCTGTGATGTGTACGCCGAGGAACTTAAAACTTACTACCCTCTCCACTACTGTTCCATCGATGTGGATAGGGGGGTGTTCCCTCTGCTGTTTCCTGAAGTCCACAATCATCTCCTTAGTTTTGTTGACGTTGAGTGTGAGGTTATTTTCCTGACACCACACTCCGAGGGCCCTCACCTCCTCCCTGTAGGCCGTCTCGTCATTGTTGGTAATCAATCCTACCACTGTTGTGTCGTCCGCAAACTTGATGATTGAGTTGGAGGCGTGCGTGGCCACGCAGTCATGGGTGAACAGGGAGTACAGGAGAGGGCTCAGAACGCACCCTTGTGGGGCCCCAGTGTTGAGGATCAGCGGGGTGGAGATGTTGTTGCCTACCCTCACCACCTGGAGGCGGCCCGTCAGGAAGTCCAGTACCCAGTTGCACAGGGCGGGGTCGAGACCCAGGGTCTCGAGCTTGATGACGGGCTTGGAGGGCACTATGGTGTTAAATGCCGAGCTGTAGTCGATGAACAGCATTCTCACATAGGTATTCCTCTTGTCCAGATGGGTTAGGGCAGTGTGCAGTGTGGTTGAGATTGCATCGTCTGTGGACCTATTTGGGCGGCGAGCAAATTGGAGTGGGTCTAGGGTGTCAGGTAGGGTGGAGGTGATATGGTCCTTGACTAGTCTCTCAAAGCACTTCATGACGACGGAAGTGAGTGCTACGGGGCGGTAGTCGTTTAGCTCAGTTACCTTAGCTTTTTTGGGAACAGGAACAATGGTGGCCCTCTTGAAGCATGTGGGAACAACAGACTGGGATAGGGATTGATTGAATATGTCCGTAAACACACCAGCCAGCTGGTCTGCGCATGCTCTGAGTGCGCGGCTGGGGATGCCGTCTGGGCCTGCAGCCTTGTGAGGGTTGACACGTTTAAATGTTTTCCTCACGTCGGCTGCAGTGAAGGAGAGTCCGCATGTTTTAGTTGCGGGCAGTGTCAGTGGCACTGTATTGTCCTCAAAGCGGGCAAAAAAGTTATTTAGTCTGCCTGGGAGCAAGACATCCTGGTCCGTGACGGTGCTGGTTTTCTTTTTGTAATCCGTGATTGACTGTAGACCCTGCCACATACCTCTTGTGTCTGAGCCTTTGAATTGAGATTCTACTTTGTCTCTATACTGACGCTTAGCTTGTTTGATTGCCTTGCGGAGGGAATAGTTACACTGTTTGTATTCGGTCATGTTTCCAGTCACCTTGCCCTGATTAAAAGCAGTGGTTCGCGCTTTCAGTTTCACGTGAATGCTGCCATCAATCCACGGTTTGTGGTTTGGGAATGTTTTAATTGTTGCTATGGGAACGACATCTTCAACGCACGTTCTCATGAACTCGCACACCGAATCAGCGTATTCGTCAATGTTGTCGTCTGACGCAATACGGAACATATCCCAGTCCACGTGATGGAAGCAGTCTTGGAGTGTGGAATCGGATTGGTCGGACCAGCGTTGAACAGACCTCAGCGCGGGAGCTTCTTGTTTTAGTTTCTGTCTGTAGGCAGGGATCAACAAAATGGAGTCGTGGTCAGCTTTTCCGAAAGGAGGGCTGGGCCGGGCCTTATATGCGTCGCAGAAGTTGGAATAGCAATGATCCAAGGTTTTTCCAGCCCTGGTTGCGCAATCGATATGCTGATAAAATTTAGGGAGTCTTGTTTTCAGATTAGCCTTGTTAAAATCCCCAGCTACAATGAATGCAGCCTCCGGATATATGGATTCCAGTTTGCAAAGAGTCAAACACTGTTGTGTCGTCAGCAAACTTAATGATGGTGTTGGAGTCGTGTTTGGCCATGCAGTCGTGGGTGAACAGGGAATACAGGAGGTACACACCCCCGAGGAGCCCCAGTGTTAAGGATCAGTGTGGCAGATGTGTTGTTGCCTATTCTTACCACCTGGGGTCTTAGTCCCAGAGTCCTTAGCTTAGTGTTGCGCTTCGTGGGCTCTATGGTGTTGAACGCTGAGCTGTAGTCAATGAATAGCATCCTCACATAGGTGTTCCTTTTGTCCAGGTGGGAAAGGGCAGTATGGAGTGTGATTGAGATTGCATCTGCAGATCTGTTGGGGACGTATGCGAATTGGAGTGGGTCTAGGGGGTCCGGGAGGATGCTGTTGATGTGAGCCATGACCAGCCTTTCAATGCTCTTCATGGCTACCGATGTGAGTGCTACAGGGCGGTAATCATTTAGGCAGGTTACCTTCGCTTCCTTGGGCACAGGGGCTATGGTGGTCTGCTTGAAACAGGTAGGTATTACAGACTTGGTCAGGGAGAGGTTGAAAATGTCAGTGAAGACACTTGACAGTTGGTCCACGCATGCTTTGAGTACACGTCCTGGTAATCCGTCTGGCCCAGCAGCTTTATGAATGTTGACCTGTTTAAAGGTTTTGTTCACATCGGCTACCGAGAGGCACACAGTCATCCAGAACTGCTGGTTCTCTCGTGCGTGTTTCAGCGTTGCTTGCCTCGAAGCGAGCATAAAAGGCATTTAGCTCATCTGGTAGGCTCGCGTCACTGGGTAGCACGAGTCTGGGTTTCCTTTTGTAGTCCGTAATGGTTTTCAAGCCCTGCCACATCCGACGAGTGTCAGAGCCGGTATTCAATCTTAATCCTGTATTGATGCTTTGCTTGTTTGATGGTTCGTATGAGGGCATAGTGGGATTTTATAAGTGTCCGGATTAGTCTCCCGCTCCTTGAAAGCGGCAGCTCTAGCCTTTAGCTCGATGCGGATGTTGCCTGTAATCCATGGCTTCTGGTTGGGATATGTACATCTAGTCACTGTGAGGACGACATCGTCGATGCACTTATTGATGAAGCAAATGACTGAGGTGGTGTATTCCTCAATGCCATTAGATGAATCCTGGAACATATTCCAGTCTGTGCTAGCAAAACAGTCCTGTAGTGTAGCATCTGCGTCATCTGACCACTTCCGTATTGAGCGAGTCACTGGTACGTCCTGCTTTAGTTTTTGCTGGTAACAATTTGGTAAAACTGATTTAAGTTTGCCTGCATTAAAGTCCCCGGCCACTAGGAGCACCGCATTTGTGAGCATTTTGAGCATTTTCTTCATTGCTTATGGCCTTATAGAGTTGGTTGAGAGCTGTCTTAGTGCCAGCTTAATTTTGTGGCGGTAAATAGATGGCGAAGAATAACAGATGAGAACTCTTGGTAGATAATGCGGTCTACATCTTACGTCAGGCGAGCAATACCTTAAGACTTCTTTAATATTAGACATTGCACACCAGCTGTTATTGACAAAAAGACACACACCCCCACCCCTCGTCTTACCAGAGGTAGGGTCTCTCTTCTGCCAGTGCATGGAAAATTCCGCTAGCTCTATGTTGTCCGTATCTTCATTCAGCCACATCTTGGTGAAGCATAAGATGTTACAGTTTTTAATGTCCCGTTGGTAGGATAATCTTAAATCGTAGGTCATCCAATTTATTGTCCAATGATTGCATGTTAGTGGGAAGAATGGAAGGCAATGCGAGTTTACTCGCTCGCCTCCGTATTTTCAGAAGGAAGCCCAATCTGCGGACCCTTTCCCGGCATCTTTTCTTCAAACAAAGCGCATGGATCTGGGATTGTTCCAGTGAAAGCAGGATATCCTTCTCGCCGGACTCGTTAAAGTAAAACGTTTCTTCCAGTCCATGGTGAGTAATCGCTCTTTTGATGTCCAGAAGTTATTTTCGGTCATAGGAGATGGTAGCAGCAACATTATGTACACAATAAGTTACAGAAAACGCAAAAAAATAAATAAATAGCACAATTGGTTGGGAGAATGTAAAACAGTCAGCCATGTTCTTCGGTGCCATTTTCAAACAGCCAGATGATCCGTAATACGTTTTCTGACTTGCACCCCACATTCCTGCACTACAAGTGCCGACACAGTCCAGTCTTTTCCCGTCCCGTCCCTGGCTCTTTTTAACCATCTGTTTAAATGTCCACAAACTCTGCCTGATGACGGAGGTTGGTGAGGGCAATATGAAGGGAGAGTAATCAGGGTGTTGATGAAGTCCAGGTGTTTTTAACGATGGGGAGCAGGTACGCGCAATGATGGTTGCCAGGTGTTCGCAATGTGGGTTGTCAGGACCGGTGATCAGGAGTAGGTGTGACATGAAAACACATTCTAAAAGTGTACGCGGACCTTAATTGACACTAAAAGGTTGTACTCTATACACATTTCAAGATAATACATTTTTAATAATTAGTTTGATTATATTACAGATCTTCTCAGGGGACCCCGTTTGGAGAAGACTGGCTTCCCTTGGCAGCCGTGAATACACGCCACTGGCACGTTGACCTACATTACGCACGAGCAGGTCCCAGTCAGGTGCTGGCTAGTTTGCCCTTCAGTGTGTGCATGTGACATAAGCTCGCCCACATCATAGCATGATGGGCTGTGATTCAGAACAACAAATGCCAATGCTATGTTTTCCAGTTTCTTTAAATATACTGAACAAAATTATAAACGCAACATGTAAAGTGTTAGCCCCGTGTTTCATGAGCTGAAATAAAAGATCTCAAAAATTTTCCATCTGCACAAGAAGCTTATTTCTCTTAAATGTTGTGCACGAAATTGTTTACATTCCTGTTAGTGACAATTTCTCCTTTGCAAAGATAATCCATCCACCTGACAAATGTGGCATATCAAGAAGCTGATTAAACAGCATGATCATTACACGGGTGCACCTTGTGCTCTGGACAATAAATGGCCACTCTAAAATGTACAGTTTTGTCACACAACAGGATGCCATAGATGTCTCAAATTGGAGGGAGTGTGCAATTGGCATGCTGACTGCAGGAATGTCCCCCACAGATGTTGCCAGAGAATTCAATGTTCATTTCTCTACCATAAACTGCCCCCAATGTGGTTTTAGAGAGTATGTCCAACCGGCCCCATCACCACAGACCATGCGTAACAACGCCATCCCAGGACCTCCACATCTGGCTTCTTCACCTGTGGGATTGTCTGAGACTAGTCAGACAGCTGATGATACGGAGGAGTATTTCTGTCTGTAATAAAACCCTTATGCGTCGAAAAACTCATTCTGATTTGCTGGGCCTTGCTCCCCAGGGGGTGGGCCTGGCTCCCAAGTCAGTGGGCCTATGCCCTCACAGGCCCACCTATGGCTGCACGACTGCCCAGTCATGTGAAATCCATAGATTAGGGTCTAATGAATTTATTTAAATTGACTGATTTCCTTATATGAACTGTAACTTAGTAAAATTGTTGAATGTTGTGTTTATGTATTTGTTCAGTGTAGTTTGCAAATGCAACTTACTGATGTTAAAACTGAAATGGTCTATTCATTCCTTTTACTAGACACTCTTATTCAGATCAATTTACAGTAGTGAGTGGATACATTTACATTTTTTTTCCCATACTGGTCCCCCATGGGAGTTGAACCAACAACCCTAGTGTTGCAAGCACCATGCTCTACTAACTAAGCCACATCATCACATTACATCTTCACAAACCACTTGCTGTCTCAATGTACTCCTTGCTTTTCCTTCATGGTGATGGAAAGTCTACATGTACAAACCAAGATATGTTAATGCACATTTACATTCAGTGGTTTGTAAGGATGGTAAATTGATACTGAACAAAAAGTGGTTGTTTTCTATGTTATTTGATCAATAAAAATATTTAATTTTATGCCCATAACTTTGCACCTTTTGATGTAAATGTTTGAGGACAGGGTTTTGGTCTTTCTGGATTCCATTGGAATGAAGATCACAGATAAAGGGACTCTTACAATTCAGGATTGATTGAATCCTGCAAGATATTGTTATTAATTATACAACACATTTTTATTTTTGCTAAAGCAGAGATGCTGAAAAAATATTTTTGCCTACACTACAGAAACAATATATATCATTGAGTTAATAAAGCTGCATACAAACATGGTCTCTTTTTTGTTTTCTTGAGTAAGGCAGCTCCAAAATGCAGGTGTTTCAGCCTTGCTCAGTGCTTTCTGTGGAGGTGGGGCAAGACAGCAGAAAATACAGAGCGTTGCGCCGTGATTGGCTCAGTGTTCTGTCACTCATGGGGACACTACATCACCGCCAAGTCTAAAGGTAGAGATAGAAAATTCAAGCCCCTTGGGTGCTGCCACAGAGTTACATGCGGAGTGCCCATCCAAGAAGACTTAAGGTCATTGGCCACAGATAAAATGACGCCAAATCACATATCTACAGTAGCTTTGATTGGACTGATCATGTCAACATCATACTTTCAAAGTCTTAGCTAGCAGTCATCATCATGAATCAAGTCGACAATCTACTGGCAAATCCTTTTTAATTCTTGTCATATGAAGAGAAATTATAGATAAAACATATAGGTGCTCATCGGCCATTGGACATAAACATTACACAACAAGTTGGAAATCGCAAATTCAACAATGAGTGATTTGGAGGAATCAGTGTGGCTAACTGCAAGCATTGCAAAGCAATCATTAGCCTGCTATTCAGCGGAGTGGCTGTGTGGTCCAAAGTCTGAGCTTAAGGGTCTCTTTTCCTCGTTTAAAAGGATAAACATTCAACATTGGCCATGCTGTCAATGAAGTAAGATTTGTACCACGCTCAAAACAAATGTTAACTCTGAACTGCAAAATCTGACTTTAGTGAGTTCAAAACAAAAAAAGGAGCTACGACTGGGAAAATATGTTTTGAACTTTCATCCAACTCAGAATTGTATATTTGAAACTCAGGCCTTTTTCTACATCTACAAACTGAAGATCACTGATGTCATCATGATTCAACCTTGTTTTTTTCCGACCACCCAGTTGTCTTGAAAGCACCATAAATTCAGAGAATCCCAGACCTTGATGACAAAAGTTGCCCACGAAGGACCGCTGTGCCACCTTCACAGCACAACAAGGTGAGTCCAAAAATGTATTGTATGCTGCTGCATAAATGATATAATATGCCAGGGAGACATGTATAGTGTAGCTAATAAAGTAATACTGTTAGTAGCCCATGTGCCTCACCCTAATAATTTGGTCTATGTTCACCTCTTTGCCTACTGTTCTGACTTGGTGGTGCACATGTAGCCTATAACCTGTTTTTTTTAGAAATGTTATCATTGAATATTGTAAGAGCTTTCATCATCTGCATATTTGTCCCCTTTATTTATCCTACGGTTCTGACTTGATGTACAGGGAGAACACTGTAAGAACGGCCCATGTTCTGAATTCAGTTGCTGTACATTTCAAAAGTGCTGAACAAATAGATATATTGACTATGTCCGTCCATGCTCGCTCATTAATGTCTTCATCGAAGTTACGGATTGCCTCTTAATCATTTGTCGTCCCCTTATGCCATAGTTTGCACATCTCATTTGTCATTACAAACCACATTTGTTTAAGCAAGTCAGCCATATCAGCTACAGTGGGGCAAAAAAGTATTTAGTCAGCCACCAATTGTGCAAGCTCTCCCACTTAAAAAGATGAGAGAGGCCTGTAGTTTTCATCATAGGTACACTTCAACTATGATAGGACAAAATGAGATTTCTTTTCTCCAGAAAATCATATTGTAGGATTGTTAATGAATTTATTTGCAAATTATGTTGGAAAATAAGTATTTGGTCAATAACAAAAGTTTATCTCAATACTTTCTTATATACCCTTTGTTGGCAATGACAAGAGGTCAAACGTTTTCTGTAAGTCTTCACAAGGTTTTCACACACTGTTGCTGGTATTTTGGCCCATTCCTCCATGCAGATCTCCTCTAGAGTAGTGATGTTTTGGGGCTGTTGCTGGGCAACACAGACTTTCAACTCCCTCCAAAGATTTTCTATGCTTCTTACGAAGCCACGCCTTCATTGCCCGGGCGGTGTGTTTGGGATCATTGTCGTGCTGAAAGACCCAGCCATGTTTCATCTTCAATGCCCTTGGTGATGGAAGGAGGTTTTCACTCAAAATCTCACAATACATGGCCCCATTCATTCTTTCCTTTACATGGATCAGTCGTCCTGGTCCCTTTGCAGAGAAACAGCCCCAAAGCATGATGTTTCCACCCCCATGCTTCACAGTAGGTATGGTGTTCTTTGGATGCAACTCAGCATTCTTTGTCCTCCAAACACGACAAGTTGAGTTTTTACCAAAAAGTTATATTTTGGTTTCGTCTAACCATATGACATTCTACCAATCTTCTTCTGGATCATCCAAATGCTCTCTAGCAAACTTCAGACAGGCCTGGACATGTACTGGCTTAAGCAGGAGGACACGTCTGGCACTGCAGGATTTGAGTCCCTGGTGGCGTGGTGTGTTACTGATGGTAGGCTTTGTTACTTTGGTCCCAGATCTCTGCAGGTCATTGACCAGGTCCTGCCGTGTAGTTCTGGGCTGATCCCTCACCTTCCTCATGATCATTGATGCCCCACGAGGTGAGGTTGGGGACAGGATGACTGCACCGTATTGAGGGGAGGATGGATGGGGCCATGTACCGCGACATCTTGGCCAACAACCTCCTTCCCTCAGTAAGAGCATTGAAGATGGGTCGTGGCTGGGTCTTCCAGCATGACAACGACCTGAAACACACAGCCAGGGCAACTAAGGAGTGGCTCCGTAAGAAGCATCTCAAGGTCCTGGAGTGGCCTAGCCAGTCTCCAGACCTGAACCCAATAGAAAATCTTTGGAGGGAGCTGAAAGTCCGTATTGCCCAGTGACAGCCCCGAAACCTGAAGGATCTGGAGAAGGTCTGTATGGAGGAGTGTGCCAAAATCCCTGCTGCAGTGTGTGCAAACCTGATCAAGAACTACAGGAAACGTATGATCTCTGTAATTGCAAACAAAGGTTTCTGTACCAAATATTAAGTTCTGCTTTTCTTATGTATCAAATACTTGTCATTCAATAAAATGCAAATGAATTACTTAAAAATCATACAATGTGATTTTCTGGATTTTTGTTTTAGATTCCGTCTCTGACAGTTGAAGTGTACCTATGATAAAAATTACAGACCTCTACATGCTTTGTAAGTAGGGAAACCTGCAAAATCAGCAGTGTATCAAATACTTGTTCTCTCCACTGTATATATATATATGTGTATATATTGCTTGAATAGGAAGCCATGTCTGCCGATTGTACAGTATTCACAACTTATTTCACAAGAAACTATACAGTACCAGTCAAAAGTTTGGACACACCTTCTCATTCCAGGGTTATTATTTTATTATAGAATAATAGTGAATACATCAAAACCATGAAATAAGACTAATGGAAAAGCATTCCTCATGAAGCTGGTTGAGAGAATACCAAGGGTGTGCAAAGCTGTCATCAAGGCAAAGGATGGCAACTTTGAAGAATTATATTTTGATTTGTGTAACAAATTTTTGGTTTCTTCATGATTCCATATATGCTATTTTATAGTTTTGATGTCTTCACTATTATTCTACAATGTAGAAAACAGTCAAAATAAAGAAAAACCCTTGAATAAGTTAGTGTGTCTAAACTTTTGACTGGTACTGCAAAAATCTCTGAAGCTGGAGACTCTTACCTCCCTCACTAGCTTTAAGCACCAGCTGTCAGAGCAGCTCACAGATCACTGCACCTGTACATAGCTCATCTGTAAATTTTCCTCTCTTATCCTACCTCATTTGCACATGCTGTCTGTAGATTTTTCTACTGTATTATTGATTGTATGTTTGTTTATTCCATTTATAAATCTGTGTTGTTGTATGTGTTGAACTGCTTTGCTTTATCTTGGCCAGTTCGCAGTTGCAAATGAGAACTTGTTCTCAACTAGCCTACCTGGATAAATGAAGGTGAAATAAAATGTAAAATATATATATTATTATTCCAATTTTTCAGGGGATACTGCAGCACCCTAAGCACTCCTACTTCACGTAGCTATGGAAGGGTTAGCTAAAAAGGCTACGGTTATGGTTAGGTATGGGTTAGCTAACATGCTAAGTAGTTGCAAAGTTGCACAAAAGTAGTAAATAGTTGAAAAGTTGCTAAAATTGTCAGTGATGAGATTGAAACTCACAACCTTTGTGCTGCTAGACGTTCACATTATACGCACAACCCAACCCAACAACCCTGCTTTCAGTAACCATATGTCTTATGTAAAAAATACCAAACGTAACATATCATAGAAATTAGTTACCCGGATTTACGTGTACTATGTTACGTCTAGTCTATGATATCAGGCTGTCCAGACCGGAAGCCTGGCACCTTTTGCTTTGACAGCAGTTAGGAGAAGCAGCGAGCAGCGAAAGAAGCAGTCCGCAACCATTCAGGAGATATTATTGTTGGGTTATACAGATTGGATATTTTCACCATTTTATGGAATCGTTTCAATTTCTTTTGGCGAGCGGTGGCGCAATTTTAAACACCTTTCATGAAATGTCACAGCATGTCTTTGAATATTTTCAATCACATATCTTCCTTGGCTTCGTGAAAGTAATTTAGATAGAAAGAATACAGACGATAATTTTCACAAGACATTTGCGCTCATTCTTTCAAGCAGGATGGTGTCATACAGTTTCATATTCACTTTGGTTATTGCTGTGGCATGGGAAGTTATCGGTGAACCACAAACTCTACCTTCACCCTCAACGCAGCTAAATTCAACATCATCCATTCATGGAGGGGATTTGTCAAATAACGACACAGATAAGACCGAATCAAGAATGTCTTCAATGTTACAATATCTTCCTACTCTTAAAAATACTGTAATTATTATTTGCGCGCTAACAGCTGTTCTCATCACGTGCTTGGTAATCAAAGTGATCAGGTAGGCTGATTTATGTTTACACCAATAAGCAACCAAAAACTCTATAGGCAACTGTATTATCTTAATTAACATATATTACTATTGTAATATACTATACTATTATTCTATGAAATCGAATTGAAGCATTCATAAAGATCTTACTTAAATAACTTAGCATGTGCGTCATTATTGATTTCGATCAGCCAGTATGTAGTAGGAGAGTTGGCAAATAGGGGATGCGTCTTGGTGTTCTTTATATTGCAGCAACTATCATATTGTGTCAGTAATTGAATATCTAAATATGTTAAACACCACTACATTAGGCTACATCAGCGATGACATAATAATTCCCTACACCAGGTGGAACATTAGGCCTTAACCACAATGCAGGTTGACGTTTACTGTCATGAATCTTACCCTAGAGGCACAACGGAGCGATTTCTCTAGATGGGCCAGCTGCAAAGTCAAAATGGGCTATATTGTAAAAATTCCTGAAAACAAGCTTTTTGGTGTTAATTTAAGGTTAGGCATTAGAGTTAGTATTGTGGTTAGGGTTAAAATCAGATTTGATGTCTTTGTGGCTGTACCAGCTAGTGACCACTCTGCAGAGCTGCCTACAGAACAAGATTAATGACGAAAAACTCTAAACTGCAACCACAATACACTACTTTAATCCTGTCTATATGGCAAAGCAGCCATATCAGATTCTTTTTGTTCCAAGTGGGAAACTACTACACACCTCAGCTGCGTTTACACAGGCAGCCCAATTGTGATCATTTTTTTTCACTAATTGGTCTTTTAACTAATCAGATCAGCAATTTTTCCAATAATTAGGCAACATATCAGAATTGGGCTGCCTGTGTAAATGCAGCCCTCTTGAAATGTAATTATCACAACACTTTTCTGTTTTTTTCATAGATCTGGACGGAGAATCAGGAAAACACGAAAGTATGACATAATCACGACACCAGCAGAGCGAGTAGAAATGGCTCCTTTGAATGAGGAGAATGATGATGAAGAGGACTCCACCATCTTTGATGTCAAGTACAGGTAGGCCTACTCTCATCAGATCAAGGCGGTCTGAACTTGAAATGAGGGAGCACCAAAATATTTCCCAAACCCACAAGAGTGGCACAGCCGTTCATCCTTTTCTTTTTGATTCAGACATTCCTGTTTATGAGGATGCTTTCTATTTTTTACCTTTATTTATAGCTCACTGATTATTCCTGTTTCAGAAGACTTAAACATATTTCAGTGTCATTAATTAACTCATTAGATGAATGTTATAGATATGTTTTTGTTGAATCCGTGAATGGGTAACTTTCTCTGATATGTTCAGTTCGTAATGCAAAGCGCATGTGCCCTGAGCCCTTCTTCATACTATTTCAGTTGAAAAACATAAGGACAAAATTAGAGTATACGGAAATGCATCATATTGGCTTTTTTGTTTAATCTCCACTACTTTCATTGCCAGTGCTTCAGCAAAATTAAACATTTTACAAGGTAACAATAATGTTCTTCCCTTAGATGTTTAATCATGAAAGGTTTTCTGTGTGGAGCTGCCACACACATTTCCCTGGCCATAATTGCACATTTTGGAAATGTTTGAAAGTAGGATATTTAGATTTGAGACTGTCTGCTTAATAAACACTAAACAACGATAACCATGAAAGTGGGAACTGTTTGAGCTCAACCAAATACATTCAATATCATCCATCTCACATGGTTCGGAAAGATCTTGGAGTTAACTGAACCTATGGTTTTACTTTATTTCACGGGAAAGTAATTAATAACTATTATCTAAGAAATGACATGCGAAAATGTTAATTACATAGCAGTAACATAAATAACATGTTTCATTGTGATTCCATAAAACAAACACCACCATGTAACATTTGGTACCAGGTAGCCTAGTTCCAATGTTACTGGTGTTAAATTCTTTGAAGTAGCCTTCAAGAAGGTATCCATTGCTACTAAAATACCAGGGAAAATGGAAACAGCACGGTAAAATAAAGTGCTTCTGGTCTCTGCACAGCTTTACGTCACATGCGTTCATTTGTAGCAAAATTTCAAGTGTTGATATAAGGCTTCTCCCATCCGTCCTTTCAATTGTTCTTTGACACAGTCCCAATTTCCTGTGAGAAAGATATGGCCTCCTGTTTACCTTATATCCTACAGTATTCTTATAAGTCAAACTCAGCTCAGCAAGGCTATTTCCTCCCACACCCAGTGGACCGTCGACTTAGAAATGCAAACGGATCAGTAGTAAATCAATAGGTATTATTTCTCAACATTGTTCTTCTGTAAGATGTGGGTTTTCAAATAAAATGCATTTTGTCACATGCGCCGGATACAACAGGTATAAATCTTACCTTGAAATGCTTACTTGCAAGCCTTTAACCAACAATGCAGTTCAAGAGAGTTATAAATACTTAAAATACTTATAAAATAAACTCATGTAAAAATGAAAATAAAAAGTAACATAATAAAATAACAGTAATGCGGCGATATACAGGGGGTACTGGCACCTAGTCAATGTGCGGGGGTACAGGTTAGTCAAGGTAATATGTACATGTAGGTAGGGGTGAAGTGACTATGCATAGATGATAAGCAGCGAGTAGCAGCAGTGTAAAAACAATGTAGATAGTCCGGGTGGCCATTTGATTAAAAGACTGGTTGGGGGTAGAAGCTGTTAAGGAGCTTTTTGTACCTAGACTTGCTCCGGTACCGCTTGCCGTGCGGTAGCAGAGAGAACGGTCTATGACTTGGGTGACTGGAGTCTTTGACAATTTTTTGGGACTTCCTCTGACACTGCCTGTTTAGTATGTAGGTCCTGGATGGCAGGAAGCTTGCTCAGTGATGTCCTGGGCCATAAGCACTACCCTTTGTAGTGCCTTACGGTCGGATACCAAGCAGTTGCCATACCAGGCGGTGATACAACCGGTCAGGATGCTCTTGATGGTGCAGCTGTAGATCTTTTTGAGGATCTGGGAACCCATGCCAAGTATATTCTCCTGATAGCTCATGCTGATTGAATAGGAAGCCAGGTCTGTCCGATTGTACAGTATTCACAACTTGAATCATTTCACAAGAAACTATACAGTACCAGACAAAACATTTTGTTCCAACTGCGGTTGGAACAAAAATCTCAAATTTGGACTCATTAGACCAAAGGACAGATTTCCACCGGTCTAATGTCCATTGCTCGTGTTTCTTGGCCAAAGCAAGTCTCTTCTTATTATTGCTGTCCTTTAGTGGTGGTTTCTTTGCAGCAATTCGACCATGAAGGCCCGATGCACGCAGTCTCCTCTGAACAGTTGATGTTGAGATGTCTGTTACTTGAACTCTGTGAAGCATTTTTTTGGGCTGCAATTTCTGAGGCTGGTAACTCTAATGAACTTATCCTCTGCAGCAGATGTAACTCTGTGTAACGGGTGTCGTCTTCTGAAGAGGAGGAATCGGACCAAAGCGCAGCGTGGTAAGTGTTCATGACTTTATTTAAACTGAACACTGAGACAAAATAACAAAATGGAACAAAACGAAACAGTTCTGTCTGATGCAGACATAAAACAGAAAACAACTACCCACAAAAACTGTGGGAAAAAGCTACCTAAGTATGTTTCCAAATCAGAGACAACGATAGACAGCTGTCCCTGATTGAGAACCATACCCGGCCAAAACAAAGAAATACAAAAACATAGAAAAAAGAACACAGAATGCTCACCCAAATCACACCCTGACCAAACCAAAATAGATACATAAAAAGCCCTCTAAGGTCAGGGCGTGACAGTACCGCCCCCCAAAGGTGCGGACTCCGTCAGCAAAACCTGAACCTATAGGGGTGGCTCTGGTGAGACGTGGGACGTAGACCCCGCTCCAGAGCGGGGACCCTCGCTGCCGACCCCGGACTGGGGACCCTCGCTGCCGACCCCGGACTGGGGACCATCGTAGCGGGCTCCGGACTGGGCGCCCTCGTAGCGGGCTCCGGACTGGGCGCCCTCGTAGCGGGCTCCGGACTGGGCGCCCTCGTAGCGGGCTCCGGACTGGGGGCCATCGTAGCGGGCTCCGGACTGGGCGCCCTCGTTGGGAGTTCCGGACTGGAGGGCGCCTCTGGAGGGAGGAGATGCAGAGACAGCCTGGTGCATGGGGCTGCCACAGGGCCAACCAGGCTGGGGAGACCTACAGGAGGCCTGGTGCATAGAGGAGGCACCGGATGAACCGGACTGTGGGGGAGCACTGGAGCTCTGGTACGCAGCCTTGGCACCACTCCTCCAGGCTGAATGCCCACTTTAGCCCAGCCCCTCCAGAGTGTAGGCACAGGTCGAACAGGGCTGTGGGGGAGCACTGGACATCTGGTGCTTACCACTCGCACCTCTCCATTTGGCTCAATGCCCACCTTTGCCCGGCATGGGCGGAGCGAGGGCATAGGACGAGCTGACCAGTCCCAGTGCACCGGAGACACAGGGCGCAGAGCCGGCGCAGGATACCCTGGGCCAAAACGGCGCACCGGAGACCAAGTGCGCTGAGCTGCCACAATCCGCCCTGGCTGGATGCCCACTCTCACATGGCACTTGCGGGGGGCTGGCATATAGCGCTCCGGGCTATGAGCGCGCGCTGCAAACACTGTGCTCTTTACTGCATAACACTGTGCCTGACCAGTACCACGCTGCTTCCGGTAAGCACGGGGAGTTGGCTCAGGTCTATCGCCTGACTCCGCCAATCTCCCCGTGTGCCCCATTAAAAACGTTTTTTGGGGCTGCCTCTCATGCCTGCTGCGCTGCCTTGCCTCATCTCGCCGCCTCTCAGCTTTAGCTGCCTCCAGCTCCTTTTTCGGGCGGCGATATTCCCCAGCCTGTCTCCAGGGTCCCTTTGCGTCAAATATCTCCTCCCATGTCCAGGAGTCCTGAACCCTCTGCTCCTCCATACCACGCTACTTGGTCCGTTGGTGGTGGGTAGTTCTGTAACGGGTGTCGTCTTCTGAAGAGGAGGAATCGGACCAAAGCTCCAGCATGGTAATGACTTCATGACTTTATTTAAACTGAACACTGAGACAAAATGGAACAAAACTAAACAGTTCTGTCTGGCGCAGACACAAAACAGAACTACCTACAAAAAACATGTGGAAAAAGCTAGCTAAGTGTGGTTTCCATTCAGAGACAACGATAGACAGCTGTCCCTGATTGAGAACCATACCCGGCCAAAACAAAGAAATACAAAAACATAGAAAAAAGAACATAGAATGCCCACCCAAATCACACCCTGACCAAACCAAAATAGAGACATAAAAAGCTCTCTAAGGTCAGGGTGTGACTCTGGGTCTTCCTTTCCTGTGGCGGTCCTCAGCCAGTTTCATCATAGCGCTTGATGGGTTTTGCGACTGCACTTTCAAAGTTCTTGAAATATTCTACCATGCAGAAAATAGTAAAAATAAACAAAAACCCATGAATGAGTAGGTGTGTCCAAACTTTTGACTGGTACTCTATATGTATCCTTATTCTGTATTTTCACTTGTTTTTCAGGTGAATGCCAGCATTAAACAGAGGATGTTGGATTTTGAACCCACCATTTTCTCCAGTGGAAACACAACCCATGGATATGTTACGTAAAGCTGTTCCCCGATGTATTCAGTGTTTGGTAACGTCTGTCAAGTCTAGTCAAGCTACCCATCTCACCCAATATTTTCAGAAGAGGTAGCTCGGTTGGCTTGTTTTCTAGAATGTATTCTGATTGTGAACATGCTGTATTTACAATCATTTTGTACACATCATACACTTCTAATACAGACGACTCATCTTCAGAGGGATACTGCGCCCAGCTAGCTCAGTAAATGCATATCTTCTTTAAGCTAAAACTAAATACATAGAGAACATTTGATGGCTTCTGTGTAAAGGCAATCCTCTGGCTGTCCTCTAATGCTTATGGTATATTATTCACTGTAATATTAGATGCATTCCTCAGATTATTAGTTTCATATGTATGGTTTGCACACTAAAGAATACTTATTTACTAGTCTGGTGCAAATATTATTTTAATTGGCAACTATTCGGCTATTCCAAATATTACACTAACCACTAAAATATGCATACACTGTAAATTGTCTGAGGCTTTCTGTCCTCCGTCCCTCGATCTGGGGACCTAGTGAATGATCTGCAGAGAGCTGGGACCAAAGTAACACACTACGCCTTCCAGGGACTAAAATCCTGCAGTGTCAGACGTGTACCCCTGCTTAAGCCAGTACATGTCCAGGCCCGTCTGAAGTTTGCTAGAGAGCATTTGGATGATCCAGAAGAAGATTTGGAGAATGTCATATGGTCAGATGAAACCAAAATATAACTTTTTGGTAAAAACTCAACTCGTTGTGTTTGGAGGACAAAGAATGCTGAGTTGCATCCAAAGAACACCATACCTACTGTGAAGCATGGGGGTGGAAACATCATGCTTTGGGGCTGTTCTTCTGCAAAGGGACCAGGACGACTGATCCGTGTAAAGGAAATAATGAATGGGGCCATGTATCGTGAGATTTTGAGTGAAAACCTCCTTCCATCAGCAAGGGCATTGAAGATGAAACGTGGCTGGGTCTTTCAGCATGACAATGATCCCAAACACACCGCCTGGGCAATGAAGGCGTGGCTTCGTAAGAAGCATTTCAAGGTCCTGGAGTGGCCTAGCCAGTCTCCAGATCTCAACCCCATAGAAAATCTTTGGAGGGAGTTGAAAGTCTGTGTTGCCCATCAACAGCCCCAAATCATCACTGCTCTAGATGAGATCTGCATGGAGGAATGGGCCAAAATACCAGCAACAGTGTGTGAAAACATTGTGAAGACTTACAGAAAACGTTTGACCTCTGTCATTGCCAACAAAGGGTATATAACAAATTGAGATAAACCTTTGTTATTGACCAAATACTTATTTTCCACCATAATTTGCAAATAAATAAAAAATCCTACTATGTGATTTTCTGGATTTTTTCTCATTTTGTCTGTCATAGTTGATGTGTACTTATGATAAATTACAGGCCTCTCATCTTTTTAAGTGGGAGAACTTGCACAATTGGTGGCTGACTAAATACTTTTTTGCCCCACTGTATGTTATTATTTTATTTTTACAATTGAGAATCATACATTTATTTTCAATACCCTGAAAAGTCTATTCTATGAACAGTTAATTTTCTATTATGAATAAAAAGCACGTTATATTTTCAGAATACAATCTATTGATTCTATTCACTGTTATTATATGGTCAAAAGTAACACCATTAAGGAATTTACCACTTTCTGTTCATTCTTCCTATGCCACATTGACACACAGCGCATTATGATTTAAAGCTGTTTACTTGTTTTACATCTAGATTGATATATTTCAGCCTGCAGTTATAAAATACATTACTGTTTACGATTGACAGTATGATTCATGTTTCCCATTGTATACTAATATAAGAAACTGTAGTCTATATCATATTTCAGTCATCAGACTATTTTTATTTAGATATTTTGTGTGTGATTAAGTTAGCTTCAGTTTTCAGTAATGCACAATTGGCGCCTTGTTCCTTTGATCGTATTCTTGATGTATTAGTTTTAGATATTTTGTTGCTACCTTCATCTTCCCTCTCCTCAGCAATGTATCTCTTCTACAATATCCTCTCCAAAAGGATAATAGTGTGAATGTTTCTGATCTTCAGTGCAGTGTTTGAATGTACAAGTAATTTATTTTGGGGCTTATGTCTTGTAACAATGTTCATTAGAACTTTATTGAGAACTTTTATTTTAAATGAATCATCTGGTTTATGCAGCTTTTCCTCTTGTAAATGAAATGAAATCTGCCATGCTATATGTAAACCTTCACTAATTACCCTCATCCCAACTCTAAGCCAAAACAGTTAGAAAACCCATGCTTAACGCTTCTTTTATAAAATATTGAAAGCATGTCTACGCTTGGTTTTTCTGTCACAAAAAATGTAGTTGATATCAACCCACTGGCTGGCTCCATGGATTTCCATTTATATAAAACATTAACCAAATAAAATGACTCTCCCCTACCATCAACTATCTCCTGTCTTGGTCTGTCTGCTGAAACATGTCATTAATTTGAATGAATTATTGTACTGAAATGTGACAAATGTACAAATCTTTGCTAAGCCCTTGGCTTATGGAGTTCCATATGAAGTCAGGGTTGTATATCGACAATACCCTCCCTTCTCTTGGGACACTGTCACCATGTTCTACACCTTTCCATGAACCTTTCCTCCTTTCTGCAACTATCAAACCATTCCTGTGATACTATAGATTAACTTTATTAGAAAGAACCATTCCTGACAAAATGAGGCTATTTCAACAGATTTACAAAGGGAATTTTAGTATGGTGTCGTTCCGAAACAAAAAGCACTTTCAGATCCAACACAATAATGTGCATCAAAGAAATTTGAACAACAAAGTTGACTGTGTTTCAGAGGACATATATAGATGAAGGGAAGTGAAGGGAAAACCTCAAAATAGAATACCAAAGAAAGATCATAATGATCACATTTTGACAGAAGGATATGTGAACATCTCTTCAGTATGTCCAACAAGCCCGTTTCAGGGGTAATTTGTTTAGTTGTATTGGTCACAGTCCGTTTCTGCTTTTGCAAAACACAGCAGTTCTTTTAGGAATAAATGCATCTATTACTCTGGATGGCCCTCTGACATCTATAGTAAGACTATATCTATGTTTAACTTAATTGTCAGTGTAATAAGAGCAACATGTAATTCTACAGAAGAATCCTATCAAAACAACACTTTTTTTGCAGAAGGATCACGTGTGTGAGAACACGAGGGGCTGCGACTGGAGTAGGCCACACTACGAATATTTTAAATACTTCTACTAACATCTATTAACAGAGGCATGTTCCCGCCGTGGAAGTAAACATTTTCTACAGTGCTGAACATCTTGCCAAACCTTTGAAATGACTTTTAGAATTAAATATAACTTTCTTTACCACAGCTCCCTTGAGCTAGAGGTGCATATAAACAGACTGCAAAATATTTACACACATTCCATCTCAAGCCCCAGTTTTGTTAAGAAACAATGTTCACATTATTCGTTGATAACAAGTTGTCTGACGATTATGATGTCCAGTTGACAACATAAAACATTTTCACAGGAACAGCTTCCTACTTATTGATGAGTAGGGCATTTAGTAAAACAACCACAACCTTCTGAACAGCAAAGCATTAGCCAATGTCAACCCAAGGTCTTAAACACACCTATATTTGGAAATGGTCTTAAGAGGCACATTCCAAAAAAGTCATTGTCAAAACCTTAGGGAAAGGTTGAAGATGTTGGCTGTTCCTGTGTAAACAGTAGTGTGTGAACAGCTGGGTGTGTTCCCTGTTGGACTGTATTATCTCAAACTTTTTCCACACCAGTTGAGTGCCTCTTTTCAACATTACTCCGTTACACTGCCTTTGACTGAGCACTCTAGGTAAACTAATAATAGCCCATGTCTGCCCTGGATGACTGGAGTCCTGTGGCTTGAAGAGGGTCCTCTCACAAAGCAACTGGTTGTTGTCTACAACACTTGCTGTGGCCTCTGTAGATCATCTGTAGGATCAATGAAACCATCTTGTTTTTGTTTTGATTGTTTTGATTACGAATGTGCTGTATTTTCAGCCATTCATGCTTTACCCAGGGATTTCTGTGTGCAGTTAACTCTTATCTCCAAATCGAATGAAATGAAAACATTCATACGTGAACACACTATATTCAAAGACTCATTATACACCAAACTCCAAACAGAACAGAAGGAAAGAAATGCAATTGTGTCATTCCTTGTAACACAGTTTCCCTGATGAGGAAGAAGTTAAGGCAAGATAAGAAACTAGGCCTACACCTACTACTTCAATGATCAAATTCCCAATTTAAAGTGAAAGCTTACAAACCATCACAAATATGTATATTAGCATGTAGTTGAACCCATGTTCACTAATTAAAGGTACTACATGTAACAACTCAACAATGAACTGTTTCTTGTCAAATTGACTGGGGCCAGCAAATCTCTTGTTGTCAAATTGACTGGGGCCAGCACAACTCTTGTTGTCAAATTGACTGGGGCCAGCAAATCTCTTGTTGTCAAATTGACTGGGGCCAGCAAATCTCTTGTCAAATTCACTGGTCCGTTGTTGAATTGACAACAAGAGATTTGCTGGCCCCAGTCAATTTGACAACAAGTGATTTGCTGGCCCCAGTCAATTTGACAACAAGAGATTTGCTGGCCCCAGTCAATTTGACAAGAAACAGTTCATTGTTGAGTCTTTTGCTATTCAATAAGAAGCCTACACCATTAGAATGCAATTTTGTGTGAGCCCAATAAAACATTTTGTGGAAATATTGTTAAACACTATCATTTCACTATTACTGTAGATATATTAAGGATTTTTAAAATGTAAAACAATGCAATAATATTACATATAGCTAGCTTCCCTATGAAGAAGTGCTTCCATCTTGTGGTTCAACCAGTGCCCTGCAGACTGGTGTTCCTGCCTTCAATCTGTCTAATATGATATGATATAACATGATGTCTCCAACAGTACTGATGAAGTAGATTTATTGTATAATTCAAAGGAATAATGACCAAAATGTATTATTGATATAGTTCAATTCACATTCACATTGCCCTTGGAGGAAGTATTTATAAACGTTGTAATTACATTCATTTTAGATGACACACTTGCCATGTAAATGCAATAACATTTTCAGTCTTCTCATTGACAAAGAAGCAATTTGCCTACCAACACCAATTAGTTTGATTTAACAATGAACAAAGCAACACGTTTATGTTTTAGATCATTTTCACAGGTTACTGTAAACATGTTTTCAAAATTATTCACTGCTCATGTCTCTTGTAGGGCAACAATATGAGCCCAAATTAGACATGCATGATCCTACATACTGTCATGGAACTCAATTCATAGCTTCATTAAAGTGTCCTGTAACAGTTTCATACAATATGTCTTTTCATGACATAGACTGACCAGGTGAATCCAGGTGAAAGCTATGATCCCTTATTGATGTCACTTGGTAAATCCACTTCAATAAGTATAGATGAAGGGGAGGACACAGGTTAAAGAAGGATTTATAAGCCTTGAGACAATTGAGCCACGGATTGTGTATGTGTGCCAGTCAGAGAGTGCCTTTGAACAGGGTATGGTAGTAGGTGCCAGGTGCACCGGTTTATGTCAAGAACTGCAACCCTGCTGGGTTTTTCACACTCAACAGTTTCCCTTGTGTATCAAGAATGGTCCACCACCCAAAGGACATCCAGCCAACTTTGTAGGAAACATTGGAGTCAACATGGGCCAGTATCCCTGTGGAACGCTTTTGACACCTTGTAGAGTCCATGTCCGGACGAATTTAGGCAGTTCTGAGGGCAGAAGTGTGTGTGTGGGGGGGCGACTCAATATTAGGAAGGTGATCGAAATGTTTGATATACTCAGTGTACATTCCATGCTGCTTTTTTAGATTACATTCCTGCATCACAAGAGCCAGTGTTGAGTCGCAGCGCCCCCTGTCTGTGGAGTGAACTCAGTGTCCTGAACTCCAATGGCATAGTGTGTGGACTGGCATGGGATGTGTACTTGTAGGTCAGAGTGTCATAGTAATGGTACTTGACTGGTTTCCCCTGTGAATCCTGAGGGAAAGGCCAGAAGCCATACAGATGGATCTCCTCACAGAAGCGAGTGGCCATGGTATACATCAGCAGACCAGTAGTGGGTCTCTTGATCTGGACATTGTTAGTCAGCCAATACCTGATGAGGAAGAATGAAGAGGGAGAGTAAACAATCAAATGGTCCTTCAAGGCACCCAAGAGACTTGACATCTAAGAAAGAAATCTCAGATGTCTTAAGAAAAATGTATACAAATCTTAAGAATGTTTGTTTTAGGCTTGAGCTATTTATCAGTGAGTGTTCAATGTTTTCCTTAATATCTGAACATTTTTCTATAGAATCTATTGAACTAGCATACACTTGTAAACACACCACGACCCTATTGAATAAGCCCAAACAATAAGTGCCATTCCCTCCCTATGTGGTGGCTTTCACTTAGATCTCTGGCTGGATACATGCTTCCTGTTTGGTCCTGTCCGGGGGTATCATTGGATGGGGCCACAGTGTCACCTGACCCCTCCTGTCTCAGACTCCAGTATTTATGCTGCAGTAGTTTGTGTCGGGGGGGGCTAGGGTCAGTTTGTTATATCTGTAGTACTTCTCCTGTCTTATACGGTGTCCTGTGTGAATTTAAGTATGCTCTCTCTAATTCTCTCTTTCTCTCTCTCGGAGGACCTGAGCCCTAGGACCATGCCTCAGGACTACTTGGCATGATTACTCCTTGCTGTCCCCAGTCCACCTGGCCGTGATGCTGCTCCAGTTTCAACTGTTCTGCCTGTAATTATTATTATTTGACCATGCTGGTAATTTATGAACATTTGAACATCTTGGCCATGTTCCGTTATAATCTCCACCCAGCACAGCCAGAAGAGGACTGGCCACCCCTCATAGCCTGGTTCCTCTCTAGGTTTCTTCCTAGGTTTTGGCCTTTCTAGGGAGTTTTTCCTAGCCACCATGCTTCTACACCTGCATTGCTTGCTGTTTGGGGTTTTAGGCTGGTTTTCAGCACTTTGAGATATCAGCTGATGTACGAAGGGCTATATAAATACATTTGATTTGATTTGATTTATGAGCCAGTGGACTTGAGTAGAGGAGCTGAATTGTGATAAGACATTGGGTCTGGGGCCGCAAGTAACAAAGCAAGGTCCATCTGGTCCTCTCACTCATAGTCTGTCCCACCAGGACCTATAGATACTCTCCTAGCAGTAGACTCTCTGGACTAGCAGGTCAATGGGGAAGCGAAATTATGATATATTTAAAGGGCATCTAGTAGTCAGAGAAGCAGAAGCCCAGGGGAAAGTATTCAGTTTGGCATAATGAGCATTTATCAAAAACCAGTATTGCTAAAATGTCATAGACATGCACTGCATTTGATTAGCGTTTTCCCTGCATTTCAAAACTTTTATTGCCCTTTCAGAGAAGATTGCAGGCTTTTTGCCTAACTATACTACAGAAAATACTAGTCCTGCTGTCCCTATCTAACTGTCCTCCGTCTAACTGTCCTCCTTCTGCAAATCCAACAGCAGACAGAGAGGCCAGCAGCAGTAAGCGGCAGTAAGTTGGTCACCAACGGCCTTTAGAGTAAGTGTAATGCTGTGTTTAAAAATAGCAGGGGACCTGTGAACTGCTGCTAGATTAGTGCATGTATATACTGTACTCGATACCATCTACTGTATGCTGCTCTGTACCATCACTCATTCATATATCCTTATGTACATGTTCCTTATCCCCTTACACTGTGTATAAGACAGTAGTTTTGGAATTGTTAGTTAGATTACTTGTTGGTTATCACTGCATTGTCGGAACTAGAAGCACAAGCATTTCGCTACACTCGCATTTAACATCTGCTAACCATGTGTATGTGACAAATACAATTTGATTTGATTTGATTTGCAGTGTCACAAAGAGCACACGTGTTCCCTCCTTGTCTTACCCTCTGACAGCATGGAGAAGGCGCAGTGAGGGGAAGGCGGTGTGCACATCCACCGTGTGCAGCAGGATGAGACGGATTGCCCACTCCACCCTCTCCTCTCCTCCCTTGGCCATGAAGGCTGGGATCCACAGCACGCTGCCGCTGAGGCCCCGGAGCCGCTGCAGGAAGCGCTCCCTCCACTGCTCACTGGCCAGGTCATGGAAGGCCCGCTGCACCACCGATGGGTTCATGGTCACCAGGTTGGTGCGCCGCCCCACATCCCCAGCATACTCTTCCACTGGCGCCAGGTTACATCTGCAAAGAGACATGCATATAAATTATTATGCTATCACTTCATCCTTTTGATTAGTCTGCCAGAAATATTGAGGTCAATACCCAGAAGTTATAAATTGTCCATATCCTACTGTCCTCCAGAAGCTCTAAACACCACATACACTCATTTGGGTAGCTCAGACATTGTTCAACCTGAATTAGGCACATAATCAGTCAGCTAAGAATAATCCCATACCAAACACACCTTGATCAGGGTTGAAAACCTTAATTAATGTATTCCATGTGTCATGCAGCTGTGTATTGGTATGGCGTTCACAGAAAGTTATTTGATTGACCTCAGTAAAAATGATTACTAAACAGTGCCAATGCACAGAGAGATAATGATCTAAAATGGAAAAAAGTGTCCTATATCTATGAAAGTAGAATGTGAGGCTACTGTGTGAGAGCCAGAGGTGGGTGGAGCTGAGCACTGCTGTGAGTAGAGGGATTATCTCCCTGCCTGAATACCTCAGCAAATCCCTCATCACTCCCTCCCTGCTAACTGCCCTTGCTAAACCATGTCTTTCTCTGCCAATTTATCCTGACCTGTCTTGCAATTTCCACTTTGATCTGACACTCCTGCAGCAAGGGTGTTGGGGATTTACTCTTCCACCATATACAGTGCCTTCGGGAAGTATTCATACCCCTTGACCTTTTCCATATTTTTTCTTTTACATTACAGCCTTATTCTAAAATGGATTTTAAAAAACGTAACTCAAATCTAGACACAATACCCCATAGTGACAAAGCGAAAACAGGTTTTTAGAAATGTTTGCAAATTTATAAAAAACACGAAACAGAAATACCTTATTTACATAAGAATTCAGACCCTTTGCTATGAGACTCGAAATTGAGCTCAGGTCAAATCAAATCAAATCCACATAAACGTGGTTAGCAGATGTTAATGTGAGTGTAGTGAAATGCATGTGCTTCTAGTTCCGACAGTGTAGTAATATCTAACAAGTAATCTAACAACTTCACAACAACTACCCAATACACACAAATCTATGTAAGTAAAGGGATGGAATAAGAACACGTACATATAAATATATGGATGAGTGAAGACCGAGCAGCATAGGCAAGATGCTGATGGTACAGAATAGATGGTACAGAATACAGTATATACATATGAGATATATAAAAATTAATAAAGTGGAATTTTAAAAGTGACGAGTGATCCACTTATTAAAGTGGCCAATGATTTCAAGTCTGTATGTAGGCAGCAGTCTCTCTGTGTCAGTGATGGCTGCTTAAGACAGAAGCTGTTATTCAGTCTCTCGGTCCCAGCTTTGATGCACCTGTACTGCAGGGTGAACAGGCTGTGAACAGGCTGTGGCTCGTCTGGTTGATGTCCTTGATTATCTTTTTGGCCTTCCTGTGACATCGGGACTGTAGGTGTCCTGGAGGACAGGTTTTTTGCCTCCGGTTGTGGGCGGTGCAGTTTCCTTATCACCAGGCGGTGATACAGCCCAACAGGATGATCTCAATTATGCATCTGTAAAATGTTTGTCAGGGTTTTAGGGGCCAAGACAAATTTCTTCAGCCTCCTGAGGTTGAAGAAGCGCTGTTACACTTTCTTCACCAAACTGTCTGTATGGGTGGACCATTTCAGTTTGTCCGTGATGTGTATGCCGAGGAACTTAAAACTTTCCACCTTCTCCACTGCTGTCCCGTCGATGTGGATAGGAGGGTGCTCCCTCATCATCTCCTTTGTTTTGTTGACATTGAGTGAGTGGTTGTTTTCCTGACACCACACTCCGAGTGCCCTCACCTCCTCCCTGTAGGCTGTCTCGTCGTTGTTGGTAATCAAGCCCACTACTGTTGTGTCGTCTGCAAACTTGATGATTGAGTTGGAGGCGGGCATGGCCACACAGTCATGGGAGGGTTAAAACCTTTTTGGGATAGGGGGCAGCATTTTCACTTTTGGATGAATAGTGTGCCCAGAGTGAACTGCTTCCTACTCTGTCCCAGATGCTAATATATGCATATTATTATTGGTATTGGATAGAAAACACTCTGAATTTTCTAAAACTGTTTGAATTATGTCTGTGTGTATAACATAACTCATATGGCAGGCGAAAACCTGAGAAGAATCCAACCAGGAAGTGGGAAATCTGAGGTTTGTAGTTTTCTAAACTTGGCCTACCTAATACACCGTGTCTATGGGGTAAAGTTGCACTTCCTGAGGCTTCCACTAGATGTCAACCGTCTTTAGAAACTTGTTTCAGGCTTCTGGTACAAAGGAGGGGGATATGGGAGCTGAATGAGTCATGGGTCTGGAGAGTGTATCAGGCTCGTGACGCGCGGTCCCGAGAGAGTTAGCTCTCGTTCCAGTGCTTTTCTACAGACAATGTAGTTCTCCGGTTGGAACCTTATTGATGATTTATGTTAAAAACATCCTAGAGATTGATTACATACATCGTTTAACTTGTTTCTACGACCTGTAATGGAACTTTTCGAGTTTTTGTCTGGACGTAGTGCTCGCGCCTCACGAAGATGGATTACTGGGCTGAACACGCTAACAAGTGGCTATTTGGACATAAATTATGGACTTTATGGAACTTTATGGAACAAATCAGTCATTTATTGTCAAACTTGGATTCCCGGGAGTGCCTTCTGATGAAGATCATCAAAGGTAAGTGAATATTTACTTCTGTTGACTCCAACATGGTGGATATTTCTTTGGCTGGATTGGGTTCTGAGCGTCGTACTCAGATTATGCCTCTTCCATAAAGTTGTTTTGAAATTTGACACCGCGGTTGCATTAAGGAGAAGTCTATCTTTAATTCTGTGAATAACACTTGTATCTTTATCAATGTTTATTATGAGTATTTATGCAAAATCACCGGATGTTTTGGAATCAAAACATTACTGCACGTAATGCGCCAATGTAAACTGAGATTTTTGGATATAAATATGCACATTATCGAAAAAAACATACATGTATTGTGTAACATAATGTCCTATGAGGGTCATCTGATTAAGATCATCAAAGGTTAGTCATTAATTTGATCTATATTTCTGCTTTTTGTGACTCCTCTCTTTGGCTGGAAAAATGGCTGTGTGTGTTTTTGTGACTTGGCTCTGACCTAACATAATCATATGTTGTGCTTTCGCTGTAAAGGCTTTTTGAAATCGGATCCAATGGGTAGATTAACTTCTTCGATATAGGGGGCGCTATTTTAATTTTTGGATGAAAAACATTCCCGTTATAAACAAGATATTTTGTCACGAAAAGATGCTCGACTATGCATATAATTGACAGCTTTTGAAAGAAAACACTCTGACGTTTCCAAAACTGAAAAGATATTGTCTGTGAGTGCCACAGAACTGATGTTACATAAAAAAAACAGATAAAAATACAATCAGGAAGTGCCGCATTTTTTGAAACCGCCTCATGGCAACGACTCCTTATATGGCTGTGGAGGAGCTAGGAGTCAGCTTACCCTTTCCACGTTTTCCCCAAGGTGTCTGCAGCATTGTGACGTATTTGTAGGCATATCATTGGAAGATTGACCCTAAGAAACTACATTTACCAGGTGGTCGCTTGGTGTCCTCCGTTGCAATTATTGCGTAATCTCCAGCTGCAAGTACTTTTCCGTTTGCTACTGAGGAGAAACCCAACTGCCACGAAGGATTTATCATCGAATAGATATGTGAAAAACACCTTGAGGATGATTCTAAACAACGTTTGCCATGTTTCTGTCGATATTATGGAGTTAATTTGGAAAAAAAGTTTGGCGTTGTAGTGAATGAATTTTAGTTTTTTTTTCTTAGCCAAAAGTGATGAACAAAACGGAGCGATTTCTCCTACACAAATAATATTTTTGGAAAAATGAACATTTGCTATCTAACTGAGAGTCTCCTCATTGAAAACATCCGAAGTTCTTCAAAGGTAAATTATTTTATTTGAATGCTTTTCTTGTTTTTGTGAAAATGTTGCCTGCTGAATGCTAGGCTTAATGCTATGCTAGCTATCAATACTCTTACACAAATGCTTGTGTAGCTATGGTTGAAAAGCATTTTTTGAAAATCTGAGATGACAGCGTTGTTAACAAAAGGCTAAGCTTGTGAGCCAATATATTTATTTCATTTAATTTGCGATTTTCATGAATAGTTAACGTTGCGTTATGGTAATGAGCTTGAGGCTATAATTACGCTCCCGGATACGGGATTGCTCGTCACAACAGGTTAAGGGCTTGTAAGTAAGCCTTTCACTTTAAGGTCTACTACACCTGTTGTATTTGGCACATGTGATAAATGCATTTTTATTTTTTTATTTGATAGGTAATTTGGACTTGTGGTTTCACTTAATTCTGCATACTGGGCAATGATTCCCGATTCCCATTAATTAGTTCAGATACCTCTCTCTTCATCATAATCACAATGCCTTGCCGTACTGGCGACACAGTAAGGCAAACTGGATCTCTTCCCCCTGTAACATTACAATTCATAGTCGTACTTTGTTGTTACTGACAGATAAACCGGTGAGTAGCAATAAATAACCTACTCCCAGAAACCATTTGCTGACACACTCGCACAGAGCAGCACTGACGGATGGTTTCAGACAGACATTCTCCCCTGGTACATGAGTGTAGCAGTCGTAGGAACTAACGGCAGTGCTTCTCTAAAGCACCTCATTAAATTTTGGGTAGACAGCAGTAGCTTTTTAAAATATCACATTTACCCAGAAGGAATTTAATTGCTGCTCATTTCTAAAAGTCTGTAAATCATCAAACAAACTTGAAGGTCAAAAAAGTAGCGGGTATTTCAAAGGTGTGGACAATGCGTGTTCTAGCTCAGTGGCATTTATTCCTCAAGGTGAAGTATTTGTTCAATCCAAGGGACTGTGCTTACATAACAGTTAGATGAGTATAAAGATGAATAGTGCTTTTATAGAGAGAGACTCATTACTATCCTGAATATTTCACTGAAAATACAGCAAAAAATTCATAATTCCCTTTTATACGAGAAGATTGCTTAATTAAACAGAGATGCCTTAACGCACTACTGAAAATCACCTGTATCAATTCAATTTATGGAATAGCTGTTATGGGAACCTCACCTGATTACAAAGTCATGAGAGTCTATCTCTGGCCCACAGCTGCTATTGAGTAGGATCCCAGAGTTCCCTACGATGGCACAGCTTCTGTGGTGCTGGTTCTTCATGGGGGATGCGGTGGGTAGCAACTGGTACAGGTTCTCTGAGATGTTGGTAGTGCTCTGACGGTCAAAGACGTAGTGGATGACATCTCCAGGTTTCAATGTGCCCTTCAGAATAGAGATGTCCCTCTCTGGGTCAAAGAACCCCAGGATGTTCTTCCTATAGAAGAAAGAGGTCATCCATGAAGGAATACCCAGCTTATGGGAGTGTGAGACCTAAAAGAGACCAATGCAGAAGAGGATTGTAATTCCTACCTGATGAGGCTGGAGAGGGTTCTGTTGAAGGTCCAGTTATCTGAAGGGAGCCTGGTGGCATTCTTCAAGCCTGAAGGAGAAGCAGGACTCTTTTCCTCCCCTTCATTCCCTAAAGGTGTGGGATTGGCTTTCACTGCTACATTTCTACAATAGGACAGCGAGGCATCCATTAGAAATTAAAGGCAACATGACTTTGATACATGTGACATAAGAACTCAAATCATCACTTGAAAAAGCAGTGTGAATGAACAACGATGTCATGTGTGTAAAGCTATCCAATGTGTAATGAAAGCCAGTCAATTTCACGCCTGTGATACTTATTTTCAAACCCCAGGGAAGTTCTATTTGTCTATCACTTGCACACCTGAGAATGTACATCAATTGGGTGATGTATTAATAATTTAAATTAGATACACACAATTCTGTAATCCACTGCTGATATGTTCATGTGTATTAAGTCGGTTAATTATTTGACAAGTCTGCAAGCATAATATCTCAAAGGGGAAAGCAAATAAAAGGTTAGAATAACAGAATTGATGAGTATTATAAAACCAGAAGGCAATGGAAGAAGGAGCAGGTCAGCCTGACAAACCTGTTGAGCTTGGGGATGAGGCTGTGCAAGTACAATGTTCTGGAACCTCCAATATTCCTAGACAAACGAAAAAGTTATTTTAGCCACTATCAGAATAATTCATCATATGATTTTTAGATGAATGGAATCGTGCAGAACATGACGTGTGAGGGGCAAGAGGTGGTTTAATCAAATTCCAGGCATCACATATAATTCAGGCTGTCAGAATATCCATGGCTATGCTCTTAATGTGTATTCAGATGAGCAGTAGGCTCATCACATTGACATGAACGTGAAAGAGAAGAGCATGCATCAAAACGCAGTCAGACTGTGAAACAGACCTGTTGTTGGTGTAACACTGATCCATGAGTGCTGAAAGCCATTCATGTCGTTAAAGAAGCATGTGAGAAAAATGTGTCATATGATCCCTGGTAGAGCTAGGTACCTCAATGTCTCAGGTATCTTAAGTATACACCTGAGGGGTTTAACATGACACACCAAATGATCTACCAATCTGACTGTTACCGGTGCGTGTGAGAAGAATACGACCAATTAATCAGAATGGCCGATTAATTAGGGCCGATTTCAAGTTTTCATAACAATCGGAAATCGGTATTTTTGGACACTGATTTGGCCGATTTTCTTTTAATCTAGGCAAGTCAGTTAAGAACACATTCTTATTTTCAATGAGGGCCTAGGAACAGTGGGTTAACTGCCTGTTCAGGGGCAGAACGACAGATTTTTACCTTGTCAGCTCCGGGATTCAATCTTGCAACCTTACATTTAATTAGTCCAACGCTCTAACCACCTGACTCTCATTGCACTCCACGAGGAGACTGCCTGTTACGCGAATGCAATAAGAAGCCAAGGTAAGTTGCTAGCTAGCATTAAACTTATCTTCTAAAAAACAATCAATCAATCATAATCACTAGTTAACTACACATGGTTAATGATATTACTAGTTTATCTAGCGTGTCTTGCGTTGCATATAATTGATGCAACGCAGGGGGATGATTTAACAAAGCACATTTGCAAAAAAGCGCAATCGTTGCACGACTGAACCAAACCATAAACACCAATTGTCACGCCTTGGTCATTGTATTTTGTGTTTTTGTTATATTTTTGGGTAGGCCAGGGTGTGACATGGGTTTATATGTTGTATTCGTATTGGGGTTTGTATCATTTGGGATTGCGGCTGATTAGGGGTGTGTCTAGTTAGGCTTGGCTGCCTGGGGCGATTCTCAATCAGAGTCAGGTGCTTGTCGTTGTCTCTGATTGAGAACCGTATATTTAGACAGCCTGACTTTCGCGTTGTAATTTGTGGGTGTTTGTTCCTGTCTCTGTGTAGTGTTCACCAGATAGGCTGTAATAGGTTTCACGTTCCGTTTGTTGTTTTTGTTTTCATTCAGTTATTTCATGTACCGCGATTATTTTCATTAAAGTCATGAGTAACCTACACGCTGCATTTGGTCTGACTCTCTTCATACAACAGACGAACGATCCTACAGAAACACCCACTACTCACAGACCGAGCAGCGTGTGAACTGGCAGGATCTAACGGAGGACGTTATGGACAGCAGAAGCATGGAGTATACTACGTGGGAAGAAATTGACAGGTGGGCGGCCGACCCAGAGAGAGTGCAGGCGCCCGCCTGGGATTCCCTACAGCAATGCGAAGAGGGCTATAGACGTATGGAGTCAAAAAGGAAAGCACGGCTATACAGAGCGAAAACCGAAAGTAACGGGGGAAAGCGCAGAGAGAGAGTGGTTGAGTCAGGAGTCAGACCTGAGCCTACTCTCCCTGTTAATTGTGAGGAGCAGCAATATGAGGACTTCTGGTCATGGGAGGAGGAATTAGACGGAAAAGGACCCTGGGCGCAGCCGGGACAATATCGCCTTCCCAAGGAGGAAATAGAAGCAGCTAAAGCGGAGAGGCGCAGGTATGAGGAAGCAGCACGCGACGCGGTTGGAAACCGGAAAGTCACCCCAAAAAAATTTTGGGGGGGAAGGCTAGAAGGGAGAATAGTTATGCCAGGTAGGAGACCTGCGCATACTCCCTGTGCTCACCGTTGGGCTAGAGAGACCGGGCAGGCACCGTGTTATGCTATGGAGCACACGGTGTTTCCAGTGCGGGTGCAGAGCCAACTGCGGCACATACCAGCCCTTCCTATGGGCCGGGCTAGAGTGGGCATCGAGCCAGGTAAGCTTGGGCAGGCTCGGTGCTCAAGAGCTCCAGTGCGCCTGCACGGTCCGGTCTATCCAGAGCCACCTCTACACACCAGTCCTCCGGTAGCAGCTCCCCGCACCAGGCTTCCTGTGCGTGTCCTAGATCCAGTACCACCAGTTCCAGCACCACACACCAGGCCTCCAGTGCGCCTCGCCTGTTCAGCGCAGCCAGAGCTTTTCTCCTCTCCTGCGCTGCGGGAGTCTCCCGCCTGTTTAGCGCAGCCAGAGCTTTTCTCCTCTCCTGCGCTGTTGGAGTCTCCCGCCTGTTTAGCGCAGCCAGAGCCTTTCTCCTCTCCTGCGCTGCCGGAGTCTCCAGTCTGCCCAGCTCCGCCAGTGCTTCCAGTCTGCCCAGCGCGGCCAGTGCTCCCAGTCTGCCCAGCGCGGCCAGTGCTCCCAGTCTGCCCAGCGCGGCCAGTGCTCCCAGTCTGCCCAGCTCCGCCAGTGCTCCCAGTCTGCCCAGTGCCGCCAGTCGGCCCAGCGTCGCCAGTCTGCCAGGATCCGCCAGAAGTTCCAGATCTGCCCGACAACCAGTCTCTTCCAGATCTGCCCGACAACCAGTCTCTTCCAGATCTGCCCGACAACTGGTCTCTTCCAGATCTGCTCGACAACCGGTCTCTTCGAGTTCCACCAGCCAGCCAGGATTTACCGGAGCCTACTATCTGCCTGAGCTTCCTCTCAGTACTGAGCTTCCTCTCAGTACTGGGCTTCCTCTCAGTACCGGGTTTCCCCTCAGTACCGGGCTTCCCCTCAGTACCGGGCTTCCCCTCAGTACCGGGCTGCTTCGGTCCCGAGCTGCCCCTCTGTCCCGAGCTGCCCCTCAGTCCCGAGCTGCCCCTCCGTCCCGAGCTGCCCCTCTGTCCCGAGCTGCCCCTCAGTTATGTGGGGATCAGGGTGAGGACTATTAGGCCATGGTCGGCGGAGAAGGTGGATTATCCCAGGACGCGAAGGGGAGGAAATAGGACATTAATGGAGTGGGGTTCACGTCCCGAGCCAGAACCGCCACCATGGACAGACGCCCACCCGGACCCTCCCTATGCTCTTGAGGTGCGTCCGGGAGTCCGCACCTTAGGGGGGAGGTTCTTTCACGCCTTGGTCATTGTATTTTGTGTTTTTGTTATATGTTTGGGTAGGCCAGGGTGTGACATGGGTTTATATGTTGTATTCGTATTGGGGTCTGTATTATTTGGGATTGCGGCTGATTAGGGGTGTGTCTAGTTAGGCTTGGCTGCCTGGGGCGATTCTCAATCAGAGTCAGGTGCTTGTCGTTGTCTCTGATTGAGAACCGTATTTACACAGCCTGACTTTCGCGTTGTAATTTGTGGGTGTTTGTTCCTGTCTCTGTGTAGAGTTCACCAGATAGGCTGTAATAGGTTTCACGTTCCGTTTGTTGTTTTTGTTTTCATTCAGTTATTTCATGTACCGCCATTATTTTCATTAAAGTCATGAGTAACCTACACGCTGACTCTCTTCGGTCTGACTCTCTTCATACAACAGACAAACGACGTTACACCAATGCCTTTCTTAAAATCAATACACAGAAGTACATATTTTTAAACCTGCATATTTAGCTAAAAGAAATCCAGGTTAGCAGGCAATATTAACCAGGTGATATTGTGTCACTTCTCTTGCATTCATTGCACGCAGAGTCAGGGTATATGCAACAGTTTGGGCCACCTGGCTCATTGCGAACTAATTTGCCAGAATTTTACGTAATTATGACATAACATTGAAGGTTGTGCAATGTAACAACAATATTTAGACTTATGGATGCCACCCATTAGATAACATACCGAACAGTTCCATATTTCACTGAAATAACAAATGTTTTGTTTTCGAAATGATAGTTTCCGGATTCTACCATATTAATGACGAAAGGCTCGTATTACTGTGTGTTATTATGTTATAATTAAGTCTATGATTTGATATTTGATAGAGCAGTCAGACTGAGCGGTGGTAGGCAACAGCAGGCTCGTAAGCATTCATTCAAACAGCACTTTAGTGTGTTTTGCCAGCAGCTCTTCCCTGTGCTTCAAGGATTGCACTGTTTATGACTTCAAGCCTATCAACTCCCGAGATGTGAAATGGCTAGCTAGTTCGCGGGTGCGGTCTAATAGCGTTTCAAACGTCACTCGCTCTGAGACTTGGAGTAGTTGTTCCCCTTGCTCTGCATGGGTAACGATGCTTCGAGGGTGGCTGTTGTCGATGTGTTCCTGGTTCGAGCCCAGGTAGGGGCGAGGAGAGGGACAGATGTTATACTGTTACACTGGCAATACTAAAGTGCCTGTAAGAACATCCAATAGTCAAATGTATATGAAATACAAATGGTGTAGAGAGAAATAGTCCTATAAATACTATAACTACAATTTAAAACCTCTTACCTTGGAATATTGAAGTCTCAGGTTAAAAGGAACCACCAGCTTTTATATGTTCTCATGTTCTGAGCACGGAACTTAAATGTTAGCTTTTTTACATGGCACATATTGCACTTTTACTTTCTTCTCACTTTGTTTTTGCATTATTTAAACCAAATTGAACATATTTCATTATCTATTTGAGGCTAAATGGATTTATTTTTATTGATGTATTATATTAAGTTAAAATAAGTGTTCATTCAGTATTGTTGTAATTGTCATCATTACAAATAAATAAATAAAAATCGGATGATTAATCGGTATTGGCATGTTTGGTCCTCCAATAATCGGTATCGGCGTTGAAAACTCATAATCGGTCGACCTCTACTTGTGAGTCTGGATAGAGTTGTAGTTGGTCAACATTGCTTAAACATCCTCTATAAATCTTGTATAGATCAACCCTGAATGATATACAATCTGTACACTATGAGCAGCATGGACTACTGCTCAAGACATTGACCATTATTGCCTTTTATGACAGCAACATCAATGTATTAAAGAAAAGACGATTAAGTCGGCTAACATATCTTCTACAAAGTCCCAACTCTCATGGGGTTTATAAAACCATAAAGCTCCAGAAATTAAATTAGAGCAAACATACAGTACTCTAATAGTACGACTCCATTATGTGCAAAAGGATGTTGCAAATTGAGTGTGTCTCAATTAAGTATGTACAATTACATCTTGAGTCAGTTATTACAGAGGCAAGTAGAATCACTAATATGCCAGGCAGCAGACAAGGAGCCAGGAGCATTCAGTCTGCTCAAATGAAGGTGTCAGGCCTAGCTGTGCTATCTAGGGAGCAACAAAACTCTTCTATTGTTCTTGGAGGGGAGAGATGTTCCAATATCGGAAAGCTCCTTCATGAAACAAACGGTTGTAATTAATATGTTATTACTCTGTAATTACCACATACATATGATTATTATTATTATTATTTGTAATAAATACCAGGTCATCTCTGTACTGTAAAATAAAGTGCTACAGTACCAACTGTTCCAGGTACTTAACATTTACAGCCACAAGAAGCTTGATTCTTGTTCTATCAGAAGGCAGAACTGTATCTTCCAAGCTTCAAGAGTTGTATCTGTGTAAGATAGAAGAGTCTTCTGATGCAGGGCTCAGAAGATAGCAAAGGTAATCTGCCTAAATGATTACCGCCCCGTAGCACTCACATCAGTAGCCACAAAAGGTGTTGAAAGGCTGGTCATTGCTCACATCAACACTATCATCCTGGAAACCCTAGACCCACTCCAATTGGCATATCGCCCCAACAGAACCAAAAATGATGCAATCTCAATCACACTCCATACTGCCCCATCCCATCTGGACAAAATAACACCTATGTGACAATGCTGTTCACTGACTACAGCTCAGCATTCAACACCAGTGCCCACAAAGCTCATCACCAAGCTAAGGACCCTGGGAGTAAACACCTCCCTCTGCAACTGGATACTGGACATCCTGACGAGCCGCCCCTAGGTGGTAAGGGTAGGCAACAACACATCTGCCATGCTGATCCTCAACACTGGGGCCCCTCAAGGGTGCGTGCTTAGTCCCCTCCTATACTCCCTGTTCACCCACGACGGCATGGCCAAACACGGCTCAAACACAATCAGTGGTAGGCCTGATCACCGACAACGTCGAGACAGCCTATAGGGAGGAGGTCTGAGACCTGGCAGTGAGGTAAGACAAAGGAGCTGATTGTGGACTACAGGAAAAGATGGGCTGAACAGGCCTCCATTAACATCGAGGGGACTGTAGTAGAGTGGGTCAAGACTTTTAATTTCCTTGGTTTCCACATCACCAACTAACTATCATGGTGCAAACACACCAAGACAGTTGTGAAGAGGGCACCACAAATACAATATTTTCTCCTCAGGAGACTGAAAAGATTTGGCATGGGTCCCCAGATCCTCAAAAAGTTCTACATCTGCACCATCGAGAGCATCCTGAACGTTTGCATCACCGCCTAGTACATCCATATCCATCTTCTATCCACACATCCGCTCGGCATCCGACCGTAAGACAGTACAGAGGGTAGTGCGTATGGTCCAGTACATCACTTGGGCCATGCTTCCTGCCATCCAGGACCTATATACTAGGTGGTGTCAGAAGAAGGCCCAAAAAATTGTCAAAGACCCCAGTCACCTAAGTCATAGACTGTTCTCTCTGCTACCGCACGGCAAGCGGTACCGGAGTGCCAAGTCTATGACCAAAATGCTCCTTAACAGTTTCTACCTACATTTACATTTACATTTAAGTCATTTAGCAGACGCTCTTATCCAGAGCGACTTACAAATTGGTGCATTCACCTTATGACATCCTCTAAGCCATATGACTGCTGTTAATCAAATGGCCACCCGGACTATTTACATTGACATCCCCCCCACCCATTGTTTTCACACTGCTGCTCCTCGCTGTTTATTGTCTATGCACGGTTGTTTTGCCCATACCTGCATGTACAAACTGCCTTGACTGGCCCGTGACCCTGCACATTGACTCAGTGCCGGTGCCCCCTGTTAATAGCCTCGTTATTGTTATTTTATCGTGGTACTTTTTATTTTATTTTTTACTTTAGTTTATTTAGTAAATATAACTCTATTTCTTGAACTGCATTGTTGGTTAAGGGCTGGTTAATCATTTCACGTTAAGGTCTACACCTGTTGTATTCGGCACGTGACAAATACAAATTGATTTGATTTGAAAGGGAACTGTTCATTTTGTCTCCAGTCTGTTGCTCTCAGTAACAAATCAAACAGTAATCTTCTATCCACACATCCACCCACCAAACAGCCCTGTATACCATAACATGACTGGAGCTGGAGTGCACACAGGATACACTGAAGTGTTGAACAAAACCAGGGTTTGATGTGGAAAGCAAAATGGGCTTCCAAGTCTTGGGCTGGTTCCTTTTGATACAATGGTCTGGTCTATTGTGATAGTATGTCTTCTAAAATAGTGACTATACAGTTTTTATTATGAAAGAGCAATACAATTTGAGCAAAACCCAGTTGACACAGCTGTTAGAGAGTTCAGTATTATGCAGTGAAGAGAGTTAACAGTGTAGAGTTAGACCTGAAACTATCTGATTACCAGTCCATTCTCTCTATACTATGTAGCCTACTTTTGATCCCATGTGTTAGGACTCCCCTAGTTTTGTAGCAATTATTCCATCCATGCACCCCATAAGTAAAGTGCCAAGATTACACACGCACGCACGCACGCACGCACGCACGCACGCACGCACGCACGCACGCACGCACGCACGCACGCACGCACGCACGCACACACACACACACACACACACACACACACACACACACACACACACACACACACACACACACACACACACACACACACACACACACACACACACACACACAGGATCTGAAGGTAGTCTTTCAAGATACTGGAGCCTACTATATAATGCATGGAGGCTACACTGCAGACAAATTGGTCTTTGTAGATCCAGGTCTAGAGCGTCTGTTGAACATCTGTCGTCAATTGCATTAGGCTATTATACTGGGATATCACAAAGGTATAGCTAGGGTGAAAGGTTTGATTAAAAATGCAAGATGTACAGTAAAGAAATAGGAGTAGAATGTGTCAACAAATGGACAGCGGTTTGTAACATTGAAATGGACACAATTGAAGAGTTCATTTCCAAAACGTTATATCCCTCAATTCTTCACATTTGTGTTTTTTCATCAGACATTATTGCTTATGGGTACCGTCATGTGTGTGTGTAAAATATTACTGTTCTCAGATTTTTTATTCATAGAATTTAAATGTGTATAATTGTATTTTTTGTTGTTGCAAAAGGCTATATATCCATTGTTTAGCTAACATGGTCCAAGCACATCAAGACCTATTCCACCTCAGGAGACTGAAAAGATTTGGCATGGATCCTCAAAAGGTTTTACAGCTGCAGCATCGAGAGCATCCTGACGGGTTGCATCACTGCCTGGTGAGATCTTACAGGAAAAGAACGCACATGGGTGGACCTTCTGATCAGAGGAAGAATGTTGAGACAGAACAGCACCACCCCGGTGTCAGAGGCGTCCACCTCCACGATGAACTGGAGTCCTGGCTCGGGTTGAGTAAGGTCCAGAGCAGAGGTGAAGCAAAGCTTGAGTTCCAGGAATGCTGCCTCTTCCTCAGGAGTCCAGTGGAACAGAGTGGAGGTGGAGGTGAGAGGTGCAGCTAAATGGCTGTAGTTGTGGATGAAACGTCTGTAAAAATGTGCAAACCCCAGGAAATGCTGTAGCTGCTTCAGGTTGGGGGGGCGCAAGCCACTCTGTGACTGCCAAGACCTTGGCAGGGTCTATACGTAACTGTCTCTGTGCAATAATATAACCCAGGAAAGACTATGAGGCAGCATGGAACACACATTTTCAGCTTTAACAAAAAGCTTATTCTCCAACAGCGGTTGAAGAACTTGGCTAGTGTTGCTGGTGAGCCTCAGGATCCTTGTTTGTCATCTAAATATAGACATAAACGAAGTGCCCAATCACGTCCCTCAGCACGATTGACTAGGTTCTGGAAAACAGCAGAGGCGTTAGTCAGACCAAAAGGCATGACCAAATACTCAAAGTGACTCAAAGTGACCCAGTGGTGTGTTGAATGCAGTCTTCCACTCGTCCCCCTCTCTCATGCGGATAAGGTGGTAGGCATTCCGGAGGTCGAGTTTGGAAAACACTGCAGCACTATGGAGGGGAGCAAAATCAGAGCTGATGAGGGGCAAGGGGCACTTGTTCTTTACTGTGATATTATTTAGCCCACGGAAGTCTATGCACGGCCTCAGGGACCCATCCTTCTTCTTCACAAAGAAAAACCCAGCACCCACCGGGGGAGGATGATGGCTTGATAAGTCCTGCAGCCAGAGAATCCTGGATGATTTCAAGGTTTTACTGCTAACCTACAAAGCATTACATGGGCTTGCTCCTACCTATCTCTCTGATTTGGTCCTGCCGTACATAACTACACGTACGCTACGGTCACAAGACGCAGGCCTCCTAATTGTCCCTAGAATTTCTAAGCAAACAGCTGGAGGCAGGGCTTTCTCCTATAGAGCTCCATTTTTATGGAACGGTCTGCCTACCCATGTCAGAGACGCAAACTCAGTCTCAACCTTTAAGTCTTTACTGAAGACTCATCTCTTCAGTGGGTCATATGATTGAGTGTAGTCTGGCCCAGGAGTGGGAAGGTGAACGGAAAGGCTCTGGAGCAACAAACCACCCTTGCTGTCTCTGCCTGGCTGGTTCTCCTCTTTCCACTGGGATTCTCTGCCTCTAACCCCATTACAGGGGCTGAGTCACTGGCTTACTGGGGCTCTCTCATGCCGTCCCTGGAAGGGGTGCGTCACCTGAGTGGGTTGATTCACTGATGTGGTCATCCTGTCTGGGTTGGCGCCCCCCTTGTGTTGTGCCATGGCGGAGATCTTTGTGGGCTATACTCAGCCTTGTCTCAGGATGGTAAGTTGGTGGTTGAAGATATCCCTCTAGTGGTGTGGGGCCTGTGCTTTGGCAAAGTGGGTGGGGTTATATCCTTCCTGTTTGGCCCTGTCCGGGGGTGTCCTCGGATGGGGCCACAGTGTCTCCTGACCCCTCCTGTCTCAGTCTCCAGTATTTATGCTGCAGTAGTTTATGTGTCGGGGGGCTAGGGTCAGTTTGTTATATCTGGAGTACTTCTCCTGTCCTATTCGGTGTCCTCTCTCTCGGAGGACCTGAGCCCTAGGACCATGCCCCAGGACTACCTGACATGATGACTCCTTGCTGTCCCCAGTCCACCTGGCCGTGCTGCTGCTCCAGTTTCAACTGTTCTGCCTTATTATTATTCGACCATGCTGGTCATTTATGAACATTTGAACATCTTGGCCATGTTCTGTTATAATCTCCACCCGGCACAGCCAGAAGAGGACTGGCCACCCCACATAGCCTGGTTCCTCTCTAGGTTTCTTCCTAGGTTTTGGCCTTTAATAATAATTTCTAGGGAGTTTTTCCTAGCCACCGTGCTTCTACACCTGCATTGCTTGCTGTTTGGGGTTTTATGCTGGGTTTCTGTACAGCACTTTGAGATATCAGCTGATGTACGAAGGGCTGTATAAATACATTTGATTTGATTTGATTTTATGTACCTCTCCATAGCCTATTGCTTGGGGCGAGAGAGGTTAAATAACCGGCTACTAGGAAGAGGAGCTACAGGCTGGAGGTCAACGAAGCAGTCGTACGGCCGATGAGGCGGCATAGACAGGGCGCGGTGCTTACTGAACGCAGGAGCTAGATTGTGATACTCTGGAGCAACTGATGACAGGTCCGGAGGTTTTGGAATTGACTGGGGCACAGACAAGGCAGGGGCAGAGCAGAATGTAGACAATCTGAGTGACAAAAGGATCTCCAAGTGGTTACCTTTCCGGTGGTCCAGTCAGTCTGTGGGTTGTGTAGCTTTAACCATGGATGGCCAAGAACCAGGGGGGAGTAAGGACAGTCGATTATGTGGAAATTGATCTTTACCCGGTGGTTTCTAGAGAGACACAGGTTTACAGGGAAGGTTCTCTCACAGACTAGGGCAAGGAGCTGTCTGTTGAGAGAGTTGCATCGAGAGGTGAATCGAGTGGGACAGTGGCCAGGCCCAACTGAGTAATGACACCTCGGTCCATGAAGCTCTCGTTGGTGCCCGAATCCATGAGAATAGACAGAGGGAAAGCCTGGCTCTGCCACACAAGGTTGCCTTCAAGCAGGGGTCTGTGGGAAGATGGGCTGACGATTTGGCTCAACAGTATATCCCCCACTACTGCCGAGCCCCCTCTTTTGATGGACGCAGAGAATTAGTGGAGACAAAGTGACCAACCTGGCCACAGTATAGGCAGCTCCTAGCACCGATGCGCCGCTGCCTTTTTCTGGAGAGACAGGCCCGACCGAGCTGCATGGGTTCAGGATCAGGAAGAGCCTTGGAAAGGGATGCAGTCGGAGAAGGCGCTGAAGCAGATGTTATGGTGCATGCAACCCTACCTACTCTCTCCCTCCATCGCTCATGGAGACAGTTGTCAATGCGGGTGGCGAGAGAGATGAGTTCATCAAGTCCATCCGGCTCATCCCTGGACACCATCTCATCCTTGATGGTCTCAATGAGTGCGTTCTGGAATGCTCCCTGAAGGGCCTCCTCATTCCAGCCGCTCTCAGTGAAACTCACATGCCATCTCAGCAACACTAAGGGCCTTGACGGAAGGACAGGAATCGTTTAGCGGCATCCTTACCGCAGACCGGGTGGTCGAAAGACTTTCTTCATCTCTTCCGTGAGTCTGGAGTAGGAGAAGCAGATGGGGGACTATCTATCCCACACCGCCGTGGCCCAGGAAAGCGCTGCTCCACGGAGGCAGCCAAACAGGAAGGAAATCTTGGTCCGTTCACTAGCATAAGAGTAGGGCTGTTGCTCAAATACTAGTGAAAATTGTACTAAAAAGGCTCTGTAAGCTCTGAGGTTGCCATCGTGGCGCTCGGGAGTCGGAACAAACGGCAAAAGGCCTTGGGACTGGTTGTGAGCTCTGGGCGAAGGTTTGGCCCTATAGGTTAGACAGGCTGCGTGAAAACTACTTGATGTGCTCCAAAAGGGCATTCAGGGCTTGGTCATGTTGCTCAAGCAGGGCGCCTTGGCCAGGGAGGGTTTGGTGGAGAGGATCTGAGTCAGCTGGGTTCATCTCTTTGGCCAGATCGTACTGTTTCACAGAGTGGAACAGGGAAAACAAAGAGCAGACTCAGACGAGAAGACTGGGATGAAGTAACCAAGGTATTTATTGAAACACAGGGGGAAGATGGAGTGCAGGCCAGGGGAAGCTTGGGCAGGTTGCAGGAAACCAGGTGCGAAGGCTTAGGCTGGAGTGAGAGGGTAAGCAGGGCAGGAGGGGAATCCAAGGATGCAGTAGAGTGGAGAATCCAGGGCAGAGTTGCAGGATGAGGAGACGTGGGACTGAAGACAGGAACCAGAGTCAGAGCGGGCAGAACTGCAGCTGAGGGGAAAACCGTGTCAGGCAAGGAAAACAGGCACAATCACACACAGAGAGAAAGGGAGAGAGCACTGGGGGAGTGGTGGCAGGTTAAGGAGACACAGGATGAGCAGTAGAGGGCGTGGCAGGAGAAGATGTAACACCTGGTATGGCAACTGCTTGGTCTCTGACCACAAGGCACTACAGAGTGCGTACGGCCAAGTACATCACCAAGGCCAACCTTCCTGCCATCCAGGACTTCTATACCAGGCGGTGTCAGAGGAAGGCCCTAAAAATTGTCAAAGACTCCAGCAACCCTAGTCATAGACTGTTCTCTCTGCTACTGCACGGCAAGCGGTACCGGAGCGCCAGGTCTAGGTCCAATAGGCTTCTAAACAGTTTCTACCCCCAAACCATATGATTCCTGAACAGCTAATCAAATGGCTACCCAGACTATTTTCACCCCCCCCATGCTGCTGCTACGCTCTGTTATTATTTATGCATAGCCACTTTAATAACCCTACCTGTATGTATATAATTACCTCAATTACTTCGACACAGATGCCCCCACACATTGGAACATTGACTCTAAAACGGTACCCCCTGTGTATAGCCTCCACATTGACTCTGAACCGGTACCCCCTGTGTATAGCCTCCACATTGACTCTGAACCGGTACCCCCTGTGTATAGCCTCCACATTGACTCTGAACCGGTACCGCCTGTATATAGCCTCCACATTGACTCTGTACCGGTACCCCCTGTATATAGCCTCCACATTGACTCTGAACCGGTACCCCCTGTATATAGCCTCCACATTGACTCTGTACTGGTACCCCCTGTATAAAGCCCTGCTATTGTTATTTACTGCTGCTCCTTCATTTTTTTTCTTATCTCTTACTTTTTTGGGTGTATTTTCCTAAAACTGCATTGTTGGTTAAGGGCTTGTAAGTAAGCATTTCACTGTAAGGTCTACTACACCTGTTGTATTCGGCGCATGTGACAAATACAATTTGATTTGATTTGAAATAAAAATGTTTGTATCCTGTATATTTGATAGTAATACTTTATGTGGTTGTCTCACCTATCTATTTTAAGATTAATCCATTTACTGTAAGACGTTCTGGATAAGAGCATCTGCTAAATTACTAAAAGGTCATATGTAAATGTTTTACATACAGATCTCATATTACTGTATTACAAAAAATAATAATAATATTGACGTCACAAATGTATCATTTGGTACATTTCTTCATAAAAAATGTAGTTATTTAAAACCTAGCAGTACTACTCATATATTTGAGCGCTAAACTGATATGTAGCATTTTGCAAAAGAAACCATCAAGCCATAGATTTTAAACAAATAGGTCTGTCATTGAACAACCCCATACCATGATTAGATAGTGAAAAAACACACTAATCTCTTTCATAATATCTTTAAACAATAAAAGCTAATTTACCAACATTTCAGAAAATGTATAGCGTTTTGGAAGGAAACTGCAAATGTATCCTAACAGCCTACAGCCTACTGGAGAAATGTTAACGTTGGAGGAGCACTCAATGTCTTCTAAAGTTCTACTGAATGAGTGAATATAACGCAGCATCGAAAACAATTTGCACATGAACATAAAATTCAATTTCTTTGAATAATGCAATTTCACATCTAGATAACACGTTTATAGTGCAACATAAATCACGAACAAAACTAATCAGAAACACCGCTATACTTACCCAATTTCTTCCTGGACTTCAGCAATATCAGCAATTATCAGAAATATAACCAGCAGTGTTACAATTCCAAACATCAATGTTCGGAATTCTAACTGCATGACTGAGAAGGCTGCAGAACTAATCCAAGCGACAAAAATCTAAATTGATTGAATACATTATCCTTTTAATCGTTGAAATTGATAGATTTTACTCAATTATCTCCACCATTATTATTCAATGTTAATCTTGAACGAAGACCATTTGTCTCGGAACAAATCCCAGGTTGATATATTTTTATAACGTATTTTTTTTCTCTTCCTTTTTCCAAACGGCAGCGGCACTGTTTGCATCCTCACCTCAATTTCCCAGTCAAACTTTGAAAGATTGTGTTTGAAACTACATTGCGATTGAGACACGCACGAACAATATGGAAAATACCAAACCTTAAAGGGACAGGCACTTTATGGCTTTCTACTGTAGGGCAGCCTATGGCTGCTCTTTGAGGCTTTAGGCTAGGCTGCTATTGGATACTATCTATTACCTTTGTCTGATCATCATTGAATTGGAATCACTATTGCTGCATGACATTGATAACCAGGTTCAAAGGACCATCAGGCATTAGTAGACTAGCATATGTGATCAAATTATTATTCACCTTCTATATTCAACCATTCATCATGTGAATAGCATTATAATAGACACATAATACTATAATCTGTCATTGGTGCCTTTGTGAGGTCAGGTTTGTTGAGATAATGTTTTAAAAAATCGAATTTTGTATCATAAAGAAGTTTATTGGGTAGCCTTCTGGTTTCATCATATCTTAAATTGTCCTTTGAATAGCTTACTGTCCTGTCTGAGTTGTATTACTGGCCTCACCCCAATATGATCAATGCAAAACCTTTCAGTTTTCTACTGCCTGGTTGTCTTGTCTTATTTATAGTCATGTTGAGTCAGTAAAAAATGTCCTTTGTCAGGCAGATGGTAGGGTGAGGGATTGAAGACTTAAGAGAGGAATGAAATAGAGCATGTTCTCAAATCATATGCATTTGCATATACATTTGGTCACTTTACTGGCTCAGCGTACTGGTATTCTGTATTTGATTTATTTCATAAACCAATAGTGCTCTTTCAGCACAGCATTCCAATAAATCTGTAAAGTGACATTGGAAATGGATTGCTCCATAAAACCTTTTAAGGATTTTGTTGCATGGAGTGATATGGGTTGTATGGGCTGTGATACTGAGGTAAATGAATATGATTTTTCTACAACTGTGAGTCAGCACAAAAACATCCTGCAAAGTATATCTGAAAGACCTACATAAAGCGTCTCCAAATCATTCTAAATGTTCAGCATTCTGATATCAGCAGACAGCCTGTCAATACCGACCTACCTCCGTTTCTCTGTCTGGTTTTGCTTCAAGTCCACCGATTTGAACATTTTGAACTGTTGTCTGTTATGCAGTGGGAATAACAACACTGACCTTGATTTAAAGTATGTTATAAAATATATTATATTTCATCCTGTCATAAGATTAAGGACAAAACAATAAATTGATGTGTAAAATGCACAATCACTCAAGCTGAGCCAGGTTGATTTTTCAACAGCACCTACTTGGCAGACTCCCAAACAACACTTTTAGAGTGATCAGTTTGTATGCATCAAAATCAAGAGCATGTATTGGGTAGCAACAAATGTTTGCCATCAGGGGGGTGTGTGTGTGTGTGTGGGGGGGTAACTGTTGGGGAGTAATTGTTAGTTTGTCGTATAAATTCAAAGTTTTGTTGTAGGACAGTGCTTGTTAATGGGAACTCTATACAAATTAGCTCATCAGCTCAGAGCAGTGCATGGTGGAGTAGCAGCTGTTTAATGTGGAGAGAATTTCCGTACTAATTAGCCTCATTCGGGAAAATGAGATTGAGTCAAAAGATTGAAATAGAAATGAAACGATCTTAATGAGGAGGAACTTTCATGGCTGACCTAGAGAACAGCCACTTTATTTCATTGTATCATCGTCCTAGCTGTTGACAATTCAAATGGTCAAGGAGATACAGCAGTAAGCATCTTACATGTCAGTTGTACCTGTGTGACATAACCCTGGCTACCGCCAAGGGCTGCTGTAGGGATTAAAGATGTGGATTAGTAGTGTCCTCATTAAAAGACTTGCTGTCTCTTTTAATGTGTGTAAACATTACAAGATGTTTGGTATCACATGTTTTGGGATTTAAAATGGAGCAAAAAAGGCTGTCCAGTTGAGATGAACTTGGTGTGTTTTTGAAGTCAGTGACAGTATATTGCAGGGATTCTTCTTATTCTCTGTGGCAACTTGAACTAACTAAATAAGTAATTTAAGGCATTGTAGCTAAGGACAGGTCATTTTGTTGCCTACCAGTAGACCATGTACCAGCTCAACATTCTTGAACCCCATGTTTGAATCATGTTTAGAACCTGTTTGAATCCCAAAACACTCATAGACAAAATAACTGCTTGAGGGGGCTGAACTTGACTAAATTAATGAGATTCGTGGATCTGTTTTCCAAGAGAGGAGAGAAATGCCAGTAACACAAAGCATCAAGTGAATATCCAGCACTGTCTACTGCAATTTCACATTTTCTCTGCTCAGTCTCCATTGTGTATCACACATGTCTATCCAATTGTACTCCAGGGAGCAATAGGCATTCATTTATTCAACTGTAGCCTTTAGACCACATCTGATTTCATGAAGCCATGGCTCTAAAGCAGACTTGGATTCAAAAACCAACAATAATAAATGCAGTATATATTTTTTGTTACTTTTTTTCCCCTTTATTTGTCACCCAAACCACATACTGTAGCGAAAGACAGAGTGAAGAGTTTTTCTTTACATCACAAAAGTCAGTCACTGTTTACAGAATTGTTTGTGGGCCATATCTCAACTATGCAAACCTCTCTGAAATCAATATCTGACCTCTACAGTAACCCAATTAACATCAACCTCTCTTTTTCCTTTAAATGTCACCCAGTCAACCTCCATTGGGCCAAAATATAAACATTATTTTGAATATGAATGCCTGAATTTAAGTGTGATGCTAAAAATGGTAATTCATCCTTATTTTTTGTTTGCACTTTGCAGTTTGAAACTGTCATGTTTTGTGATGCTGTGTTTGATTCACAAGGGGAAGCATTCATTTGTTTGAGAGCACTGGGTGGAATGAACAGAGGCTGATCATGCAAGGGTTTTACATTCAAAATAGGTTTTGTTTGAAGAACTATAATTGCGTTTGTCGGGCTTTGATGTGATCCAGAGTGTGATACATGTCGAGGAGTGTGTTAGTAATTGAGGTGTCTATGATGCTCGAACCAATACCATTGGTATTCATGAGCCTCTCTCCTTTATTGAAGGGTCTCACTGTGCTGTCTGACACAATGGTGTCTAAAACCCACAGTAGAGAATTCAACAATCTATGTCAACAATTGGTTGGTATTACCAAAATGGTGGATTTTTTTTTAGCTACAATCAGTTGCTTTTTAGCAGTGAACTCTAATTTGAGAATATGATTATTTTTGTTCAAGGTAACACTGTGAGTGTACTCCTATAGCTCTTGAAATTTGTCCTGTATGTTCCTAAATATTTTGAAGCTCTTACAAATTATAATTACATTGTGATCTTTGATTACGAAAACACTTGCCATAGCAGGATTAAACTGTTAATAAATATAATTATCAGATCAAATTGCATGATTTAATTAATTGTGTATGTGTAAAAAAATACTAAAAACCAAGATAAAAGTTTGTGTTTGAAGAATATCCTGTAGATGAAATAGAATAAGTATTTACTTAAAACAAGTTTTTTGGGGGGTGATTTGCAATCATAAAAGGCCTGGAACTACTTCAATAGACTAGACTTGAGGGGTAGACTTCTGCTACATTACAGAGGCAGTAGTTTGATTTATAAAATGTTTTACAGTAGTAGTATGTACTTTCACAAACTAGAGGCTCAGGACTTTGGAGAAATGAGCCTCTACGATGAATTCCTAAATGAATTATGTGTAGTGTGATACAATGGCCTAGCAGCTGATGGATCACCACACACACGCACGCACACACACACGCACACACACACACACACACACACACACACACACACACACACACACACACACACACACACACACACACACACACACACACACACACACACACACACACACACACACACACACACACACACACACACACACACACACACACACACACAAAATAGTTCATTTCTCAGAGACCATATTATTCTACAGTGTTGGATGTCCACAGTGTTGGTTGTCCATTGTAATCCTTGATTGCACGCAGTTGTTTTTCTGTGGTACAAAGCCAATGATTTACACCTGAGGGAAAAAGCAAGATATCTGTCAGCAGGACAAAGAGCTATTCCTTCCTGTCAATTCTTACATGAAAACACTTTATCTTAACCCAAAGCAAATGTGTGTGTGTAGAACCAATGACAGATTACTGAATCCAATGCTTTACAGATCCAGTGGTAACAGTGTTGTGTTCAATACTTATCTGTATATTGCAGTCTGACTATAACCCTAATTTCCTATGGGTCTGGTCTTGTTTGTTGTTGATAGGGATGACAGGAATTGATGATAGTGACAGTTTGGTATGCACTATAAATATAATTAGAGTTTGTACTCCAGGGAACAACAAATCCACAGATGATGCCATCTCTATTGCACTCTACAAGAATGCTATTCATTGACTACAGCTCAGCGTTCAACACCATAGTGCCCTCGAAGCTCATCACTAAGCTAATGACCCTGGGACTGAACACCTCCCTCTGCAACTGGATCCTGGACATCCTGACGGGCCGCCCCCAGGTGGTAAGGGTAATAATTCTACCTACATGTACATGTTACCTCAATTAACTCAACATATTGACTCTGTACCGGTACCCCCGTATATAGCCCTGCTATTGTTATTTTATGGCTGCTCTTTAATTATTTGTTATTCTTGTCTCTTTTTAGGTATTTGCTTAGAACTGCATTGTTGGTTAAGGGCTTGTCATGTCTTGAACTATAATTAATGTGAAGACTGTTATATTATCAAATCAATTCTCTATGTGTAATTATTACGGGATTAAACTAATCATGTAAACATGAATTAACTAGGAAGTTGGGGCACCACAGGAAAATGTTGTTGTAAGAGAAACTATTTCCCGGATTTAACTCCCGTCAGATATTTTCATATCTTATTGATTACAGTCACTTATTAATATATTACCTCATCAGTCATATTCTGAATGTTGCAAACTCCTGGATGTCTGCACGAACCCTAGCATAAATTATGAATCAACGGTATACCAATTGGCTTAATTATTTATTTACTAACTAACTAAATAATCACACAGAAGTACATAAACACACACAGGATAGGATATGCATTGGTTATTATCATGATACAATTAAAAGTTCCTAGTGGACTAAACCGCTTTAACAGCTTGTTATATCAAATGAAAAGGGAGGGGCAAGTAAGAAAGAGCGGGAGAAAAGACAAAGGACTCCACTATCGTACACACAGCTGTTAACTAGGCTCATGGAAATGCTATTACTTTGTGCATGAACAACCCCTCATTTGAAAAGAAATAGCAAGTCTTATTTTATTGGTCACATACACATGGTAAGCAGATGTTAATGTGAGTGTAACGTAGTGCTTGTGCTTCTAGTTCCAACAGTGCAGTAAGCAGTAATATCTAACAAGTAATCTAACAATTCCCCAACAACTACCTAATACACACAAATCTAAAAGGGTGAATGAGAATATGTACATATAAATACATGGATGAGCATTGGCCGAGCGGCATAGGCAAGGTGCAATAGATGGTATAAAATACAGTATATACACGTGATATGAGTGATGTAAGATATATAGACATTATTAAAGTGGCATTATTTTTAGTGTCATTGTTTAAAGTGACTAGTGATCCATTTATTAAAGTGTCCAGTGTTCAGGGCTCAATTTGGGCAGCAGCCTCTCTGAGTTAGTGATTGCTGTTTAGCAGTCTGATGGCCTTGAGATAGAAGCTGTTTCTCAATCTCTCGGTCCAAGCTTTGTTGCACCTGTACTGACCTCGCCTTCTGGATGATAGCAGTGTGAACAGCTGGTGGCTCGGGTGGTTGTTATCCTTGATGATCTTTTTGGCCTTCCTGTTATATCAGGTGCTGTAGGTGTCATGGGGGGCAGGTAGTTTACCCCTGTGATGCGTTGTGCAGACCGCACCACCCTCTGGAGAGCCTTGAAGTTGAGGGCGGTGCAGTTGCCGTGCCATGCTGTAATACATCCTGACAGGATTCTCTCGATTGTGCATCTGTAAAAGTTTGTCAGGGTTTTGGGTTTACAAGCCAAATTTCTTCAGCCTCCTGAGGTTGAAGAGGCACTGTTGCACCTTCTTCACCACACTGTCTGTGTGGGTGGACCATTTCAGTCTGTCTGTGATGTGTACGCCCAGGAACTTAAGACTTTCCACCTTCTCCACTGCTGACCCTTCAATGTGGATAGGGGGTGCTACCTCTGCTGTTTCCTGAAGTACACGATCATCTCTTTTGTTTTGTTGATGTTGAGTGAGAGGTTGTTTTCCTGACACTACATTCCAAGTGCCATCACCTCCTCCCTGTAGGCTGTCTCAATGTTGTTGGTGATCAAGCCCACCAGTGTTGTGTTGTCTGCAAACTTGATGATTGAGTCGGAGGCGTGCATGGCCATGCAGTCATGGGTGAACAGGAGTACAGGAGAGGGCTGAGCACACACCCTTGTGGGGCCCCAGGCTTGAGGGTCAGTGAAGTGGAGAAGTTGTCTCCTACCTTCACCACCTGAGGGCAGCCCGTCAGAAAGTCCAGGACCCAGTTGCACAGGGAGGGGTTGAGACCCAGGGCATCCAGCTTGATGATGAGCTTGGAGGGTACTATGGTGTTGAATACTGAGCTGTAGTCAATGAACAACATTCTTACAAAGGTATTATTTTTGTCCAGATGGGATAGGGCAGTGAGCAGTGCGATTGCGCCATCTGTGGACCTGTTGCGGTGGTATGCAAACTGAAGTGTGTCTAGGGTGGCCGGTAAGGTGGCGGTGATATGCTCCTTGACTAGCCTCTCAAAACACTTCATGATGACAGAAGAGAGTGCTACGGCGCGGTAGTCATTTAGTTCAGTTATCTTTGCCTTCTTCGGTACAGGAACAATGGTAGCCATCTTGAAACTTCCGGGGACAACAGACTGGGATGGGGAGCAATTAAATATGTCCGTAAACACACCAGCCAGCTGGTCTGCGCATGCTCTGAGGATGCGGCTAGGGATCCTGTCTGGGCCAGCAGCCTTGCGAGTGTTAACATGTTTAAATGTTTTACTCACGTCAGCCACTGAGAAGGAGAGGGGTGGGCCGCAGACTTTGTTAGCATGCCGCGACGGTGGCACTGTATTATCCTCAAAGTGGGCATAGAAGGTGTTTAGTTTGTCTGGAAGCATGACGTATGTATCTGTGATGTGTCTGTTTTTTTTGTAGTCTGTGATTTTCTGTAGACCCTGCCACATGCGTCTCGTGTCTGAGCTTTTGAATTGCAACTCCACCTTGTCACTGTACCGGAATTTCATTTGTTTGATTGCCTTGCGGAGGGAATAACTACACTGTTTATATTCAGCCATATCACCAGACCTCTTTCCGTAGTTAAATGCGGTGGATCACACTTTCAGTTTTTCGCGAATGCCGCCATCCATCCATGGTTTCTGGTTAGGGTAGGTCTTAATAGTCACTGTTTTTACAACATCTCCAATGTACTTATTTATAAATGCACTCACCAAGTCAGCGCATTGATCAATGTCGTTCTCTGAGCCTGACTGGAACATATTCCAGTCCGCATGATAAAAACAATCTTGGAGTGTGGCTTCTGATTGGTCAGTCCAGCGTTGAATGGTTCTCGTCACTATTACATCCTGTTTAAGTTTCTGCCTAAGAGCCGGGACGATCAAGATGGCTTCATGGTCGGATTTGCCGAAGGGAAGGCGGGGGAGGGCTCTGTATGCGTGTTGTGTGTGTTGCAATCAATATGCTGTTAAAATTTAGGTAACATTGATCTCAAATTTGCTTTGTTAAAATCCCCAGCTACAATAAATGCAACCTCCGGGTATATAGTTCCTTGAGGGCCGTCTTGGTGTTTGTTTGAGGGGGGTGTACACAGCTGTGACTATAATTGATGTGAATTCTCTTGGTAGGTAGAATGGCCGGCATTTGATTGTAAGAAATTCTAGGTCGGGTGAGCAGAAGGACTTATACCCGGAGGTTGCATTTACTTGAGTTCCCATGTTGTTATGATCGCACCATGATTTGTTAATCATAAATCATACACCCCCGCACTTCCTCTTCCCAGAGAGTTGTTTATCTCTGTCAGCTCGATGCATGGAGAAGCCTGGTAGCTGGACCGATTCCAACACCATATCCAGAGAGAGCCATGTTTCTGTGAAACAGAGAATGTTACAGTCTCTAATGTCTCTCTGGAAGGCAACCCTTGCTCGAATTTCGTCCAACTTGTTGTCAAGAGACTGGACATTGGCGAGTAGTATACTCCGGAGTGGTGAGCGACGTGCTCGTTTACGAAGCCTGACCAGAAGACCGCTCCATCTGACCCTTCTGCGTCGCCGGTGTTTTCAGTCAACTGCTGGGATTAGGTCCATTGTCCTGGGTGGTGGTTTGAAGAGAGGATCTGTTTCGGGAAAGTCGTATTCCTGGTCGTAATGTTGGTAAGTTGACGTTGCTCTTATATCCAATAGTTCTTCCGGCTGTATGTAATAAGAATGAAGATTTCCTAGGCTAACAATGTAAGAAAGAATACATTAAAAAAACAGAATACTGGATAGTGTCCTAAGAACGCGAAGCGAGGCGACCATCTCTGTCGGCGCCATCTTAATTTAAATAGGCCTGTCTGTAAACTAGTTGTAGCTTGTTCCCTTGTTCCCTTTGTTCTGCAAGTGTCTGTTATAATAGATACGTATGTCAGACGTACCAATGATCGTTTGATAGGGAAATGTTCTCCAGAATGGAGCAATCAAAATACCACCCGTTGGTTCTCCTTCGCATTTACCAGACTAATTTACTTAAACAGCTGCAGAGACCGAATGTTCCGTTGTAGTCTTTAGTTTTGTAGAGATTTTCTTCTTCTCTGCTGAAAGTTTCAGAGTTCTAGCCATTATGTCCCTCTCAGCTCACGCTGTTGGTCTCATTGGCCTAATGTAAATTTTGTCGGAAGTGGGTTTTATACACTTCTGGGCAAAGGGGGTTCCATGACGCTGATGTGGGCATGGCCACTGACTTGATTAAGACTTCATATGAAAAACAATTATCTCATTTAGAAGGCTAACATCACATTACATCTTCTCACAAATAGTTTCATATTTAAACATATACATTCCACAACATTTTGATGTGACCCTGACAACTGGGAAATATATACATTCAGAGATGCAGTTATGCTGTTAGGCTTTCTTTAGTTACATCACCAATTATTAACAAATTCGACATGATTGTTCTTTTTAAATACCCACAGACTATTCCAAATGTTTGGAATACAGAAATACTGTTTAATTATTCAAACTTTGGATGTTACCGGGCTCTGGCTGGGCCACTCAAGGACATTCAGAGACTTGTCCCGAAGCCAGTCCTGCGTTGTCTTGGCTGTGTGCTTAGGATTGTTGTCCTGACTTAAATGTAAATGTAAATGTAAGTAAACCTTCTCACCAGTCTGAGGTCCCAAGCGCTCTGGAGCAGGTTTTCATCAAGGATCTCTCTGTACTTTGCTCCATCCATCTTTCCCTCGATCCTGACTAGTCTCCCAGTCCCTTTCGCAGAAAAGCATCCCCACAGTATGATGCTGCCACCACCCTGCTTCACCATAGGGATGGTGCCAGTTTTCCTCCAGATGTGGCACTTGGCATTTTTTTATTATTATTATTATTTTTTTTATTTATTTTTATTTAACCAGGTAGGCTAGTTGAGAACAAGTTCTCACTTGCAGCTGCGATCTGGCCAAGATAAAGCATAGCAGTGTGAACAGACAACACAGAGTTACACATGGAGTAAACAATTAACAAGTCAATAACACAGTAGAAAAAAAGGGGAGTCTATATACATTGTGTGCAAAAAGCATGAGGAGGTAGGTGAATAATTACAATTTTGCAGATTAACACTGGAGTGATAAATGATCAGATGGTCATGTACAGGTAGAGATATTGGTGTGCAAAAGAGCAGAAAAGTAAATAAATAAAAACAGTATGGGGATGAGGTAGGTAAAAATGGGTGGGCTATTTACCGATAGACTATGTACAGCTGCAGCGATCGGTTTGCTGCTCAGATAACAGATGTTTGATGTTGGTGAGGGAGATAAAAGTCTCCAACTTCAGTGATTTTTGCAATTCGTTCCAGTCACAGGCAGCAGAGAACTGGAATGAAAGGCGGCCAAATGAGGTGTTGGCTTTAGGGATGATCAGTGAGATACACCTGCTGGAGCGCGTGCTACGGATGGGTGTTGCCATCGTGACCAGTGAACTGAGATAAGGCAGAGCTTTACCTAGCGTGGACTTGTGGATGACCTGGAGCCAGTGGGTATGGCGACGAATATGTAGCGAGGGCCAGCCGACTAGAGCATACAGGTCGCAGTGGTGGGTGGTATAAGGTGCTTTAGTGACAAAACGGATGGCACTGTGATAAACTGCATCCAGTTTGCTGAGTAGAGTGTTGGAAGCAATTTTGTAGATGACATCGCCGAAGTCGAGGATCGGTAGGATAGTCAGTTTTACTAGGGTAAGTTTGGGTGAAGGAGGCTTTGTTGCGGAATAGAAAGCCGACTCTAGATTTGATTTTTGATTGGAGATGTTTGATATGAGTCTGGAAGGAGAGTTTACAGTCTAGCCAGACACCTAGGTACTTATAGATGTCCACATATTCGAGGTCGGAACCATCCATTGTGGTGATGCTGGTTATGCGTGCGGGTGCAGGCAGCGAACGGTTGAAAAGAATGCATTTGGTTTTACTAGCGTTTAAGAGCAGTTGGAGGCCACGGAAGGAGTGTTGTATGGCATTGAAGCTCGTTTGGAGGTTAGATAGCACAGTGTCCAAGGACGGGCCAGATGTATATAGAATGGTGTCGTCTGCGTAGAGGTGGATCAGGGAATCGCCAGCAGCAAGAGCAACATCATTGATATATACAGAGAAAAGAGTCGGCCCGAGAATTGAACCCTGTGGCACCCCCATAGAGACTGCCAGAGGACCGGACAGCATGCCCTCCGATTTGACACACTGAACTCTGTCTGCAAAGTAGTTGGTGAACCAGGCAAGGCAGTCATCCGAAAAACCGAGGCTACTGAGTCTGCCGATAAGAATATGGTGATTGACAGAGTCGAAAGCCTTGGCAAGGTCGATGAAGACGGCTGCACAGTACTGTCTTTTATCGATGGCGGTTATGATATCGTTTAGTACCTTGAGCGTGGCTGAGGTGCACCCGTGACCGGCTCGGAAACCAGTTTGCACAGCGGAGAAGGTACGGTGGGATTCGAGATGGTCAGTGACCTGTTTGTTGACTTGACTTTCGAAGACCTTAGATAGGCAGGGCAGGATGGATATAGGTCTGTAACAGTTTGGGTCCAGGGTGTCTCCCCCTTTGAAGAGGGTGATGACTGCGGCAGCTTTCCAGTCCTTGGGGATCTCAGACGATATGAAAGAGAGGTTGAACAGGCTGGTAATAGGGGTTGCGACAATGGCGGCGGATAGTTTCAGAAATAGAGGGTCCAGATTATCAAGCCCAGCTGATTTGTACGGGTCCAGGTTTTGCAGCTCTTTCAGAACATCTGCTATCTGGATTTGGGTAAAGGAGAACCTGGAGAGGCTTGGGCGAGTAGCTGCGGGGGGGGGGGCTGTTGGCCGAGGTTGGAGTAGCCAGGCGGAAGGCATGGCCAGCCGTTGAGAAATGCTTGTTAAAGTTTTCGATAATCATGGATTTATCGGTGGTGACCGTGTTACCTAGCCTCAGTGCAGTGGGCAGCTGGGAGGAGGTGCTCTTGTTCTCCATGGACTTCACAGTGTCCCAGAACGTTTTGCAGTTGGAGCTACAGGATGCAAATTTCTGCCTGAAGAAGCTGGCCTTAGCTTTCCTGACTGACTGCATGTATTGGTTCCTGACTTCCCTGAACAGTTGCATATCGCGGGGACTATTTGATGCTACAGGTCCGCCACAGGATGTTTTTGTGCTGGTCGAGGGCAGTCAGGTCTGGAAGTGAACCAAGGGCTATATCTGTTCTTAGTTCTGCATTTTTTGAACGGAGCATGCTTATCTAAAATGGTGAGAAAGTTACTTTTAAAGAATGACCAGGCATCCTCAACTGACGGGATGAGGTCAATGTCCTTCCAGGATACCCGGGTCAGGTCGTTTAGAAAGGCCTGCTCACAGAAGTGTTTTAGGGAGCGTTTGACAGTGATGACGGGTGGTCGTTTGACTGCGGCTCTGTAGCGAATACAGGCAATGAGGCAGTGATCGCTGAGATCCTGGTTGAAGACAGCGGAGGTGTATTTGGGGGGCCAGTTGGTCAGGATGACGTCTATGAGGGTGCCCTTGTTTACAGATTTAGGGTTGTACCTGGTGGGTTCCTTGATGATTTGTGTGAGATTGAGGGCATCTAGCTTAGATTGTAGAACTGCCAGGGTGTTAGGCCAAAGAGTTCAATCTTGGTTTCATCAGACCAGAGAATCTTGTTTCCCATGTTCTGAGAGTCCTTTAGATGCTGCCATGTGCCTTTTGTGGCTTCCTTCTAGCATGACCAGCAGCTTCTTGGTCACCTCCCTGACCAAGGCCCTTCTCACCAGATTGCTCAGTTTGTCTTGGTGGTTCCAAATGTCTTCCATTTAAGAATGATGGAAGCCACTGTGTTCCTGGGGACCTTCAATGCTTCAGAATTGTTTTGGTACCCTTCCCCAGGACTGTGCCTCAACAAAATCCTGTCTCTGTTTTCGACGGACAATTCCTTCGACCTTATGGCATGGTTTTTGCTCTGACATGCACTGTCAAAAACCTTATATAGACAGATGTGTGTCTTTCCAAATAATGTTCAATCAATTGAATTTACAGTACCACAGGTGGACTCCAATCAAGCAGTAGAAACATCTCAAGTTGATCAATGGAAATAGGATGCACCTGAGGTCAATTTCTATTGTCATTGCAAAGGGTCTGAATACTTATCTGTTTTTTACATTTTTAATAGAGTTGAAAAAATGTCTAAAAACCTGTTTTCACTTTGTCATTATGGGGTAGTGTGTGTAGATTGCTGAGGATGTTTTCTTTATTTAATCTATTAAGGCTGTAACACAGAATAAGGCTGTGACACTTCGAAATGTGGAAAAAGTGCTTTCAGATTTGCAATATACAGATTAATCTAAAAATGCATTAGGGCTGCAAGAAATATTTGATTCTATGGAGAAAGACAGGAAACAGAGGGAAAGCATAATACATCCTTGATAAATCACCAATAATTGAATGCCAGTCTCAAGATGCTGCAAAATCAAACCAGGCAAAAAATGTTGCTTTGTTTATCTGTACAGTATATGTGTTTGTGTGTGTGTGTGTGTGTGTGTGTGTGTGTGTGTGTGTGTGTGTGTGTGTGTGTGTGTGTGTGTGTGTGTGTGTGTGTGTGTGTGTGTGTGTGTGTGTGTGTGTGTGTGTGTGTGTGTGTGTGTGTGTGTGTGTGTGTGTGTGTGTGAAAGCATCATCAAACACATCCTATAATGTTACAATCTTTATTATGTTGTACGACTTCCTCTGTTATTATTTTCATTACACACACTGAAATTGTGATGCCATTTTGTAGCACAATGTTTTTCTGCTTTAAAGATAGAGGCACAATACTGCACACACAGGACACATGGAAAACCTCCAGCTTAAACATAGAGGGATGTGAAGACTATTGTTCCTGTTTCCTCCAGCCAGAGGAGTGGAGAGTCATGTGGGCTGATAGATCCTGTCGTGTCTGTCCTACTGTTTTGCCAAACGCTCTGATGGCTACAACAAAAAAAATATGCTATCTAGAACACAGGAGGCTGCTGAGGGGAGGGTTCATAGTAACGTCTGGAATGCAGTGGATGGAATGGTATCAAACACATGAAAAACATGTTTGGTGAGTTCGACACTATTCTATTCATAGTGTTCCAGCCATTACTATGAGCCCGCCCTCCCTAATTAAGGTGCCATTAACCTCGTGTGATCTAGAATCTAAAAGGGTTCTTTGGCTGTCCCCACAGGAGAACCCTTTGAAAAAGCATTTTTGGTTCCAGGTAGAACCCTTTTGGGTTTAACCTTTTGGAGTGTGTAGAGCGAGTGTGTAGAGTAGAGTGATGATTAGCTCTAAGCCGCCTTGCATTCTCTTCCCCTCCACCAGTGTTAACTCAGTTCATCTGCAATGGCTCAAAAGAGAATCTAAGCCATATCAATAATAACTCTAATCTACTTACCAAGCTGACCAGATGAAAGCACTGTGCAGTTGTCCATTCACATTTTCAAAAGACACTCAGCATACATCAAGTACAAAGTACCAATAGGTCATACATATGCTCTGGGAAGCTATTTAAATATATTCTGACAAACTGAAATCAATCCCTACACCTGAATTTGAATCATTTTAGGACATGGACATCAGAATAAAGAGGGCTGATTGCTGAGTGCTTTAGACACATATTAAATATACAGATCATTCATTTCTCTGTCTACGCGTACAGTGCATGTCAGTACATACATTTCCTCTGTAAAGAAATAAAGTGAAAATGACACCATGTCTGGTTTATTTTCTGAAAAATATTTTATTTCCAGAGTAAAATAAACGATATATTGCCATACAAAAAAGTGTAAGAAAAGGGACAATGCCAAAACTTTAACTGTAGAGAAAATGGAAAATCAGAAGTTAGATGTGCCATCAAGCCTTGAGGGTTTTCAAATAAATATGTCAAGGGATAACAAAATAAGAACGCCTATCACCTTGTAGGATTATCAGCCATTGCATGTAAATTACTCCAAGTACCTTTTGTGAGACTTCACATGTAGATTCTGCATGCCTAAAGCAACAAGCAGTGTTACTCTGCCCTATGAAAAGCCCTGTTTTACTTTGCTTTGATCTTGTTCATTGTTTTGTTTCTTATTCCTTTCTGGTTATGACATTGGCTCCCATCTGATATGTGATTCCAACTAAAAATGTCTTAATAATTAAATATCAAATTATTATATTATCATCTCAGTTTAGTTAACTCTAATTAAATATTCTGAACCTCACAAGTACAAATATATAAACTTTAATATTCATGGTTTAGCTTGAAGAGATATGGTATGTCATTATAACACACACAAAAATACTTGTTGATTTTCCAATCTTTGCTTTTCCCACTATGACCCAAAAGTTATGGTCCCCCCCCCAACATAAATAATATTCTTATCTAGTAATCCCTCATGTTAAAAAATATTAGGGTTTAATAAACTAGGCAAATAAAAAGCAAAGAAGTGTTTACAACTTGAAGACCCTTCAGAAATGAGTCTGCAAAAAGACAGATATACAGTATCTCTTTCACAATGATAGAAATGGATATGATTAATATAAGATAACCCATAGAAAGACAAACTGTATTCTATGTTCATAGTCAAAAACAGTGTTTCTGTTCCAGCAAGAGTACTGTTTTTGTACAATGTATGCTGACATTAACACAATTTCAGCTACCTCCTCTGAACTGCATTCTGACTCTGAAAGCATACAGTAACTTCAGAATAACATCCTATATAAGCGTTCTACTTCCTCTACTATATAGAGTACATGAGAAAGTGCTCTGTTCGTTTCATCAAAGTAAAACGTAAATTACACAACACCGAATCATTTACACTTATATATTAGTTCCCTGGCGGAACGAGATGTAACACATAGTAATACTGACCGAACAGGACCTGTCATTTTCACTGACTGGATCCATGTTATACTCAAGCGAGTATGGCGCCCACAGTAGTATAATATTGACCATCTAATCAGCTATGAGCAGGACAGAACCAGACAGTAGTTGTCTTCTACTAACAATCACAACAGAGTTCACTGGCACTGGACGACATCCTCGCTGATAACACCTCTACAAACAAAATGGCCTCTATCAAAAGTTACCAATTTGGAGAAGAGAGCAGCAACAGTCTTCCAGAGCCTGAATAGGACTTCAGATAAAAAATGTTCTATCATTTAATAAATAAAGAAAGACAGAAAGACGATAATCCTTCAAGAGAATTATGAAGGTAGCAGATAGTCCTCTTGATGGTTCAGAAACTATAAAACCGACTCCATATTTTCGCACCACTCATGGTCCTCTAGGTTGTATATAAACTTTGTCCTGTTTGGGTTCTGACTCCCATCCTTCATGTTGTCCATTGTGAGACTGGAGGGGAACAGTTCGGTTGGTGTTGTATAGCCCTCGTGATTTTTTATGTATTTCTTATAGTTCTTGCGTAAACAGTACCAAGTAGTGGTGTACAGAATGAAGGCGGTGACCTTAAGACCAATGGCCAGGCTCACATACAGATGTCTGTAGGCGATATTGTCGTACAGCAGGCAGGCTCCCTTATCCCCACACTCTGTACTCCAGAAAAGGCATGTTGAGTCAATCCCAGCACCAAAGATCAGAGGAGGGGGGATGAATCCTACAGTACAGGTGTGTAGAGAAATCAATACTATAGCACCTGAAAGCTCAGTATGTTTGATTTATAAACAAAATAATGTAATAGTGCAACCTGACTAGATCAGATGCAAGTCTAACAGTACTGTAACTTACCAAGTAGTCGCAGCAAGAGAAACAAAACTCCAAGAGCATATGATTTCAGCTCAGGGCTCACAGTCCTAGGAAGAAGAGACAACAGTATTTGTTACACACAGAAAAGAGAGAGCTGTCTCTGAGTAATGTAAACCCTCTCTACAGGTTGACTGGGTTCTACTGGGAAAGTTATAGCATGGTGGTAAGGTGAGTGCCAGTGGGGTTACCTGATGAGGATGATGACGGAGGGTGTTTGAGCCATGGAGCCGATCATGCAGCAGGCACAGATGACACAGAGGAAGGTGAGGAAGGCCTCCTGGCAGCCTGGACTGGGACACTTCCCTGGGACAGCTGTGGCCATCTCGCTGTCACTGGATATACATGTACACCCTGTCAGATTCTGAAGACAGGAGAATAGATGCATCTGCGTTAGTATTACTGTCTTAAATTATGTGACAAAAAGCCAGATTAACAAAGAGACAATAAAACAGTCTCCCATCTCTCTATAGGTAGGTTTTTGGGGCTTCAGTTCACTGCACAGGGATAAGCATCTGACTACAGAGCAAGGTGTAACAATGAAGACCATATAGCCCAGGGATGGGCCACTTTGATAGGGGTGGGGACCACAAAAGATCTGAACTCATAAGGGACCTCAGTGGCTCACGGGTCTGTGTACCCACATCCTTCCCCACACATGCAGTCAACTGATTGTGCAACCAATCTACAGTACCAGTCAAAAGTTTGGACCCACCTACTCATTCAAGGTTTTTATTTTATTTGTATTTTTTGCCATTTTCTACATTGTGGATGTTAATCAAATCAAAATATAAGTTATATTTGAGATTCTTCAAATTAGCCACTCTTTCCCTTGATGACAGCTTTGCACACGCTTGTCATTCGCTCAACCAGCTTCATGAGGTAGTCACCTGGAATGCATTTCAATTAACAAGTGTGCCTCGATAAAGTTTATTTGTGGAATTTCTTTCCCTCCTAATGCGTTTGAGCCATTCAGTTGTGTTGTGACAAGGTAAGGGTGGTGTACAGAAGATAGCCCTATTTGGTAAAATACCAAGTCCATATCATGGAAATAAAAGCTCAAATAAGCAAAGAGAAACAACAGTCCATCATTACTTTGAGACATGAAGGTCAGTCAATTTTAAACATTTCAAGAACTTTGAAAGTTTCTTCAAGTGCAGTCGCAAAAAAGATCAAGCATTATGATGAAACTTGCACTCATAAGAACCGCCACAGGAAAAGAAGACCCAGAGTTACCTCTGCTGCAAAGGATAACTTCATTAGAGTTAACTGCACCTCAGATTGCAGCTCAAATAAATGCTTTACAGAGTTCAAGTAACAGACACATCTCAACGTCAACTGTTCAGAGGAGACTGCGTGAATAAGGCTTTCATGGTCAAATTGCTGCATAGAAACCACTACTAAAGGACACCAATAATAAGAAGAGACTTGCTTGGGTCAAGAAACACGAGCAATGGACATTAGACCGGCGGAAATCTATGCTTTGGTCGGATGAGTCCAAATTTTAGAACCGCTGTGTCTTTTTGAGATGCAGAGTAGGTGAACGGATTATCTCCGCATGTGTGGTTCCCACCGAGAAGCATGGAGGAGGAGGTGTGATGGTGTGTGTGTGCTTTGCTGGTGACACTGTCTGTTATTTATTTACATTTCAAGGCACACTTAACCAGCATGGCTACCAAGCATTCTGCAGTAATATGCCATTCCATCTGGTTTGCACTTAGTGGGACTATCATTTGTTTTTCAACAGGAAAATGACCAACACACCTCCAGGCTGTGTAAGGGCCATTTGACCAAGAAGGAGAGTGATGGAGTGCTCCATCAGAAGACCTTGCCTCCACAATCACCAGACCTCAACCCAATTGAGATGGTTTGGGATGACCGCAGAGTGAAGGAAAAGCAGCCAACAAGTGCTCAGCATATGTGGGAACTCCTTGAAGACTGTTGGACACACATTCCAGGAGAAGCTGGTTGAGAGAATGCCAAGAGTGTGCAAAACTGTCATCAAGGCAAAGGGTGGCTACTTTGAAGAATCTCACATATAAAATATATTTAGATTTGTTGAACACTTTTTTTGTTACATGATTCCATATGTGTTATTTCATAGTTTTGATGTCTTCACTATTATTCTACAATGTAGAAAATAGTAAAATAAAGTGTGTCTAAACTTTTGACTGGTACTCTATTTGTGCAGATAAACTACTTAACTCTCTTACCTAAGTGCATTATACCAGTAGCCAGGGTTAGCCCTCGCCTTTTGGGTGCTCTAAGCAAGATTTGGTTGGCCAATTGTTTAGTGTTTGTAAGTAAATTTCCTGCAATTTTGCCATGAGGCATAGAAACAGTGTTGCAGTTGTATGCATTTTGTCTTGGGGTGGAGAGAAATTGGGCAATTTTACACCAAAATCTCATGCGATTCTACTGATTTTGCCATGGGGCAGAGATCATTTTCCTTCAGCTTTGTAGCTAATTTACTACAATTGTATCCATTTTACCATGAAGTGGAGACATGTTTGCAGTTTTAAAGCTAATCTCCTGCAACTCTACACATTTTGCCATGACTTATGCCATGTTAATATGATATCTGAGTGAGAGTGACTAACAAAATCAATAGGGCCCGGTCGGTGTTTGGTCATAATGACTACAGGTTTAGATAACTGGCAAGACTAACTTACCAATCTAAAAATTGTTAGCTAACATGGCCAATTGAGTGACTGTCCGTGACTGACATAACAAGAGAAAAACTACTGATGCACAATCACATTTCTAAATCACACCTTGTGTATTCTATTATTCAAACGCTCAGACGAGGGTGGAAGCCTTCCAGGGTAGATGCCTGTACTTACTGTTGTAGTGCAGCCTGCGAAGCAGGAGGACAGGTAGGTGACTCCGTTGGAGCCGCATACTGGGCTGACTGATGAGGTGTAGCAGTTACAGTTACTCATGCAGGGGACCTCTGGCTTCTCGCCCACCCGCAGTGTCCTGGAGAGCGTGAGAGAGAAAGAGATAGAGAATGCTGTTTAGACTATGCTGTGTACATATCAGAAAGGATTAAAAAGCACAAATGTTTCTGAAAGTTTCTGTAGCTACTATGTATCTACTTGAGCATGTTTTAAATGGTGGAAATCACATTTCTTTGGAACTAGACATTATAAGCTACTATCTCAGCTATTATCTCAGAAATCAGTGAAAGCACTATTTCCAAACAGATTTGAAGTAACTTGTATATTGACTAATGTTTCTGTAGTCAGTGTGTGGCTGACTTTGTTCCTACTTTCATCAAACCCCCTTCCCCCAAGAGAAGCACTGCTATTACATATGCTAAACCAGTGGTGTAGGTACAGGCTGTTCTTACTCGTTGCCATAGGCGACGGTCACCCCAGCGACAGGCCCTGTGTCACAGCCAAGGAAGAGGAAGGAGACGTAGCAGGCGGTGGAGATCAGGTTGACCAGCATGGCCATGCGAATGGCCCCCAGCGCTGAGAGGTTCAGCTTTTTGACCAGAAGCCCCCCCAGGAATATCCCCAGACAAGCACAGGGGATGGCAGTCATTCCTGAAGAGAGTTAATACCGCCATATGTTAACCTTATCACCTTCTCATATACTGTACTGATGCTTCTCACTGTACTGCTCCCTGTGTACTGTGTTGCACCAGGGGGTCTGTGGCTGTGTGTATTTGTGTGTGTCATGCATGTGCTTGCCACTAGCCCTAACCTAGTAGTTGATTAGCTGAGGAGGTGGTGAGGTTAAACTGCTGCTCCAAGTACTTCCCCAGGAAGGCAGCGAAGCCAGCCACCACACCGATCTCCATACAGGCTGCCAGCGTGATGCAAGTGAACACCGGGTTTGACAGAAGGTGCTTGGTAACCTTAGGGATCACTGAGAAGCGAAGATGAAGAGATCCTTAATTTCAAAGTGCCACATGGACACAGACAACTGCTATCAAGTCTAACTATCGTTTGCTATTTCTGATATATTTTTGAAAACTGGATTTAACTGGAGTAACGGTAATATCAAAATCTGAAAACATTTTGTAATCTCATGTAGATGTATATTTCTCTTTCTTCATATTTAGTAAAAAGTTAAATAGTATCTGTGGAAGCAGAGGATTTAATTCCCTTTATTTTCTCATAACAGACAGCATAAATCATACACTACCCCTGGCTTATCAGAGAATAGTCTATACCAGGCTCTCCAACCCTGTTCCCAGAGAGCTACCCTCCTGTGGATTTTCGCTCCAACCCCAGTTGTAACTAACCTGATTCAGCTTGTCAACTGGCTAATTATTAGAATCATGTGGGCTAGATTACGATTGGAGTGAAAACCTACAGGACAGTAGCTCTCCAGGAACAGGGTTGGAGAGCCCTGGTCTACACTTTACAAAACAGCATCTGAAACTTGGTTAAAAAAAATCTTTATTTTTTTTAGAAAAAAACATACATGCTGTAAAGAGGTCAATGAAACGCAGACTTATGGGGGAAATCCCAAAGACACCATCATTGGCAGGCATTCAAAAAATCGACATTAGTAAAATCCGTACTGATTTATGTGTTCTAACAAGCCCACAATGTGGTTATTAAAATCGGATTTTAATATGTATTGCTTTTTTTGCTGCATAATATTTACAAGTTGTCCTTTTCAGGATTATAAAAAGTCTGCTAAATGCTAACTTCTGTTCCTTTAAGCTGGTAGACTGGCTAGCCATATAGAATCGGTGGTGCTAGTTGAAGCTGTTTTTACGTGTAATGTAGTTGATTGGTGACACCCATACAAGCATATACGGTACTGAGATTTGTACCCCAACATTGATGGGGTAAATGTTCCCATTTAGTGTCTACTCTCTTGCACAGGTGTTAAATGAATATATAGTTTGTGGGGACTACATTATGTTTATTTGGTCATACACTGAATTCTCCACCATTGACATGAGTATTGTATGGAACTATGTGTGGGCACATAATAGCCAAACAAATCATGGTGGGATAGAGATGGAGAATAAGTGACGTGATACGGTATAAACAATAGCATAACAATTGTTCATTTAACTGCACAAATACTACATGTACTATAAAGGGACAGAAAACAATTCTCACCTCTGAGCTGCTGAAAGCAGGTGGGACCATTGATGGGCTCATGGTTGTTGCGTCCCACCCCGTTGCTGGACTTAGGCATCTCATTATAGTCCAGGGGCAGAGAGGAAGAGGGGAGCATGGCCTGCTCACTCTCCCCTCCACCGTCCCTGTCCTTCTCTCGGTCTGACAGGGTTTGGGGAAAGCCAAACATGAAGAGGGATGAGAAGAAGAGTAAGGCACCACACAGGAGGAAGCCCCCCCACCAGGCTCCGATCCACCGAGGGTCATCAGAGGTAATGTCCAGCTTACCTGTGGAGGGACAGAAAAAAACACATACAAGTATTGTTAACATCAAACACATATTTCAGTGATTTCCCCATAATTAATTTACAGATGAATGTTATTTTGGTCAACCTTGAATAGCACACTACTTAGTTCTAATTATTTGGTATTTTATTAGGATCCCCATTAGCTGTTGCAAAAGCAGCAGCTACTCTTCCTGGTGTCCACACAAAACATGAAACATAATACAGAATGACATAATACAGAATGTCAATAGACAATAACAGCTCAAGGACAGAACTAAATACTTTTTTAAATGTAACCTACATATCAATACATACACACAATATCTAGGTCAAATAGAGGAGAGGCGTTGTGCCGTGAGGTGTTGCTTTATCTGTTTTTTTAAACCAGGTTTGCTGTTTATTTGAGCAATATGAGATGGAAGAAAGTTCCATGCATTGCTAGTTCATTTAACTTCTTAATGAATGCAGTTTTGTATAGCCTGTGCTCTGTTTGTGTTTTTTTCCACAGTATTGGTGTGAGGTGAGGTCGGTTGTATTTCCCAGTGACTTACTTGTGTCGATGAAGACAAAGTCCACATAGAACTTGGTGCAGAGGGACCCCAGGAGGAAACCACAGGCAGGTCCAAACACCAGAGTAGAAAAGACGATCCCTGGGATGACATGGAGAGATTAGTTCACTAGACAACACAGGTATGAACAAGTTATCACCAGTTCCTGGGTGAAATATAACAATTCTTAATTTAACCACAAGGTGTCGCACCTTGTTCACTAATCCACAGCCTTTTCCAGAGGGCAGCATGAGGCAAGCTCAGAGCGGATTTTTTTAAATGCATGCTATGCAAATAATTATGCAAAACAAATGTATCAGCTTTAAGGAAGCTGAATTGAACTACACTTAAATATGTGTATCAGCTCTGATCCTAACTATCCAGATCTTGACAATCATCATCACTGATGATGCCATACAATAAGGAGAGAAACATATACTTGCGCTAGCTACATACATCATGAAAAAGATTCAGTTGACCTACTAAAATAAACCTACTCCAAAAAAGCCTGAGTCTAACAGTGTGGCCAGCTGGAGCAACACTGTGTGACCACAAATCCTCATTAAAGTGCTGATTGTCAGAGGGTGAGAGCCTGGCACAGGGAGTCAGACAGACAGGGGAAGACAAAGGGCCAGAGCTCATGAGGACCTGGGAGGCTCTATTTGGCCTCCAAATATCCTGTTTCACCTTTCAACACATCTCAGTTAGTGTAAATTGATCCATTCAAAGTGGAACATAAAAACACATTTGAATATGTTAGTGAGCCAGTGCTATACAGGGCAATGGATAATATGGATAACTTGGGTACGAGCAGAAGGATGCTCTTGGACCAACTGATACTCGCCAGAGCCTCCTGCTGATCCCCCTCAGTCCTGCTCTGGCTTAGGCTCAGGCACAGGCCAGTTGGGTCTTGTGCTGGGGAGGCTCAAAGCCCATGGTCATGTCATTCCTGAAATAAAATCCTGCTTAGCATAATACTGAGCTTTGGCAGACGCTGATTGAAATGCCTGACGGACAGACAGACAATGGGAGGTGGGTAGACAGGCAGCACTTCAACTAACACAAGTCGATTCACAGCCCAAAAACCATAGATACTGTAAATGTCAGAAGATAGAAGTGTGGTTCGTTCATTTTCATCAGGTCTGTACAAGATACAGTATGTTTGCAGAGTGTGTTTCACATTTCCCACTAATGCATGGTAGTAGTCACATTAAAAACGTTTATTGTTACAAATAATACAATTAAATATTTACTACTAATAAGTTACAGATAGTAAGAAGTCTTTTCATCCCAACATGATTAATATGCATAATGGGTTTAAGCCCTAAAATGTTTCAATCGAGCAATGTGTTTCCTGGAATTAAATTAGAAAATGTGCAAACAAAAAACAAATGTTCTTGATTATCACAAATCAATCCTCTCTAGCAAGTACTGAAAACACTTAAGCAGCGGGTGTGGCATTAGGCTCGGGCTGGTTGACTAATTAGGGTGATTCAGAGATACTCAAAAGCAGTAGCACTCCTTGCTATCCCAGCTCCCTTTGCAGTTGTGGTCCATCAAAGTGAGGTGGTGGAGGTAGGGAGCGGGAGACCCATTAAGTTGAACCTGACATTAGCCCGTGCTGGCTCTGGGTCGGCCTTAGCACTGCTGCCGATAGGAACCACAGCTACAGTCAGCATGACAGATGTTACGCATACACCTCAAGCAGCCAATGAATGAGTCAGTTTCATCATTCACTTAATTACATTGGCTCAGGTCAAAGCTGTATATAATGTACATCCCTGTGAACACTGACAATGAGTCCCTGCTTCCTGACCACACCACCATACTGCCCACCTATTCATTATATCCCACAGGCTATGTTTTACTTAGCTGCTTATAAAGTTATACTCTCAATAAATGACTATGTTTATCTTACGCAAGGCAATGCACAGCAATAAAGTACTGCACACTGTTCCTGTCATAACACAGGACAAATCAAGTGACTTTTTCTGGATAAAGAGAGGGGAGTCTAGAGTGTTCGCTTTACGGTTGTCAAGCTGGAACAAAAATATATTGCTTCTTCCTGAGACCTAAGGCAAACCCTGGTTGTCTGGAAGGTTGGCGGTAAAGGCCAACGTGGTCTGTTGGTTGAAGGCAAATATAGATGCAGCACACTTGGCAAAAACTGGTTGAATCAACATTGTTTCCATTTCAACCCAAAAGATCTATGTGATGACATTGAATCAATGTGGAAAACTGGATTTGCAGAACGTCATCAACATATGGGAATTTTGTGTTTTTTTTCACCCAACTTTGAACCTAAATCCTATGACATGGTGACATTTTTAGTTGATTTCACGTTGAATTCACGCTAGTTGACAACTCAACCAAATGTAAATGAAAACTAGACATTGAACTGACGTCTGTGCATAGTGGGAGCTACTGTATGTATGTATCCTTAAAACACTATTGTACAGCAGGATCATTTTCCTGTTCCAGAGTGACTATATCACTAAGTCAATCGTACAACATGTATCACACATAGGCCTCCTAGATTACTCTACGATCAATCACTTTGGCTCTAGTCTAGTACAGTATGTTGTCTATTTCTCCAACCAGCTGTAACAACAACTGCTGATCTGAAGCCATCTCTTACTGGGATTGGATAGCCTACAAATCAATTCCAGTGAAACAGTAACTTATGCACCAAATCATCACTGGTAGCTTCACCATGGTGTTCTATAGTAAGTGGATGTCTTAAAAAATACTACATGGAACAAACTATGCTCAAAATAGTACATTTTTGTTGTACATTTTTTATAATAACAGGAGAGTTAGCACAGTAAGCAGATATACCAATGAAATTGTTTATGCAGTCAGACAGACTTTTTTAGGATTAAAAATTCAAATGAATGCTGTGCATGTGCTGTTTCAAGCGTTTCCTTAAAACAGAGAATGTTGTCTCATAGCAACAACACCATCATTGCTCTCACCACAGAAAACCTCATAGAGGAAACCGAGTTAGGGAAATCACCTTCCAGGGGATGACGGTTAGACCACAACCACTCACAGGCTAAAAGTTTCCACCAAACTCTCCGCCTCTGAGTGCTTACAGAAACACAGTACAGTCACCTTGGTAATCACACTCAACTATCCTACATCTGGTGCACAGTACATGTCATGAACCTAACATATTTCAACCTATCAAGGACCACGCGTTCTGTGCATCTGACAGTTTTAATACCTTGTATTGAGAAGATGTTATTGTCATCCTGCTGGTTTAACCGTTCCAGATGAGGGAAATAGCAGTGAGCAGAAGATATTCTTAGTACTGTATCTGGGACTCCAAGGGAGTCTTATCTGGAAGACATGAGATGGCCAGATACTCAGGTCTAGGAGAGGTTTTATTGTTTTGAGCTGTCAGAAAAAAATCTCTGAGGATGAGCAAAAACACGCCCTGTTCCTCTCTCCATGCAGGAAGGTGCACCACATGAGCCTACTCCTCTGCAACAGAGGACATGCAGGCAGCCCCCATCTAATTCTCTTTCTCAGGGCTTTATTCAAAGGGCTTTATTGGCATGGGAAACATATGTTTACATTGCCAAAGCAAGTGAAATAGATCATTTAAAAACAGTTAAATAAACAATCAAAAATAAACAGTAAATATTACGCTCACAAAAGTTCCAACGGAATAGAGAGATTTCAAATGTAATATTATGGCTATATACAGGTTTAAGAGAGGTGGAAACTTTTAGCCTGTGAGTAGTTGTAGACTCACCCTAACCGTCATCTCCTGGAAGGTGATTTCACTAACTGAGTTTCCTCTATGAGGTTTCCTGTGGTGAAAGCAAGGATGGTGTTGTTGCTATGAGGAGACAACACTCGCTGTTTCTAAGGAAACACTTGAAACAGTGCCTGCACAGTATTCATTTGATGCACAACAGGCCAGTTAGCATGTATAACAAGATGCTACAGTTTCTCCTAAAAAAGTCTGTCTTCATTGGTATATCTGCTTCACCTAGCCGAACCGAACGAATGTGCTCACGTACTCCCTTAAAAGACCTTTGCTTGAAAAATTAGAAACAAATGGTAATAGTACCGTTTGTCCATTTTGAGACGCCATAGCCGGTATACACTTCGTCAAAATAGTCAGAATGAATGTAAAATAACTCAAGAAATCTGTCATTAATTTAGTTGCACAATTTGACATCTAACTAAGATGTTTGGTGCAGTATTTCTTAATGACATTTTTTGCATGAAAACGAGTCGTCTCTCACTGAACGACAACAAAGACTTTATTGAACAATCACTACTGAGCCCGAACAGCCAAAATATCCCTCACCAAAGTCCAAAACAAAACAAAAATCAGAAAATGTTGTCTTAATATATGCACGATGTCACGTCTACTCCCGCTCCCCCTCTCTGGCGCTCGTTGTCGCCAGTTTACTCATTATTACGCACACCTGTCACCATCGTTACGCGCACCTGTGCCTCATGACACTCACCCAAATCCATCACCTTCCTGATTACCTCCCCTATATCTGTCATTCCCTTTGGTTCTTTCCTCAGGCGTTATTGTTTCTGTTGATCTCTTTCATGTCTGTACGCTACTCGGGTTTCTTGTTTTGTTCCATGTTCGTTTATTTATTAAATTCACTCCCTGTACTTAACTCACTCCCTGTAATTCACTCCCTGAACTGTTTCGGCTGGGAAGCATGCGGATGTCTTTACATTTAGCATGGCCTCTGGTTATTCCCACCCATCTTGTGGGTGAAGCAGCTCAAATGTTTACAAACTTCAAGTCTTTCCACTAGATCTGTGCATTGATAGATGAATGTGATAGAAAGCATTTTACTCTGCATGGGGAGGTTACAGTACAAGCAATTGAGAAATAAAATCTGAAACACTTTAAACTAGAAAAATAATTCCATTGATTTCATGAAAGCAGTTAAGACAAAACTGCTATATAATACTATGCTAGGGGCATGGGCATTTTTGTTTAATGAAATAGATCTTAATTAAGCCATGGTCAGAGCCAAATGGGCTTGTTTGTAAACGTCCATAGTATTTCCCTTAAATGCGTCTGAAATCCCCTTTGGAACAAGTACAAAACAAATACATTTATTTTTGTTGTATTTTGTTCAAGAATGTATGTATCCTGTGAATTACTCTTGGTAGAGCATGGGTAGGCAACTACATTTTTGTTAGAGTGGATGGTCGGGGGGCCCGGAACATAATTCTAATAATTTGTACACTGCAAATTGACCACAACTAAGCCCATAAAGTATTTGAAAATAGTCATTTTATACCTTGATTACATTGAGACATGATCACAGATGTATTTTTATTTTATTTGTGGGAATATTTGGGAACAGATTTCCTAAACAACCTTTTAATTTGATTTGTATTTTTTTACAGTTGTTTACAGATTAAACTGATATTGTTGTATCAGCTAGTCTCCCGTTTCATATGCGCTATTGCAGCTACGAGATTCACAGGCACAGGAAATTGTTCTTTTGTCTGGATAGGACAGAAAATGTGACGTGCCGCTCACTATTCAAAGAGACGATTCCCTGCGTTTGTGAACCTCACAGCTGCGCTTGCAAGAATAGTGCATATGAGTCGGGACAACCTACGCTTTTAGGGAATCTAAAGCAATTGATGTTGGGACGTTCACAGAGGGCGCTGTACACAGAAATATCCGTCGCAACCGGTCCAGAACCACTCAAAGTCTCCTATATAGGGAACTTAACATCTATGCTAAAACATAATGCAGGTCACAAAGAGACAGTGAGAAGCCTTGCAGTGAGCAGCCTTGCAGTGAGCAGCCTTGCACAGCCTTGCAGTGAGCAGCCTTGCTATGTAGCTAGCTGGAGAAGAAATTGCTAAGATAAGACAAATCAAACCGAGATATAATGAAAAAGTTATACTACCCACAGCCTTGCAGTGATTATCTTGCAGTGAGCAGCCTTGCACAGTCTTGCAGTGAGCAGCCTTGCAACGGCTCATAATAATGTCTGGAATTTAGTGAATGGAATAGTATCAAACACATGGACACCATGTGTTTGATGTGTTCAATACCATTCCATTAATTCTGTTCCAGCCATTACTATGAGCCCATCCTCATCAATTAAAGTGCCACTGCCGCCTGTGCTCCAGAGCCAAATGAAACCTCTTGAGACAAACATTTCAAAGCTATGCAACCATAAAACACATAAGCCTACACACTACAGGTCTTCACAGGTGATCCGGAAAGGACCTGTGGCTTTCCCACCCGAATCAATATGCATAAATTATTTTTTTAAATTAAAGAGACCCATTCTGAATAGACCCAAGGACAGTAGGACCTGTTCCGAAAAGGCCCAAGGAAAACAGAACCAAATAGTCCGTGCTGGTTCAGATCCGAGAAACCTGTTCAGATCCGAGAGTAGAAAGAGAGAGAAAAAGAAACCTCAGATTGGGCGCTGCCAGCACGATCAATAAACAAGTGATATTGGCCAAATGATCCACAGTTATGTGTCCTTAAAAACGGAATATAGCAAATTACAAAAAAACAATGAATTATGTTTCGATGTGTAGCAAAATCAAAACTGTATAGCCTATTGTTTTATAGCCTATTGTTTTTAAAACAATAATTGTCAGAGATATGCCGGCTCCATGTTCCCGACACAGACATGCATTTCTTTATACTTATCTACTGCACAGACATACAGTTGAAGTCGGAAGTTTACATACACCTTAGCCAAATACATTTAAACTCAGTTTTTCACAATTCCTGACATTTAATCCAATTAAAAATTCCCTGTCTTAGGTCTGTTAGGATCACAAATGTGTTTTAATTTTGAAATGTCCCAATAATAGTAGAGAGAATGATTTATTTCAGCTTTTATTTCTTTCATCACATTCCTAGTGGGTCAGAAGTTTACATACACTCAATTAGTATTTGGTAGCATTGCCTACATTGTTTAACTTTGGTCACACGTTTTGGGTAGCCGTAAACAAGCTTCCCATAATAATTTGGGTGGATGTTGGCCCATTCCTCATGACAGAGCTGGTGTAACTGAGTCAGGTTTGTAGGCCTCCATGGTCCTACATGCTCTTTCAGTTCTGCCCACACATTTTCTATGGGATTGATGTCAGGGCTTTGTGTTGGCCACTCCAATACCATGCCTTTGTTGTCCTTAAGCATTTTGCCACAACTTTGGAAGTATGCTTGGGGTCATTGTCCATTTGGAAGACCCATTTGCGAACATGCTTTAAGTTCCTGGCTGATGTCTAGAGATGTTGCATCAATATATCAACATAATTTTACCTCCTCATGATGCCATCTATTTTGTGAAGTGCACCCATCCCTCCTGCAGCAAAGCACCCCCACAACATGATGCTGCCACCCCCGTGGTTCACGGTTGGGATGGTGTTCTTCAGCTTGCAAGCATCCCCCTTTTTCCTTCAAACATAAAGATGGTCATTATGGCCAAACAGTTCTATTTTTGTTTCAGCAGACCAGAGGACATTTCTCCAAAAAGTACGATCTTTGTCCCCATGTGCAGTTGAAAACTGTAGTCTGGCATTTTTTATGGCAGGTTTGGAGCAATTACTCCCAAGGATGAACCAGACTCGTGGAGGTCTACAATTTTTTAACTGAGGTATTGGCTGATTTCCTTTGATTTTCCCATGATGTCAAGCAAAGAGGCACTTAATTTGAAGGTAGGCCTTGAAATACATCCACAGGTACACCTCCGATTGACTCAACTTATGTCATTTAGCCTATCAGAAGCTTCTAAGGCCATGACATAATGTTCCAAGCTGTTTAAAGGCACAGTCAACTTAGTGCATGTAAACTTCTGACCCACTAATAATTGTGATACAGTGAATTATAAGTTAACTAATCTGTCTGTAAACAATTGTAGGAAAAAATACTTGTGTCATGCACAAAGTTGATGTCTTAACAAACTTGCAAAACTATAGTTTATTAATGTCACGGTTCATGAATCCACTGCCTCCCTCTCTCTTTCTCTCTCTCTCTCTCTTCTCTCTCTCTCTCTCTCTCTCTCTCTCTCTCTCTCTCTCTCTCTCTCTCTCTCTCTCTCTCTCTCTCTCTCTCTCGTGTTTGTGTGGGTGTGGTTCCCAATCTCGGCCTGATTGTCTGCGCCAGCTGGAACCACTTATCTTCCCTTTATATGTTCTGTAACCAGTGTTTCTTGTTGTCAGATCGTTGTTACTTCCCTGAGGTTGTGTCGTGTGTCTGTGTTCTTCTCTCGCCCCCTTGTGTGGATTATCTGCTGTGCTCCTTCCTACCCATCCGGACACACTCCCCTGGATTTCTCAGCACGCTATCATTGGAAGATGCGCCCTAGTCCATGGGTCGGATTTCGTCTGAGTACAGTCTGTCTGTCCTGTTGCTGTTGTAAACTGTATTCATTAAACCATCGTTGCTTGCATCTTGCATCCGCCTCTGTATTGTCACAGAACGATCTGACCAGACCATGGATGCAGCGAGTTCAACGAGTCTGACCGAATTCATTTCCCGCAGTATCACGAGAATGGATCAACAAGAGGAGAACATCTCCAGCACAGGTCGGGCAGTACAAGCCCTTGCGACGCAGGTATCCCAGCTGATCCAAAAATTACAACATCTGAGGGGTTCCGCTGCGCCACCTACACCGGCAGTTCAACCCGCCCCGCCAGAGCCGGATTCCCAGCTAGAGCCACGGCTACCGACACCAGAGGGTTATTCAGGTGATCCTGACTATTGCAGAGCCTTTCTTACAAGATGTTCCATGTATTTCTCGTTGCAGCCACGGACCTTCAACCGTGAACAGTCTAAGGTAGCATTCGTACTCACACTGCTATCAGGCAAAGCGGCTCTTTGGGGAACGGCGGTGTGGGCGAACCAGGACCCATGCTGCACCTCTTTCCAGACACTCTCCGAGGAGATGAGAAGGGTCTTCGATCGGGCCGTGGCGGGTAGGAAGGCGGCCAGACTACTCGCTGACCTTCGCCAAGGAGACCGTTCAGTATCGGAATACTCCATCCAATTCCGCACTCTGGCCGCAGAGTGTCAGTGGAACGAGGAGGCGCAGTGGGACATGTTCCTGCATGGGCTGGAGGACCGGATCCAGAAGGAGATTTATGTTCTGGACCTTCCCAGGAGTTTAAATGGACTAGTGGAACTAGCCTTGAGGGTCGACGCTCGTCTGAGTCGTATTGGCCGCCGAGCAAGCCCTAACAGACCGTATAACGACACGGAGGGCGGGCATGCCAGCGGCGGGAACACGGCCAGTTCAGCCTCCGCTCACGAACCCATGCAGCTGGGGAGAGCTCGCCTCTCCCGGGAAGAGAGGGAGAGGCGGAGATTCCAAGGACTCTCTCTACTGTGGTAGAGCGGGCCACTTTATCCACTCCTGCCCGGTAAAAGATCAGGCCCGGTAGTAAACATGAGGCTACTATCGGGTGGTGTCACCACAGAGAAGACCTCATCATCTACTCTCCTCCCGGTAAGACTAAGATGGGCCACCCACATGCACGACACCCAAGCCTTACTGGACTCAGGAGCAGAGGGTAATTTCATGGACTTCAAGCTCGCTCACAAACTCCAGATTCCTATCACCTCACTCACGCACAAGATATCCGTCAACGCTCTCAATGGTCAAGAACTCCCCAACATTTCTCACACCACTGAACCTATCACACTCATCACTTCTGGCAATCACACTGAGACACTATCATTTCTACTCATGGACTCACCCCTTGCACCATTAGTTCTCGGCCACCCTTGGCTCACCCAACACAACCCCAGAGTTGACTGGGGTCATAACTCTATATCCATGTGGAGTAACAAGTGTCTTGAGTCCTGTTTAGTGTCTGCCTGTTCGTCTGTGTCTGATTCTGTGTTTCTAGAGGAGGCAGTGGATTTGTCTAACGTGCCCGTTGAATACCTCGACCTGAAGGAGGTGTTCAGTAAGTCCCGTGCTGCTTCTCTTCCTCCGCATCGTCCCTATGACTGTGCAATAGAATTATTGCCAGGTGAGTCTCCGCCTAAAGGCAAGTTATATTCACTCTCTGTTCCTGAGAGGGAGGCTATGGAGAGATGCATCTCTGATTCTCTGGCATCTGGATTCATTCGTCCTTCCTCTTCTCCAGCGGGGGCGGGGTTCTTCTTTGTGGGGAAGAAGGACGGATCTCTGCGTCCTTGCGTTGATTACCGTGGGTTGAATAACATCACAGTGAAGAATACCTATCCCTTACCGTTGATGTCCTCAGCCTTTGAAAGGTTACAGAGAGCATCCGTGTTCACTAAGTTGGATTTACGTAATGCATATCATTTGGTTCGCATAAGGGGGGGGGGGACGAATGGAAGACTGCGTTTAACACCCCCAGAGGGCACTTCGAATATTTGGTCATGCCTTTTGGGCTATCCAACTCCCCAGCGGTTTTCCAGGCACTCGTCAATGACGTGCTGAGAGATATGATTGATCAGTTCATATATGTTTACCTGGATGACATACTGATTTTCTTTTCTTCTCTCCAGGAACACGTTCAGCACGTCAGACGAGTGCTTCAGAGGTTGTTGGAGAATGGACTTTTTGTCAAGGCAGAGAAATGCATTTTTCATGCACAATCCGTTCCATTCCTAGGTTACATCGTCTCGACTGAAGGTATTCGCATGGATCCTGACAAGGTTAAGGCTGTGGTGGATTGGCCAAGCCCAGATTCCCGTAAGGCCCTACAGAGGTTTCTGGGATTCGCCAATTTCTACCGGCGTTTCGTTAGCAACTTTAGTCAGCTAGTCGCTCCTCTTACCGCCTTAACCTCCCCCAGAGTGACGTTCAGGTGGTCCGATACAGCCGAGAAAGCATTCGCCAAACTCAAGAGCCGCTTCGTTTCGGCTCCCATCCTCATAGCTCCCGATCCCTCGCGTCAGTTCGTAGTAGAGTGGACGCTTCAGAGGTGGGGGTAGGTGCGGTACTTTCCCAATGTTCCTCTTCTGACAACAAGATGCACCCTTGTGCGTTCCTTTCCCATCGGTTATCACCTGCGGAACGCAACTACGACATTGGCAACAGAGAGTTGTTGGCAGTGAAGTTAGCACTGGAGGAGTGGCGCCATTGGTTAGAGGGTTCGGGGGTACCTTTTATAGTTTGGACCGATCACAAAAATTTGGAATATATCAGAACTGCCAAGCGACTCAACTCCAGGCAGGCGCGGTGGGCACTCTTTTTTGGACGTTTTGACTTCTCTCTCTCGTATCGCCCGGGTTCCAAGAATGTCAAACCCGATTCCCTTTCTCGCATTTTTGACCATTCCAAACGCCCATCCACTCCCGAGTGCATCCTACCCGGGACCCTAGTGGTATCCACACTCACATGGGAGGTTGAATCAAGGGTCAAAACGGCCTTAGAAGGGGTAACGTCTCCGCCCGGTTGCCCGCCTAATCGGTTGTTTGTGCCGGAGGGGTGTCGGTCCGATGTTATTCGGTGGGGGCATTGATCCAACGTAGCGTGTCATCCAGGAGTCAGCCGCACTAGCTTTTTGGTTAAGCAACGCTTTTGGTGGCCACTGATGGCTCGTGACATTCACAGTTTTGTCTTGGCTTGCTTGGTTTGTGCCACTGGGAAGACTTCTAATCGACCCCCAGATGGGTTACTCCAACCGCTGTCGGTCCCTTCGAGACCCTGGTCCCACATCGCGCTAGATTTTGTTACCGCCCTCCCGCCCTCCCAGGGCAAGACGGTGGTGTTGACCGTGGTGGACCGGTTCTCGAAGGCGGCTCATTTTATTCCCTTGCCTAAATTACCATCTGCCAAGGAGACAGCGGTAGCTGTCATGGATCACGTCTTTCGCTTACATGGCCTGCCGATGGACGTAGTTTCTGACAGGGGGCCCCAATTTGTCTCCAAGTTTTGGCAAGAGTTTTGTAGGTTACTGGGAGCGAGTGTCAGCCTGTCTTCAGGGTTTCATCCCCAGAGCAACGGTCAAACGGAGAGGGCCAACCAAGATTTGGAGAGTGTTGCGATGTTTGGTTTCTAAGAATCCCTCTTCCTGGAGTCAACAACTCTCTATGGTTGAGTACGCTCACAATTCGTTGCCAGTGGCAGCTACGGGTCTCTCTCCGTTTGAGTGTAGTTTAGGTTACCAGCCACCTATCTTTCCCAGTACGGAGTCCGAGGTCATTGTTCCTTCTGCTCACGCTTTCATCCAGAGGTGCCGTCACGCATGGAGCAGAGCCCGTGAGACTCTTCTCCGGGTGGGGGCGCGCACCAAGGCTAAGGCCGATCGCCACCGGTCGAAGCCTCCGGTATACGTCGTTGGCCAAAGAGTGTGGCTTTCTACTAAGAACATTCCACTCCGATCCGTTTCGAACAAGCTTGCCCCCAAATTTATCGGCCCGTTCAAAGTCTCCAGGATCATTAGTCCGGTGGCGGTCCGGCTCAAGCTTCCTCCGGCGTATAGGAGAATTCATCCTACCTTTCATGTGTCTAAAATAAAACCTGTGTTTCAGGCACGCATTAACCCGCCGGTCCCGGTTCCCCCGCTGCCACGACTTGTTGATGGGGAACCCACCTTTTCTGTCAATCGTATTTTGGACTCTAGAAGGAGGGGACGCGGATTCCAGTACCTGGTGGACTGGGAGGGTTACGGCCCGGAGGAGAGAAGTTGGGTACCTGCTAGGGACATTCTGGATCACTCCCTTATCGATTTCAATCGACAGGGGGGGGGGGGGTATTGTCACGGTTCATGAATCCACTGCCTCCCTCTCTCTTTCTCTCTCTCTCTCTCTCTCTCTCCCGTGTTTGTGTGGGCGTGGTTCCCAATCTCGGCCTGATTGTCTGCGCCAGCTGGAACCACTTATCTTCCCTTTATATGTTCTGTAACCAGTGTTTCTTGTTGTCAGATCGTTGTTACTTCCCTGAGGTTGTGTCGTGTGTCTGTGCTCTTCTCTCGCCGCCCTTGTGTGGATTATCTGCTGTGCTCCTTCCTACCCATCCGGACACACTCCCCTGGATTTCTCAGCACGCTATCATTGGAAGATGCGCCCTAGTCCCTGGGTCGGATTCCGTCTGAGTACAGTCTGTCTGTCCTGTTGCTGTTGTAAACTGTATTCATTAAACCATCGTTGCTTGCATCTTGCATCCGCCTCTGTATTGTCACAATTAACTAGACGTTTGTGTAGTGGTTGAAAACAAGTTTTAATGACTCCAACCTAAGTGTATGTAAACGTCCGACTTCAACTGTATGTGTACAGAACGAGGCTAATTTGTTAATTTTCGATCAGAATATTTTTTATTAACATAATAATTATATTTCAAGATTAAAGGAGTAACTCTGGTATGCCTAAAACATTCTTATTCACATCAAGTTCAACTGTCAGAGTCAGTTGGAGCCCTGGTGTGCACGGGCCTTCATTGGCCTGCAGTAGCTAAGCCTAATAATAGCCATACAACACCAAACCTTCACAAAAGTTTCCTAACTTTATTAGGGTAATATCAAAAGTAAGTCAAGTCATTGTATATAGGGAACATTCAAACAGGTTATTATATTGCAGCATTAAATTAACTTTTGGATCTAACCCTTTGGTATTTTATTTTCATGGTTTGAGTGTTATTAGCCCTATAGTATGCCTACTGGTAATTATATTATATTGCGGCAAACGCGCCATTACAGATGGAACTTCATTTGAAAATTAAAATGGCTCAACAGAATTAAACAAAACACGTGTTGCATATTTAAGAACTGGTTTAAATCATCACAAAAGTTTTGAACAGGCTCATATTGAATCAATTACCAACAAAGGCAAGTGCTTACCGTAGGCCATCCCAACAAATTACAATAATAGGCTAATGCCATTTATTTTACAACAGGCCTACTTGTAACCTGTCTTAAGCTAAATACGGAGCAAATAATGTAAAAGACAGTTCAAACATAAACTAGCCAACGAATGTCTTAACACAATGAAACAAAACACTTCTAGCATATTTAAAGGAATTTTTTTAATTCTTAAACAGCCCTATAAAAATAATGATACACAATAATAGTAATGATAAAACAAATAATAAAAAATACAGAAATAAATAAATAAAAGTTAGAAAATTGCATCAAACCTGAATAGCGTGTTGCACACATGCAGTCCAGCTTTGTCCACTACAAAATGACAACTTGCTTAACTTGGTTCTATGACAGATACTACAATTTCTGCTGTGGAGATTTGCAGCTCCTTCAGGGTAATCTTTGTTCTCTTTGTTGCCTCTTTGATTAATGCCATCCTTGCCAGGTCTGTGAATTTTGGTGGGTGTCCCTCTCTTGGCAGGTTTGTTGTGGTGCCATATTCTTTAAATTGTTTAATAATGGATTTAATGGTGCTCCGTGGGATGTTCAAAGTTTCTCAATTTGTTTTTATAACCCAACCCTGATCTGTACTTCTCCACAACGTTGTCCCTGACCTGTTTGGAGAGCTCATTGGTCTTCATGGTGCCTCTTGCTTCGTGGTGCCCCTTGCTTAGTAGTGTTGCAGACTCTGGGGCCTTTCAGAACAGGTGTAGATATACTGAGATCAAGTAACACTTAGATTGCACACAGGTGGACTTTATTTAACTAATTATGTGACTTCTGAAAGTAATTGGTTGCACCAGAACTTATTTAAGGACTTCATAGCAAAGGGGGTGAATACATATGCACACACCACTTTTCCGTTTTTTATTTTGTATAATTTTTTTAAACAAGTAATTTTTTTCTTTTCACTTCACCAATTTGGACTATTTTTTGTATGTCCATGACATGAAATCCAAATAAAAATCTATTTAAATTACAGGTTGTAATGCAACAAAATAGGAAGAACGTCAAGGGGGATGAATACTCTTGCTAGGCACTGTAAACTATATGTTTTATTGAGTTGCAATTGGCTGACACATATAGCAAGCTCGCGCAGTTCTCATCACCTCAGACAAATTAAATTAACAGAGGACAGGTCCAATCGGGTCCAGGAAGTAACTCAATTGTAATTGCACATACTCAAGACCTGTGGCAATTATATCAGACCCAACCCAGATCTGAGACAAAAGTCTGAGGTCCCGGGTCGGATCTCTGAATTTTGGGTCTGTTGGACGCATGAAGACCTCTACTACACACAAGCACTCCCCATGCCACAAATAAAAACAGAAATACCGTATTTACATAAGTATTCAGACCCTTTGCTATGGGACTTGGAATTGAGCTCAGGAAAATCCTGTTTCCAGTGATCATCCTTGAGATGTTTCTACAACTTGGTAAACTTGATTGGTACCACCTGTGGTAAATTCAATTGTTTGGAAATGATTTGGAAAGCCACACACCTGTCTATGTAAGGTCCCACAGTTCACTGTGCATGTCAGAGCAAAAACTAAGCGATGAGGTTGAAGGAATTGTCCAAAGAGCTCCGAGACAAGATTGTGTTGAGGCACAGAAGAGTACTAAGAAAATTCTGCAGCATCGAAGGTCCCTAAGAACACAGTGGCCTCCATCATTCTTAAAAGGAAGACGTTAGGAACCACCAAGACTCTTCTTTGAGCTGGTCGCCTGGACAAACTGAACTGGAAAGATGAATGGAGCAAAGTACAGAGAGATCCTTGATGAAAACCTGCTCCAGAGTGCTCAGGACCTCAGACTGGGGGAAAGTTTACCTTCCAACAGGACAACGACCGAAAGCACACAGCCAAGACAACGCAGTAGTGGCTTCGGGACAAGTCTCTGAATGTCTTTGAGTGGTCCAGCCAGAGCTCAGACTTGATCCTGTTCTAACATCTCTGGAGAGACCTGAAAATTGCTGTGCAGCGACGCTCCCCATCCAAACTGACAGAGCTTGAGAGGATCTGCAGAGCAGAATGGGATAAACTCCCCAAATACAGGTGTTTCAAGCTTGTAGTGTCCACCAGAGAAATACAGGTGTGCCAAGCTTGGAGCGTCCACCAGAGCTGTTACCAGAGCATTGAATGTTGATTTCTCTACCATAAGCCGCATCCAACATCGTTTTAGAGAATTTGGCAGTACGTCCAAACGGCCTCACAACCGCAGACCACATGTAACCATGCTAGCCCAGAACCTCTACATCTGGCTTCTTCATATGTGGTATCATCTGAGACCAGCCACCCGGACAGCTGATGAAACTGAGGCATATTTATGTCTGTAATAAAGCCCTTTTGTGAGGAAAAACTCATTCTGATTGGCTGGGCCTGGCTCCCCAGTGGGTGGGCCTGGCTCCTAAATGGGTGGGCCTACTGTATGACCTCCCAGGCCCAACCATGGCTGCACCCCTGCCCAGTTATGTGAAATCCAAAGATTAGGGCCTAAGGAATTTATTTAAATTGACTGACTTGCTTATATGGACTGTAACTAAATTATTACATGTTTATATTTTTGTTCATTATATATGAGTCATTTATATTCTAAATACAGGCTAGCGATCATTAGCCTACACGTTGGGGAAAAATATAAGGAAGTGTGAACATAATAAAGGCTGCTGAACCTAATAGCCCGTAGAGCTTATGCCGTTAGCCTTAGTTCATTTCTTTGCCTTGCTCTCTCTGCAGAGGGCAATCCTTGTTCCCTCCATTAATCCTGCTCAAGTTTACTAAGCATCCAGGAGAGTAATCCTCCTGAGCTCAGTTAGAGCTTGGGGACGCAGTGCAACGTGGGAGGCCAAGCAACATCCTGCCCAGCCCAGCACAATTTCACATGGGACCAGATTGAGAGGCAGAGACAGAGATCATCCTTAAGCTAGTGCCAACTGCCAGTGTTTCAGAGTCTGAGACCTTTCTGAATTAGGGTATACACCGGATGGGTATCACAAAAAAGCAACACAATGTATAGGTGAGGAAGGGCTGGAGGGCATTTGTACAACTACCCGGACGGGACACAAAACACATGTTAGTTTACTGTAACATTTTTCGCTTCAGTAATATCACTTTCTATTGACCTTCAGATAAAGATAAAGCCATGAGTGTTAAGTACAGTGAACTCCTGCTGCCTGGAGTGATTAAAGGGATACTTCAGGATCTAGGCAATGAATTTATCTACTTCCTCAAAATGTATTTATTTAACTAGGCATGTCAATTAAGAACTAATTGTTATTTACAATGATGGCCTACCCTAGCCAAACCCTAACGACACTGGGCCAATTGTGTGTTGCTCTATAAGACTCCCAACCAAGGGCGGTTGTCAGACATAAAAATTGTATCCACAACTTCACCATACTTCTGGGGAATGCGGAGCTATGTGAAGAGAGAAAGCGCCATATTTTCTAGAGCTGTCACATATAGTTTACACAATGTGCTCCCTGGTCTCGCCCAACTCGTTTCCTCTTCCCTCTCTCTCCACTGAGCTAAATGTGCACTGAAACTGCACCTTATTGTTCTGTCAAGTCATTTTGTTAAGGGTAGTCTAGGATAGGGGAAATGTAACTAAATACATTATGAGTCTTTGCTTTTCTAACAAGGAAAGGACAGTTGCCAAAATGGACAGTTGCCAAACTTCTGTATTCAACTGCTGCTGATGTTAGCTCTCCAACAATGCCCTACCTATGAAGTTATCTGTTTTCAAACAAAACATTTCCACCAATGTTTTTCAAATTCTAACATTCTAAGAGAAAATAGGTATGAAATATAGTATATTAAAATAAAATTAAGACTCCTTAACATACAGACCAAAATTGCAGTGCAATAACATTCTAACATTTTAGGTATTGCGTATTGCGTATTTGAACGATAAACCTAGTAACATAAATGTTGTTGTAGCCTACAGTTCTTTTCAACCTGGATTATTAAGGAGATGGGGTGTTTTCACAGTTGCTTGAGTCTGTCCCATTCAGACTGGTGATTAAGTCAGCATCAATTCTAGTGAAACATGGGTCTGTTTTCAGAGCTCACCACTGTATTAAGAGATGTAAATCACACTGACTTTGATTTCTTGTCAGATGGAGAGTATACTGTATGCCTTTGAGTGGAAAATATAATCACACATTACTGAGCTGGTTAGAAAATTGACTGTGCTCTAATTGAATACCCCAAACAGCCTTAGAAGATATAATGTCAGTGTAGCTGACATTAGAAGCCTACAGCCAGAACAATACCCTGCTAATTATATTATTTATGCACTTTTGTTGTACATGAGGAAGTTATTACGATAAATTATTGTGGTAAATATAGTATTATACTGTATCAAATGAAACATTCTAATTTTCTATGTAGGATTCCCATGGGAATATTAGAAAGAGTTTAAAAATCACTCATGAGAATATATCAGAGGCAAATAAATACTGGAGCGTATAACAATTCACCCAGAAACCCTAACCCAGCATTCCTTAGAGAGCAACTTTCACTTTCACTTCTGACCCTGAGTTGATATCATTTGGGTCTGAGAGCTGACTTCCTTGACCGTCAACACATAACGCATCAAAAAGTCCAAACATCTCTACATCATCTTCACATTACATAATTTACAAGCTGCTGCTAGCACCCTGGTTTTATTAGAGCATGTATTTATATTTTCGGTGGTCTTAGTAGCTCCACATTCAATCATTTCTGAATGTATCATTCAAACTACCCATCCCGGATCCGGGAGAATTGTCATCAACTGACACTAATTAGCATAACGCAACGGACAAAAAATATTACTAGAAAATATTCATATTCATGAAATCACAAGTGAAATATATTAAAACACAGCTTAGCCTTTTGTTAATCACCCTGTCATCTCAGATTTTGAAATTATGCTTTACAGCCAAAGCAAGACAAGCATTTGTGTTTATCGATAGCCTAGCCTAGCATTATGCCTAGCTAGCAGCAGGCAGCTTGGTCACGAAAATGAGAAAAGCAATCAAATTAAATCGTTTACCTTTGATGAGCTTCGGATGTTTCCACTCACGAGACTCCCAGTTAGACAGCAAATGTTCATTTTGTCCCATAAAGATTATTTTTATAGCCGAAATACCTCCTTTTGTACTTCACGTTTGGTTGAGAAATCCACCGGAAACTGCGGACACGACAACGCCGAAAAATATTCCAAATTAGATCCATAATATCGACAGAAACGTGGCAAATGTTTTTTATAATCAATCCGCAAGGTGTTTTTCAAATATCTATTTGATAATATATCAACCGGGACAGGTGGCTTCTTAGTAGGAAAGAGAGAAACAATAACCACATTTGTCTATTACGCACAAATCACTCTGAGAGCCTCCAACTGACCACTGACGCAATGTTGTCGTTCAGGCTAATTTTTCAAAATAAAAGCCTGAAACTATATATTGTGACACTAGACACATTAGGGAAGCCATAGAAAAAGGAATCTGGTTGATATCCATTTCACTGCTCAATAGGGAGATGCATAGGAACGCAGAGCTTTCTAAATAAGAGTTCCTTTCCTGATTGGATTTTTCTCAGGCTTTCGCCTGCAATATCAGTTCTGTTATACTCCCAGACAATATTTTTACAGTTTTGGAAACTTTAGAGTGTTTTCTATCCTAAGCTGTCAATTGTATGCATATTCTAGCATCTTGTACTGACAAAATAGCCTATTTACTTTGGGAACGTTATTTTTCCAAAAATGAAAATAGTGCCCCCTAGTTTCAAGAGGTTTTAATAAGAAGGTGGAAGATGGTGAGATGCCATAACCTCTGGTTATCAAATGGTAGCCCTGTGAGGATCAACGCTGGAGACCGGAAGCGGGTACAGGGAGAACATTTAATGAACAACGGACATGAAACAGGACAGGAACAGCGTCTGGACAGGGGAAAAATAACGACATCAGTGCAGACACCGGGAACAAATGGGAGAGCAGACAGTTATAGACGGGGCAATCAACAAAGGGAGGGAGTCCAGGTGAGTCCGATGAGCACTGCAGCGCGTAATGATGGTGACAGGTATGTGTAATGAAGGGCAGCCTGGAGAGCGGGAGCAGGCGTGACAAGCCCATAGAATAGTGTGATAATATCAGTGTCGTTTCTAGACATAAGCAACATAAGCAACCGCTTTTGGGGATCTCAACTAACTGTTAGTTAGAATAATAGAATACACAACATGCAACATCCAATAAAATCTTGTTTAGGGTACCCAAAAAAGCTAGAACAGCCCTGGATAATATCCATATTGGTTGAGACTTCAAATAGATTACTACATTTGTGCCGTTGAGTCATACTGTACTGTAACATTTTGAAAGGAAACATACTATATGTCTTACCTGAAATACATTTGTCTACACAATGACGGAGCAGGCTGCACCATCCCTGTGTCACAGAGGGGTAATCAGAACTTAATGAAAGCATTTTTACTGTTGTTTGATATGAGCGCAAAGCAAACTGTCTTGAATCTTCCTATGGGAAGCAGTGTGAGAAAGTGCTGCCACTGGTGAGGTGAATCAGCAGCAACAACACTGTTTGGTAGACATTCATTTTTGATTGGACTCTGTCTTTCTGCAGTAGCTGCCAGCTGTTTCATTGATATTAGGAGATTCCCTGTAACTCATTAGTTATGCAAGGTCCCCTGACCAACCCCAAAGGATAACTGAGGTAATTATAACAGGAATAGAGATGCTCATTTCATGCCCTGCTCAAGGACATAGGTCTTCAGAGTTGCCACATTCTCTGTCTCTCACAGCCACTAAAATGGCTTCTCTCCTTGCTGTAACGTACTTGACCATTTCAAACATACAACCAACCTGTCCAAAAGAGTACAGACTGTGGGAGTGTCATTCATTAGTTTGGTAAAAAGCGCATTTATCCCTTACAAAAAAAAGACTGCTGTAACTGCAGTTGACTGTGGTATTTTGAATAAACTATTTGCAGAATAACTGTAGTGTACTGCAGTAATACTACACTGTAACTGCAGTTACACTGCCAAATTACCGCAGTAAATTGTTGTATTTGCAGCATACTGCAGTTATGCTGCATTCTAACTGCAGTTATACAGCACTCTGACTGCAATATTTTTTCATAAGGGATGTCAACAGTGACCGCTCAGACCAAGCAAACAGGACAAATAACGGACGAACCCGCTGAGTAAACTTAGGTGAGGACGTCTATTTTCATCGAGTACACCGTATAAGAGGGGATTAGGCCTAGCCCGATCTGCATCCTGTCTACCAGTCACAACTAACAGCATTACCCTGCCTGGCCTGTAAAGTCTTCAGGCTATGGTGTATCATAATGTCAACATGTTGTTCTGCAGGCATCTGCTTTAGACCGAGTTAAACACAGACAAATGTATCTTACTGATGTGTCCGGATATGCCTCCAGACACACATGGTCTTATACATATAGTTTGTGCAACAGGATCATTGTTTCAACATAAGGATTTAGGTTGGGTTTCAGTCAGTTGTTTTGTAAACAGCACAGGTGTTAACTGAGAACTTCCTAACTGTCCTGTTTTGAGGTTGACCACGCACATTTTTTCACATTTGGGATGATATGTTAATCAACTGTCATAATGTTACCAGTACAACACTCCACAACTATGTTGACCTAAATAACAAGCCAAAGAACTAAAGTAGGCTCTCAACTCATAGTCAAATGCCATTACAATACATCAGGATCATCCTGCTTACTGCTGCCCCCCTAGACACCACTCACGTCAAACCATCAGCATGTAAACCAGCCTGCTGCTCAGGGTGTTTTAGCTAGTTATTGTGCAGTATTGTGTAGGTCAGGAGGAGAGGAGGGGGATTGAGGCTTTCTGTGGAAGTGATAAGTCTGGTATTTTATTTAGCTGACTGGAAAATAAAAGTGTACATTTGAAATACATAAAAAAACAATAATAAGCATAACTTTATAGATAACCATTCCTTTCAGCAAATGACCTGGCGTAGGCAATTTGGGAAACGTCACACAGACACACACATACTGCAACACTGTACAAAATACTATGCTAGAGCTGGGACGATAAACCCAAAATTATCGACACCGACCACACAGACCACTTATCGCAAGCGGTTTTGCTTATATCTTTCATTACAATAAGTAGCCTATACAAAGTGTGAAGTTTGAAATGCAACAAGTCTACTAATATGGGTGACTGTTAATGAGGCAATTGATGGCTATAAAAATCAAACTAGTAGTAGTAGTTTAAAGGCTAATAAAAGAAAACTGTGGTTGCACATTAATGTTATAAACTTATCATTCCATTTATCCTTATTATCTATGTTCCCAACTCCATACTGTGTTCTACTAAAACAGCACACTCCAACATGCCTTTCCCTTGTAGGGCTATGAGCCTAAATATGCGAGTGCCTTTGAGTGTCATAGTTCTCTACAACTTGCACCTTTGTGCATTAGCCTGAGGACACAAGTCTGGTTCAGGAATTTCAGGGGGAGTTTTCAAGTGCTGGGCCAAACTAACCAGTCTCCTGCAGGCCCCTGCAGTCCAGTGTCTGTGTCTGTGTGGATATACAGTAAACCTCAAAGAGATCACAACCCTGAATGGGAGTTCAGTGTCAGGGCTTGCTGATGGGTTGAAAGCATCACATAAAGTGGACAACATCAGCTATTTTAAGCCCAAATGCAGCACAGAGCAGCAAATTCTATGCTGATACTTGTGACTGTGCCCCTGTGCCATCATCATGCACAGAGTCATTTAACTAGACATTAAACAAATAACTGTTGTACACAACTAAATCTCTAAAGCTATATGCAATATAGCCAGTCAAATAAAACTATATACCCTTCCGTAAACAGCTCTTTTAAAAGGCAAATATTTTCAGTCACTTGAACCAATGTCCAGTTTGAGGTAACCTAAGGAGAGGGATCATTTAGTGTGGCCTATATTTGTCAAAATAGCCCCTCAACTGATCAGGTCTCCAATCACATCTATAGGATGAAATTCTTTGAAAGTCTGATCATGGCTCACATCATCCCAGACACCCTAGACCCACAACAATTCGCATACCGCTCTTAACAGATCCACAACTGACGCAATCTCTATCGCACTCCACACTTCCCTCACCCACGTGGACAAAAGTAATACCTATGTAAGAATGTGGTTCATGGACTACAGCTCAGCATTCAACGCCATAGTCCACTCCAAGCTCATCACCAAGCTCAGAACCCTGGGACTGAACACCTTCCTCCGCAACTGGATCCTGGACTTCCTAACGGGCTGCCCCCCCCCCAGGTGATGAGGGTAGGCAACAACAAATTCACCACGCTGACCATCAACACGGGGACCCTTCAGGGTTGTGTGGTTAGTCCCCTCCTGTGCTCCCTGTTCACCCATGACTGCACAGTGGTGCACAACTCCAATATCATCGTCAAGTTTGCTGATTACACAACAATGGTAGGACTGATCACTGACGACGATGAGGCAGCCTATAGGGAGGAGGTCAGAGACCTGGCAGTGTGGTGCCAGGACAACAACCTCTTCTTCAATGTCAGCAAGACAAATGAGTTGATCGTGGACTACAGGAAACGGAGGGGATAGCACGCCCCCATCCACATCAATGGGGCTGTAGTGGAGCAGGTCGAGAGCTTCAAGTTCCTTTGGTTCCACATCACCAAGGAATTAACATGGTACACACACACACACACACACACACACACACACACACACACACACACACACACACACACACACACACACACACACACACACACACACACACACACACACACACACACACACACACACACACACACACACACACACACACACACACACACACACACACACACACAGTTGTGAAGAGGGCACGACAGCTCTTCCACCTCAGGCGGCTGAAATGATGTAGCATCCTCAAAAAGTTATACAGCTACACAATTGACAGCATCTTCATTGGCTGCATCACCGCTTGGTACGGCAACTGCAAAGCACTACAGAGAGTGGTGAGTACGGCCCAGTGCCTCACTGGGGCCAAGCTCCCTGCTTTCCAGGACCTCTCTACCAGGAGGTTGGTTCCAAGTCTGGAACAAACAGGACCCTGAACAGATTCTTCCCCCAAGTCATGCGATTGCTAAAATAGGCTGCTAAATAGCTAATGAAATGGCTGCCCAGAATACCTACATTGACCCTTCTTGGAGCTAATTATTTTGCACTGACGCTTTGCACACACACTGGTCTCTACCCACACACTCACACATACTTACACTGACACCCCAACACACATACGTCCACACACACATAACATATACACATGCATACTGACGCACACACACACACACACTTTCACACTCACCACATACGCTGCTGCTACAGCTCAGTCTATTATCTATCCTGTTGCCTAGTCACTTTACCCCTACACACTTAACCAGCATGGCTACCACAGCATTCTGCAGCAATACACCATCCCACCTCGTTTGAGCTTAGTGGGACTATAATTTGTTTTTCAACAGGCTGTGTTAGGACCATTTAACCAAGAAGGAGAGTAATGGAGTGCTGAATCAGATGACCTGGCCTCCACAATCACCTGACCTCAACCCAATTGAGATGGTTTGGGATGAGTTAGACCGCAGAGTGAAGGAAAAGCAGCCAACAAGTGCTCAGCATATGTGGAAACTCCATCAAGACTGTTGGAAAAGCATTCCAAGAGAAGCTGGTTGAGAGAATGCCAAGAGTGTGCAAAGCTTTCATCAAGGCAAAGGGTAGCTACTCTGAAAATCTCAAATATAAAAAACAGTGGGGAGAACAAGTATTTCGTACACTGCCAATTTTGCAGGTTTTCCCACTTACAAAGCATGTAGAGGTCTGTAATTTTCTCATAGGTACACTTCAACTATGAGAGACGGAAACAAAAATCGGAAACAAAAATCCAGAAAATCACATTGTATGATTTTTAAGTAATTAATTTGCATTTTATTGCATGACATAAGTATTTGATCACCTACCAACCAGTAAGAATTCCGTCTCTCACAGACCTGTTAGTTTTTCTTTAAGAAACCCTCCTGTCCTCCACTCAGTATTAACTGCACCTGTTTGAACTCGTTACTTGTATAAAAGACACCTGTCCACACACTCAATCAAACAGACTCCAACCTCTCCACAATGGCCAAGACCAGAGAGCTGTGTAAGGACATCAGGGATATATTTGTAGACCTGCACAAGGCTGGGGTGGGCTACAGGACAATAGGCAAGCAACTTGGTGAGAAGGCAACAACGGTTGGCGAAATTATTAGAATCATGAAGATGTTCAAGATGATGGTCAATCACCCTCGGTCTGGGGCTCCATGCAAGATCTCACCTCGTGGGGCATCAATGGTCATGAGGAAGGTGAGGGATCAGCCCAGAACTACACGGCAGGACCTGGTCAATGACCTGAAGAGAGCTGGGACCACAGTCTCAAAGAAAACCATTAGTAACACACTACGCCGTCATGTATTAAAATCCTGCAGCGCACACAAGGTCCCCCTGCTCAAGCCAGTGCATGTCCAGGCCCATCTGAAGTTTGCCAATGACCATCTGGATGATCCAGAGGAGGAATGGAAGAAGGTCATGTGGTCTGATGAGACAAAAATAGAGCTTTTTGGTCTAAACTCCACTCGCCGTGTTTGGAGGAAGAAGAAGGATGAGTACAACCCCAAGAACACCATCCCAACCTTGAAGCATGGAGGTGGAAACATCATTCTTTGGTGATGCTTTTCTACAAAGGGGACAGGAAGACTGCACCGTATTGAGGGGAGGATGTATGAGGCCATGTATCGCGAGATCTTGGCCAACAACCTCCTTCCCTCAGTAAGAGCATTGAAGATGGGTCGTGGCTGGGTCTTCCAGCATGACAACGACCCGAAACACAGCCAGGGCAACTAAGGAGTGGCTCCGTAAGAAGCATCTCAAGGTCCTGGAGTGGCCTAGCCAGTCTCCAGAGCTGAACCCAATAGAAAATCTTTGGAGGGAGCTGAAAGTCCTTATTGCCCACGACAGCCCCGAAACCTGAAGGATCTGGAGAAGGTCTGTATGGAGGAGTAGGCCAAAATCCCTGCTGCAGTGTGTGCAAACCTGGTCAAGAACTACAGGAAACGTATGATCTCTGTATTTGCAAACAAAGGTTTCTGTACCAAATATTAAGTTCTGCTTTTCTGATGTATCAAATACTTTTAGATTCCGTCTCTGACAGTTGAAGTGTACCTATGATAAAAATGACAGACCTTTACATGCTTTGTAAGTAGGAAAACCTGCAGAATCGGCAGTGTATCAAATACTTGTTCTCCCCACTTTTTTGGTTACATGATTCCATATGTGTTATTTCATAGTTTGATGTCTTCAGTATTATTCTACAATGTAGAAAATAGTCAAAATAAAGAAAACCCCTTGAATGAGTAGGTGTGTCCAAACTTTTGACTGGGCCTGTATTTGTAAATATCTACCTCAATTACCTCGTACCCCTGCACATAGTCTCGGCACTGGTACTCCCTGTAAATAGCCATTTTACTTTTTTACTCGTTATTGCTATTCGTTATTAACTGTTTATTTATTCCATGTGTCACTATTTGTATTTTTATTTTATATTTTTGCACCTTTATCTTTAACTCTGCATTGTTGGAAAGGGACCTGTAGGTAAAAATGTCACTGTTAGTTTACATCTGTTGTTTATGAAGAATAAGACAAATAACATGTTATTTGAATCAGTCCTATTTCATTGTTTTGGGAATGCAACACCATAGCTTGTGACCATCTTGTGATAGAGTGGATGTCAATAAAGAATCAAATCACTGAAGTAAGACACTACAAGCTGCCGAAGGCTAAAAACAGCAATTGATTGAATGGACACATGACACACTCCAGGACATTGTCATGGCAATAAATGCTCTTTGGATCTATAAAAGAACATGTCCACTGAAGTCATTCAGAGACAGTGTGCGGCTATTGCATTAGGATGTATGATATTGATGTACTTTGTGTGGGGCTTCCTTTAAGGGAGAATAATAATACGTAACAGGGACAGAAGGATTATGTCGCACATCCAGAGCAAGACAGAAACAGAGTAGCAGGCACTTTTTGTCTGTATCGAGTCTTTGCTATGATTAGAAATCACCTTCGGGTTAACATTCTAAACGTGGATTGTCATTAACATTTAACAATCCAGTTTGAGTGAAGACAGAGCTTGACACCAGCAACATGACCCTGCATAAACCAGAGAGACCATTTAAGGACAATGGCTTGCAGTCCTAAGCCATCCCTCTCCCCGCATTGACGATACCCAGCTAGGATATTGGTTCCCAGAATGTTTCTGTTTGTTTGGTTAGGGATAATGTTCTGTGAGCCACAGTCTCATCCACACACCCGACTGAAGAACTGGGGGGACGCTTCAGTCACACTGGCTCCAGAGATAAAAATGAGTCACTGAAGTGTCATCCTGTGTGTTAATCTGGGAGAGTATATACTAAACCACATAGTTCCTAACTTTTATTTCAAAAAGGAGTCATACATTCATGTCATGTTTCATGCTTTTAGCATCAATCAGATATGTGTTTGTCTATGTGTGCGTACATTCTGTATGTGTGAGTACATACTGTGTGTTTGTCTGTGTGCGTACATACTGTATGTGTGTATGTCTGTGTGTGTACATACTGTATGTGTGTATGTCTATGTGTACGGTACATACTGTCTGTGTACGTACATACTGTCTGTGTGTGTATGTCTATGTGTACGTACATACTGTCTGTGTGTGTGTGTTCCTGTTTTGTTTGTTGTCTGCCTACATACGTGTGAAGAGTTTGATCTTCTAAACACTGTAAGTCAACATCATAAACTTGTGTCACCACACTCAGGGTTTCCCAAACTCACTAGACAGCTGATACAAATAATCAAAGCTCGATGATGAGTTGGTTATTTCAATCAGCTGTGCAGTGCTAGGGCAAAAATCAAAACGTGCACGTTCCTGCTGAGAAATAAAAAAATAGATATTCTCTTGTTTACAGCCTGTGATTTGCAATTATTTCAATAATGTTAGGTTAGAGCCCTTTCACAATGATATTTATAGTCATTCTGTGCTGTAAGACTGCATAAACAGATTCAGCATGTTTGCAAACAGGGCATTGATGTGGAACTGGAACATTGGTGGACTGTCAGACTGCCACTTCTGTGTCAGCACCAGGTCAGGGAGGGAGGGAGGGTGAGGGGGAGAAGGAAAGTGAGAGAGACGCCATAGGCAGACCTGGCTCTCAAGAGAAGACAGGCTATGTGCAAATTGCCCACAAAATGAGATGGAAACTGAGCTGCACTTACTAACCTCCTGCCAAAGGTATGACCATATTAGACACACATACTGTATTTCCCTCAGATTACACAGATACACAAAGAATTTGAAAACAAACCCAATTTTAATAAACACCCATATCAATTGTGTGAAATACCACAGTGTGTCATTCTTGTTGCCACAAGAAAAGGGCAACCAGTGAAGAACAAACCCATATTTATGTTTATTTACTTTCCCCTTTGTACTTTAACTGTTTGCACTTAATATGACATTCATAATATCTTTATTATTTTGGAACTTTTGTGAGTGTAATGTTAACTGTTAATTTTGATTGTTTATTTAACCTTTGTTTATTATCTAGTTCACTTGCTTTGGCAATGTTAACATATGTTTCCCATGCCAATAAAGCCATTACATTTAATTGAAATTGAATTGAGAGAGAGAGAGAGAGAGAGAGAGAGAGAGAGAGAGAGAGAGAGAGAGAGAGAGAGAGAGAGAGAGAGAGAGAGAGAGAGAGAGAGAGAGAGAGAGAGAGAGAGAGAGAGAGAGAGAGGGGAAGAAGAATATAGAGGGAGGAGGGCACCGTTTAACATCCATAGCAACCCTGTGCTGGGCAATTTGTATGATCTGTTTGTTATGCTGACTCAGATGTTTTCCTGAGGCCTGGAGTGTGACACACACAGTGTCCATTGTGCTTATGGGTGGAGGCAGGCAGGGCAGAACATCAGGCGGTCTATGGGAGGCTAAGGCGGGGTGCAGCGCTCTGCTCTCTTCTACTGGAGTGCCCCCAGCTGCCACATAGAAGGAGAGGAGGAGCCAGTGCAGGGTAAAGGGATCAGTGACTGACTGCAGCTGGTAGCAGCTCCTTCAGCAGGTGGCTTGGCCTAATTACCAGGCTAAAGATGCCAACAGCAGAGCTCCTCCTTCCTCAACCAGGAAAATATAATGAAGCTGCTTGGACAAGAGAATATCTGCCACAAATTACAATTAAGTAGTCATTTTTCTGCATCCTGAGGAAGAGGGTAAATTGATGGGGTTTGCCAAATGTGAGGTTGGCAGTGATCTGTAATGTGGAGAGCGTTCAGCGCTATTGACTATCCACAGTGAGCTCATTTTTGAAAGTGAAATATGGAAGTGATATTGTAATGTGGTGAGGCCAGAATATTTTCCCCCAAGGCATTATTGAATGGAAAATAGATAGGCCTACTGTTCATCGGGTTTTGTATCACATATAATTCTTTCTCAGATTACACATTCTAAACTCCTGTGAATTAATTGAAAACCAACAGAATACAGGAGGACCAGTGAGAGGGATCTCCTAACCCTGGCTACTTAATAAAAGTTGATTCAGTCAAACATCTGATTGTTTGTAATAATTACTGCCCATCCTATTGATTCAAGTCCATTTAATTAGGCAATGTTATCCTGCGCTCCACGTCAGCATTGATACAGGGATGAAGTGCTGAACATGCTACTGGGTAATCCTTGGATCCTGCAGAGCCACTACTTACAGACCACTCAATCAATGAGGTTGGGGATTTGTGTTAATGCCATGAGAGGACAGTGTATCTGCACACTTTGACCAACAACCACAAGGTCAACCCAACCTCTGAAAATGAACAGCTACCGTGCATCCAAGAACTGATCTAACCAGAGGCCTGTGTGGATCTTACGATCTTCTAAAGCGGAAGGGCCAGTTCCTGGGCTGGGATTTGTGAACACTTCTCTGTGTCACTGGGTTGTGAGCAGAGGCTCGCTTCTCACATCAGCCTGAGCCCTCTGACAGCTGCATCCTTCCCAGCAGGCATACGGCCAGAGCCGACAGCCGTTCCAGGGAAAGGCTGAGTATCTCAATCCAATAGTCAAAACCAGCAAGACAAACAGACATTTCCGTGGCAATGGCTTGCTGATGTTGTTGTGTTTATGGTCTGCCTCTGCCCCCTTTTATCCCTTTGACCCCCCCAGACCGAAAACAATGTCCCCTTTTTAATCAGCGGAAGGTGCACACAGCTAGAGGATGAGGTGAAGTGAGAGGTTTCACTTTCCCCCCAGGTGACACAAGCTTGTCAAACTGCCTTCCTGCCTTTGGAACAACGACTCCCATTTTTAGGTTGGCGACATGAGCTTCTCATCGTTATATGCAGGCCCCTGACACAGCACAGAAAGAGTAAAGGAGACGAGACCAAAAAGACAATATGAGAACCAGCGGACATAAACACACAAATACAAAAATGTATTAATGCGATACAGGCGTCTGGAATAAAAAATACATGCAAATTAATCAAATTCATTTGATATATCGGCCAGCCCTACGACAGGGCCTGACCCAGATTGCCTTGAGAAGGCTGCATGGTGGTTTACTGATGGGACTAGAGATAGAGAGGGAGATGAGGACGTTATGACGTCCACCCCTCTGCCTAGCCCAACACACATCCACTCTACCTTCCCTAAGCATTCAGACACAGAGCTGGCCCGGGCCTTACAGTAACAGGGCTCAGAGTGATACAGTAGGGGCCAGAAATGGGGTGCGGTGGTTTGGGATGGGTGGGAAGTGTGCGGGCAGTGGACCAGGCCACTGGCCCTACTCTCCGGTGCTGCAGATGGCGGCCTATACAGTACAGTGAGTGATATGCTGAGAGGCAGGCCATGGGTGGCAGGCAGCACACTGCTCTGGTGTTAACGTGTTAAGGCCTCCATCTGGGGCTCTGGGCCACATCTGTTATCCAAAACTGACCCACTTCATTCAAAGGTCTGACCTATTTTGAGGCTTCAAACTCAACCTCCACATCCCTCTCTGGTGAGACCAGTTGGAATTCAAGGGACGGATGCATGGTGCTCATCTGGCTTGCCCAGCACCCGTGAGCCACACTGGAGCTTTTAGGCTCTGAGTAAAGTGCTCAAAGTCTCCAAAGCAGAGATATAGCAGGGCATCTGGACAGCAGCATGTCTGGTGAAGCTCTTTCCTTGCTCTGATGAAACTGCCCTGCCAAAGAACATACATGGGTCAGTGCTCAGTGCTCTGGGTCTGGTGAGGGCAGGGGAGTAGGGCATGGTCAAGGCTGCAGACAACCTTTTAACAGCAGTGCAACATGCTCTGGTCAGTCATCTTTAACTCTTCATGGTTGACTAGACTCTAACTCAAATGATAGAAGCACTAGCAAGAGCTACAAGGGAGATGACACACAGACCTTTTAAAGCATAATTCTAAGGCATGTTGAAGGACATCTTTTAGATACATAGCTATAAACATTGGCAATAAAGGTGCTGTCTTATATTGGCATCAATAAAGATATAATAGCATAAATGAATAAAGAAACCATTCAGCTCTTATCCCTCACCTTCATATAAATTTACACAGAGCACTGCGACATCATTGCTTGGGTGACAAGTTAATGCCCATATTTGTCATATGTTCATGGCCACTCAGAAAGTATAGCCTTCACACAATGTGGTATCACATAAGGGACAACAGCAGAACGCAGGTTCATACAGCGGATACAGGCCTTACTGCTGCAGCTACCCGTACATCAGTAGAACACACGTGTGAACAAATCCCGTGAAACGTTTTACATGTGGTTTTCACATGTTGAGCTTAAATTTCACATCTGAAATGTTCACATATATTAAATGTTAACACCACCTTTTCACATGTGACATTTTTCATGTGATTTGTTCACAAGTGTGTTCTACTGATGGGGGAAAAATTGATACAGTTACAAATCGCAATATTATTTTGCAACGATATTGTAGCGATATTTTACTCAAGTATTGATTCATAAAAAAAACTAAATAATTGTATTTGTATTCTTTTGCTACTGTAGGTAGTATTAGCTAGCGCTAGGTGGCTGTACCTGCACCAAAACTCTGGTATTTTCATTCTATAGCTTGTTTTCCATCTTCTTTTTAAATAGTGAGTCAACATGTTTTCAGTACTTATATTTCCCTGATCAAAACTAGCTCTCATGCCCTCTCTCGTCTCTCTGTAGCAAACATACAGTGATCAAAATGTTTGGAACTTGAAATCACAATAAAAACGCAGTATCGAATCGCAATAGATATAAAATGATAAGAATCACAATACACATTGTATCGGCACCAAAGTAGTGTGATAATATTGCATCGTGAGGTCCATGGCAATTCCCAGCCCTAGTGTGTTCTGAAAACCACATGTTTTTTCACATGATATTTCATGTGTTTTTTTAAGGGTATCCCAGGCTTCATCTCATACAGAATCTGAGGATTAAGAAGTATGCAGCAATTCTGTGTCCAGACACCCTAACAGCACACAAAGCAATTTAGTGACACCATCTAACATTTCACTAAGAGCAGCCAAACCAGACACACAACAACAAAGTTGTGCCATGGGCAGCTGTAATGATTCCTGTTCTTATTGTCTCAAACACAGCATTATGTGATTGCTTCCCATGATTTCATTTTCCAACGTATGTGTAGCTGTAATTTCAAGGCGCTCTCCTCACATGCTCTCATGTTGCTGTGCGTTTAGATCCAATTGACATGGCTCAGTAAGGCCACTGTGCCCTGACAACTGTTGTGTAGTTACTATAGTGGTGCCTCTGAAGCATTCAGGGAATTATGCAGCCAAGCAGGTGATGACAAGCCTGCCATCAGTCTAGTGGAAGTGCAGGTCCACGCAGAACAGAAAGATGAAGAGAACTTCTCTGCTGCCTGTTGATGAATCCATGCTGTTTATTGCCTAAGAATAAAACAAACTGGTGTTGCTAGGGCACTCTCAACATGGAGCTTATCACAGAGATGGAAAAACCCATTTAGAATCTAATCCTTCAAGATGACATAACAGAGCTGAGTTTAAGTAGCTTTTAAACATGCCCCGCGGAAGCCACTGATTGGATTCAGAACATTTTAGCAGAATGTTGACGTGTCTTTCTAGGATCCCTCCGAGGTTTATGCCACTGCAACAGAACCAAAGCTGAAGTGACATTTGTAACAGAGCTAACATGAACATACGTTATGTCGCAAAATGTGGTGGATGCTGATACTGTAAATACAGTACTATAGTACATAGATACAGTACAATATAATAGTGAAATTGTCTTGTGAAGTAACTTGATATCTCAGGAGAGTACAGTGCATTTGGAAAGTATTGATACCCCTTGACTTTATCCACATTTTGTTACGTTACAGCCTTATTCTAAAATTGATTAAATTGTTTGCTTTCCTCATCAATCCACACACAATACCCCATAATGACAAATCAAAAACAGGTTTTTAGAATTCTGACCCTTTACTCAGTACTTTGTTAAAGCACATTTGGCAGCGATTACAGCCTCGAGTCCTCTTGGGTATGACGCTACAAGCTTGGCACACCTGTATTTGATGAGTTTCTCCCATTCTTCTCAAGCTCTGTCAGGTTGGATGGGGATCGTCACTGCACAGCTATTTTCAGGTCTCTTCAGGGAGATTCAAGTCCGGGCTCTGGCTGGGCCACTCAAGGACATTCAGAGACTTGTCCCGAAGCCACTCCTACATTGTCTTGGCTGTGTGCTAGGGTTGTTGTCCTGTTGGAAGGTGAACCTTGCCACATCGGGTTCTTGGTCACCTCCCTGACCAAGGCCCTTCTCCCCCAATTGCTCAGTTTGGCCGGGCGGCCAGCTCTAGGAAGAGTCTTGGTGGTTCCAAACTTTTTACATTTAAGAATGATGGAGGCCACTATGTTCTTGGGGACCTTAAATTCTGCAGATATTTTTTGGTACCCTTCCCCAGATCTGTGCCTCGCCCCAGTCCTGTCTCAGAGCTCTACGTACAATTCCTTTGTCCTCAATGCTTGGTTTTGCTCTGACATGCACTGTCAACTGTGGGACCTTATATAGACAGGTGTGTGCCTTTCCAAATCATGTCCAATCAATTGAATTTACCACAGGTGGACTCCAATCAAGTTGTAGAAACATCTCAAGGATGATCAATGGAAACAGGATGCACCTGAGCTCAATTTCATAGCAAATGGTCTGAATACTTACAAAAATAAGGTATCTGTTTTACATTTTTTTGAGAAATGTACAAACATTTTGAAAAGCCTGTTTTCACTTTGTCTTTATGGGGTATTGTATGTATTTAATACATTTTAGAAAAAGGCTGTAATGTAACAAAATCTGGAAAAAGTCAAGTGTCACGCCTTGGTCTTAGTATTTTGTGTTTTCTTTAATTATTTGTTCAGGCCAGGGTGTGACATGGGTTTATTGTGTTGTCGTATTGTTTTTTTGTAGGCATTGGGATTGTGGCTGATTAGGGGTGTGTCTAGCATAGGCTTGGCTGCCTGAGGCGGTTCTCAATCAGAGTCAGGTGATTCTCGTTGTCTCTGATTGGGAACCATATTTAGGTAGCCTGGGTTTCACTGTGTATTTTGTGGGTGATTGTTCCTGTCTCTGTGTTAGTGTTCACCAGATAAGCTGTAATAGGTTTCGCGTTTCGTTTGTTGTTTTTTGTATATTATAGTTATTTAATGTATCGTCAATTCTTCATTAAAGAACATGAGTAACCACCACGCTGCATTTTGGTCGTGAATTGTTCGGAGAAGGACCCTAGGATCAGCCGGGAGAATATCGCCGCCCCAAAGAAGAACTGGAGTCGGCGAGAGATGAGAGACGCTGGTACGAGGAGAAACAACAGCGGCAGCAGGAGCTACAATATCGGGACTACACTACTTGGAAGGAAATAGACAGGTGGGCGGTCGACCCAGGGAGGGTACCGGAGCCAGCCTGGGATTCGCTGGAGCAGTGCGAAGAGGGTTATAGGAGAATGGAGTTGGAGAGACAAGCACGACGGCGCAAAAGGAAACCCAAGAGTCAGCCCCAAAAATGTATTGAGGGGAGGCTCAGGGAGAGTGTGGCAGAGTCAGGAGTCAGACCTGAGCCAACTCTCCCTGTTTATCGTGAGGAGCCAAGGAGGAGACCAGAACCAGAGCCGGTGTTAGAGGTGAGCAAAGCAGAGACTGTGAAGGAGTTAATGGGGAAAGTGGAGGAGAGAGTAATGAGGGAGTTGCTAGTATGGTGCTATAGGTACGATATTCGTCCGACGGAGCGTGTCGGGGATTTAATGGCACCTAGGTCAGCGCTCCGTACTCGTCCTGAGGTGCGTGTTAGTCGGCTGGTGAAAATTGTGCCAGCCTCACGCACTAGGCCTCCTGTGTACCTATCTAGCCTCGCACGTCCTGTGCCAGCCCTGCTCTCAGGCTCTCCAGTACACCTTCACGGTCCGGTCCATTCTGTGCCACCTTCACACACCAGTCCTCCGGTGGCAGCTCCCCGCACCAGGCTTCCTGTGCGTGTCCTTGATCCAGTACCACCAGTTCCAGCACCATGCACCAGGCCTTCAGTGCGCCTCGCCTGTTCAGCACAGCCAGAGCCATCCTTCTCTCTAGCGCTGTCGGAGCCTACCGCCTGTTCAGCACAGCCAGCGTTTTCCTGCTCTCCTGCGCTGTCGGAGTCTCCCGCCAGTTCAGCGCTTCCAGAGCCTTCCTCCTCTACAGCGCTGCCGGAGCCCCCTGCCTGTTCAGTGCAGCCTGTGCTGCCAGTCTGCATGGAGCAGCCTGAGCTGCCAGACTGCACGTAGCAGCCAGAGCTGCCAGACTGCATGGAGCAGCCAGAGCTGCCAGTCTGCATGGAGCAGCCAGAGCTGTCAGCCTGCATGGAGCAGCCTGAGCTGTCAGCCTGCATGGAGCAGCCTGAGCTGTCTATCTGCATGGAGCAGCCAGAGCTGCCAGTCTGCATGGAGCAGCCAGAGGTGCCAGTCTGCATGGAGCAGCCAGTCTGCATGGAGCAGCCAGAGCAGCTAGATCCGCCAGTCAACCAGACTCTTCCAGATCTGCCAGTCAACCAGACTCTTCCAGATCTGCCAGTCAAACAGACTCTTCCAGATCCGTCAGCCAGCCAGGATCTACCGGAGCCAACTACCTGCCTGAGCTTCCTCTCAGTACTCTCAGTACTGGGCTTCCCCTCAGTCCCGGGCTTTCCCTCAGTGCTGGGCTTTCCCTTAGTGCTGGGCTTTCCCTCAGTGCTGGGCTTTCCCTCAGTCCCGAGCTTCCCCTCAGTCCCGAGCTTCTCCTCAGTCCCGAGCTACCCCTCAGTCCCGAGCTGCCTCAGTCCCGAGCTGCCCCTCAGTCCCGAGCTGCACCTCAGTCACGAGCTGCCCCTCAGTCCAGTGGGGTTCTGGGTGAGGACTACTAGGCCATGGTTGGCGGCGATGGTGGACTATCCCAGGACGCAAGGGGGAGGAACTAAGACATTAATGGAGTGGGGTCCACGTCCCGAGCCGGAGCCGGAGCCGCCTCCATGGACAGAGGCCCACCCGGACCCTCCCTATGGTTTTGAGGTGCGTCCGGGAGTCCGCACCTTAGGGGGGGGGGGGGTTCTGTCACGCCTTGGTCTTAGTATTTTGTGTTTTCTTTAATTATTTGTTCAGGCCAGGGTGTGACATGGGTTTATTGTGTTGTCGTATTGTTTTTTTTGTAGGCATTGGGATTGTGGCTGATTAGGGGTGTGTCTAGCATAGGCTTGGCTGCCTGAGGCGGTTCTCAATCAGAGTCAGGTGATTCTCGTTGTCTCTGATTGGGAACCATATTTAGGTAGCCTGGGTTTCACTGTGTATTTTGTGGGTGATTGTTCCTGTCTCTGTGTTAGTGTTCACCAGATAAGCTGTAATAGGTTTCGCGTTTCGTTTGTTGTTTTTTGTATATTATAGTTATTTCATGTATCGTCGATTCTTCATTAAAGAACATGAGTAACCACCACGCTGCCTTTTGGTCCGCTTCTCCTTCAACAGACGAACGCCGTTACATCAAGGGGCTGAATGCACTGTATATGTTTTTAAATAAGACCGTTTTAAATTAATCATTTAACAAACTCCCGAATTAAACTCTAAAAGGTCTTTACCTATCAAATCTATAGGTAAAGAGTAAGTGGACTAGTTACAGTTTTGACTTGAAAATCTATGACAAGGCGTGAGAATGGCTGTCTAGCAATGATCAACAACCAACTTGACAGAGCTTGAAGAATTTTAAAAAGAATAATGTGCAAATGTCCATTTTGAGTTCATGCTGTAACACAACAAAATGTGGAATAAGTCAAGAGGTATGAATACTTCTGAAGGCACCAATTTGTAAGTCGCTCTGGATAAGAGCGTCTGCTAAATGACTTAAATGTAAATGTTAAATGTAAGCTTGGTAAAAAGCTGAAGAATATGGATGCCTGATGAAGTGTGCAGCGGTTTCCTTTTTATTTTACTCAAGCTTGGTAAAGCATGGTTGGCAAATAAGCAACATTTTGGCTTGCTAGCGAAATTGTACAGTCAGGATATTGTCTATATTGATGCTGTTACAATTACCAAACGTTTGGTAAAACACATCATTTATGAAACCATGATGTGATGTTTGACAGGATTGGATGTTGCAATCAATTTCAATTGCATTTTGAATTTCTTCGTGTGTCAGCAAAGTTGCTTGAGATGATGGTCAATTGCAACTAGCATCTGCAACAGAAATTGCATCCAAATTGCATTGGTGTAACATAGGTTTAAGAGTGCCGATTTGACACACAATGGAATTGCATTTCAAAAGACCACATTTCACGACACCTCTCTGATAGAGGCTTTTGTTTGAACCTTATATCTTTATCAATGAAAATGCATGAAGCATTAACTGAAAAAGACAAGATCGAAAAGATCCAAGCTTGAGAGTTCATCCTATTATGACCTCCCCTCACATCTAGGAGAACGTCTCTGAAACCTGTGAAGTTACTATGATCTTCAGTTACAAGATGGACAGCAGTGATAACACTTTTCCAATCATCAAACAACTATGTGTTATAGACCCCATATCATAGAAACACAGCCTCTTAAAAAGCACATATCCAATTTATACGTTGACACTGAATAAACAAACGTGATCCTTTCAGTCTTTATCTAGGTCCTCTCGTGTTACAGGAGATTACCCAGGATGAAAAAAGACTCAAAAGCTGTGAGAGGTGGATGGGTGGTTTTAAGTTGATGCTTTATGGAGGGAGCATCATTGCTAAGCTATAGTCAGGTCATACATGTATGTACAGTATGTTTTTTCAACCTGAGGCCCTGTGGGAAGAGCCATAGTTAGAATGAGATGGTGAAGGGTCATAGAGCAGTGGGAACGGACAGATATCCTGTTGACACTAACTCTCTAATCCTATTTGTTTCCTTTGGCCCAAATGACATGGAAAACAAGATCAACTCGTAAAACACAGTGTTTATCCACAGCACCACTTTCAACATCAAGACGTGATGGTAGCCATTTCACTCCTTCCTAGACAAATCCTTTCAACCCTCAATAATACATTTGAGCAAAATAATACAATGTTCAGTGATCAACATGACTGAACCTGCAAATTCAACAGTGACCGATCACAAAACTGAAAGTAAAAACAATATAGAAAATGCTAACATAGTTTTAACTGCCATTTTATCTGCTGTTAAAGCACTATAATTCCTGCCTGGTCGACAGGCCAGCCCAGCCACTGAGTTAGTAGGAGTTGTTTTTCACAGAGCTATGTGGTATGCATGTGCAGTCGAGCCGGTCAGACCCACCTCATGGCTGGCTGGTTGGCATTCCTGCCTCACTCTGTAATTATGGCTCCACTCCTACAAACCACTGCTCTCTCTGCTCTCTCTTCCCCATAACACACTCTCACACTTACACAGGCACACTGATGTCATCCTGCCATTACCTCAACAGTTTATCCCAGTGGCTCATTTTGTGATGATGGTAATTTAGAAATGAACATATCACAGCAGAACATACATCTGAGCAGACTTCTACCAATGGTGTGATAGTGGTAGTATATTAGTCTAATCACCATAGTTTCATCTCACACTCTGAGTCCCACTGCACTACGAGGAGACAAGGCAATATGTTACTGTGAGCTGCAGATTAATATTCATGTCTCCTGACACATTGATGTACAGTATGAACCTGGTTGTGTCAGACTAAGAACAGACTCAAGACAGTGATAAATCTGCCAGCAGCTTTCTTTAACATGTTCAAATAGTACATACGACTTTCTCGCCCTTTACAAGGATCACACTGCATAGTTCTGCAGGAGTACCATCCTCTCTCACTGCTCTCTGACTGCCTATCCTACTACCATCCCCATCCCCATCTCCCCTGTCAACGGTTTCCATGCCCTTTAACCCTTTAAATGCACCGCAATGTTCCATCCATGTTATGGACAGTATGTGAGGCTGTTCATTCAGGTTATCCTTACAGCATTAATGCATAGTAGTGAAATATAAAGAGTTAAATCTGCCATGGCTAGCATGTAACAGAATTGTTTAGGCTGGACAGATGGACAAACACAGAGACTGCAGGAGACAGGAGACTAGGGGGCTAAAGGGTAATCACTATGCTGACTGTCTGTTTTAGTCATTTAACATACAGAATAAATTAGGCTACCATAACACCAGCTATTAACCTTCATATTGTGGGCCTTTGGGATGTATTAAGCCCATATAAAACAACATATTCAGCCTTCCCCCGTGTAGGTGCTGTATGTTGAGTTGCTTGTTGTTGTTGTAACATCTATGGGTGTGTTTGGTCTACATTCGTCAACAATAATATACTTCTGTAGGGCCTCCCGAGTGGCGCAGTGGTCTAAGGCTATGCCACTAGCTATGCGACTAGAGATTCTAGGTTTGAGTCCAGGCTCTGTCGCAGTCGGCCATTACCGGGAGACCCACTGGGCGGTGCACAATTGGCCCAGCGTCATCTGGGTTGGGGGGGTTGGGCCGGCAGGGATGTCCTTGTGCACTAACAACTCCTGTGGTGGGCCGGGTGTAGTGCACACTGACACGGTCGCCAGGTGTACGGTGTTTTTCTTCTGACACATTGGTGTGGCTGGCTTCCGGGTGAAGTGGGCATAGTGTCAAGAAGCAGTGTGGCTTGGTTGGTTGTGTTTCGGAGGATGCACAGCTCTTGACCTTTGCCTCTTCGGAGTCCATACAGGAGTTGCAGCGATGAGACAAGACTGTAACTACCAATTGGATACCATGAAATTGGGGTAAAGAAAAATAAAAAGATATATTTCTGTATGTGGAAATATAGAAGCATCTACATTATTTCAGTTTTTCGAGGCAGTGAAATTCAATGCTGTCATGCTGAATCGGAGTGTGTTGCAAAAGTGTTTGAAAAATATTTTACAAAGGAAAAATACGGCAAATTACAACTTAAGATAATTTTTTTCTGATTACCTTAACAATGTGTATTTTCCCTGCGTACAATGATGTGTACATTAATGAACAATCATTGAATACATTATCAGCATGTGAAAAAAAATCTTTGAGAGATTCAGACAATCTCGTCCATTCATGCTGCTACAAGCACATGACATGCCCACAGCATGAGGATTAGAACGATCAGCTGAGCACATGCTCCCAACTCAATAACACATTGTTCTCCAACGCTCACCACTTGTTTTCCTCCAACTCTCCATGCAGCTTATCTGAGGAGAACAGCACCAAATCTCCCTCTGTGCCTGCCAAACTTTAATCAATGAGAGTCCACTTCCTACTGTACAGTGTTATAACAAGGCGCTGCAGTTGTGCATTACGTCAAAGCTGTTGTGTTCTGTGCTTGTTTGTTTCTGTCACTTCTAGCAAAAAACATAACTCACTGTGAAAAATAGCTAGGACTCGAAACAAAGTGCATATGAGTAAGAATGAAAGTTAGGGAGGTCTACGCTGCTGGCCTAAGATCACACAAGACACTGAAGGCCTTTATCCTTGAGTTTGACCATCACATCCTAGTTACACTAACAAATATAATCTCCACTACTAATGTTGTGAGTGTTTCCGGAAGTTGTCTCCCATTCAGCCGTACTTTCAGTCTGCTGTACTGCTGAGATATCAAACATGGCCATGTATGCAGCCAGAAGCTGATTCACAAAGGCACTTCGTCTCTATCCCACCAAAGGCTACTAATGTGCATACATGGACAACACGTTATGGCCATGCCTCTATCAAAACATGCCTGCTTTGAAGATAATTGGGTACTGTATATAACAGGTTAACAATGCTCTCTCTCTCTCTCTCTCTCTCTCTCTCTCTCTCTCTCTCTCTCTCTCTCTCTCTCTCTCTCTCTCTCTCTCTCTCTCTCTCTCTCTCTCTCTCTCACTATCAACAAATAATACAGAAGAAAGTGCACGTCGGGCCTCCCGAGTGGCGCAGTGGTCTAAGACACTGCAGCGCTTGAAACGCCAGTACATATCCGGGTTCGATCCTGGGCTGTGTTGCAGCCAGCCGCAACTGGGTGACCATGACATGACTCATAATTGGCCCAGCGTCGTCTGGGTTAGGGGAGGGTTTTTGGCCGGCTGGGAGGTCCTTGTCCCATCGTGCTCTAGTGACTCCTGTGGCGTGCCAGGCATACATGCACGCTGACACGGTCGCCAGTTGTACGGTGTTTCCTCCGACACATTGGTGCAGCTGGCTTCTGGGTTAAGTGAGCAGTGTGGTTTGGCAGGGTCGAGTTTTGGGGGATGCATGGCTCTCGACCTTCGCCTCTCCCGAGTCCGTACGGGAGTTGCAGCGATGGGACAAGACTGTAACTACCAATTGAATATCACGAAATTGGGGAGAAAAAGGGGTGTAATTTATTATTATTATAATTTTAAAAATAATAATTATAATAAAAAAGAAAGAGCACATGTTGCAGGGAAATGTCCAATAATCCCTCAAAGATTTATCACCTTGACAACTGTAGGTCTTCAAAGCGAGCTGCAGTCAGAGAAATGAGTTGTGCTTCATCTGACTGTGAATTATCTCTGTAGGTGGTCTTCCTCTTGCAGTAGATTTGAGCCAGCAGCCTGCATCTATCCTAATGGCTGTGCTGTAACATGCCCTGTGTACGACCTTCAGCCAATCAGAATGGAGTATTAAGCCATGGTGTGTAATTGTGGTCATACAAGATGGTCTCATGTTAAGATTACACACATACTGAATGCTCAATGTACGCCAGCCAGCTTTACAGTTAGGCAGAAAAAACATTAGTGATCAAGTGCCTTCAAAAATGATGTCAAAACACGGGCCTTTACAGTATCCTTAAGGTACATTCACAAATAATAATCTGCTATTTAAGGTTATCTCAGGAAGTGCTTTGAATGCACTGTAAAACCTTGAAAAGCCATGTCAGCAGTGAAATACTTGCGTCAGACAGCAAGTCAGCTGAGTGGAGATATTTTGCACTTTAATGCTCCTTTTCCATCCCTGGCATCTGCACTTGACTGTGACTCAAGCACAAATGTAATTGAGATTATAAACCCCTCACAGATCTGCTCACCTTGCGGTCACTTAGGTCAGATTGTGCTTGGGGACAAAAGAAAGACTGAGCACAACACAGAGAATACATTCACGCTGTATTGACTCAGAGGCAGGGATGTGTACACACTGCACCTTCCCGCAGTGAGACAAAACACGACCACTGTTAGTCCTTCCACCATAGAGATGTACCAATTTAAGTAGTCTTGTGAATCCCTTAGCGCTGGAACAAATTCATTTTGAAATGGTAGTGTGATAACAATGTCTTTATAATAAATATTATTTCAATATATAATATATGCCATTTAGCAGACACTTTTATCCAAAGCGACTTGCGTGTTTACATTTTTTAAGTATGGGTGGTGCTGAAAATCAAACCCACTATCCTGGCATTACAAGAGCCTTGCTCTACCAATTGAGCTACAGAGGACCACACAACATTTTTGCCATTTTGAAGCTACTATCCAGTAATTCTACACAGTTTGTCATGGAGCTGAGAGACAGTTTTTCAGTTTCAAAGCTAATTTCCTGCAATTCAATGCATTTTGCCATAGCTCATGTTGTGTTCCTCTTCTCAGACATTACAACACAACCAATGGATATGTGCCCTGATTGCCCGGTTTTGAGAATTCGTAGGTTCTCCCTAATTTATTATTATTTATTTTTTTTACGACGGACCCCCGTTTGAAAACCCCTGTATTCATGCATCTACCTCACTTACCTATATACAGAGAGGAGTCTTTCCTCTTCACATGGTCATCTATGTAGGACACACCCAGGGGCTGAACTGGGGTGGCTCCAATCCCCAGCAGCATCTGGGCCCCAATCAGCAACAGGTACATCATGTTGGTGTTGGCCTTGTTGGAACACATCTCCTCTATGTACTGCCCACCATTCCTGGTACTGTTGGCGCACCCATTCCTGCCCACCTCAGTCCTCCATGTCTGCCCTGGCTGGTACTCGTATTGTTTGGTTAGAAACTCCGGCAGTGCTGACAGAAGAGCTCCTAGCGCCATGACGATACCCCCACAGCCAATCAACCTTGGCCGGTGGGCTTTGGCCCCGAAGTAGCTGACGAATAGGATGAGAGCCAGGTTTCCAATCTCAAAGCTGCTGGCGATCACACCCACGTCGGCACTTTGGAGATTGAATCGTCGCTCCAGGGTTGTCAGGACACTCACCTGAGAAAGCAACAGCGGAGGAAATATGTTACTCATAAAAGGCAATCATAACTAACTTCACAAAACTGATTAACTTTGTAAATGGCAGGGCATCATCATTATGAGGCTGAAATATGACCAGTCTTAAAGCCTATTGCTTTCACACTAGCTGAGAATAATGTCACTGAGAGGAACATGAAAACACCTAGCTTACAAATAGCAACTAAAGAAATAGGTTACAGTTTTACCATGAGTAAGAAAATTAGAATCACTTGAAACATTTGATGCATTTGAATGAATGGCCTTTGGTGTAAGGAATAGCATCACAGATGCATGCAGTTGACATTTAAAAACAAATAACCAAGACTGTAGGCCTAAACATTGAGAAAAGAAATACATTTGTATTTAGGGTATTTTTGAATTCCGACTAAGTGTCATATGATTTTGGTTATTACAGAACAACTTCATATAAGTCAAATTAAATGTTTCTATATTACACTTCTCTGAAAGAAGTCATTCTACCAAAAGTAATACAAAATAATGACATAAAACTCTATATATTGGAATAATAAGGGTTAACGTGCCGAGGGGTTTCCAAACTTTCGGTATATGTAAATGAGAGGAAATATGATATTATTTGCATGGTGGAATTTTGAATCAAGTAGCACACAGACCGCAAGAGGGTTTAGAGCAGATGAGAGAAATGAAGAACGGCTATGAAAATACCATGTTATGGAGGTTGTGTCCTTTTACATAATCCATTTCCTTTGGATCTACTGACTCACAGACCTCTTCAGATGTTTCTCATTGTGGTCTGAGTAAAATCCCGTTTGCCAAGATCCATCCCTGTCTTTCATTAGCTGGGCTCTGCAGCACTTACTCCCAAGGCTTTATTGAAAGTGCCTTCTCCCCTAACGCTCACTCTCTCTCTCTGAGTTAATGGTGCAGCATTTAATGCAAGTGAAAGATAAGAGCATAACACTGTCTCCGGATAGAAGCTGGGGCAGCAGGGGATTGTGTCTCCCCTCTGCCATTGTTGGTAAAATACATGGAAGTCAGACATTATGGATTACATTTTAGTTCATAAGATCCTAACTCAATATCATGATCAAATTGATCTCCATTTCATTTAGATTTTCTTCATGTGATATGCGCTCCATCACAGACTGTCATGAAAGCAGACAGTGAATGACCAGTTTTTTTTTTTTATAAGGCACTGATTTCAATGATGAACGCAACCTGAATGATAAAAAACAACTTCACACAGGCTCAGGAGGACTGTACATAGTTTGATAGCAATGACCTTGGTGAATCTGGCCAACTGAGTCTTCTGTTTTTGGTAGAAGAATATGGTTGAAGCCCAGCTACCTGCATTGGTTGCCTCCTAGTTGGTGATACGGAACACCCCCAACTAATAGGGTAGAAAGATTCTTAAAGAACATAGCCAAAAACAACCACCCACACATTTGTATCAACACTGTACAGGCAACAACGATGTATAGAAAGACCAAGACAAGACTCTGAAACAGAAATGTATGGAATACACACAAATGCTCTACCATAAAGAAGAGGGGCAATATCCCTTACTCTGCAGGAAGTATAATACGCTGCCTATTCTCAATTGTGTGTATCCTCCGATTTATCTAATTTTGCATGCAGCATCCTCGTCTGCCTTTAATTCAATTGGTAAGTATTGCCTGAAAGGATTGGTCAACAAATAATGTGGGTTTGTAATGTCTGAGAACCAACTGCTGAGCCATATCCCACCCGTCACATTTTCACAAATGTATCAAACTATTTTCAGATGTGTCCCAAAATGCCCTTGAAAGGGCATGGTCCTGTTCCATTCCCACAGCAATGTCAAACAGGCTAATAGGCTAAGTTAAGCTCCTCTAAGGACCATTGGAGACAGGAAAATAGAAGCTAACGTAGATGCCAGCAGGAGATATTTTCTCTGTGATTACAAAGTGACTTAAATTACATGAAATGGAAGGCGTGATTGAGTAATAACTATACTAATACAACTAGCTACACTTTGATTAAATGTGAACACAACAACAGGATGATCAATGTAGTGATGTCATCCTTTGCACAAGGCCTATTATTTTAAAATGTTTTATTCTCCTAAAACTACAGCTCAGCAATAGGGATGCTATGGGTGTTCAAAATGGGCTTGCAGTCTCATCTGAGTTGCCAGAGAATGTAATGTGGCTTCCCAGCAATACTGGAAGCTTGAAGAGTTGGGTTGGAAACATCACCATTTGCTCCTGTCCTCAGAACCCATTCCAAGCCAATGCAACCTGCTCACAGCACAGCTGGAGCTCTCAGCACTCAGCAGACACCAGCACAGACTACTGAACTTCCACCTCACCACCACACCACAGCAGAGGAATGGCAGCCAGGCCAGGTAGACCATGTCATGTCATCTGCTGCCCAGGCCAGAATCAGGCAGCATTTGGACTGACAGCTTAGTGAGCCCTGAAAAATGCAGTGAATTTAGAAGAGTACCTGTCCCCTAAATTCAAATGCAGTCTGCCAGTGAAGCATTTTACCAAAGAGTAGGCACAGCATTCCGAGATACTCAATAATTGACAAAAATACCTTTAGTTCCAGAAAGAAGAGTATCTCTGGCTACAGTAAGCTAGTTAAAGATAGACATGGAACCTTGAACTAAAACTAAACAGTCAGTCACGAAAGTGTGTTTATTTATTGCAGCATGGTTACAATGTAAACTTGTCTGGCTGCGTTTTCGTGGACAATGTGACTGTCACCTCAACATTACCTCAACATTACCTCAGAGGAACCAAGCCCCACACAGACATCCCTTTTTAAACAGGAGGATGAGGCTTGTGTAAGCACAGTATGAGACATAACAACAGCCAATTGCTAAATAAAAGTGTTGAAGTGCGTCTCAGGTTCCTATTCTGTATAGAAGCCCTTTCAAGAGGACAATTCAGAGTCAGCCAGAGTTCTTTTTCTGACAAAATCCTATCTAATTCCAAAACATGGAGTTGATCCCTTGGCAATTAAATATTTCACTGACTGTCTGTACTCTCTAAGCTTTACCAATCTGCAAGTTGCAAGATTGGAGACTGCATGGTAGTAACAACAAACTTTAACTAACACCTAACCTGAATGGATTAAAGTCTCGAAAAATTTGGTGTCTAATTATCATAATCAACCATTAAGCTGGGTTTGAAAATCGAATATATGAGGGAAAAATTATAAAATATATAGATAGTTCAGCCTGTTTTCCCACGAGTAGGCGGAGCACATAACAGGAAACACATTCACCACTGTCACTCATTACCACAACATAGAACATGGGACTGACTACAAAAGCTGAAACCACATTCAGTTGAATTTCCGAGAACTGAGAACTAAAGGTAGGCCTACACACCATTTCCAGATACTTCTCAAAATGAACTAGGGAAGCTGACAGTCATATCACAACCCCATAGCGTTGAGAGTAATTGTCCATTCAGGTATGTGCACTGACTGTTTACCCAGAGACTAGGTTGCCTGGAAAAGAGCCTGTCCACTGTAAGCTGCTAACGTGGAGCAAGAGCATAGGCCACGACCCCTAACTTCCAGGCTGGCTGCCTGGCAGCACAAAAACACTTTAAGTAGCCTCATCCTATCATGGACACAAGAGTACCTCTGACAGGAGAACATCTAATGAGGTCATGACAGGGTCATCAACTTGTCCCTGTAGCTGGAGCTGGTGCCTGGTTTCCAGCCCATGCAAATGGAGCAGGTGCCATGTGAAAGAGACTACCTGTGCTGACGACCATAGAGCATGCAGAAGGCCTGTCCTGTTTGCTTAGGCAAGTCATGCGCTTCCCTCTCAGATCCATCATTGGCAAATTCCTGCCTGAGCCCCAGAGTATACTTTACAAGCAGACATACCTGCTGAGTGACTAGCCTTCCACCAACTCATCTTTGCTTACCAATTTAAAGTACACCCTTTTTAGTTCAATGTTTGTTAACCTTCTTTAGAATAACCTCCTGAAAAGTGTAGTTGAAAACATTTACATTCTCAAAGTGAAACAGGGCTTTAAATGTCAGTTCTACTGTAGGTGTCAACATTTGAGCCTAACTAAGCTATAAGTGCCTATGTATAAATGAGGACACAAAGCCATCAGTCCCATGGAGGCACTACTGCAGATGTGCCATATTCTGTTTCAACTACATTTGAATAAAATGAGACATGACTGAACCAATTATCACAGAGGAGTCCTGATATAACCATTTCTTCCACTGTGACTGGCAAGTGTGTACATAGCAGAGACACATCACAGAAAAATGACTGCAATGTTCAATCCAAGTGAGAGAGAAAGGGTGGAGACTATTGGGTCTAATTTCGCAAGAACTTTACTTGTCATGCACGTATTGTTATAAAGTTAGTCAAATCAAATAGATTTAAGAAACATATATAACAACATGTTATAAAAATAGAATAAAGAGATCGAAAAAAAAAGAAGAAAAAAAGTACCAAGTATTTGGGAAAACATTCCACTCAATAATTTGGGGTCATTAAACTCATTATCAAAAGCAGGATGTGATGGATTCTCGTTAATTGTACTTTTGGCTTAAAAATCAAAGTTCTCTCCTTACAGGGGAAATTCTGACTGTATACCAACATGCTATGAACATTCCCATGGCCAGGAGGAGGCTTTCAGTTCAGTGCTACAGAATAGATGACATGTTCCACTCCAAATAAGGCTAAAGCATTTCAGTTTACATCTTTGATTCCCCTGGGAAGTGGCACTAGCCCAGCATGTGACAAAAATGCATATGTAAAATAACCTACTCATCCATCATTTGTTGTTTCATTTGATATGAGAACTTTGATTAAAAAAATGTTGATCACCACAGGACTAAAACAATGTAAAAGCCTTAACCAAGTAGGCCTACAGAATATCAAAACCATCAAGTTTGAACTAGAGATAAGAGTTGAATAGTCTTGCCTGCTCATCTTAATCAAGATTAGATTGCTTTTTAAGCCTGACACTGATATTACAGGTAGGGACCTAACATTTCACTCATCTACATCAATAAATGGTGTTATTGCAGTACATTACACTACTGTATATTACAGCTATAGGAGCCCTTTGCCGCATAGACTTCCACCAAGTCACCGGTTCATTCTTGTCCTCTATGGAGTGTTGTTTTGGACAATTGGATTATTTAGGTGCGGCATTATGAGATTAAATCATCAACAACTGTTTTGTTGACAGAGGAGAAATATGCTATGTTTGCTGTTGACAAACGGTCACTGTTCAACTGCAACCAGACGAAAATGTGTTGCATCTCCCAGATGTGTATGGGCACTGGCTACTGCGTATAAAAAAACGGTTTGATGTCAAGCCTTCTTAAACCGGTTAGCTACACATTATCTCATTATGTCATAGCTGTTACACGTTTCATGACAGACACTTTGCTTACACGCACACTACTGGCACGGATATAGAGTTATAGCTAAGATAAAACGGCCCAAATACTAAAATGCATATAAAACACGCGTCTGGCAAGATGTTCTCATGAGAGACATGACAGACAATGACACAGTTTAAAATGTTTCACTCACCAGGTAGGCTCCAACAGTGCCCTGTGCCAGCATCAGGGCACATTCCGATATCAAGAATATCTTGATGTTTGAGAAGCATGATGACTTTTTACGGATGCTCTCTCCAGGGCTCCTGTCGGAACACATTTGTTTTTTCACCTGCATCCTTTTGAGAAGCTATTTTGTATCACAGCGAGAAACGAAAGCCAGAGGGTAACCGGCCAGCCCGGAGATAAACATAGAAGACACCGACTATGTTTCCCCTGTAGGCTACATTCAGTGGGTGTCTGACGCACGGTCTCGGTCTATTTTCTCTTTCAACCTATGCTTTACATCTTACAAACTATGACTGTAAATATACAGCCAGACTCCAAAAGTCTTCCACTCCACAAGCTTTAAAAATTGCCACTTCGTCGAATAAGACACATGAACTCACCGACGATTTTCTCATGTGCATACGAGAATAACAGACGCCGGGTTTTCTCTCAAATAACATCTTTTACGAATATTGACGCTCGTTTACGAATGTTAAGCGTAACAATGCATAGATTCTAAAAATAATCGATAAGAACCTTGCCACGGTGTCGCTGCTCCAGCTATACTTGGCATGATCCTTGTAGCCTGCTGTACAGTATGCGAGCATACACTCACTCCCTCCACCACTTGTGTAGCCTACTAGTATGTTCTGAGTCCGCGCCTCTTCCAACCACTAAGAGCCGTGGCCTATAGTGGCGATGTGTAGCATGCACCATATTCTAAACTGACTTGCGTTCGAATAGACTCTCTCTCTATAAAACACACGTTGATATAGGGAATTTGTTAATTCTAAGTTATAGGCCTATTTAAAATAGTAATCATTTCACATAGAGCCTAAAGTAAAAAGGCCATTTCAAGATATTAGCAACACACTGTGTGTTGCTATGGATTACCCAATATTGTGAACAACATGATTAAATAAATGGCCCACATGATGCCAACAATTACCGTAACAAATCCTTCCGGTATGATATACATGCACACATTAAATAATCCATCCTATTATTCTGTTTGCCCACATAACTGAGGTCTGAGATGATTATATTAGATTTAGCTTAGTCAATGGTCTTTAAGTGAGAAGTAGACAGGACTGAGGACCATGACCTTTTGCCTCGACATGATATCACAGCTGGTCTTCTATGAGCAAAAAATACTCTCTTATCTGACACTCCAGCAACCTCTAACTTCTACCTTTTTACACTGTCATTATGTGTACCCGAGCCCCCAAGCAGTGGACGTGTCCAACAGAGAGCCATATGACAGGTGATAATCTACAAAGGGAAAATATATAGTAGTTTAGTGTTTGTTTTCCCATAAACCTGGTCAGTATAACTAGTGCTTGTTAAAGGGATAGTTCACCCAAATTGCAAAATTATACATTTGTTTCCTTACCCTGTAAGTAGTCTATGGACATGGTATGACAGCAATGAATGCTTTGGTTTAATTTCCCTGCCTTTGTTTCCACATGCTAAAGTTTTAGCATTTATAGTACAGATCCCAAGTCATGGGACTGATATTAGCATTTTTTCCATCATGTCCAAATCATCTGAAAGTACCTCAAATTGATTGTGAAGCTCAACAAAGTCAGTAATAGACGATTTGATCACGATGCGTAAAAAAGCCAATATCAGTCCCATGATGTTTTCCCACACATGATTTGTTCGTGGTTTTTTTGGTACGTGATGTGATAAATAAGGCCTTCAACAGTAGCATTTCATGGTGAGACAAGTATACAAATGCTGATTATCATTCTACTGCTTTCATGTGTGCCTGTTCCTAAATAATAATGCTTTGATCCTTTGACAGCACTTAAGGAAATGATAGAGATACGAATGGAACGTATGCAATTTCATTTACAATTCTAGAGGTGAGATTTTGTCAATTATAACAGTGTGTCACAGTCCAACTGAAATGCTGTTCCACTGTTATGCCTGCCTATGTGTGATTTCACAGTGCAAAGTAATTTATTTTAATCTGTGTACAGTTCTTTCAGTGAAACACGTTGAAGCAAATGCTGCAAATAATGAAATCAATTCTGTAATTTAAAACACATGGACGTCCTCCTTCCCTCTACCCTTTTTTCTGCATGAGTAACAACATCACTGAGGTGAATAGAGGAAGGTCATTTGTTTATGCCAGCGATTAATAATTGCCTGCACACTAGAAGATCATGTTCTGTTGGGTGCCCATTAATTCAAATTATGTTATGGTGTAGGGGGCATGGAGAGAGAGGAGAACTCAGGCAATGCTATATCATTTAAAACAAAACACAGGTGAAAGATTAACCTTCAATAATAAACATCTCATGAACTCTGACCACTTATTGGCACATTGCCAATTACTTGTGTATTTAAATCACTTACTCTGGGTCAACGTTTGGGGTCATTTATCAAGTGGGACATATATCAATATTCAACAGAACTATTCTGCAAATAGTTTTTCATTAATGTAGAGTCCTCACAAGTGCTGTTCGATGACTAACTTCTGACAGTAATTTCACTTGTCAGGATCAACATTATTCAACTACAGTTAATCAATAAGAAGACACCAATAGATCATTTGGTGTGTCAATAATCAATCTACGGTTCACTGATTTTGTTTGTCACTTAGTCAATTTGTCATTTGTAATTCAACCTCTAATTTTAGAGGGTTAGACTTTCAGCTTGTTTGCTGCTTGTTTTAGTGGTTAGATGTATGTATGTAATAGATAAGATAATAAATGAATTCATGAATGAGTGAGAGTATGGAAAAGCTTATAGAAAGTCTGTGTCTGTTTGCATATGGGTGTGGTACGCCTGCCTATTTGCCTGTGTGTGTTGTGTTCAAGCATCCTGCCACACACCCTTTCCCAACAGTCTTCTCAGTACATGAGTCAGGTTGGAGGTGCAGAAGTGAGTGGGTGGACTTGACTGGTACTGCCAGGAATGTATGAATGGAAAATGCTGCTGCTCTCTGGAATAGCTGTTATTTATAGGATATGGAAAAGGGCGGACCGCCAAAGAACAGCCCAGCCCTTCTGTCCGGTCCCATCAGGGAAAAGCAGGAAAAGGAGGAACAATGACTAAATAAATACTCAAAGTACTCTGAAAACACAGTGATTTTACATACAATTGTAAGCTTAGAATTAATTAATCCACTAATTAATACATCCTCTGTCATTATTTGTTATTTAAAAAAACATAATAAACAGAACCAGAATTCCTAAACACAGTTGTTATTAACTTGCGTAGAGTTGTTTGGCAGTTAGGTTATTAAACCAAAAAGCAAGATAGGTTTCACATTGATTCTGTGAATGACAATCACTGCTCTTATGTTATTGCTATGAGGGCTGTGGCGAATGTGCCCAATGGGCTCTATATTTCAGCTGGAGTGAGAATGGGGAAAGAGCCCTGAAATGTAATTTTACTTTCATGATCTATGACAATATGGGACAAGGTAAGGTGCTCTTTATTGTGTCACAGGTACCACACCAATTATGTGCTTCATTCAAACATAATGTAAATCATTGCTACACACTAAGAAAAGAGGGTTCAAGGGTTATTTGGGAAGGGTGATGGTTCTATGAGGAAACATAATGACTTAAATACATATTTGAGCCCTTCAATTGGTCTTTACTGTTAACAAAAGTGTTATTTGCTCTTTTTGTGATAATTAAAATGTAGGGATGGTGGCTCATTAGAATATTTGCTTGTTTGGTTTGCTCATGGCTCTTTTTGTGCAACCGTGAGTGAGAGTGTCATTCCAGTTCACGTAATCTGTTGTGTTATGCTATTACCTCTCATATATGACTATGACCAGGGAAGGTGTCTTGTGAAATAGTCACATATGGCCTTGTGTCAGTTGAGAACGTTAGACTAAGTCAGTGGTTCTCTATTCTCTCCTCAGCAACCCCCAGTTCCAGAGCTAAAACATCTGATTCAACTTGTCAATTAAAACAATAATAACACTTATGGAATATTAACAATATAATATGGATCACCAGAAAAAAATACACTGTATGGCTCTTCAAAAGGATCTATAAAGAACCTTTGAGACTGAGAAATGTTCTTTATAGAACCATTCTCCATAAAGGTTCTATAAAGAACCAGAAAAAAGGATTCTAAAAAGCCCCAAAAAGGGTTATAACCATAACATAACCCTTTTTTGGTGCTATATAGAACCTTTTTTTAATGATTATTTATAGAACTTTAGGAAAGGGTTCTTTATAGCACCATACAGGCTTCATTTAGAACCTTATGAGCATGGTTCTTTATAGAAACTTCCATAAAATAAAATAAAATGTATAGTGCTAAAAGGGCTCCGCTATGGTTACAAGCCAAATAACTCTTATTTGGTACAATATAGAACCATTTGTTTTTAGTGTTCATCTCTTTTTGATGGAAGTTTGTGTTAAATATTGAAAGGTAAAAGGACATTTAAATAATTATGCCATAAAGTACGTAGGTAAGTAAGGCATTATGATTCCCCAACTGCCCTCAGGTGGCGACAGGTGAATTACTGTCGTCATTATCTGCACCTCTCAGACTGATGCTGAAGAGAAGGCAATTTAACACAGTGCCTTTTGGGGTATTTTACAGGATCAGTATGACCCTGGAGATATGACATCATAGAAGTGAATGCGTTCACAAAACATACTCTGCTTCTCAATGAGTTTCTTATTCACACACAGTCCTGGGGGCTGTAATAGTGCCAAGAAAAGCATTTATCCACTGCTCATGTCATCAGTTGTTGTGGTCTATGTGCACACCTAAACCACTACCATACCTGTAAGATGAGGCATAACATGTCCTTACACTACTAATCAAATCAACATAACAAAGAGAGTCAATTAAAGTACATGCTTTATATTCAATTGCACAAGATAAACAATAGATGGAAGTCAGGGTTTGACATGCTACAGAATGAACTGTAACAGCCATTATTCTGAGAGAACCCAATGTGGGGTCTAGTCTATGCATGCATACAAAAGAGTCAGAGAGTAAAGAGGAGACATTCTAACAAAAACATCATTAACCTTTTGATGATGCTCTATGTGGCACACGTATGTTTAGTGTGAGTTAGAAAAGGATGTGACAAAGAGTTGTCAAAGAGATAGCAAATAGCTTTCTGTCTCTGGGGTTCACGTAATCCACTCCTGTGTCCACACACATCAAGATGTTTGACCTTTTATTTCCAATGGAGATGGTGTGTCATACACAGTATTGACTCAACTCACATATCATTATGCTTGACTGACACCACTCATGATGTATATGCATTCATATTGCTCCATCAATTAATATCACCTGGAATCTATTGGCCTTATTTATGTGATTGTCATTCGAATTCACAGATGAGTAAGATACTAATGCAAAGTGTATAATTGTACCAACTAGCTCTCACGGTATTAGACGTTCATCCATGTTTCTCAAACGTCAAAGTTTGAAGTTGTTCCAATCATCAAAGTAAAGTTAAGTTAAGGCATTAACACCAAATTAAGATTAGGCATTAACTCTGAATGGTTAAGGTAAGGGTTAAGGTTTGGGATGGGCTTAAAACAAAAATAAATGTATCTCGCTGGATTTGAACATGCAACATTTGAAATCAGAGGCAGTTGCTTATGACTGTCCGCTGTCTTCTTCCACAACTCCAAAGCCTACTTGAAGGTAACAGCACTCACGGTTGCCCCTAGTGGCCGGTTTCCACGGCATCTCTCGACGTCCTCAGACATGGATGGACATCGAATGCTGACTTGTATCATAGGCGACCTGGCTGATTGTACAGTCTTCGCAAATATGCATAACACTTTCAATGAAGCAAAAAGGGCATAATTCATACAGTGTTACTATAAACCTCAACATTCTGTTTCCAATTGAATATGTCAGCAGTGTCCACAAGAGAAGCCTAAAGTCCCTGCATACTATACCACTGCCCATCCCCTCCTAGAGCCATCTCCATGGCAACTGCTGTGGCATTAGAACGAGCGGGGCTGAAGGTTTTCAGGGGGATGCTGGGATCCTGTGACAGATGAGATGAGGATTATGGAGCATCCATTTGGTTGTTAAATATCTTAGAGGCAAAAATACATACAGGCCGCAATATGGCTTGCAAATTACAGCTTGCACTGTAAAATTCCCCTAACTGACCATCCGAGTGTAATGCTGCCAAAGTTAGAGACAAATTACTGTGCATTAAAATATTTGATGAGACAAAATAGGAGGGGCATACAACAAGAGTATTAATGCTGATTACAAAATTCTTGCCAACAGGATGTTGGCATACAACCATTTGCTGCAAATGACAAACGTTAGATAATTTATTCTAAAAACTTGGGAGTCAATCTATTCGATAGACACAATGGAAAAATATAACGATTTAGTATTTAAATATTGAAATAGCACGGAGAAAAACAAATTGGTACAATTTAAGGCCAAGTGGCAAACAATAATGCAGGCACTAGGGATGGGGGTGTGAGCATGTGGGTCTGGGCAGATGGGATGTAATCATTGTTTGTGTGTGTCTGTAAGTTGTTGTTCATATGTATAAGTTCAAATAATAACTATAAAAAATATATGTATATACGTATTATCCACCATGTAGCTTGTTTATGGCAATTGGAAATCAAATCAGGGTGTTCTACAGAGATACAATAGATGATCAAAAGTAATTGGCACCTGCTTGTCGAACATCTCATTCAAAAATCATGGGCATTAATATGGAGTTGGTCCCCCCTTTGCTGCTATAACAGGCTTTCCACTAGATTTTGGAATATTGCTGTGGGGACTTGTTTGCAGTCAGCGTTCAAATTCATCCCAAAGGTGTTCGATGGAGTTAAGGTGAGGGTTTGTTGCAGGCCAGTCAAGTTCTTCTACACCGATCTCAATAAAGCATTTATGTTTGGACCTCGCTTAGTGCACGGACAGGGGCATTGTCATGCTGAAACAGGAAAGGGCCTTCACCAAACCGTTGCCACAATGTTGGAAGCACAGACTCATCTAGAATGTCATTGTATGCGGTAGCGTTAAGATTTCCCTTCACAGGAACTAAGGGGCCTGGCCTGAACCGTGAAAAGTAGCCCCAGAACAATATTCCTCCTCCACCAAACTTTACAGTTGTCACTATCCATTCAGGCAGGTAGCGTTCAACTGGCATCCGTCAAACCCAGATTCGTCCATCGGACTGTCAGATGGTGAAGCGTGATTCATCACTCCAGAGAACATGTTTCCACTGCTCCAGAGTCCAATGGCGGCGAGCCTTACACCTGTTATGCAGGTGAATGAGGACCCAAAAGCGACTTGGCGAAAACAGAGTCTTTAATCCAGTAAAGTAAAATACAATCAAAAAACACAATTTCCACTCGTAATGACGAGAACAGACTGGAGACTCGATCTTGAACAGCAGGTTGCCTCGGGAAGGCACTTGAACTTAGCAGACTCAGACACCTGCTCACCACGCAGCATCTGAGGGAAACACGACACGACAGGGCGATACACAAACACAGCACGGTGAACAATAGACAAGGATCCGACCGGGCAGGAACGGAAAACAAGGGGAGAAATAGGGACTCTAATCAGGGAAAAAGATATGGAACAGGTGTGGGAAGACTAAATGATTGATTAGGGGAATAGGAACAGCTGGGAGCAGGAACGGAACGATAGAGAGAAGAGAGAGAGGAAGGGAGAGAGAAAAAGGGGAACGAACCTAAAAAGACCAGCAGGGGGAAAACGAACAGAAGGGAAAGCATAATGACAAGACAATATATGACAAAACATGACAGTACCCCCCCACTCACCGAGCGCCTCCTGGCGCTCTCGAGGAGGAACACTGGCGGCAACGGAGGAAATCATAGATCACAAACGGTCCAGCACGTCCCGAGAAAGAACCCAACTCCTCTCCTCAGGACCGTAACGGAAAACGATAAAAAGGGAAACTAGGGTACTACTCTAAAAAAAAAATGAGACACGGGTAGAGAACTGAAAGCTTAAGAGCAAACAGAACCAAACAGGCCAGGAGAGTAACAACTAGGGACAGACTGAGACACAGCAAGGGCAGGAACAAGAACAGGAGAGATGCGATGGCAGGGAACAGACTGAGACCCAGCAAGACCAGGAGCAGAAGCAGAAAAAAAATTACCCGACTTCTTCTGCGCGCAGTCTGAACAGCAGCCACGAAACGGCGCGTGTCACGCTCCTGAGTAGGCCACCAAAACCGCTGGCGAATAGAAGCAAGCGTACCCGAACGCCGGGATGGCCAGCTAACTTGGCAGAGTGAGCCCACTGAAGAACAGCCAGACGAGTAGAAACAGGAACGAAAAGAAGGTTACTAGGGCAAGCGCGCGGCGACGCAGTGTGCGTGAGTGCTTGCTTAACCTGTCTCTCAATTCCCCAGACAGTCAACCCGACAACACGCCCAACAGGAAGGATCCCCTCGGGATCGGTAGAAGCCACAGAAGAACTAAAGAGACGGGATAAAGCATGAGGCTTGGTGTTCTTAGTACCCGGGCAATAAGAAATAACGAATTCGAAACGAGCGAAAAACAACGCCCAACGAGCATGACGCGCATTCAGTCGTTTGGCAGAACAGATGTACTCAAGGTTCTCTTGGTCAGTCCAAACGACAAAAGGAACGGTCGCCCCCTCCAACCACTGTCGCCATTTGCCTAGGGCTAAACGGATGGCGAGCAGTTCGCGGTTAGCCACATCATAGTTACGTTCCGACGGTGACAGGCGATGAGAAAAATACGCACAAGGGTGGACCCCATCGTCAGTATCGGAGCGCTGGGACAGAATGGCTCCCACGCCCACCCCCGACGCGTCAACCTCAACAATAAACGGTTTAGTGACGTCAGGTGCAACAAGGATAGGAGCGGATGCAAAACGCTTCTTGAAGAGAACAGGACAACAATCATACGACCGGTGAGGAGGAAGGGAGTTGGTTCTGGACCGACTGAAGACCGTGCGCAGACCATGATACTCCTCCGGCACTCCTGTCAAATCACCAGGTTCCTCCTGAGAAGAGGGGACAGAACAAACAGGAGAAATAGCAGACATTAAACACTTCACATGACAAGAAACGTTCCAGGAAAGGATAGAATTACTAGACCAATCAAAAGAAGGATTATGACACACTAGCCAGGGATGACCCAAAACAACAGGTGTAAAAGGTGAACAAAAAATCAAAAAGAAATGGTCTCACTATGGTTACCAGATACAGTGAGGGTTAAAGGTAGTGTTTCATATAATATACTGGGGAGAGGACTACCATCCAAGGCAAACATGACCGTGGGCTCCCTAACTGTCTGAGAGGAATGTCATGTTCCCGCGCCCAGGCTTCGTCCATAAAACAGCCCTCTGCCCCAGAGTCTATTAATGCACTGCAGGAAGCTGCCGATCCGGTCCAGCGTAGATGGACCGGTAAGGTAGTACATGTATTTGACGGAGAGGACCGTCTAGTAGCGCTTATCAGTCGCCCTCCGCTTACTGATGAGCTCTGGCCTTTAACTGGACATGAAATGACAAAATGACCAGCGGAACCGCAATAGAGACAGAGGCGGTTGGTGATTCTCCGTTCCCTCTCCTTAGTTGAGATGCGAATACCCCCCAGCTGCATGGGCTCAACACCTGAGTCAGTGGGGAAAGACGGTAGTGTCGGAGAGAGGGGAGACACAGTTAACACGAGCTCTCTTCTATGAGCTCGGTGACGAAGATCTACCCGTCGTTCAATGCGAATAGCGAGTTCAATCAAAGAATCCACGCTGGATGGAACCTCCCGAGAGAGAATCTCATCCTTAACCTTAGCGTGGAGTCCCTCCAGAAAACGAGCGAGCAAAGCCTGCTCGTTCCAGTTACTGGAGGCAGCAAGAGTGCGAAACTCTATAGAGTAATCTGTTATGGATCGATTACCTTGACATAGGGAAGACAGGGACCAGGAAGCTTCTTTCCCAAAAACTGAGCGATCAAAAACCCTTATCATCTCCTCTTTAAAGTTCAGATAATTGTTAGTACACTCAGCGCTTGCCTCCCAGATAGCTGTGCCCCACTGCCGAGCCCGACCAGTAAGGAGTGATATGACGTAGGCAATCCGAGCTCTCTCTTGAGTATGTGTTGGGTTGGAGAGAGAACACTATATCACACTGGGTGAGAAAGGAGCGGCACTCAGTGGGCTGCCCAGAATAACATGGTGGGTTATTAACCCTAGGTTCCGGAGGCTCGGAAGACCCGGAAGTAGCTGGTGGCACGAGACGAAGACTCTGATACTGTCCTGAGAGGTCGGAGACCTGAGCGGCCAGGGTCTCAATGGCATGCCGAGCAGCAGACAATTCCTGCTCGTGTCTGCCGAGCATCGCTCCCTGGAACTCGAGAGTAGAGTAGAGAGAATCCATAGTCGCTGGGTCCATACTTGGTCGGATCCTTCTGTTATGCAGGTGAATGAGGACCCAAAAGCGACTTGGCGAAAACAGAGTCTTTAATCCAGTAAAGTAAAATACAATCAAAAAACACAATTTCCACTCGTAATGACGAGAACAGACTGGAGACTCGATCTTGAACAGCAGGTTGCCTCGGGAAGGCACTTGAACTTAGCAGACTCAGACACCTGCTCACCACGCAGCATCTGAGGGAAACACGACACGACAGGGCGATACACAAACACAGCACGGTGAACAATAGACAAGGATCCGACCGGGCAGGAACGGAAAACAAGGGGAGAAATAGGGACTCTAATCAGGGAAAAAGATATGGAACAGGTGTGGGAAGACTAAATGATTGATTAGGGGAATAGGAACAGCTGGGAGCAGGAACGGAACGATAGAGAGAAGAGAGAGAGGAAGGGAGAGAGAAAAAGGGGAACGAACCTAAAAAGACCAGCAGGGGGAAAACGAACAGAAGGGAAAGCATAATGACAAGACAATATATGACAAAACATGACAACACCACTCCAGCCAACGCTTGGCATTGTGCATCGTGATCTTAGGCTTGTGTGCAGCTGCTCGGCCATGGAAACCCATTTCATGAAGCTCCCGAGAAACAGTTTTTGTTCTGACGTTGCTTCCAGGTAGTTTGGAACTCGGTAGTGAGTGTTGCAACCGAGGACAGACCATTTTTACGGGGTTCAGCACTCTGCGGCCCCGTTCTGTGAGATTCTGTGGCCTACCACTTCTAGGCTGAGCCATTGTTGCTCTTAAACGTTTCAGCTTCACAATAACAGCAGTTACAGTTGACCGGGGCACCTTTAACAGGGCAGAATTTTGATTAACTGACTTGTTGAAAAGGTGGCATCCTATGACGGTGCCACGCCTTACTCTTCAGTAAGGCCATTCTACTGCCAATGTTTGTCTATGGAGATTGCATGGCTGTGTGCTCGATTCTATACAATTGCCAGCAACGGGTGTGGCTGAAATAGCCATATCCACTAATTTTAAGCGGTGTCCACTTACTTTTGTATATATAGTGTATGTGGGATGGGATGAGAGGAGCTGAAGGGTGGGATTAAAGGATAGTGATGTGTAATCGGTGTGACTGAAAACACTATTTATAATGTATGCTGGAAATGTCTGAGTACTCCCTATACATATGTAATGTATATAAAAAACAGTATTTGTTTGGAAACTACTGTGCAAAAACAGTACCGTGTATGAAAAATGTGTGTACAATGTATATGCAACAAAGAAAATGTAAAAGCAAACATGTCAAACAAAGTTACTTTTGTCCTCTGAAGTGCTGATTTGTCAAATGCTGATTTCTCAACACTGGCATTATAAAGTATATGCAAGTGCTGCACAGCCAGACATTAGGCATACAGCAGACTATGTCAAATAGATCCAACTGCTGAACCTAGATGAACCAAAAAACCAGCTACTGGTGTGCCTTTTTCCTCAAAAATTTCCACTATAAAGTTGGCAGTAAAAGTCTCAGCAGTCCAGGTGTTTTCCATGTGCATGCCGCCATATTTTTGTTCTTTTTGCTTGTGTGTGTTTCCAGGTTACCATGGTGGCAGAGGCAAACACCGGGCTGACAGCTGAGTAGAGAGGGATAAGGGGAGGAGAGGCTGACTGCTCTGTCCAGCAAGGCTCTTTAGGAGGAGACATCGTTCAAACTCCCAGCCTCCCTCTGAGAACTTTGTAATGCAGTGAACCATGCAGGACCTAAGGCACTGTGGGTTCTCTATGTGCAAATGGTTCCTGGGCTTTTTCTATCAGTGCTGATGACCTGACTGTTCAAGCACACACTGTAGAGATAAGATGACCAGCATTGACTCATACCTTGTGTGTTCACATCTTAGAATTGGGAGGGTCAGTAAAGTTCCCTTCACCTCTGTGTGAATGTGAAAAGGTAATCACACCCTGCTATTGTTTGACAATGTCATAAAACAGGAAGTGTAGTGTTATGAACAACACTGATAAACCTGTACAAAATTAAGTGTTTATTTATTTTTCTCAAATGAGAAACTTCAAGGTCTTGACCCTACTATACATTTGGAATAGCCCATCTGACAGTCAACAGAGATCTTTAATGTAAACATTGGGCATTCACAAGCACTTGCTTCACTAATGACAATCCAGATATCTGGATCAACTCTACCATTACACTAATGTGTTCCATAGAGCAAACACAAGGATGCTATTACCAGCTACATATCATATTCTCAGACCCAAATGAAGCCACTGTACAACAAGGCCTCGTCAACAGAAATCTACAAACACTTCATCAAAGCTTCAATCCGCTGTCACTGATAACAAAACCTGAAACATTTCTTCATTCCATAAAAAGAACATGAGCAGTAATAGAATATGCATTTCATATTTATTATAAGTTAGTCACATATCTGAGGTTTATTTATTGATCGTTAAGGTTTAAGATCCTGTGGCTTTTTATAATGTTTTTATTTTGTCGTTGAAGTGGACTGACTCTATTGCATGTTCATACGCAGACTATGACAGCTTCCCCTCTCCGCCGTTGCACAGAGATACTGGGCCAATAGGGCCTCAGGCACTACATAATCAAGTGCTCCACAGCAGAGCTGGAATTTCACCTGGAGGGAGGAGTGAGCCAGGCCCAGGCCCTCATTGTCCCCATGGATAACCAGCACAAAGCTTTTAGTAGGACACCCACAGCATCAATCCTACCTGCCTCTAACTCCCCACAACTCCTTCTCCCAAAGATAATTTAACTACACTCATACCCAGGCATATAAATGTTCCTGACTTGCATTGGCCACGGTATATTATGGCACATTCATCTATGATCTGTTTTTGCCTGCAGCAAATTGTTGCTTAGACAAACTCAGGATTTTTATAAACATCACTCTGCTGTATTTCTTTAAAAACCAAACAGTTTAGGCACCATCTGTATTGTGTAAGTATAAAGACTGCTGTGTATCAAGTCAGGGCAGAAATGCAGTATTTCAACTACTGGAATGAGTTCTAGTGGCGGTGGACTGCAGCTTACAATTAAAAGATCACTGAGTGCATGGTGTACAGTGTGCACACCCTTTGCGACAACACTCATGACAGTGAGAGAACACTTCAATTTGGTGGGGCATGGACTCTACAAGGTGTTGAAAGCGTTCCAACGGGATGCTGGTTCATGTTGACTCCAAAGTCGGGTCAAGTTGGGTGGATGTCCTTTGAATGGTGGAACATTCTTGATACACATGGGAAGCTGTTGAGTGTTAACCCAGCAGTGTTGCAGTTCTTGACACAAACCTGTGTGCCTGGCACTTACTACTTTACCCATTCACCCTCTGAAGAGCACACATACAGAATCCATGTCTCATTTGTCTCAAGGCTTGAAAATCCTCCTTTAACCTGTCTCTTCCCCTTCATCTACACTGATTGAAGTGGATTGAACAATTGACATCAATAAGGGATCATAGCTTTCACCTCGATTCCCCGGGTCAGTCTGCCATGGAAAGTGCAGATGTTCATAATGTGGAGAAAATGGCGCCGGAGGAGATGGCCACCGTTTTACGGTCTCCTAACCAATTGTGCTATTATGTGTTTTTTTCCCACGATATTTGTAAATTATTTTGTACATAATGTTTCTGCAACCGTATCTTACGGAAGAAAAGAGCTTCTCGATATCAGGACAGCGATCACTCACCTCGGATTAGACAAAGATTTCTTCAACAACAACAACAACAACAACGAGAAGGACTCAAACGATATTCTCCAAACACCCCACAGAGCAGACATCCCAATTATTCTCAAAAGGAAGCGACGCAGAGGATGAAGAGCCGGATTCCTCGTCCGGACCCGCAGAAGACAACTAGGAAAGCTGCCGTTACCGTCAATATTACTCGCCAACGTGCAATCATTAGACAATAAACTAGATGAGGTAAGATCACGAATATCCTACCAATGGGACATCAGATTTAGTAATATCTTATGCTTCACGGAATCGTGGCTGAATGACGACATGGGTATTCAGCTAGCGGGATACAAGCTGCACCGGCAGGATAGAACAGCACACTCCGGTAAGACAGACTAACTGGTAACAACAGTTGGTGCACGAAATCTAAGGAAGTCTCTAGATTTTGCTCGCCTGAAGTATATTGTGATAAACTGCTGGCCACACTACTTGCCTAGAGAATTCTCAGCTATACTTTTCGTGGTTGTTTATTTACCACCACAGACAGATGCTGGTACTAAGACCGCACTCAGTCAGCTGTATAAGGAAATAAGCAAAAAGGAAACCACTCACCCAGAGGCGGCGCTCCTAGTGGCCAGAGACTTTAATGCAGGGAAACTTAAATCAGTTCTACCAAATCTCTATCAACATGTTGAATGTGCAACCAGAGGGAAAAAAATTCTAGATCACCTGTACTCCACACACAGAGACGCGTACAAAGCTCTCCCTCCCCCTCCATTTGGTAAATCCGACCACAACTCTATCCTCCTGAATCCTGCTTACAAGCAAAAATTAAAGCAGGAAGCACCAGTGACTCGGTCTATAAAAAAATGGTCAGATGAAGCAGATGCTAAACTACAGGACTGCTTTGCTTTCACAGACTGGAACTTGTTCCAGGATTCTTCCGATGACATTGAGAAATACACCACATCAGTCACTGGCTTTATCAACAAGTGCATTGAGGACGCCGTCCCCACAGTGACTGTACGTACATAACCCAACCAGAAGACATGGATTACAGGCAACATTCGCACTGAGCTAAAGGGTAGAGCTGCCGCTTTCAAGGTGCGGGACTCTAACCCGGAAGCTTACAAGAAATCCCGCTATGCCCTGCGACGAACCATCAAACAGGCAAAGCGTCAATACAGGGCTAAGATTGAATCATACTACACTGGCTCAGACGCTCGTCGGATGTGGCAGGGCTCGCAAACTATTACAGACTACAAAGTGAAGCACAGCCGCGAGCTGCCCAGTGACACGAGCCTACCAGACGAGCTATATGACTTCTATGCTCGCTTCGGGGGCAAAAAAACATTGAGGCATGCATGAGAGCATCAGCTGTTCAGGATCACGCTCTCCATAGCCGACGTGAGTAAGACCTTTAAACAGGTCAACATACACAAGGCTGCAGGGCCAGACGGATTACCAGGACGTGTGCTCCGGGCATGTGCTGACCAACTGGCAGGTGTCTTCATTGACATTTTCAACATGTCCCTGATTGAGTCTGTAATACCAACATGCTTGAAGCAGACCACCATAGTCCCTGTGCCCAAGAACACAAAGGCAACCTGCCTAAATTACTACAGACCCGTAGCACTCTCGTCCGTAGCCATGAAGTTCTTTGAAAGGCTGATAATTGCTCACATCAACACCATTATCCCAGAAATCCTAGACCCACTCCAATTTGCATACCGCCCAAACAGATCCGGAGATGATGCAATCTCTATTGCACTCCACACTGCCCTTTCCCACCTGGACGAAAGGAACACCTACGTGAGAATGCTGTTCATTGACTACAGCTCAGCGTTCAACACCATAGTACCCTCAAAGCTCATCACAAAGCTAAGGATCCTTGGACTAAACACCTCCCTCTGCAACTGGATCCTGGACTTCCTGACAGGCCACCCCCAGGTGGTAAGGGTAGGTAGCAACAAATCTGCCACGCTGATCCTCAATACTGGAGCTCCCCAGGGGTGCGTGCTCAGTCCCCTCCTGTACCCCCTGTTCACCCACGGCTGCATGGCCATGCAAGACTCCAACACCATCATTAAGTTTGCTGACAACACAACAGTGACGAGACAGCCTATAGGGAGGAGGTCAGAGACCTGGAGGGGGGGGGTGCCAGAATAACAACCTATCCCTCAACGTAACCAAGACTAAGGAGATGATTGTGGACTACAGGAAAAGGAGCACCGAGCATGTCCCCACTCTCATCGACGGGGCTGTAGTGGAGCAGGTTGAGAGCTTCAAATTCCTTGGTGTCCACATTAACAACAAACTAGATTGGTCCAAACACACCAAGACAGTCGTGAAGAGGGCACGACAAAGCCTATTCCCCCTCGGGAAACTAAAAAGATTTGGCATGGGTCCTGAGATCCTCAAAAGGTTCTACAGCTGCAACATCGAGAGCCTCCTGATGGGTTGCATCACTGCCTGGTACGGCAATTGCTCGGCCTCCGACCGCAAGGCACTTCAGAGGGTAGTGCGTACGGCCCAGTACATCACTGGCTGACATCCAGGACCTCTACACCAGGCGGTGTCAGAGGAAGGCCCTAAAAAATGTCAAAGACCCCAGCCACCCCAGTCATAGACTGTTCTCTCTACTACCGCATAGCAAGCGGTACCGGAGTGCCAAGTGTAGGATAAAAAGAGTCCTGAACAGGTGCCCAAATGGTTACCCGGACTATTTGTATTGTGTCCCCCCCCCCCCCAACCCCTCTTTTACACTGCTGCTACTTTGTTCATCATATGTGCATAGTCACTTTAACGATACTTACATGTACATATTACCTCAATAAGCCTGACTAACAGGTGTCTGTATATAGCCTTGCTACTCTTTTTTCAAATGTCTTTTTGCTGTTGTTTTATTTCTTTACTTAACCCCCCCCCCCACACACACACACACACACACACACACACACACACACACACACACACACACACACACACACACACACACACACACACACACACACACACACACACACACACATACATTTTTTATTTTTTATTTTTTTTACCTCACCATTGGTTAGAGCCTGCACGTTAGCATTTAACTGTAAGGTGATACAACACCTATTGTATTCGGCGCACGTGACAAATAAACTTTGATTTGATTTGAAAGTGCAGATGTTCATAATGTTTGTACTCAGTGTATAACGCAGACAATAATATCAGATTCATAGTACAAAAGTGTGCTGCCTTCCATTTGTACCCAATTGTATAACATATAGTACTGACCAAAAGTGCAATTAAATGTGGAGTTCAGCTTTTTTCTTTCAGAAATCAGAGAGTTCTGCGAGGCACATAAATACTCAATTATTATAAAGACAGAAAAATGCTATTTGCAGCTTAGTAAGTTACTTAACACAGGCTTAGTGATTGTGGCCTGTCTTAAAATAGTGTGTCAGTGTCTGTTCTATGTTCAAACCATGTCAAGCTGAGGCTTTTCTGTCTATTTTTAGACTAGTATCAGTAAAAGGGGCAGCGTGTGGTTTTCAACTTCTATCGCCTGCACTGCTGAGGTGAGTGTTTAAAACATGGCACATACCCTGTAGCTCAAATGAACTAGCAACCTGGTCTGATTTCCTCCCCAGGGTAGGTTAAACCATGGGATTCAGTGCTTATTTCCAGATGCAGGTCAGCTCCACAGAGATGGGATGGCCTGCTGTTTACTCATCCCATCTCCCAGTGATCTGGCTGGGCTACTGTACCTTGACTAAGTCCTCTCAGGCTACACTCACAAACACCTCATTATTATACTTACTCTACAATGGTTGTGGTGTACTATAAGCCCAGCAGAAATAGTCAAAAAATGCTTGTGTTTGTTTGTTTTGGCTCATAGCCAAATGATCGTGGGCATTCTAGCTCAGCACATGCCTGTTCCATGGACATGGCATAGAGAAATGACCATGATATTATGAAGCAGGTAGAGGAGAAGACGAAATGCAAATCCACTGGACTAGAAGGACAAGTTGAACTGCATATGTAAGGAGTCAAAGTGAAGTGCTAAGCTAAGGGGAAAGTCCAGGACCTAGATTATAAACCTGTTGGTATGGTACCTTGAATAACCAGAGGGCCTCAGTGAAAACAATAGCAAAAAGGGCTGCTTTGGAAGAGCTGTAACCTCATTCACAAATAGGGACATCGGTTGCAGATCTGTCATATATTACTGTCACGGAGAATTATACAGAGAGACACTACGGGGGTGTCCTCGGATGGGGCCACAGTGTCTCCTGACCCCTCCTACCGGGGCTAGGGTCAGTTTGTTATATCTGGAGTACTTCTCCTGTCCTATTCGGTGTCCTGTGTGAATCTAAGTGTGCGTTCTCTAATTCTCTCCTTCTCTCTTTCTTTCTCTCTCTCGGAGGACCTGAGCCGTAGGACCATGCCCCAGGACTACCTGACATGATGACTCCTTGCTGTCCCCAGTCCACCTGGCCGTGCTGCTGCTCCAGTTTCAACTGTTCTGCCTTATTATTATTCGACCATGCTGGTCATTTATGAACATTTGAACATCTTGGCCATGTTCTGTTATAATCTCCACCCGGCACAGCCAGAAGAGGACTGGCCACCCCACATAGCCTGGTTCCTCTCTAGGTTTCTTCCTAGGTTTTGGCCTTTCTAGGGAGTTTTTCCTAGCCACCGTGCTTCTACACCTGCATTGCTTGCTGTTTAGGGTTTTAGGCTGGGTTTCTATACAGCACTTTGAGATATCAGCGGATGTACGAAGGGCTATATAAATACATTTGATTTGATTTGATTTCCTCTGGTCCAGTGATGATAAAAAAAGGACTGATGCATGAACAAGGCCCTCAAACGTGGCTGTTTCACTTGATTCAAGTAGCAATACATCCATATTACTGGACTGAAGTCTATAAATCAGTTGTATTTCTTATAACATTTAGAGGCAATTAATAAGAAACAAATGTGGTTTGTTTATTGAGGTAAAAGGTAAGTGTTCCTTGGAGAAAACCCCCATGCTTTGTGACTTAACTACCGTGGATCACCTCTTTTGAAGTGCACTAATTGCTGCAGAATGAGAGGGGGAAAGGATGTCCCTATCAACACTGCTCTTCTCTGCTTATGTGTACATTTGGCTGCAGTAATGAGACATCAGAATGGTATATCAGAGCTCTGGATAAAAATGATTAAGAGGGATATTAGGCATTTACTGCAGGAACGACACTTCCGCAACGTGGAGTTTGGACATATTCCCAAATTTTAATTTCAATGGACCAGTAATCTCTTTAATTAAACCCTCCCCACCCGGCACACTGAGCACAGTTAGAACTGGCAAATGAGGAGAAACAGACTTATACATCAACTGTCTCCTCAGCCATCCAAGGGATTCAGAGGGGAACTTAGAGCTAAGCTTTTTGTGAGACCGAAGGCATTATCCCACCAAGTGGGTGGAATTTCAAGGTCTCTCTGGGAAGAAGTGTCAAACTATCATTGCCACGTGCGATATAGTGTTAGATCATAAGAGGGTATAAAATAATTGTGAAGTTGTCGAGTTTTGAAAGGTTAATAATCTCCTTGGTAACAGAAGATTCCATGTCCCGAGTATGGTCATCGACTGACAGGCAGTATGCATTTGGCGTGTGACATGAGTGGTGATAATTAATGTCGAAAAGACGTTTAAGAGGACACCAGATCCAAAAAGCCCACTGTCACAGTAGACACAAAACCCTGCAAGCTGTCCCGTGCGCTGCTTAATATTTCATGAGGTTTACTGACTACTTTTTCTCAGCTGCAGTCCATTAGAATAACTGGAAATGTATGATGTATGTCTAATAGCTATGCTATTCCTGGACTTCACTGTGTCAAGAATTTTTGCATTGCGTTACTATGATGACAAACTTGGATATATAAGAGTTGTACTGTAGATACATTGCCACAGTAACAGCAAGCCTGTAACATATTTTCACTTAATGTATGGAAATAGACCTTGATCCCTCCATGTGGACACAAGATGAGTTTCAGTACAATGTACAATAAGCCTACATTCTAACACAAAGTGACTAATCTTTGCATCAGCATGTAATTGTAGATTTGTAATGGGGCATTATTGAAGTGTATAATCAACTTTTGTTTTGCAAATAAATATGATAAATTCCCACAGACTAAACTTCCAGTTGGTATGATTGCAGCTAGCATTCAACATGGAGACTAGACTAAAAGAGGGAACTGGAGGCATACATGCTTAATGATTCAGGGGGGTCTCACTCCAAAAAATCTGCTATAAATTTACAAGGAGTTTTCAAAGCTGCTGACTGTTCTCCCTTTGCCTCTAGCTCCATGACTACAGTGCAGGGAGGATTGTCCAGTGGTGGATAAAGTATCCAATTGTCATACTTCAGTAAAAGTAAAGATACCTTAATAGAAAATGACTCAAGTAAAAGTAACTCAGTAAAATACAAAAAAGTATTTCGTTTGAAATATACTTAAGTATCAAAAGTAAATGTAATTGCTAAAATATACTTTCTAAAATATACTTAAGTATATACAAAAGTCAAAGTAAAAGTATAAATAACTTTTCTTGTTATTTCTTTATTTATGAATAGCCAGGGGCACACTCCAACAATCAGATATAATTTACAAACTAAGCATTTGTGTTTAGGGAGTTCGCCAGATCAGACGCAGTAGGGATGACCAGGGATATTCTCTTGATAAGTCTGTGAATTGGGCCATTTGCCTGTCCTGATAAGCAATCAAAATGTAACGAGTAATTTTGGGTGTCAGGAAAAATGTGTGGAGAGAAAATTACATTATTTTATTTCGGAATGTGGTGAAGTAAAAGTAAACATTGTCAAAAATATAAACAGTGAAAATAAAGTGACCCAAAAAAACTACTTAAGTAGTACTTTAACATATTTTTTTACTTAAGTACTTTACACCACTGCGATTGTCAACCCAATCCATTCCAAACCACTTAAGTAAAATTGTCTAGATAAATGGGCAGGCATGGTAAGAGAGCCTCCAAGAGAGCCTCCATTGTTTACAATGTGACAAGAGCCAGACTGCCTTCCATCCACAATCACTCCTCTGCTCTGTTTTAATAGCAGGTTCAGTGATGCTTGACTGGGAAGACAACATGGACCATTTGATTACTCCCACCATGACTTATGAGAATCTAGTGAGTGCTAGTTAACTGAGACTCTTCCTTTTATTCACCATGTCAGAAATCTCTCTATGCTGGACAGGGAAGGAACACACTTAGGGAAAAAGGCAGCGTTAGCCAGCTTTAGTTTCTCGACTGTGTTGAGTCTCCTCCTGATTACCTTTCAAACATCTATGCATGTTTCAGTGAAAGCGTTTAGGTTTGACTAGTGAGAATGTGGTGTTGGTGAAGCTACTTTGAAAATATAGTTTAACAAACTACCAGTTACTTCACAATATAATACGTTTTAAGCTACACTAAAGCTACCCTTAACAAAAATTAAGTTTACTTAACCAAAGTTACTTTGAAAAGGAAGTTCACTACATCCAAACTACTTTGTGAAAAATTATCATATCTAAATCTGAAATGTCATAGGCTACAAATTGCAAGAACAGATCACTCTGAAGTTAGCAGTTAACAGAATGTATAATTTAGCTTATTACACACAAAACCTATGTTCCAAGTGTGAATTAGGCAGTTCTAATCTTTAAAAAAATAAAGGAAATTCTTGTCTACTACACCCATATTTTCAGTTTTTTTTGCAACACAAAAAATGGTGTAGTTCCAGTAGTTAGTTAGTTGACTGCTACATGGCAAAAAATTAATTAACTAATGAAAACACTACCTAAATTAGAATTTAGTTCAACAACCCCCAAGCTACTACAAAATGTAGTTAAATTACTAGTTTAACTACATGTAGTTCACTACTCCCCAACACTGGCAGAATGTCAAACAGTACTAGTTTAGAGTGACTGAAAAGAAAAACTGGTGTTGTTGCAGTAAATCAATCACACAGCCTATCTGACGGAATGCAACCTGAGAGGGAATGTGGGGGAGGGTATTATGGGTAATTTTAGGGACCGTTTAGGGACCATTATGAAACACTTACCATATTTATGCCATAAAATATTCATTGGCTGCTTTTCCCTGAGTAACAACCATTTCAGAAGTCAAGTGCAACTGAACTAAAAGCAACAAGTGAAGTCAGCCAGGGATAGATTGACAGCCTGGAACGGGGATTTCCTTGAGGCAATTTAAGACTACATCAGTAACAAAGCAGTGTTCAACAGTCTTCATGCATTCTGACTTCATATTATCATAATTCATTGCTGAAATGACTAATCGTAAGTATGTTATATGCCATTTTTACAATAGCTTTACCATTACCATTCTAATTCTATCAAGTAGATGGTTCTGAGATCACCCAATACCCAATTCCCTACCCACAACCACAATCTCATAGCTATTATATTATGCGGACTCATCTGTGTGAGTTTTGCAGAAAATAATAAAAGACTCATCGCCACATGAACAGCATATTTACACACTGAAGATACTGAGTCTCCTCCCCCCTCTTTGAGCAGAAATGTATTTTCAGCTGCATATGAAAAGACAGGGTGGTCCAGTCCTTTCTGCTCAGCCTGTAATCCTGAAGTTGCCAGTTGGGAGAGCTTCTTTCCTGATGGGGAAATGACATGCAAATAGCCTCCTCTTCCCTCCCTTACATCCAACCCTGCATGTACTGCAGCTGTCTAATGAAGGCAACAGCTGCCTCTGATGAATTATGTCTTTAAAGCTGCAATCAGCAGTAGAAACAATTAGAAACAGTTCTCCCTGACCCTTGTTTTGGTAAAAAGCTGAGGGATGGGCCTGGAGAAAAGGAACAATTCTCAAATTCATAGACAGAACTATGGATGCAAGAACTGACCATCCATGAGATCAACAATATAGTTTTAACCACGTTTTGAGGCTATAAAGTGTTTGTTTACATTTACATTATTTACACACTTTGAAGTAAAACAAGCTTATGTTTGGGGTTCTGATGGGGTATGACAGGTGAGCTAAGCTCATGAGGAATTTATAAGTTATATTCTTCAATAGACAATGGGTAAATATCATTCATTTATAAGTTCAAAAATGAATTTAGCAACTGGTCCAAAAAACTGTTCTTTGGTTTAAGTCTGAAGAGGCACTCCAACATAATGCTTTACTGCATAATTAAGTCCAACAATTTTAGCATCTTTATCAGGAAATAATACAACTACAAAGATACATATTTGGCTTCATGCGCACCCTGATTTTGTTGCATCACCAAACAAACAGCAAACATGACATTTTGCATGAAGGTTTTACAGCAAATCGGTTGGCTAGACTCCAGTACAGCTGGAGAAGGAAGCCTGTAGCTAGAATCAGAAAGGAATCAGATGTAAGCCTACAGTATATGAGATTCAAATGCCTAATAAATTATCCTAAAGACATAAATCAAGAGGGAAGCTTGTGACTTATGAATGGATGAAGACCAGTCAGGTTCCTTCAGTGGCCTGGGAGGATCTGTGGGGCTGTCATTCACTCAGCCTGTCTGAAGCTCCACCTCTCAGGAGGACAAATGACCCTAGCCAGGGCTGCAGTGATAAAGAACTCCCTCCCTCTAGTTTATGGCTTTGCCTGTGTACAGTGCAGTCAGGGACCGAGCAGTGGTGTGATGTATAGCAGAGGGCTACACTCAGTTGTCCTGGCTAGTCGTGAAATAGTATATGTCCAATAATTCAGCATAATGCACCATCCATTATGGCAGCTGTTTGATCAGTTTGTAAAGACGGGCAAACACATTGCTTTCCCTAGCCGCATATTTATCTTAAAGGCACAGGCATTACGATATTTCAGAGAAATCAATGGTTCCTGCAATTCAGGAGGCGAGGAAGCCCTGCTGAAAACGTCAATGAAAATATACAATCTAATCTATGGCAACAGAGAAAGCCGCAGAACACAATGTTCCGGACTCTGACAGAGTCTAGACTTTAAAGATTTTTGCATATCTAACCTTCGTCGTCAAAAGTATCACTTGCAAGACAGAACATAACTATACCACTAAAATACTGTTCTCAGTGAAATGTATGTGTAAATGTAAGATGTCCTGCAGGTGTCTCTGCACTAGTGTCCTTACAGGATGAGTTGGACACAGCCAGTCAGGTGAGTAGCCTACAATGGCAGTTAAATGTGGGATATCTGAATAATCATTGCCTGGTTTCAAAAGAACATCAGGACTGTGAGATATTTTTGTTGAAGCCAAGGCTTTACCAATAACAAATTAATATGGCATCATATCACAACTGCAGTTGGCTCAGTTTTAGTCTCTTTAATTTGCAGCAGGATTTTTCAGAGAGAATTACAAATTCAATGTACATTTCATACAGGCTTACTTGCCACTGTAGGCCTTTCATTTCCTTTTCATTCTATGTTTCTTAACACAACCTTGTATCAGGGGTAAGTGGAATTATCAAACATGTAAAGTAAGTGTGAGCTAAGTCCATAAGAAGATTTATTTGCATAAGAACAAACACAGCGGAGGGAGCTTCCGGTCAACCGGCTTTACATAAAAACATATTTTCAATGGAGAGTAGGAAGTAGGCTATGTGCTCACTGTTGACAGTTGCATACTGTATGTGACAACATTTCTTAAAACTTAATAAATCTATTATTAAGCTGTACGTCTATACATTGGTTCATAAATCTAAAATAGCAGCAGCAGCAGTTTCCCATGGACAGGGAGCCAACCACAATCAGTAGGTCTACTGTATATGTCATTAAAGCAACCAATCCTCTGCTTAGGAGACAACCAACCTCTTCTCTCAGCTTTTAGCTGAAAGCAGTCACCTCAGAAATAATGAGAAGTAGAGAAAAATACTGTACTACTTCCTTAATAACCTCTACAGGATCGGTCTCCCCCCGTGGAACGGTTGAACTAACATAGGCTAATGTGATTAGCACGAGGCTGTAAGTAACAAGTACATTTCCCAGGACATAGACATATATTATATGGGCAAAAAGGTTAAATTCTTGTTAATCTAACTGCACTGTCCAATTTATAGTAGCTATTACAGTGAACGAATAACATGTTATTGTTTGAGGAGAGTGCACAGTTATGAACTTGAAAATGTATCAACAAACCAATCAGACACATTTGGGCAGACTTGATACAACATTTTGAACAGAAATGCAATGGTTTATTGGATCAGTCTCAAACCTTACACATTCACTGCTGCCATCTAGTGGCCAAAATCGAAATTGCGCCTAACCTGGAATAATACATTTTTATCTTTCTCTTGCATTTCAAAGATAATTAAAAAATAAAAGACAAATGTGAATGTTTTTTTATACCAGAGCTAATGTGTTATATTTTCCTACATTAATTTCACATTTTCACAAACTTGAAAGTCTTTCATTTACATTTACATTTAAGTCATTTAGCAGACGCTCTTATCCAGAGCGACTTACAAATTGGTGCATTCACCTTATGACATCCAGTGGAACAACCACTTTACAATAGTGCATCTAAATATTTTAAGGGGGGTGAGAAGGATTACTTTATCCTATCCTAGGTATTCCTTAAAGAGGTGGGGTTTCAGGTGTCTCCGGAAGGTGGTGATTGACTCCGCTGTCCTGGCGTCGTGAGGGAGTTTGTTCCACCATTGGGGAGCCAGAGCAGCGAACAGTTTTGACTGAGCTGAGCGGGAACTGTACTTCCTCAGTGGTAGGGAGGCGAGCAGGCCAGAGGTGGATGAACGCAGTGCCCTTATTTGGGTGTAGGGCCTGATCAGAGCCTGGAGGTACTGAGGTGCCGTTCCCCTCACAGCTCCGTAGGCAAGCACCATGGTCTTGTAGCGGATGCGAGCTTCAACTGGAAGCCAGTGGAGAGAGCGGAGGAGCGGGGTGACGTGAGAGAACTTGGGAAGGTTGAACACTAGACGGGCTGCGGCGTTCTGGATGAGTTGTAGGGGTTTAATGGCACAGGCAGGGAGCCCAGCCAACAACCCATCTTTCCTTTCAAATGGTATCAAGAATATGCATATCCTTGCTTCAGGTCCTGAGCTACAGGCAGTTAGATTTGGGCTGGTAATTTTAGGCAAAAAATTGAAAAAAAAGGGTCCGTTCCTTAAGAGGTTTTAATCTCTGCCCAAAGTACTGTTAATTATAAGGGACCATTAGCATTTACAGCAATGAATGAATTATTAGCTCATGCTTACAACGTATAGTTTCCCTATGCTAAATTACCATGTTACATTCCAAATAAAACCTGTCTAAAAGGAATACAATAGTAAGAAACTCATGGTCGAAACTCCTTTTAGAATTATTAATGTTTTGTTAAAGTAAGGGGAGGAATTTTGAGAGTGGATTTACCATCTGAAATGAAATGCATGTCTTTATTGCAACATAGCTTTCACAAACGGGTCATACAACATTTAATGACCAAGGGTCTGTTTTTCCTTTGTTATTTCTGGGCCTGTGTTATCTACAGTTAACTGCAGTTGTTATTAACAATTTTAGCACCACAGACTGTAGGCCTACTTTAGCATTTAGAGACAGTGTCAGTTCATACAACAATAACACTGCCACCCAGGTCAGATAATATACTGTAGACCCACTGTCCATACAGCAGATGAATCGAGTTCCCTCTACACTTTTCCCTCGCCCTCAGTTTGCTGTCTACACAGATTCCAATCATTGCACCTCATCCAACACATTTGGCTGTGCCTAATGACTGTCGCACAAATGAATAATCAGCTTTATGCCATTTAAGTGCTTCAGTTGACTTCAAGAGACAAATCTGACAAAAATAGACTAAGACTCCCAGGGTACATAGTTAAATGGACTGTGGCATGCAAAATTATGGAAATCTATTTCAGGAAACATTCATAAAATAATGGGTTTGTTATTATAAAGTCATTACACAATCATAGTGACTTTCTATATTTTTTTTATCTGCACAATACCCACTGACTACAGAGGTCCACTGACTACAGAATATTCAGCATTGCCAATGAGAGGCCAATAATGTTGTCAGACTCTAATCTAAATCTATGACGTTAAAATGCCTATTTACTCTGTTCCATCTGACTGCACAACCCACTGTCTCATCAGCCAAGCCAGGCTATTTCTAAACTTGATATCCACTGTAAAAAGCATCTAAACATTATCTCACATTTCTTTTAGACAAACCTTTACTTTTTAACAGTGGAGATTTGCATAAACCTTGCTGTCTGTCTCTCCGACATTTGCAACATTGTTTCAATATTCTAATTTGATCTCCAGCTGTCCCATAGTAATGAACATGTCGGGAGTTGGGACAAGACAGACAGGCAGGCAGCATTTCTATATATTTTTTTTACGGATAAATACAAAAAAATATAAATTGAAATAGGTCAAATGAAACAAAGTGCAGCTAGTTTGCAGTCTTTCCAGCTTCAGTTAAGTGATTGTGTTAGCTGTGTTGTTGGCTAGCTTCTCTGTCTGAACAACAGGTCAAATGTAAAGTAAGACGCAGGCCTCCTAATTGTCCCTAGAATTTCTAAGCAAACAGCTGGATGCAGAGCTTTCTCCTAAAGAGATCCATATATTCTCCAAACACTAGCTTCTTGGGCATTATCGCTTAAATACGACCCTTTTTCATCTGAGAAAGAATGTATCACTTCACTGACAGGGAAACAAATGTGCCTCTGACACCCATGTTGTATTTCACACACAGGTGCAATAATAATAACTATGTTATGGCTTCTGACAGCATGGGAAATTGAAATAATTGTTTTCAGGGGGAAGAGTGGCAACTGAATTCTCAATGATAATCGTCAGCATATACAGTAGTTCCAATAAACTAAGTTACTCGTTCATAAAATACCCGAGAGTTGTGTATGTACAATCAATTTTTTTCGGATCCTATTTTTGGTGTCCATTTGTACTCGTTGCCTTTTTAAGTGCACAGAGTACGATCAGATTTTTCATTGAGCTTATTTCAAATATGGTGAAAGGATCATATGAATATGTTTATCTGCTTTATAAAATGTTGGCATATTATCAAAGACAACACTTTTTTCTAAATGTACATGTAGAATTCAGACGTTTTCACTATGTCAGAGCATCTATCTTATCTGTAATATTGGCGTTCTACATTACACTAATAAAAGGAAGGGAAATATAATAAGCCATACTAGACTGGCTTCCTGTTAAGGCAAGGGCTGATGGTTTTACTGCTATCCAACAAAGCATTACATGCTCCTACCTATCTTTCCGATTTGGTCCTGCCGTACATACCTACACATATGCTATGGTCACAAGACGCAGGCCTCCTAATTGTCCCTAGAATTTCTAAGCAAACAGCTGGAGGCAGGGCTTTCTCCTATAGAGCTCCATTTTTATGGAATGGTCTGCCTACCCATGTGAGAGACGAAGACTCGGTCTCAACCTTTACGTCTTTACTGAAGACTCATCTCTTCAGTAGGTCTTGATATGATTGAGTGTAGTCTGGCCCAGGAGTGTGAAGGTGAACGGAAAGGCTCTGGAGCAACGGACCACCCTTGCTGTCTCTGCCTGGCCGGTTACCCTCTCTCCACTGGGATTCTCTGCCTCTAACCCTATTACAGGGGCTGAGTCACTGGCTTACTGGTGCTCTTCCATGCCGTCCCTAGGAGGGATGCGTCACTTGAGTGGGTTGACTCACTGACATGGTCTTTCTGTATGGATTGGCGCCCCCCCTTGGCTTGTGCCGTGGCGGAGATCTTTGTGGGCTATACTCGGCCTTGTCTCAGGATGGTAAGTTGGTGATTGAAGATATCCCTCTAGTGGTGTGGGGGCTGTGCTTTGCAAAGTGGGTGGGGTTATATCCTGCCTGTTTGGCCCGGGGGTATCATCGGATGGGGCCACAGTGTCTCCTGACCCCTCCTGTCTTAGCCTCCAGTGTTTATGCTGCAGTAGTTTATGTGTCGGGGGGCTAGGGTCAGTCTGTTATATCTGGAGTATTTTTCCTGTCTTATCCGGTGTCCTGTGTGAATTTAAGTATGCTCTCTCCAATTCTTTCTTTCTTTCTTTCTTTCTCTCTGAGCCCTAGGACCATGCCTCAGGACTACCTGGCATGATGACGCCATGCTGTCCCCAGTCCACCTGGCCATGCTGCTGCTCCAGTTTCAACTGTTATGGCTGCAGCTATGGAGCCCTGACCTGTTCACCGGACATGCTACCTGTCCCAGACCTTCTGTTTTCAACTCTCTAGAGACAGCAGGTGCGGTAGAGATACTCTCAATGATCGGCTATGAAAAGCCAACTGACATTTACTCCTGAGGTGCTGACTTGTTGCACCCTAGACAACTACTGTGTCACGACTTCCGCCGAAGTTGGCTCCTCTGCCTGTTCGGGTGGTGCTCGGCGGTCGTCGTCACCGTCCTACTAGCCACTACCGATCCCTTTTTCATTTGTCTGTTGGTTTTGTCTTATTAGTTTCACCTGTGTGTATTTTAGTTTAATTAGTGTCCTTATATATAGTAGGTTGTCCCGCCCTTGTTTTGTGCGGGATTGTTTTTGTTACTCTGTTGTATGGTGGTTATTCTCCGGACTATTTTGGTCCTGTGTTTGGGCTGGTCTATTGTATGCACCCTGTGTGTTGGCGTGACCGTTTTTTTGCGCCGGATAATAAATTGACAATCTACTGAACCCTGCTCTCTGTGCCTGATTCCACCCACCACTCCTAGTAAATCGTAACATACTGTGATTATTATTATTTGACCATGCTGGTCATTTATGAACATTTGAACATCTTGGCCATGTTCTGTTATAATCTCCACCCGGCACAGCCAGAAGAGGACTGGCCGCCCCTCACAGCCTGGTTCCTCTCTAGGTTTCTTCCTAGGTTTTGGCCTTTCTAGTGAGTTTTTCCTAGCCACCGTGCCTCTACACCTGCATTGCTTGCTGTTTGGGGTTTAGGCTAGATTTCTGTACAGCACTTTGATATATCAGCTGATGTAAGAAGGGCTATATAAATACATTTGAATTGAAATAAATGCATCCGGGTACAATTCTACCTGCAGAGAAAAAATAACTGCTCTGCTAGCCAAATACACTATATACACAAAAGTATGTGGACACTGCTTCAAATGAGTGGATTCGGCTATTTCATCGACACCCGTTGCTGACAGGTGTATAAAATAGAGCACAGCACCATGCAATCTCCATAGACAAACATTGGCAGTAGAATGGCCATACTGAAGAGCTCAGTTACTTTCAACGTGGCACCGTCATAGAATGCCACCTTTTCAACAAGTCAGTTCGTCAAACTTCTGCCCTGCTTGAGCTGCCCCGATCAACTGTAAGTGCTGTTATTGTGATGTGGAAACGTCAACAACAAAGGCTCACAGAACGGGGCTGCCGAGTGCTAAAGCGCCTAACCCGTAAAAATTGTCTGTCCTCGGTTGCAACACTCACTACCGAGTTCCAAACTATCTCTGGAAGAAACATCAGCGCAATAACTGTTCGTTGGGAGCTTCATGAAATGGGTTTCCATGGCCGAGCAGCCACACACAAGCCTAAGATTAACATGTGCAATGTCAAGCATCGGCTGTAGTGGTGTAAAACTCACAACCATTAGATTCTGGAGCAGTGGAAACGAGTTCTTTGGAGTAATGTATCACACTTCACCATCAGGCAGTCCGACTGACGAATCTGGGTTTGGCAGACGCCAGGAGAACACCACCTGCCCCAATGCATAGTGCCAACTATAAAGTTTGGTGGATGAGGAATATTGGTCTGGAGCTGTTTTCCTTGTTCCGGATTGGTCCCTTAACGCTACAGAATACAATGATATTGTAGACGATTCTGTGCTTCCATTGGGGAAGGCCCTTTCCTGTTTCAGCATGACAATGCCTCCGTGCACAAAGCGAGGTCCATACAGAAATGGTTTGTCAAGATCGGTGTGGAAGAACTTGACTGCACAGAGCCCTGACCTCAACCCCATCGAACACCATTGGCAGAACTGGAACGCCGACTGCGAGCCAGGCCTAATCGCCCGTCCTCACTAATGCTCTTGTGGCTGAATGGAAGCAAATCCCCGCAACAATGTTCCAACATCTAGTGTTAAGCCTTCAGAGAAGAGTGGAGGCTGTTATAGCAGCGAAGTGAGGACCAACTCCATATTAATGCCCATGATTTTGGAATTAGATATTTGATGAGAAGGTGTCCACATACTTTTGTTAATGTAGTTTATCTTAACATCACATTAACCAGCTTTCTGATAATGGAATTATTGTATCTACAGCCAGCCTGCAGTAAACGATCAGTGTGCCTTGTGATTTGAGCTAACAAAATCTAAACCTAATCTAAACCTCTAAGATCTAAAGAACTAAACTTTCTTACAACCTGACATTTCAACATTATTTCCTTATGTTCTAAAGCAGTCAGTGAGGAGGAGCCCTGTTGTTATTCTAAGAAAAAAAATCATGCCCTTTTCAAGGGAAACCAAAATAATTATAGTATATTATAGTATATTAAAACACACTATTAGCTATATCTTCCAATTACAAAGCAGCAACACAACTCAAAAAACTTTTCATTTAGAAAAGGGAAAAAAAGTCAGTCACAGTAATGTCTTTAGGTTATCTTTGAAAAGTGTGTTTCCAGCAAACCGAACTTGGTTCTGTGAAAGTTCACAGAACATTCGTTAGGTCGCGGCAAAATCTAGTGGGCTACAGTCACACCTGTTGATGTCAAAATTATCAAATGTTCTGCTTCCATCTAGTGGTTGGTTGTAATATCACAGCACACGTTTTGTTACATAGTACTGCAGCTTTTCCAAACGACTCAAAAGTTTCATTGTGTTATTGCAAAAAATCGTTTCGCAATTATTTACATTTAGATAATCATATTCAGATAGTAAGTGTACAGTATACATAAAATGCAATCTTGTAGGCCTACTGTATAAGTTACGCACACTTGCAAAATATTAGTTTCCACTCCCCCTTTGCATGCAAACACGTTTTTACGTTGTCCTTAAAAAATGAATTATTATCTTCGGTAGCAAAGTAATCAGGCCTTATCTTACACTACTCAATAGTAAAGCACAACAACAGTTTCCCCAATACTGTAAGCAAATCCTCAACACACATCCTCATGCGTATGCGTAATTGTCATTTGGAAGATACAATGATTATATCCACAAACTTTAAAAATAATGTGAGGTATATTTTGTAAATACGTGTGCTGCAAACGTGTTGGTTATTCAAAAGTCGGGTTAGGATTAGATATTCTTTACGCTAAGACAATAGTTTTCTTCAGTCTTTAGGCTATGCTAAATCAAATCCAGAATGGAATGGTATAGTATATTTCCACGCCCCCTCAACAATTATCCGCACCACTCCTTGGGGCATAAAACTCGTCTCTGCTACTCAACATCTCATATGGTCTTGAGCCAGTCGGGCCAATAAACAGCAGAAAGAATAATGACAGGCCTCAACGTTTTAAAAATGGATCCTAAATGTAGTAGTTCTTGTTGGGTTGGGAAATCTGGTGAGACCAAATCTGTCATTATTTATCGTTTGTGAAATGTATTCAAGTCCACAGTGCAATGGTCAGTGGACCATTCTGCCATTTCTAACTGGATCCATTCCTTTCCTCAACATACTTAGTAGGATGATGATGATGATTGTTTCACAGCGCTGACACTGCGTTTTAAGTAGAAGATGCATTTGAGAATATGGGAACATTGGTAAGATTTGTTTGTCTGTCATCACCAGATATTGTACTATCAAGCTAACATTTTACTATTGTAGGCCTAGACAGTACAACTACATTACTATTTGTCTGTTAATTGCTTTCAGAATCAATCTACAGCCACAATGTTGTCATGGATGGAAGGGACATAACTTTGAACATCTGGGATTCTGCCTCATGCCAACCTGCTGTTAGTCCTTTGAAATGACTGCAAGAATTCAGTATATTTGGCATCTTATACAGAGCACTTCAGTTAATCATAGGCTTCTTTATAAGTGCCTTTATGAGTATTACTGCAGAGAAGCGCCTGGTTGTCTTTGGCATGAATGAGTCCACTTTTACTAGCACCATGCGCGACCACAATGACTTGATACAATCAGCCCAGAGAAATCCAAGTAAGCCTATAAAAATTGTATATCTTTTATCTTTTTTTTGTTCTTTTAAACTTTACCCCCTTTTCTCCCCAATTTCGTGGTATCCAATTGTTAGTAATTACTATCGTGTCTCATCGCTACAACTCCCGTACGGGCTCGGGGGAAACGAAGGTTGAAAGCCATGCGTCCTCCAAAACACAACCCTTCTTAACACAGCGCACATCCAACTCAGAAGCCAGCCACACCAATGTGTCGGAGGAAACCTTGGGTAGCGCGCACTGCGCCCGGCCCGCCACAGGAGTCTCGAACGGTTTTGTCCTGGTCTACAGGATCTGTGACAGGGCCAGCTTCAACTCTGTCACCAAGCTGATGCAGTCCATTAAGGATTTCCAGGGCATGGTCAAAGTGCCCATGGTGATCGTAGACAACAAGAGGGACCTGAATCACATGCGAACAGTCCTCAGTGAGGAGGGCAGAATGCTAACCCTGACAATAGACTGCCAGTTCTATGAGGTTTCAGATGCTGAGAACTACCACAGTGTCCTCATGGTGTTTCACTGACTAATAGACAGGATATGGGAGTCCAGGTCTGCCATCAAGAAGCAAGCTGGAATTAAGGGCATTGTGAAAAGCATGTCTGCAGTTTTTGCCAGGAGACGAACAGATTCGCTGTGAGACTATGGCACAGGGAGGAAGACATTGTATACTGTAATCAATGTATGTATAGGTCTGACATGAGTTGTTGTATGATGTCTGTGCTCTGGCATCAGGACATGGCTTGGTATGTGACAAAGGGATCCAGAGACTGCCTTATGGCTAAGACACGACAATGAAGGGCAGAAACAGGGGCAGATGGCATTGTAGGTCTGGAAATGGCAGTGATGGAAAAAGTGCCCAATTGTCATACTTGAGTAAAAGTGAAGATACCTGATAGAAAATGACTGAAGTGAAAGTGAAAGTAACCCAGTAAAATACGGGTATTTATAAATAAAAGTATTTATTTTTAAATATACTAAAGTATCAAAAGTAAATTCCTTATATATTAATTTACATTCCTTATATTTAGCAAACCAGACGGCACAATATTTACATATTTTTTCTATGGATAGCCAGGGGCACACTCCAACACTCAGACATCATTTACAAATGAATCATTTGTGTTTAGGGAGTCCGCCAGATCAGAGGCAGTAGGGATGACCAGGGATATTCTCTTGATAAGTGTCGGGGTTTTGAACTTACAACCTTTCAGTTACTAGTCCAATGCTCTAACCACTAGGCTACCCTGCCACCCCTGATAAGCATTCAAAATGTAATGAGTAATTTTGTGTGTCAGGGAAAATGTGTGGAGTAAAAATGACATTATTTTCTTTAGGAATGTAGTGAAGTGAAAGTAAAACGTTTTTAAACCAAAGTGAGCACTTTTCATTTCAATATTGTTTGTCACCAAAATGAGTGACTAGACTCCTGGAAATTAACACAATATTGTGACATGATAAACACTTGAGATACGTATACATTTATGTTTATATTCATATCATGAAATAAATAAAAACATGTTTTATTGCTATGAGCTGAATAAAACCCCTATACCTTCATCTTATTGACATCTTATGGAATTAATGTATGGGAATACTGGAATAAATATTGACCGTGCAGTATAGTTTGTAAATTACTCTTCAAGGAACTACAGCAACCAATACAGTAGCAGCTTTAGCTACAATCTAAATCACCAGTCAACACTTGTCAAGAAACAACATCCCCTGAATATAAGGACATGTAGGAATATTTGACCCTGTTGATGACAAAATTCCAGTCTACCACAGACTGAATAATGAGCAGAACATGGAAGATGGAACAAATATAACTTTTCCATTAAATCATCCCACCAGTTCAAGACAAGTAAGGATTTAATGTGAAGTGAGGATATGTAAACATAGACACATGCTATTAAGAAACCGTAATGAAAGTGTCATATTTCATTTCATGCATGTCCCTCATCGTGAAAAATGTGGGTTATTTCTTCAAGACAGTCTTTGTTCAACATTTTCCCATGGTAGGTAGTAAGAAGGAAAGATGGATCCCGAGAGTCAGATTTGTTCTCAAATCCAATTTATTAATCCCTCTATTGACAGTGTTAAAGACACAGAGCTCAATGTGGACAGGATCAAGGCGTGTCGCTTCATTGATCTGTCTGTTCTTAATGATTCAGCTATGTTATTGGCAAAGTTAATGAGCACTGTCACATTATTTCAGACATGTTTTTATGTCTTCTATTGGGTATTTAACAACAGAATAGGAGGCATTCTTGGCCCTCGTCTTATAATGCTTGCCATATCACAAAGACACACACATTCTATACAGTGCTAACCAGTCAAAAGTTGGGACACCAACTCATTCAAGGGTTTTTGTACATTTAAAAAAAAAATTCTACATTGTAGAATAATAATGAAGACATCAAACTATGAAATAACACATATGGAATCATGTAACCAAAGAAGTGTTAAACAAAAGAAAATATATTTTATATTTGAGACTATTCAAAGTAGCCACCCTTTGCCTTGATGACAGCTTTGCACACTCTTGGCATTCTCTCAACCAGCTTTGTGAGGTAGTCATCTGGAATGCATTTCAATTAACAGGTGTGCCTTGTTAAAAGTTAATTTGTGGAATTTCTTTCCTTCTTAATACGTTAGAGAAAATAAGTTGTGTTGTGGCAAGGTATGGTTGGTATACAGAGTTAATTTTATATTATGGCAAGAGCAACTCAAATAAGCAAAGAGAAACAAAAGTCCATCATTACTTTAAGACATGAAGGTCAGTCAATGCGGAAAATTTCAAGAACTTTGAAAGTTTCTTCAAGTGCAGTCGCAAAAACCATCAAGCGCTATGATGAAACTCTCTCTCATGAGGACCGCCACAGGAAAGGAAGACCCAGAGTTACCTCTGCTGCAGAGGATAAATTCGTTAGATTTAACTGCACCTCAGATTGCAGCCCAAACAAATGCTGCACAGAGTTTAATTAACAGACACATTTCAACATCAACTGTTCAGAGGAGACTGCTTGAATCAGTCTTTCATGGTCGAATTGCTGCAAAGAAGCCACTATTTAAGGACACCAATAAGAAAAAGAGACTTGCTTGGGCCAAGAAACATGGGCAAAAGCGGAAGGAAATGGACTGGAGGTAATCTGTCCTTTGGGCTGATAGGTTTAAATTGGAGATTTTTGGTTTGAACCGCCTTGTCTTTGTGAGACACAGAGTAGGTGAACAGATGATCTCCACATGTGTGGTTCCCACCGAGAAGCATGGAGGAGGATGTGTGATGGTGTGTGTGTGCTTTGCTGGTGACACTATCTGTGATTTATGTACATATCAAGGCACACTTAACCAGCATGGCTACCACAGCACCCTGTAGCGATTCACCATCCTATCTGCTTTGTGCTTAGTGGGACTATCATTCATTTTTCAACAGGACGATGACACAACACACCTCCAGGCGGTGTAAGGGCTATTTGACCACAAAGGAGAGTGATGGAGTGCTGCAGGTCAAGGAGACACCGGATGTCCACTAGGGGGTGTGGCAGGAGCAGAGGTGACGGTGTGTTTCTCCCGCTGGCTTCCTCATAGTCTCATAGTCTGCTAGGTAATTGTCTACAATGACTTCCTCAAAATAACTTGCTTTTACGCATTGGAGACATGTGAGTTGATCCATGTCATTTCAGCAAGCCATGACACCACCATCCCAGATTGTTATGAAATTGTTTCTGTAGTTAGAAAAAGGTAAGATTGGCATTCCTGAAACATTATTTTGTAGAAATTTAACTATGTAACCTATTTGATTGCACCCAAATTGGCCATTTTAATTCATAGGATTCAGATAATATTCATTAAATATAGTACCCAACATCTGATGTGGACCAAAATAATTTCTACCATTATGTAAGACATTAGGAATAAAAAACATCGTCAAAATCCAATCCCACCCCAACCACCAGTATACAGTATCAGTTTTTTAAATGTTTGACATGTAGTGTGAAGCTGTGGCATGGGATAACCTTTTCTTAATAACATCTCTAAAACAAATGTCAAAAAGCACAACATACTGTTACTGCTAAAACCATTATCTAAATGAGTCCATACTCCCTTATTCTACTGGCGACCTCTTGGAAGAGTAACCAGATTATGAAGTTAGCACGCTAACCTCTCACAGAATTCCCACTCCAGGATCCCAACCTGGTGGAATTTGTATCAAAACGAAAACACAACATGAAATCAGCAATACATATATCACAATCCATCTGAAGTAACTGTCATCCCTTATTAACATATATTTTCCTTTCTATATACAAACTGAATACAGTACCACTGTATAAGTACCCCAAAGACCAGGACCTCTGGGAACTGTTAATTTTCCACTTTCAAAAATGTTATTTAGATCCCCATGTTAAATAAAAAATAAACACATTTGAATAAGTAATCAATTTAGAATTACAACTCTATAACTCACTACGGAAATAATAATAATCTCCTAAAGTAATGGTACAATTTGGATAGAGAATGGTGTTTCTCATGAATTTTATAATGAAATCCCCCCTGTTCCATTAATTTCTAAGGAGGCTGATCATTCCTCATTAGGAATTTTTAGTATACAGGACATTCGACACCATTAAAATGTTTCCTCTCCTTTTTTCCCCTGTCCTTCGGAAACCATTTAAATACCTCTTCAAAACATTTCCATCCTCCTGCATACCCAATTTAACTGAATTGAAAAGACCCCATCCCATCCAATAAACACCGCGACAGTGTCTTTCCACTGAGTCTAACGATTCACTGGTCTCCTTTTCCCATGATTCTCCATAACCACCACACCACATAACAAAAGGTTTGGTAACCCCTATACTAATTCCTCGTGACCCCTCCACACTTTCGTCCATTCTAGAATCCTATTCCAGAATAAGACGACATCAAACATAAATTTATTTCAAAATAAAACCACGTAAAATGTCTCATGATTTAAAAAAAAAGAAAGGAAGGAGTGTTTGACCATATAATTTAAATGTGTTACCTTTAGAATCCATTCCCCTGGAATTTTGCCGAGAATCTTCAACCCAAAATATGTTTTTCTGTGGCTAATTTAGCCAATTTCTCATCGTAAGGAATCTGCAATATTTACATGTGGTTCTCTACCACTTTCTCTCATCAAGGCAGCCGCCTTAGCCATTTTGTCTGCTTAACAATCACCTATGGCAATTTTATCTGTACGACTAGTATGAGGTTGACATTTCACCACTGCTAATTTACTGGGTAACTGACATGCTTCTAATAATGCCTCTACCTCCAGACCATTGTTTAATTGGTGTTCCTGTTGCTGTTAACATACCCGGGTGTGAAAACAATTGTACCTTTATTTAACTAGGCAAGTCAGTTAAGAACAAATTCTTATTTTCAATGACAGCCTAGGAACAGTGGGTTAACTGCCTTGTTCAGGGGAAGAACGACAGATTTGTACCTTGTCAGCTCCGGGATTCGATCTTGCAACCTTTCGGTTACGAGTCTGATGCTCTAACCACTTTCTACTTTCTGTCTTTCTACAGAGAACCATTCACTTCTGACATGAAACCCAGTCTCTTTCACTCCTAATATTCTATGCTTCTTCTCTATCATTTATTTAATATCTCAATGTTCAAAATGTCGAATCCAACAGTAGGAAGAAGTATTGTCCAAATCAGTTGTTGGGTACTATATTTATTGAATATTATCTGAGTACTCTAAATTAAAATGGCCAATTTATGTGCAATCAATTAGCTTAATTTCTCATAGATCAAATTAGATTACAACAAAATAATATTTCAGGAATGCTAATTGTATCTGTTACTACCCGCTGGGCACAGATGTCAATTCAATGTCTATTCCACATTTATTCAATGTAATTTCATTGAAATGACGTGGAAACAACGTTGATTCAACCAGTGTGGTCCCAGTGGGTAACTATAGAAATTACTTCAGAACAATCTGAGATGGTTGATGTCGAAATCCTATTTATTTTGCTTTTTGAAGTGGAACAACCCATATGTCATCTGGGCCTACAGCTAATTAGAATATCAGATTTTTTTCGCCAGAAAAGCTAGCAGGATTTGTCCTCTGTGTGGGGCTATTCCAGCTAGACCTGTTTGCTGTTTGTTCTGGGAATCATGAGCTGTATGATGGCAAGGAGAAATGGGATGACACTAATGGATTCACTCACATGCAGTCATTTCCGGTCACAACATGCAGACTTGTTTATGTGCTGCTGAGCGTTTTGTTGCCAACCTTACTTTGCTACCTGGCAACTTTACAGTTTTTACTTTTTAATTACCATTTATATATATATATAAATATATATAAATAAAGTTGAATGAAAATATAAAATATATATATATATATATTTATATTTTCATTCAACTTTTTCACTCCTGACACTTTATCTGGACGTGGTTCATCAGGACCTCCACCAGCCAAAGCAAAGTGGTAACATTAACATGATGCCTTCTAATTACAGTCGCTGTACTCATAATATACAGGAGAACGATCGCCTTACGGCGAGGATAGCTGTACTGCAAGCCCAGCTTCAGACGCAATCATTAGGCAAGGGTAATTTCAGTGTAGGAAAGGACAAAACAGCGTCTGTGCCACCAGTAAGCACAGATAGTAGTATAAATCACCTCGCACTGTCCCCGCAGCCGGACAACTTTCTCATGGCTTCTGGAGGGAAATGCTGTAGGAATGCTCAACCGGTGTCGCTCATTCAGCCGACAGAAACTTTCAACCGGTTCTCCCCTTTAAGCAGCAAGTCAGAGTCAGAGGCCGAGCCTTCTCTGGTCTCTACTCCTCCCGTTACGGTGTCTGAGATGCCGAAACCTTCCACCATTAGCTCTGACAAATTGATAACCCTAGTCATTGGTGACTCCATTACCTGCAGTATTAGACTTAAAATGAATCATCCACCGATCATACACTGTTTACCAGGGGGCAGGGCTACTGACGTTAAGGCTAATCTGAAGATGGTGCTGGCTAAAGCTAAAACTGGCGAGTGTAGAGAGTATAGCGATATTGTTATCCATGTAGGCACCAACGGCGTTAGGATGAAACAGTCAGAGTTCACCAAGCGCAACATAGCTTCAGTATGCAAATCAGCTAGAAAGATGTGTTGGCATCGAGTAATTGTCTCTGGCCCCCTCCCAGTTAGGGGGAGTAATGAGCTCTACAGCAGAGTCTCACAACTCAATCGCTGGTTGAAAACTGTTTTTTGCCCCTCCCAAAAGATAGAATTTATAGATAATTGGCCCTCTTTCTGGGACTCACCCACAAAATCAAATCAAATCAAATCAAATTTATTTATATAGCCCTTCGTACATCAGCTGATATCTAATCACAGGCAGAACAGTTGAAACTGGAGCAGCAGCATGGCCAGGTGGACTGGGGAGAGCAAGGAGTCATCATGTTAGGTAGTCCTGAGGCATGGTGCTAGGGCTCAGGTCCTCCGAGAGAGAGAAATAAAGAGAGAACGAGAGAATTAGAGAGAGCATACTTAAATTCACACAGGACACCGGATAGGACAGGAGAAGTACTCCAGATATAGCAAACTGACCCTAGCCCCCCGACACATGAACTACTGCAGCATAAATACTGGAGGCTGAGACAGGAAGGGTCAGGAGACACTGTGGCCCCATCCAATGACACCCCCGGACAGGGCCAAACAGGAAGGATATAACCTCACCCACTTTGCCAAAGCACAGCCCCCACACCACTAGAGGGATATTTTCAACCACAAACTTACCATCCTGAGACAAGGCCGAGTATAGCCCACAAAGATCTCCGCCACGGCACAACCCAAGGGGGGGCGCCAACCCAGACAGGAAGATCACATCAGTGACTCAACCCACTCAAGTGATGCACCCCTCCTAGGGACAGTATGAAAGAGCCCTAGTAAGCCAGTTACTCAGCCCCTGTAATAGGGTTAGAGGCAGAGAATCCCAGTGGAGAGAGGGGAACCGGCCAGGCCGGGCCTGTTGATGAGTGACGGACTCCATCCTAGCTGGAGGGGTGCTCTCATCTTATCTACGAACATTGACAGGGCTCTAACTCCCCTAGCTCCACAATGAAATAGGGTGCAGGCCACGCAGCAGGCTATTAGCCAGCCTGCCAGCTAAGTGGAGTCTGCCCCTAGCACAGTCAGTGTAGTCAGTTCAGCTATCCCCATTGAGACCGTGTCTGTGCCTCGACCAAGGTTGGGCAAAACTATACATGGCGATGTTCGCCTTAGCAATCTCACACGGATAAAGACTTCCTCCATTCCTGCCATTATTGAAAGAGATTGTGATACCTCACATCTCAAAATAGGGCTACTTAATGTTAGATCCCTCAATTCCAAGGCAGTTATAGTCAATGAACTAATCACTGATCATAATCTTAATGTGATTGGCCTGACTGAAACATGGCTTAAGCCTGATGAATTTACTGTGTTAAATGAGGCCTCACCTCCTGGTTACACAAGTGACCATATCCCCTGCGCATCCCGCCAAGTCGGAGGTGTTGCTAACATTTACGATAGCAAATTTCAATTTACAAAAAAAAAAAAACGTTTGCGTCTTTTGAGCTTCTAGTCATGAAATCTATGCAGCCTACTCAATCACTTTTTATAGCTACTGTTTACAGGCCTCCTGTTTACAGGCCATGCTTTTGTCACTTTTAGGTTAGACTACTGCAATGCTCTACTTTCCAGGTCCACCTGGATAAAGCACTAAATAAACTTCAGTTAGTGCTAAATATGGCTGCTAGAATCCTGACTAAAACCAAATAATTTGATCATATTACTCCAGTGCTAGCCTCCCTACACTAGCTTCCTGTTAAGGCAAGGGCTAATTTCAAGGTTTTACTGATAACCTACAAAAGCATTACATGGGCTTGCTCCTACCTATTTATCCGATTTGGTCCTGCTGTACATAAGTCTTTACTGAAGACTCATCTATTCAGTAGGTCCTATGATTTAGTGTAGTCTGGCCCAGGAGTGTGAAGGTGAATGGAAAGGGACTGGAGCAATGAACCACCCTTAATGTCTCTGCCTGGTCGGTTCCCCTCTATCCACTGGGATTCTCTGCCTCTAACCCTATTACAGGGGCTAGGGTTAGTCTGGGGTTAGGGTTAGTCTGTTATATCTGGAGTATTTCTCCTGTCTTATCCGGTGTCCTGTGTGAATTTAAGTATGCTTTATCTTGTTCTCTTTGTCTCTCTTTTCTTCTTTCTCTCTCTCGGATGACCTGAGCACTAAGACCATGCCTCATGACTACCTGGCATGATGACTTCTTGCTGTCCCCATTCCACCTGGCTGTGCTGCTGCTCAAATTTCTACTGTTCTGCCTGCGGCTATGGAATCCTGACCTGTTCACTGGATGTGCTACCTGTCCCAGACCAGCGGTTTTCAACTCTCTAGAGACAGCAGGAGCGGTAGAGATACTCTCAATGATCGGCTATGAAAAGCCAACTGACATTTACTCCTGAGGTGGTGACCTGTTGCACCCTCGACAACTACTGCGATTATTATTATTTGACCATGCTGGTCATTTATGAACAATTGAACATCTTGGCCATGTTCTGTTATAATCTCCACCTGGCACAGCCAGAAGAGGACTGGCCACCCCTCCTGGTTCCTCTCTAGGTTTTGTCCTAGGTTTTGGCCTTTCTAGGGTGTTTTTCCTAGCCACCGTGCTTCTACACCTGCATTGCTTGCTGTTTGGGGTTTTAGGCTGGGTTTCTGTGCAGCACTTTGAGATATCAACTGATGTAAGAAGGGCTATATAAATAAATTGATTTGAATTATCTTTCATTAGGAGGCTCTTTGAACAAACAGGCCATTGAGGCCAAACAGACTGGTATGATCTATGAAGGGCAGAATGCATGCATGCATGCCTTTTCATGTGTCAATATGAACTAGAATGCATTTCATCATCTTCAGGCAACTCTGAATTTGAACTGACAGGAAGTTATATTCTTGCTTTCACCTGTAATTACAAAATAATTTAAACCTAATGTACAGTACATACCTAGTAAGGGCATGATAAAATATATGTCATATCACTGTCAAGCTGGCCTGGCACATGGTACCTATTTGTTTTAGATAAATGGTGGCTTTTTGTAATGATCAGTGGCAATTTCAGCATGTACATCTTTTTTTAAACATACCAGCAAAGGCTACAAAACACTGAACAATAAATTAATTGCACTGTAATGGTGACAAATGGTTAGGGCCTACATAAAGCTGTCCCAACAGCAGAGTTTTTTTTCATGACCATGGAGTGAATCCTTACCACTGCTACACATGGCTATCAGTGGAACCTTGTCTGGCAGCGAATCAGTTCATTCAGCCTCATTTACTGCCTTTTAAAAAACATAGCTGATATGGCTGACTTGCTTCAACAAATGTGGTTTATACGGACAATTGAGATGTACAAACTATGGCATAAGGGGACGACGAGATAGTTTTAATTAAGACATTAATGAGCGAGCTAGGAGTCAATATTTGTTCAGTACTTTTGAAATGTACAGCGACAGAATTCCGAACACGGGCCGGGCTTACAGTATTCTCCCTGTACACCAAGTCAGAAACGTGGGATAAATAAAGGGGGCATATAAGCAAAAAATGAAATCTCTTACAATATTTGATGATTACATTTCTCTAAAACAGGCAATAGGCTGCATGTGCACCACCAGTCAGAACAATAGGCTAAGCTATGGTGGAGAAAGGGACCAAATTATTAGGGTGAGGCACATGGGCTACTAACAGCTTACTACACAACATACACTTAGCATTATTTCTTAGCTACAATATAAATATCTCCCTGGCATATTACATTATTTATGCAGTAGCATACAAGTCATATTTGGACTCACCTTGTGGTGCTGTTCTCACTTGAACAGGAAGGTGGTGCGGCGATCCATGTGGGTAGATTTTGTCATCAAACTTTGCCAGCAAAGTCTGGCATTCTCTGGATTTTTTGGTGCTTTCAAAACAACTCGTAACTCGGGAAAAAACAAGGATAAATCATGATGCCAGTGATCTTCAAGGTCTGAGCTTTAGAAAGAGGCCAGATTTCCCAACTATGAATTCTGAGTTGGATGACCGTTCAAAACGTATTTTCCCAGTCGGAGCTCGTTTTTTTCCGAGTTCCCAGTTGTCCTCACTGAAGTCTAAGATTTCCCAGTTCTGAGTTTACAGTTGTTTTGAACATGGCAGAAGTCATGCTGGATTGACAGCATGGCCAATGTTGAATGTTTATCCTTTTAAGCTTGGAAAAGAGACCCTTAAAACCCAGACTTTTACCACACACCCACTCCACTGAATAATAGGCTAGTGATTGCTTTGCAACGTGTGCAGTTAGCCACTAATTACTTCCAAACCACTCATTGTTGGATATTACTTGTTAGATATTACTGCACTGTCGGAGTAGAAGCACAAGCATTTCGCTACACCCGCAATAACATCTGCTAAACACGTGTATGTGACCAATACAATTTGATTCGATTTGATTTTCGTTGCGCCGTGTTCTGTCACTCAGCAGGTCGCTACAAGTGCCTCTCCTCTGCCGGCAATGTTTTGGATCAGCCTCTGGAATGAATTAAATTGCTCAGTGGAGAGCGATCAAAGGATCTGCTTCAGGGAAGTCATAGTAATGCTGGTACTTCTGGTAAGTTACCGCTGCTCTGATATCCAATAGTTCTTCCTGGCTGTATGTACTGACACAAAACATTTCCTGAGCTAATAACATTATTATTTTTTTTAAATAAATACCGCAAAGATTCCGAAGAGCTAGTCGTGAGGCCGACATCTCCGTCGGCGCCAGGATAGTGCAACTAGAGAACACTACCAACCCCTGCTCTCTGTATTTTCCGCTTGCTGCCTCTGCACCTCATAAAGTACTGAGCTAGGCTGAAGCACCTGCATTTTGGATCTGCCTTACTCAAGAAAGCAAAAAAAAAGCCATGTGTGTATGCAGCTTTATTATCACTGATTATTCATTTTTTACATTTAGTTAATTTTGTAAATGACTATTGTAGCTGGAAATGGCAGATTTTTTAAATGGAATATCTGCATAGGTGTACAGAGGCCCATTATCAGCAACTATCACTCCTTTGTTCCAATGGCATGTTGTGTTAGCTAATACAAGTTTATACTTTTAAAAGGCTAATTGATCATTATAAAACCCTTCTAAAATTATGTTAGCACAGCTGAAAATGTTATTCTAATTAAAGAAGCAATACAACTTGCCTTCTTTAGACTAGTTGAGTATCTGGAGCATCAGCATTTGTGGGTTTGATTACAGGCTCAAAATGGCCAAAATGAAACTCTTCAGTCTAAACTTGTTCTGAGAAAGTAAGGCTATTCCATGTGAGAAATTGCCAAGAAACTGAAGATCTCGTACAATGCTGTGTACGACTCCCTCCCGACTCCCTCCCTCACAGAACAGCACAACCTAGCACTAACCAGAATAGAAAGTGGAGTGGGAGGCCCCGGTGCACAACTGAGCAAGAGGACAAGTACATTAGAGTGTCTAGTTTGAGAAACAGATGCCTCACAAGTCCTCAACTGCCAGCTTCATTAATAAACTGTTGCTTCGACGCTGCCTGCATCTGGGTCTTACCTGAAATGTGATATTTATGGAATCATGCAGTAACTAAAAAATGTGTTAAACAAATCTAAATATATTTTATATTTGAGATTCTTCAAAGTATCCACCCTTTGCCTTAATGACAGCTTTGCACACTCTTGGCATTCTCTCAACCAGCTTCATGACGTAGTCACCTGGAATGCATTTCAAAGTTTATTTGTGGAATTTCTTTCCTTCTTAACTTTTTATGGCTGCAGGGGCAGCACTGAGGAAGTACAGTTCCCGCTCAGCCCAGTCAAAACTGTTCGCTGCTCTGGCTCCCCAATGGTGGAACAAACTCCCTCACGACGCCAGGACAGCGGAGTCAATCACCACCTTCCGGAGACACCTGAAACCCCACCTCTTTAAGGAATACCTAGGATAGGATAAAGTAATCCTTCTCACCCCCCCCCTTAAAATATTTAGATGCACTATTGTAAAGTGGCTGTTCCACTGGATGTCATAAGGTGAATGCACCAATTTGTAAGTCGCTCTGGATAAGAGCGTCTGCTAAATGACTTAAATGTAAATGTAAATGTATTGAGTAGCTTGGAGGAAAGGTGCCCATATCAAACGGCCTGCTCCTCAGTCATAGTTGCTAATATTTGCATATTATTATTAGTATTGGATAGGAAACACTCTGAAGTTTTTAAAACTGTTTGAATTATGTCTGTGAGTATAACCTGAGAAATTCCACTTCCTGTTTTTTTCTGGAGGTGGCAGAGAGTGAGTTCTCATTGAAATTACAGCGAGATATGGATGAGTTTTCACTTCCTACGCCTCCCGCTCGATGTCAGCAGTCATTAGAACTTTGTCTGATGACTCTAATGTGAAGGGGGTCGATTGACACAGGAAATAGTCACCACAGCCATGAGTGGACCATGCTTTCACCAGGCGCGTTCACAGATAAAGGACCTGCGTTCCATTGCTTATTTGAAGTCATTCTAATTCTCTGGTTGGAACATTATTCAAGATATATGTAAACAACATTCTAAAGATTGATTCAGTACATCGTTTGACATGTTTCTACTTACTGTTACGGAACTTTTGGACATTTCGTCATGTTATAGTGGACGCGCTTTGTGACTTTGGAATTGTTTACCAAACGCGCTAACCAAAGTAACTAATTGGACATAAATAACTGACATTTTCAAACAAATCAAGCATTTATTGTGGACCTGGGATTTCTAGGACTGCATTCTGATGAAGTTCATCAAAGGTAAGGAAACATTTATCATGTATTTTCTGGTTTCTGTTGACTCCAACATGGTGGCTAATTTGGCTAATGTTCTGAGCTCCGTCTCAGATTATTGCATGTGTTACTTTGTCCGGAAACTTTTTTTTTGAAATCTGACACAGCGGTTGCATTAAGGAGAGGTATATCTATAATTCCATGTGTATAACTTGTATTATCACATACATTTATGATGAGTATTTCTGTTGAAACGATGTGGCTATGCAAAATCACTTGATGTTTTTGGAAGTAGTGAATCTAACGCGCCGATGTAAACTCAGATTTCTTTATATAAATATTAACTTTATCAAACAAAACATGCATGTATTGTGTAACATGAAGTCCTATGAGTATCATCTGATGAAGATAATTCAAGGTTAGTGATTAATTTTATCTTTATTTCTTGCTTTTGTGAATGCTATATTTTGCTGGAAAATGGCTGTGCTTATTGTGGTTTGGTGGAGACCTAACTTAATAGTTTGTAGTGCTTTCGCTGAAAAGCCTATTTGAAATCGGACACGTTGGTGGGATTAACAATGAGAATAGCTTTAAAATTATGTAAGACATGTACAGTGGGGCAAAAAAGTATTTAGTCAGCCACCAATTGTGCAAGTTCTCCCACTTAAAAAGATGAGAGAGGCCTGTAATTTACATCATAGGTACACTTCAACTATGACAGACAAAATGAGAAAAAAAATCCAGAAAATCACATTGTAGAATTTTTTATGAATTTATTTGCAAATTATGGTGGAAAATAAGTATTTGGTCACCTACAAACAAGCAAGATTTCTGGCTCTCACAGACCTGTAACTTCTTCTTTAAGAGGCTCCTCTGTCCTCCACTCGTTACCTGTATTAATGGCACCTGTTTGAACTTGTTATCAGTATAAAAGACACCTGTCCACAACCTCAAACAGTCACACTCCAAATTTCACTATGGCCAAGACCAAAGAGCTGTCAAAGGACACCAGAAACAAAATTGTAGACCTGCACCAGGCTGGGAAGACTGAATCTGCAATAGGTAAGCAGCTTGGTTTGAAGAAATCATCTGTGGGAGCAATTATTAGGAAATGGAAGACATACAAGACCACTGATAATCTCCCTCGATCTGGGGCTCCACGCAAGGTCTCACCCCGTGGGGTCAAAATTATCACAAGAACGGTGAGCAAAAATCCCAGGACCACACGGGGGGACGTAGTGAATGACCTGCAGAGAGCTGGGACCAAAGTAACAAAGCCTACCATCAGTAACACACTATGCCGCCAGGGACTCAAATCCTGCAGTGCCAGACGTGTCCCCCTGCCTAAGCCAGTACATGTCCAGGCCTGTCTGAAGTTTGTTAGAGAGAATTTGCATGATCCAGAAGAAGATTGGGAGAATGTCATATGGTCAGATTAAAGCTTTTTTAGTAAAAACTCAACTCATCGTGTTTGGAGGACAAAGAATGCTGAGTTGCATCCAAAGAACACCATACCTACTGTGAAGCATGGGAGTGGAAACATCATGCTTTGGGGCTGTTCTTCTGCAAAGGGACCAGTACGACTGATCCGTGTAAAGGAAAGAAAGAATGGGGCCATGTATCGTGAGATTTTGAGTGAAAACCTCCTTCCATCAGCAAGGGCATTGAAGATGAAACGTGGCTGGGTCTTTCAGCATGACAATGATCCCAAACACACCGCCCGGGCAAAGAAGGAGTGACTTTGTAAGAAGCATTTCAAGGTCCTGGAGTGGCCTAGCCAGTCTCCAGATCTCAACCCCATAGAAAATCTTTGGAGGGAGTTGAAAGTCCGTGTTGCCCAGCAACAGCCCCGAAACATCACTGCTCTAGAGGAGATCTGCATGGAGGAATGGGCCAAAATACCAGCAACAGTGTGTGAAAACCTTGTGAAGACTTTGACAGAAATCCTTTGACCTCTGTCATTGCCAACAAAGGGTATATAACAAAGTATTGAGATAAACTTTTGTTATTGACCAAATACTTATATTTTCCACCATAATTTGCAAATAAATAAATTAAAAATCCTACAATGTGATTTTCTGGATTGTCTTTTCTCATTTTGTCTGTCATAGTTGAAGTGTACCTATGATGAAAATTACAGGCCTCTCTCATATTTTTAAGTGGGAGAACTTGCACAATTGGTGTCTGACTAAATACTTTTTTGCCCCACTGTATGTTTTAGGAATTGTAATCATGAGATTTCTGTGGTTTGAATTTGACGCCCTCTATTTTCACTGATAGTTGTCATATCGATCCCGATATCAGGATTGCAGCCATAACAGGTTAATGCGTTTGAGCCAATCAGTTGTATTGTAACAAGGTAGGGGTGCCATACAGAAAATAGCCCGATTTGGTAAAAAACCAAGTCCATCTGTCCTTTGGTCTGATGAGTCTAACTTGGGAGACACTTAACAAGCATGACTATCACAGCATTCTGCAGCGATACGCCATCCCATCTGCTTTGCGCTTAGTGGGACTATCATTTGTTTTTCAACAGGACAGTGACCCAACACACCTCCAGGCTGTGTAAGGGCTATTTGACCAAGAAGCAGAGTGATGGAGTGCTGCATCAGATGACCTGGCCCCACAATCACCCAACCTAAACCCAATTGAGATGGTTTTGGATGAGTTGGACCACAGAGTGAAGGAAAAGCATTCCAGATTAAGCTGGCTGAGGGAATGCCAAGAATGTGCAAAGCTGTCATCAAGGCAAAGGGTGGCTACTTAGATGTGTCCTAACTTGACTGGTACTGTATTAGTATAGCCAAGATTCATTTGAGAATAGTCTGATGGGTGAAAATCCATGATGTATAAAGCCCCACCCGTTGCTGGCAGGTGTATAAAATCGAGCACACAGCCATGCAATCTCCATAGACAAACATTGACAGTATAATGGCCTTACTGAAGAGCTCAGTGACTTTCAATGTGGCACCGTCATAGGATGCCACCTTTCCAACAAGTCAGTTTGTCAAACGTCTTCCCTGCTTGACCTGCACAGGTCAACTGTAAGTGCTGTTATTGTGAAGAGGAGATGGCTCAGCCGCAAAGTGGTAGGCCACACAAGCTCACAGGAAGGGACCGCCGAGTGTTGAAGCACGTCATCACAATAACTTAATGAAATAGGTTTCCAGCCACACACAAGCCTCACCATGAGTAATGCCAAGCGTTGGCTGGAGTGATGTAAAGCTCACCACCATTGGACTCTGGAGCAGTGGAAATTTGTTCTCTCGAGTGATAAATCACACTTCACCATCTGGCAGTTCGACGGATGAATCTAGGTTTGGCAGATGCCAGGAGAATACTACCTTCCCCAATGCATAGTGCCTACTGTAACGTTTGGTGGATGAGGAATAATTGTCTGGGGATGTTTTTCATGGTTCGGTCTAGGCCACTTAGTTCCATTGAAGGTAAATCTTAACACTACAGCATACAATGACATTCTAGACTCTGTGCTTCCCAAAAAATGGCGTGGGACTTAAGGTACAAGCATATCCTTTCTGCCAAATGAACAAGCCTACAACCTATGGCATATGTGGTAAACCGTGGGGTGTTGGGTTGAGCATGCAGAGATTGACACAGAGACAGGGAGGCTTTAGTCAGAAAAACAACTTTACTTAAGACAGAAAATAAATATATCAAAAAAATTACTTAGGTTTTGCTTCTCTCTCTTAATTGGTGTCCGTCTCTCCCGTGGTGTGCCACCGTGCTCCTTTTATTTAGCCTCTACGGCTGGTTGGCACTTTCCTCTAATAACCTTCACTTAGCTGGGCCCCCGACCTGTGGATGACAGAGAAAGAGAATCGCTGTAAGGACAGCGGGTGACACAGTCATTCGTGTCCTTACCTTGTGCCATCCACACAAGGGGGGGCATGGTCAGTAATCAGGGTGAACGTCCTCCCCGAGGAGGTAATACTTGAGGGTGTCCAGGGCCCACTTCATGTCAAGGCACTCCTTCTCGACAGTTGAGTATTTCTTCTCCCTCAGGAGGAGCTTCCTGCTGACATATATGATATATATATGCCATTTAGCAGACGCTTTTATCCAAAGCGACTTACAGTCATGTGTGCATACATTCTACGTATGGGTGGTCCCGGGGATCGAACCCACTACCCTGGCGTTACAAGCGCCATGCTCTACCAACTGAGCTACAGAAGGACCACGATGCAGTGCTCCTCTCCCTCTTGGGAAAAAACAGTCCCTACCCCGGTGTCAGACGCGTCTGTCTGGACCAGGAAGTTTTTGAGAAGTCTGGGGTGACGAGTACCGGGTGCGATCATCCTTCAGGGCCTGGAACACCGCCTCTGTGTCCTCCGTCCATCTCACTGTCTGGGGTAGTCGTGCCTTTGTTAAATCTGTCAGGGGAGAAGCTTTTGCGGCAAAGTTAGGTACAAATCTACTGTAGTAATCTCAGGAATTACTTTACCTGCCTCTTGGTTTGGGGGACCGGACATCCCCTAATGGCAGCCATTCTTTTTTCTTGGGATTTCACATTTCCCCTCCCGGTCTGATATCCCAGGTACTCCACTTTGGTGTAGCTTGCACTTGTGGGGGTTCGCAGTCAGACTTGCATCCCTTAGCGCATCAACCACGGCCAGTAACTTACACAGATGTGACTCCCAATTGTCACTGTGCACAATTATGTCATCTAGATAAGCCGCTGCATACTCACTGTGCGGCCGCAGGACTCGGTCCATGAGCCGCTGAAATGTTGCTGTTGCCCTGTGGAGCCCGAAAGGCAGAACCCGGTAGTGGTATATCCCCCCTGCCGGTACCCCTTCGTCAGGTCCAGGTCCCACAACGGCTTAGTATCTCCCGTTTGAGTCCCTCATATTTCACAGCCTGGTCAGTGTTCAAATCAAAGTAGGCCTTCTGGACCTTCCCAGAGAGTTCGGGTGCCAACTGGCTGGCCCACTGGGGCTTGGGCCATCCTTCCCGCTGTGCCGTCCTCTCGAAGGTGCACAGATACGACTCCACGTCATCTTCCTCCCTTAACTGAACCAAGAACCTATTTGGGCCAGACTCCTGAGCCCTCCCAACCTTCAACTGGGCTACTTCCGCTAACAGGTTTTGTTGGTGCTGTTCCTCCAGCGCTTGCTCCTGGAGAGCCTGTTGCTTCTGCTGGCTGAGGATGAACTGAGCCACCAGCTCCTCCATAGTAATCTCCGCACACTCGACCCGACGGCACCCAAATCTATTGAAGTGCCCGCATTCTCCACCATATGTGGTAAAGCGTGGGGTGTTGGGTTGAGCGTGCAGAGATTGACACAGAGACAGAGAGGCTTCAGTCAGAAAAACAACTTTACTTAAAACCTCTCTTGCCAAAAGCCAGTAAAAATGCAGAGAGCCAAATTCAAATAAATTACTATAAAAATCAAACTTTCATGAAATCACACATGCAAGATAGCAAATTAAAGCTACCCTTGTTGTGAATCCAGCCAATACGTCAGATTTCAAAAAGGCTTTTCGGCGAAAGCAAACGATGCTATTATCTGAGGATAGCACCATAATAAACAAAGAGAGGGAAGCATATTTCAACCCTGCAGGCGCGACAGAAAACGCAGAAATAAAAATATAATTCATGCCTTACCTTTGAAGAGCTTCTTCTGTTGGCACTCCAATAAGTCCCTTAAACATCACAAATGGTCCTTTTGTTCGATTAATTCCGTCGATATATATCCAAAATGTCAATTTATTTGGTGCGTTTGATCCAGAAAAACACCGGTTCCAACTTACACAACGTGACTACAAATAATATGTCACCGCAACAGTCCTAATCCCACCACAACAGGCTGAAATTTCAAGAGGTATTTTCAAACAGCTCTTACACTAAAAGGACATTATCATCAATTTCACAGTATTATTCCAACATCATAGTGTGGACAATATATATCATGCACAGGAAAATCATGTTTTTGACTGCACTTGGCCTTTATAATGACTTTAATGACTTCAAATAATCAATCAGCAGTATAAACAATAACAAAGTAGGCTCCCTTCCCCTGTTTGGTAAAAAGCTGAGGAATGGAGCTGGAGAAATGTACAAATTCATGACATCCATGACATCGACATTTTGGGCTATATATATGTCACGATTTTCATAATAATGGTCGGACCAATTTAACAAAACAAAAAACAATAAACGCACTAACTCCAAACATTAACAATATCCCATAACCCACAGGTGGAAAAAATGCTATGTAAGTATGATCCCCAGTCAGAGACAGCGATAGCCAGCTGCTTCTAATTGAGAATAATACCAAAACCCCAAACATAGAAAAACAACCCAGAACTAGACTGTTGTATGTTGTTATGGTCTAATGGTCTAATGTTGTTATGGTCTAATGTTGTTATGATCTAATGTTGTTATGATCTAATGGTCTAATGGTCTAATGTTGTTATGGTCTAATGGTCTAATGTTGTTATGGTCTAATGGTGTTATGGTCTAATGTTGTTATGATCTAATGGTCTAATGTTGTTATGGTCTAATGGTCTAATGTTGTTATGGTCTAATGGTGTTATGGTCTAATGTTGTTATGATCTAATGGTCTAATGTTGTTATGGTCTAATGGTCTAATGTTGTTATGATCTAATGGTCTAATGGTCTAATGTTGTTATGGTCTAATGGTCTAATGTTGTTATGGTCTAATGGTGTTATGGTCTAATGTTGTTATGATCTAATGGTCTAATGTTGTTATGGTCTAATGTTGTTATGGTCTAATGTTGTTATGGTCTAATGTTGTTATGGTCTAATGGTCTAATATTGTTATGGTCTAATGTTGTTATGTTCTAATGTTGTTATGGTCTAATGGTCTAATGTTGTTATGGTCTAATGGTCTAATGTTGTTATGGTCTAATGTTGTTATGATCTAATGGTCTAATGTTGTTATGGTCTAATGGTCTAATGTTGTTATGGTCTAATGGTCTAATGTTGTTATGGTCTAATGGTCTAATGTTGTTATGGTCTAATGTTGTTATGGTCTAATGGTCTAATGTTGTTATGGTCTAATGGTCTAATGTTGTTATGGTCTAATGTTGTTATGTTCTAATGTTGTTATGGTCTAATGGTCTAATGTTGTTATGGTCTAATGTTGTTATGATCTAATGGTCTAATGTTGTTATGGTCTAATGTTGTTATGGTCTAATGGTCTAATGGTGTTATGGTCTAATGGTCTAATGGTGTTATGGTCTAATGGTCTAATGTTGTTATGGTCTAATGTTGTTATGGTCTAATGTTGTTATGGTGTTATGGTCTAATGGTCTAATGGTGTTATGGTCTAATGGTCTAATGTTGTTATGGTCTAATGTTGTTATGGTCTAATGGTCTAATGTTGTTATGATCTAATGTTGTTATGGTCTAATGTTGTTATGGTCTAATGTTGTTATGGTCTAATGTTGTTATGGTCTAATGTTGTTATGGTCTAATGGTCTAATGGTCTAATGGTCTAATGCTGTTATGATCTAATGGTCTAATGCTGTTATGATCTAATGTTGTTACGATCTAATGTTGTTATGATCTAATTGTCTAATGTTGTTATGGTCTAATGGTCTAATGTTGTTATGGTCTAATGTTGTTATGGTCTAATGTTGTTATGGTCTAATGTTGTTATGGTCTAATGGTCTAATGTTGTTATGATCTAATGTTGTTATGATCTAATGTTGTTATGATCTAATGGTCTAATGCTGTTATGGTCTAATGGTCTAATGTTGTTATGGTCTAATGTTGTTATGGTCTAATGGTCTAATGTTGTTATCGTAGAATGTATGCACACATGACTGTAAGTCGCTTTGGATAAAAGCGTCTGCTAAATGGCATATATTAGACTAACCCCCCAGTCACGCCCTGACCTTCTCCACCATAGAAAATAAAGGCTCTCTATGGTCAGGACGTGACAATATAGTTCTTGTTCACATTGACTTTGTTTACAAACATTGGAGTAAAACAAGCTTATATTTTGTGTTCTGATGGGGTACGACAGTTGACCTAAGCTCATGAGGCATTTATAAATGATATTCTTCAAGAATCATTGGTTACATATCACTCATTTATAATTTCCAAAAAATGAGAGAACTGCTGATTAACACTTTAATATGTATAACATTATATAACTAGGCAGAAGTGTATTAGGCCTCATCTCATAGGGTGCGATCAAAATCCCCTGAGTCGAAAATTAAGGCACTGTATGCCAACCTGCACTGACATTGACTTTCAACCTCCCAATAAAGGAGTTACCATGGTCAGCAGGGGGTCTGGAATGTGTGAACTGTACAACTGTTGAGGCTAAATGGACCTTTTTGCTGCAGAAATAAACCTGAAGATATGCAGTAATTGTTAAAAGATCCCAGCTATCCAATATCCCTTTGCCATTTCTGAACTTCCCAGCAGATTATTAAGGCCCCCTGCAGACCTGTTCTCCACAAGTGCACTGGCTGCACACTTACTATGGTCTTCCTTGCTGGCCAGGAAGTCATTCTGACACTGAGGGAGGTAACTGGTAACTGGTAACCATAATCCTGCTCCCACCCCTACTGCCTCTAATTGGTGAACATTCAGAGTACTTTCACTGCTAGTCAATTTACTTCAATGACAGTGCATGATTTCTCTTCAGCTATTCAACTCAAAACATGATGATGAACTAAAATGAATATTGAAGCACTACTATGCTGGTGTAGCACATGGGGATGTGTGAAACTTACTCCTCTCCTGGCGCGACTGGTAAGACGCTTTGGGAGGACAGTCACGTCTGCTATTAAAAGCAGAGGTCCGGGTTTTAAGACTCGGTGTGAGCCAAATCAGGGGGAAGCGGTACTCGCTAAGAAAGCACCATTACATCCTTTACACTGGCAAGACCCCTTTGTCCAGCATCAATCAAGATAAACAGCACTTATTAGCTTTTAGGTTTCAGTTATTCTGTTGCTTGTGAAATAATCTAAACTCTCTCTTAGTCAGGTGACAGGAGACGGGTGCCTCTGGTCTGGAGCTGTCTGTCAGTGAGCGCTACGCTGCTGTATTGTGACAGCTCTGTAAGCCATCTCTCTATGCACAGGGGGATAATGAGGGCTTTTACACAGGCAGCAGAACACACGGCAGAGTCAGGCCTCTGCCTGGCGGCACTGCACAGAGATCTGAAGAGATTACACAAACACACATGCACGTCATGCACTTTCAGTATGTACGCACGTGCTGTCGAGCACACCCACACACACGCACGCGCACACACACTCACACACACGTACAAGCACACAAACAACTATTATGTAAGTAGTAAATGACAAGAGGCCTGGCTTTGATCATGAAATCCTTTCTCTCTGATCACATTACCTATCAAAACTACCTTTGGAAGACAACACAGTGTTTCAATGTAGTCAGCTATTGTTCCAGGTACTGTGGATGCAGAGACATGGAGCTGTACAAAACTGCATATTTGAGCAAACACATGGAGTTCACACTATGTCAACAACATGTAGTTCTGCAATGGTCATATACCCAAGTCAGTATGAGAAACACATCCAGTGTGTTAAGCTGTTTAATGATGATGATGTCTGACTATTTTTTTGTTTTACATGAAAATAGGCAAAGCTACTGTATTCAGTCCTTTGAAATGACTGCAAGTATTGAGAATATTTTGCATCTTAAACAGAGCAGTTCAGTTATTCATAAGCTTCTTTATAAGTGCCTTTATGGTAGACACAGATACAGTGTATGATCCTGCCATTTTCCCGTAGTAGAGTGAGTTTTACTGCAGAGAAGCGCCTGGTTGTCGTTGGCATGAATGAGTCCCATTTTACTTGCATGGACAAGGTTCCCATAGTGATTGTGGGCAACAAGAGGGACTCCTCACAGAGAGACAGTCCTCAGTAAGGAGGGTAGACCGCTAGCCCTCACAACAGACTGACATGAAAAGCATGTCTGCCATAAAGAAGCCAGCTGGAATCAAGGGCTGCAGCTGGAATCAAGGGCATGGTGAAAAGCAGCCAGCTGGAATCAAGGGCATGGTGAAAAGCATGTCTGCCATAAGCCAGCTGGAATCATGTCTGCCATAAAGGGCAGGCATGGTGAAAAGCATGTCTGCCATAAAGAAGCCAGCTGGAATCAAGGGCATGGTGGAATCATAAAGGCCAGCTGGAATGGTGAAAAGCATGTCTGCCACAAAAAGCCAGCTGGAATCAAGGGCATGGTGAAAAATGTCTGCCATAAAGAAGCCAGCTGGAATCAAGGGCATGGTGAAAAGAATGTCTGCCATAAAGAAGCCAGCTGGAATCAAGGGCATGGTGAAAAGCATGTCTGAAAATGTCTGCCAGCTGGAATCAAGGGCATGGTGAAAAGCATGTCTGCCATAAAGAAGCCAGCTGGAATCAAGGGCATGGTGAAAAGCATGTCTGCCACAAAGAAGCCAGCTGGAATCAAGGGCATGGTGAAAAGCATGTCTGCCATAAAGTAGCCAGATGGAATCAAGGGCATGGTGAAAAATGTCTGCCATAAAGTAGCCAGATGGAATCAAGGGCATGGTGAAAAGCATGTCTGCCATAAAGTAGCCAGATGGAATCAAGGGCATGGTGAAAAGCATGTCTGCCATAAAGTAGCCAGATGGAATCATGGTGAAAAGAATGGCATGCCAGATGGAATCAAGGGCATGGTGAAAAGCATGTCTGCCATGCCAGATGGAATCAAGGGCATGGTGAAAAGCACAGCCAGATGGAATCAAGGGCATGGTGAAAAGCATGTCTGCCATAAAGAGCCAGATGGAATCAAGGGCATGGTGAAAAGCATGTCTGCCATAAAGTAGCCAGATGGAATCAAGGGCATGAAAAGCATGTCTGCCACAGATGGAATCAAGGGCATGGTGAAAAGCATGTCTGCCATAAAGTAGCCAGATGGAATCAAGGGCATGGTGAAAAGCATGTCACAGAGGGAGGGCATGGTGAAAGCATTGTATACCAGGGATGGGCAACAGCGGAGCAATTTACAAAAACAATAACAAATATATTGATGTTTTTTGGGGGGGGATTCAGTTTGGGTTTTAACTTACTGTTGAGAGTTAGAATAGTAGCAACTTCTAAATGCTACATCAGCAGTTGTTCTCTTGTAATGTCAGTCACTGACGTTCACTCAATTACCCCATCTCAGCAAACATTTGTTTTATTGGTAAGTAAGTCAGCCATTTATCTAAACTTGTAGTAATCATGGTTGAATTACCAACCAGGGGCCCCCATTGATTTTGTTAGTCACTCTCACTCAGATATCAAATATTTCTCTCCTTTGGAAATATGTGTAGAATTACAGGAAATTAGCTGTAAAACTGCTTATTTTTCCCTCCGCCATATAGCAAAATGAGAGGAATTGCATGAATGTAGTTATACAATTGTAAAATCTTCTCTCTGTCTCATGGCAAAATTTGTAGAATTGCTGAAAATGTACTTTAAAGCTTATGCTTTCCCTCTCCGCTGTTATTTAAAAAAATCAAATGACTATTATCCTCAACCCTCAATCCATTTTTACAGGACAAGCAGTTAACAACTTCATACACAAACAGCACCTTTTTTTAAACCAACGTGAGGACATTTCATGTCCATATTGTTTGTGACCAAGGTAGAAATTAATACAATTGTAATGAAGCTCAGTCATCATACAGTACAAAACACTTAAGATAAGTATATGTATACATGTATTTCAGTATAATGTATATTACTATACTAAAATGAGATACTCATGACAATTCATTTTTTATTGTTATGAGCTGAATAAAAACCTTTCACCTTCATCTTATTGAATTTATGTATGACAGGAATACTGGAATCAATATTGTGCAGTATAGTATTTGAATTACTCTTCATGTAACAACAGCAACCAGTACAGTAGCAATTTTAGACAAAAGGGAAATTAATGGAGTTTTTGTTACGTAGTTTAAAAAAAAAAATAAGGTCTGTGGTAAACACAGGCTTAGGAGATCTTATACATTCATCAGCTAATGTCACTTTTTGTGATTTTTAAAAATCATTTATGTAATCAAAACAAGCACATAAAGTACGTAAAGTACATAAAGGCTTCAGATTTATCAAGGTCATGTTACCTGATTATATTATCTCATAAAACAAAACATATACGATTATATAAGATATAAGCCTATGCTAACCTCAGACTTTATTTTCGGCATGTGTCCAAAAACCCATTATTTCCCCGCCAATTTCTCCCATAGGAGTGGCTGAACAAAGCAGAGCTATAAAAAAATACTAACTAATTTCCGGTTCCCTTTCAGTCGGTCAATTTGTATAACAAACTATGGGTAGTCAACAACCAATCCTATTCACCTGAAATGAACTGAAATCACACCTACGGGTCAATGGATGCCGAGCCCGCGTTCGGAAGCCCCACCTTCCTTTCTATAATACCAGGGGTTGCATCCATTTCCTCAGTTCTTCGCTTTTCAGCTCGCCTACATGAAGAACATGTCACATAATTTACAAACTTTTCAAGCACACAAAGGCTACGAGATTCGGCTAGACTTAGGTGTCTGTTACTGAGGAGAAAGTACTCATCCCCCTAGAGTTGCAAGTTCTGTGTCTTGGTATCGTTTTTTTATGTTTGCTACAAGATAACTACTTTTTGCTCTGCTTGTGTAGTCACTGCTTTCTTGCTTGAGAAGGATTGCCAGTGGTAAGAATAAGTTCAAAACGGCTAACCAGACAAGTTTGAATGTCCGACCATGCCCTATGGCATGTTGTTCACAATTAAAATTAAAGAAACTTGAGTGCTGTCCTGTTGCCTGTGGAAACACGCTCAAGTTACCTTGGCTCAAACCAGTTTGTGTGACCAATGTCTCCGGCTTGGTTCAACTTCCATTGGGAGTAGGGCTAACTTTGTGAGGAATTTTGGTGGTCGGAGTTGATAGTGGTGTCATCCCAGCTGACTGTGGCTCATTACAGTTTCTCTGGCAGAGTTCAGAGTCTAGATTCTGGGGATGATATACTATCCCCAATTGGCTCTGGAAGGCTTTTAGAGTGTGAATCAAATGACATCAGTCTGGGTTAGCCTGAAACCCTGACTGGATTTAGTAGGGGAGAATGAACCAGTGGTGGTAAATGGGCCTTTGATGGTGTGTTCTCCCCCGCAGCGGAGTTCCTCCAGTTTTGGGAGAAGGTATTTACCTCCTGTCCCTGCAGCGGTGAAGCATCACTTACCCCTGTTTAAAGATTTCGCCAATGAGTGGCAAGTTGCTTCGCTCCTGAAGCTAAGAAGGGGGTTAATAATATCACCGTTCTTCCAAATAAAAGCGCCAGTTCTTGAGATTCCTGAGAGGGACAAGCAGATATATGGATGAGCCAGTTTCTACAACAAGAGGCCCTCTTCCGCAAGCATTTATTTTGGCAACAGTGCTCCCAAGCAGCGCGGTTAATGAGGGCAGGTTACTGGATGCTGAGGAACCTGGTGTTCCATCCAGTGGGAATGCACAGTTTCATCATGGGTGATGAGGATGGTGACTAGGGGAACGGTATGCAGTTCACTATGCATCCTCCTCCTTTTCGTGGCGTCATTATTTCAATGGTCCCCGAGGTCCTAGCTCTTGTCTTGACAGGATATTTCTTCTTTACTTCAAAAGCAGGCTATTTGGGTGGTTCCCTGCATCAGAAGTACAGAGCCTTTGGTACAACCAGTACTTCGTAGTTCCCAAGAGCGATGGAACGTTGCATCCCATCCTGGACTTGCATGTTTTAAACAAGTACCTCAAGATTGTAAGTTTGGCTGCTCAAGGTATCCTCTTCATTGATAAGGGTGTTGGCTCCTTGGAGAGACCCGTGACTGCTTTTTCAAAGGGTTCTCGTGGTCCGAATAGGGTGATTACGACAGACACATCTTTAGTGGGATGGGGAGCACTGTGAGTGGGCTACTCAGAAAGAGGGATTTGGTCAATAGTGCAAAGGGTGCTGCATATCAATCACCTAGAGCTACTGACTGTTTTGCTAGCTCTGAGGCATTTCCTTCCTATGTTGAATGGCCAGCATGTGTTGGTAAGGTCTGACAACAGGACGATGGTGGCGTACATCAACAGGCAGGGAGGAACGTGGTTTCTCTCTCCCCTAGACCTGGCCCATTATCTATTCAAATGGAGTGGTGCACATTTCTTGTCGCTCAAGGCGACATATCTATGCAGGTCTCTCAACGTGGGTGCGGATCAACTTTCCACGAGGGTTCTGTCTCTACTGAGTGGTGACTGCACCTCTTGGTGCTGGCCCAGACATGCCACCGGTTCAGCATGGCTGACATAGATCTTATGCATCAAGAGAAAACACACGTTGTCGTCTGTTCTTCTCAATAAGGGATGTGGGCGCTCCATTGGGAACAGACCCTACTCTATGCATTCCTCTGGTGGACCTGATTTAGACCACCGTGGAGAGGGTCTGTTAGGAGGGTCTGTTGTTGATTTTTGTGGCTCCCTGTTGGGCCAGAAACCGTAGTTCCCGGAGATCATCCACCTTTAGGACGAGGACCCGTGAGGGTTCTGTGTCATCTGGATCTATTGTTCCAGGCGTCCCGAGGAAGGTTGAGGTTAATTAGAAAATGTCAGCCATATCCAGACAGAATAATGAGCAGAACATGACAGATGGAATAAATGTAACTGTTCCGTTGAATCATCTCACCAATTCAAGGCAAGTAAGGCCTTTTTTTAGACAGAAATACCTTTTGACCGCGCGGACTCACTAAACACTTGTTTTTATTCTTCAGGAAATAGTAGTTACATTCATAACTGTACGTTCTCTTTCAGTCGGTCACTCAGTATAACATGGTATGGGGGCATTCAATTACGCCCCAAACCGGCTCAGAGGGTACCAAACTAGGAGGCCTGTTGAATCATCCCAAGTATGGCCTATTTATTTATCAGCTTCAATATTGCAGATAGATTGTGATTTCAATCAATGTAATTGTCTGCATCATTTTCAATCCCCCATACATACAGTTGAAGTCAGAAGTTTACATACACCTTAGCCAAATACATTTAAACTCAGTTTTACACAATTTCTGGCATTTAATCCTAGTAAAAATTCCCTGTCTTAGGTCAGTTAGGATCACTACTATCTTAAAAATGTGAAATGTCTAAATGATTGTAAAGAGAATGATTTATTTAAGCTTTTATTTCTTCCATCACATTCCCTTGGGTCAGAAGTTTACATACACTCAGTTAGTATTTGGTAGCATTCCCTTTAAATTGCTTAACTTGGGTCAAACGTTTTGGGTAGCCTTCCACAAGCTTCCCACAATAAGTTGGGTGAATTTAGGCCCATTTCTTCTGACAGAGCTGGTGTAACTGAGTCAGGTTTGTAGGCCTCCCTGCTCGCACACAATTTTTCAGTTCTGCCCACAAATTGTCTATGGGATTGAGGTCAGGGCATTGTGAATGTCACTCCAATACCTTGACTTTGTTGTCCTTAAGCCATTTTGCAACAACTTTGGAAGTCTGCTTGGTCATTGTCAATTTGGAAGACAAATTTGCGACCAAGCTTTAACTTCCTGACCGATGTCTTGAGATATGGCTTCAATATATCCACATAAGTGAAGTCCCCCCTGCAGCAAAGCACCCCCACCGCATGATGCTGCCACCCCCGTGCTTCACGGCTGGGATTGTGTTCTTGGTGCTGTAGAGATGGGAGAACCTTCCAGAAAGACAACAATCTCCACAGAGGAACTCTGGAGCTCTGTCAGAGTAACTATTGGGTTCTTGGCAGTGGTGTAAAAAATACTAAATTGTCATACTTGATTAAAATTAAAGATACAGTAATAGATATTACTCAAGTAAAAGTGAGTCACCCTGAAAAATACTATGTGAGTAAAAGTCAAAGTATTTGGTTTTAAATATACTTATGTATCAAAAGTAAATGGAATTGTTCAAATGTACTTAAGTATTAAAAGTAAAAGTATAAATCACTTAAAACTCCTTATATTAAGCAAACCAGACGGCACAATTTTATTTTTCTTATTGACGAATAGCAGGGGCACACTCCAACAGTCAGACATAATTTATAAACAAAGCATTTGTGTTTAGTGAGTCCGCAAAAGCAGTAGGGATGACCAGGGAAGTTATCTTGATAAGTGTTTGAATTAGACCATTTTCCTGTCAAAATGTAACGAGTACTTTTGGGTGTCAGTAAGAAGTACATTATTTTCTTTAGTAATGAAGTGAAGTTAAATTAAAAGTTGTGAAAAATATGAATAGTGAAGTACAGATACCTCTCCAAAAACGACATAAGTAGTACTTTAAAGTATTTGTACTTAAGTACTTTACACCACTGGTTCTTGGTCACGGCCCTAACCAAGGCCCTTTCCCCCGATTGCTCAGTTTGGCCAGCTCTAGGTAGTGTCTTGTTGATTCCAATCTTCTTCCATTTAAGAATGATGGAGGCCACTGTGTTCTTGGGGACCTTCAATGCTGCAGACATTTTTTGGTACTCTTCCCCAGATCTGTACCTCGACACAATCCTGTCTCGGAGCTCTACGGACAATTCATTCGACCTCATGGCTTGGTTTTTGTGGAACCTATATAGACAGGTGTGTGCCTTTGCAAGTCATGTTCAATCAATTGAATTTACCACAGATGGACTCCAATCAAGTTCTAGAAACATCTCAAGGATGATCAATGGAAACAGGATGCTTTTGAGCTCAATTTCGAGTCTCACAGCAAAGAGCCTGAATACTTATGTAAATAACATTTGTTTTTTATTTTTCATAAATGTGCATGAATTACTAAAAACCTGTTTTTCTCTTTGACATTGTCTAATATTTTGTGTAGATTGAATGGGGGAAAAGTATATAATACATTTTAGAAGGCTGTAACAAAAGGCAATGTGGAAAAACGCATGGGTCTGAATACTTTCTGAAAACACTGTATATATGTTTTTAAAGTAAGGACTTAATGCAAAGTGAGGATGTGCAAACAGACACATGCTATTAAGAAACGGTCATGAAAGTGTCATTTAAGAATATATTTAATGGTTTAACTTCATGCATGTCCCTCATCGTGATAGAATGTGGGTTATTTCTTCAAGACAGTCTTTTGTTCAACATTTTCCCATGACAGGCAGTAAGAAGGAAATATGGTACCTAGAGTTTCTTCTCAAATCCAATTTATGAGCGTCACTTCATTGATCTGTCTGTTCTTAATGATTCAGCTATGTTATAGGCAAAGCTATTGAGCACAGTCACATTGTGTCTGGCCAATGATTTATTTAAATCCTGGATTGCTGATGCTATACATTTGCCATTGTGATACTTTGAAGCCGTCAGTCCTCAATAGGAATTAATGGAATTCTACATTACTTCAATGAAATGTTTAAAGGACAGACTTACATGTATTTAAGTATTTTCTGTTGTAGCGGGGACAATAAAATTCGTAATCTCAAAATGATACTTTATGGAAAATGTTTTGCCATTTTAATGTTTAGCTGTCATAATTTTAAAGTATGCTTTAAGCTGTCTGAAATAGACTAAATGTGGCAGACATTTATGTCGACATTAACAAATACATTTCTATAACTTCCAAAATATCTTTGCCAAGATGGAGGTGCGGTGGCTTCAATACACCCCCTCCTAATAGCAATCTACTGCGTTTATAAATCATTGTTTCAGACATTGCTTAGTCTATTAGCTATGCATTTGTCAACAGAATAGGAGGCCTTCTTTCAAGCAAAGCTTTGGCCATATCACAAAGAATCCCACAAGTATTACATTCGTAGACCTTCGACATACATGATTGCACTTGCTGTTACTGCATAAAGCTCTACAAATACTGTTGCAATAGTTGAATCACAGCATTGTTGCAAGCTTATATTAAATTGCTTCTAGTTGACACTGTTAGTCATCCATTTCAGTTGTATCCTTCTGAATGGGCTCCACAGTGACAACGTATTTAGAAGTGGGGCTGTAGCTGCGGGAATGCACACTGTGTGTATACGAGGAGTTTCGGGACCTCATAGCGATCTCTCCTCTCCGTGGGATGCGCTGGGTGACGATAGGGGTGTAGGACTGGCCCAGTATCATCCTCTGCTGTTGGGGGATCTGTAGCAGGACCCTTTCCTTGAGGAGCCGGGCCTCATCAGAGATCTTGGGCTCACTGTTCTCCTCATCCACAGCACTGCAGCCAGGCTCAGAATCCTTGTAGGAGTATAACCCTGGAATCTGTGTCCAAAGAAAACAATACCATGATAGCAATTCATCCAAGTAATTAGGACTAGCTCTAATCCTTTTCATCTGAATCATTACTTGTTTGGTTATTGTCTACTACAGGGGTGATTTAATGAGTGTCACAGGCTTAGTTGAATTCATGGCAAGGACTGTGTCCCTCCACCCACCCTCCTACAATGGCTTCTGCAAAAATAACCTGCTATTGCTTATTTGAGACGTGTCATCTGGGCCTGCAGCTAATTAGAATATCAGACAGTGTTTTCCCAGAAAAAACAGCAGGATTTTTCCTCTGTGTGGGACAATTCCAGTTAGAACTGCTTGCTGTTTGTTCAGGGAATCAGGAGCTGTGTGATGCCAAGGAGAAATGGAATGACATTCTGATGGATTAATTATATTTCATTAGGAGGCTATTTGAACAAATAGGCTAATTAAGCCAAACAGACTCTGGTATGATCTATGAAGGGAACAATGCAGGCCTTTTCATGTGCCGACATTACCCAGAATGCATCTCAACACCTTCAGGCAAATCTGAATTTGAATTTAAAGTGCCTTCAGAAAGTATTCAAACTCCTTGACTTATTCTACATTTTGTTGTGCTACAGTCTGAATCGAAAATTGATTAAATATTTGTTCTCACCCATCTACACACAATACCCCATAATGACAAAGTGAACATGTTTTTAGACATTTGTATAAATGTATTGAAAATGAAATACCAGTAAGATCTCATTTACATAAGAATTCACAGTGAGTCAATATGTGTTAAAATCACCTTTGGCAGCAATTACAACTGAGTCTTTCTGAGTAAGTCTAAGAGCTTTGTAGACTTGGATTGTACAATATTTTCAAATTCTTTAAAAAAATTCTTCAAGCTCTGTCAAGTTGGTTATTGATCATTGCTAGACAGCCATTGTCAAATCTTGCCATAGATTTTCAAGACGATTTAAGTCAAAACTGTTTGTTCTGTAGGCTAAGTAACACAACTGTATATTCGGCCTTGTGTTTAAAATCTGTTTTCCAGAATCCACCTTTATTCACCTATAAATGATCAAGAAATCTATCAAACATATTAGTTAAATCAGATGTGGAGAGAGAAGAGGCATTCATAAAAGGATGCTTCCACTGTAGATCTTGGACCTCATGGCACCATAAGGAAATGTTCAAACTTTGCATGCCTTCAGACTTCTAGGACCTATGAGGTAAATATATAAATTGCACTACTAAAGGAGTTATTTATTTATATATTAGTGTTCTTGTAATAAGATGTATATCCCATGCCTTGAAAGGACGTCGTGGAGAACGTATAGCCACTATTAGACATCAAGATATCACCTCGCTTGTTGCGAGACACTATATAGAAAATACAAATCTTTCTATTAATGAATTGTGTTGCGTCGGGATCCAAAAGGTTCATCCACCACCTAGAGGGGACTGTGTCACAGACTATGACAACAAATTACTCCAAAGACAAGCGATGTGGATATATAACTTAAATACTGTATCTCCACACTTTTAAAAGAAGAACAAGATTTCACATTCTTCCTTTAACCTCTAGGGTATGTGGGACGCTAGCGTCCCATCTGGCCAACATCCAGTGAGGTTGCAGAGCGAGCGCCCAATTCAATTACAGAAATGCTCATTATAAAAATTCTTTAAACAAAACATATTTTACATAGGTTTAAAGATGAACTTCTTGTTAAACCAACCACAATGTCATATTTATCAAATGCTTTTCGGTGAAAGCATACCTAGCCCAGAACATACCTAGCCCAGAACATAGCCCAGTTGACAAATTATTACAAACAGTAACCAGCCAAGCAGAAGCGTTACAAAACTCAGAAATAGAGATCAAATTAATCCCTTACCTTTGATGATCTTCATATGGTGCAAATCAGAAGACATTCATTTACTCAATAAATGTTCCCTTTGTTCGATGAAGTCTCTATATCCAAAAACCTCAGTTTTGTTAGCGAGTTTTCTTCAGTAATCCACAGGCTCAAACGCAGTCAAAAACATCCAAATTGTATCCGTAAAGTTAATAGAAACATGTCAAACGATGTTTATATTCAATCCTCAGATTGTTTAACCTAAATGATCTGTAATATTTCAACCGGACAATAACGTTGTCAATATAAAAGGTAAACAAGAAATGAACATGCGCCTGAAAAAAACTCTGCATCACGTTAGGGTCCACTCATTCAGACTGGTCTTACTCCCTCATTTATAAGAATACAAGGCTGAAACGATTTCTAAAGACTGGTGACATCTAGTGGAAGGCATAGGAACCGCAAATGGAGTCCTAAGTCAATGGATACTGTAATGGCATTGAATAGAAAACTACAAAACCCCCCAAAAAACTACTTCCTGAATGGATTTTTCTCAGGTTCTTACCTGCTAAATCATTTATGTTATAATCACAGACACTATTTTAACAGTTTTGGATACTTTAGAGTGTTTTCTACCCAAATCTACCAGTATATGCATATCATATCTTCTGGGCCCGAGTAGCAGGCCGTTAAATTTGGGCATGCTTTTCATTCCAAATGCTGCCCCCTACCCTAGAGAGGTTAAGCCACATTTATACTGTTATACAAGAACACTTTCCATATCAGATTTTGCACATTGTTTATGAGTTAGCCCCACATATTTATGAACGGCTTTGTCTGATGTCCTTTGTGGTGGGCTCTCATGAATTGATGTGACTGATTTAGGTGAGCGGACACCCCTGGGCGATTGATTTGCGAGTTGCCCTTTCGTGCCTGCTCCCATACCCTATAATTCTGTATCTTTTTGTGACTAATTTGCATACAGGTAAACCAGAGGGGCCGGGTCCCTGATTGGCAGATGAGTGGCAACCCTGATTAGAACCATCTCCTGCTCATCTGTTGTTCTTTACAAATGCTGCTTTGAATTAAATAAAATTGTACACACTGAATGTGGCTGTAAAGCCAAAACGTCTGTGTACGCATTGGATAATGAAGTAAGCTTTATGCAATATTTTTTTGAGTGCGAACCCATTACACCGCCTTGTTTGTCTGAATACTTTCTGAAGGCATTGTACATCAAGGTCTAGTCATTCCTCATCTGAAATTTCTAAAAGAATTATGACCCTATGTATACCCAGTAAAGGCATGATAAAACATGACAGTCACTGACAAACTGGTCTGGCACATGGTAACTATTTGGATTGGATAAATGAGGTCTTTAATAAAAAATAAATGAACTTGTATTTTTTTGTCCTACAGCTGACACAAAGCTTCTAGTTCTAACTGTAGTTCTAACAAAGCATCTCGTTCTAAGTTCATGTTGAGTTTAGTCACCTATTTTCTCCACAGATTTAGAGGGCTGTCATCGGAATTTCATAATTCCTATATGTGTGCATTAATTACATCACTCAGTCTATTTTATACGAATTTGTAAGATTCCTATTTGCATAAAATAGACAGAGACCAATCTTATCAAAATTAGATAGTTGTATTTATTCTCGGAGCTCACTGCCATGAAACCACGAACAACAGTTTATATACAAAATATGACGTCATAGGTTATAAAATGTCCTTTTGTCACGACTTCCGCCGAGGTTGGCTCTCCTGCCCGTTCGGGCTGTGCTCGGCGGTCGTCGTCACCGTCCTATTAGCCACTACCGATCCCTTTTCGGTTATCTGTTGGTTTTGTCTGATTGTTTTCACCTGTGTGTTAGTTAATTAGTATCTGTATAATATGTAGGTTGTCCCGCCCTTGTTTTGTGCGGGATTGTTTGTTTTTGACATTTCGTTTCGGCTGTCTGTGTTTGTGTGTTTTATTTCTCCGGTTTGTCTGTTTATTCCTGTTTTGGATATTTTTCACCCTGTTTGTATTTTGGGTTGTCCGTGTTTATTGTTGTTCACCGGAGAATAAACCTTTATTCATTATTTGCTCTCTGCGCCTGATTCCACCCACCTTGACTAGTCGTGACACCTTTCTCCTATCGACCAGGACAAAGCAGGTTCAAAAGTTTATTCCAACCCCCGAGCTCTCTCACTCCAGACACACACTTATCAAGATTAACTGCTGAAATCTCACCTTCATCTATCACTATTCAGAAGACAGCACCAGATAATGGAAAACCTAGGAAACTCACTGCCTTATCTAAACATCCCAGAGCTAAGTTGATTCGGTTCAACCATAGGTAAACAATCCTTTCTGCTTACTTAAAACCACAATCCATTCCTCCCCCAACCTAGCTGGAATGGTATTTATTATGTTTAATTACCCCCTGTTTCATGCTACACAATCCCTTCCTTATGAATTCACATATTGTAAAACAGGGTAGAGTTCAATTAATTATAGTTCTATTTAAAATGTAGATATTGTTTAGTCATTATACATCAAATTCCTAACAAGGGACAATGGCAAAGTCACAGGAGGTAAATGGGTATTTTCTCCATGCTTATCTTTCTAGCACATTTCCCAAAGCACAGCTGATCAATTTTCTCAGACAATGGAATCCCCCTTTCCTTATTGAACACAGCATGCCTTTATCTTATTAATGAAGAAGCAACTGAAATCAGGTTGAATGTGTTTGATAACGCTATTGCTGGTTGTGTTTGGTTATCCATCTTTTGATAAAGCAAGGCAGGCTAGTTAACGTTAGCTAGCGAGGCAGGCTAGCTAGCTACCTCATTACAACATAGTTAGGTCATAGCTCATACAAGTTTGTGTAATGTCTATATATTGCTGGTTATGTAACGTTATCATTTGATCTTGCTAGCGAGGCAGGCTAGATAGATAGCTAGCTAACGTTTTCATACATGTCGGATTTGACAAGTTAGTTCGTAGCTCGTACAAGTGTATTCTGTATTGTCAAGGGCAAAACTAAATAATTGGATGCACCTATGGTGGTAGATAACTCATGTCTGAGGCTGAATAATACAGTGAAATAGGAGCAACAAACTGTAACAGCGTCACCGGCCTGAATCTAATCCAATCTGAGGCTACAGTCAGTCTACATAATAATAATATATGCCATTTAGCAGACGCTTTTATCCAAAGCGACTTACAGTCATGTGTGCATACATTCTACGTATGGGTGGTCCCGGGGATCGAACCCACTACCCTGGCGTTACAAGCGCCATGCTCTACCAACAGAGCTACAGAAGGACAGTACATCTGTAGAGCATCAAATTAGCTTGAACCGAGTTACTACCCTGATGACACAGATGGCTTCATCAACAACGGTAATGTGTGCTACGTGAAAGTGTATAAAAAAAATACCCAGTTTGATAAACTAGCAATTTAATTAAATTACCCAGTCAAGCTGATACAAGTAGTAGAGTCATTTTGGTTGGGAAGTGTATTATCAAAAAGCTTTGTTATTTCTTTATAACAAAATGCAATTTACCCCTTGGCTATCTATTGTATCACCTGTCACAGGCACCCCCAGTCAGCACCAACTCATAAGATGAGGAAGTACATTGATTATGAAGATTTCCTGCTGCAGTTGTTCAAGAGATGTCCAGTTTACAGCCGATCATGAAACAGAGTAGACCAGCAAGGGGACCCTCAGCATCATGCAGACATGCCCTTGCTTTGAGCAATCCTATAAATGGAACAGGGAGGACACTTGAAATCAGGTTGGTAACATTTGACCTGGTCAAAAGTTAAAACAGTTTCAAGTTGTTCCAATTCACCTTCATACCCTGCTTGGTGGAACCGGCCTGACCTCTTCATTTTCCATTCTATTTCACATATCATGATATCTTAAGTGAAATAGAAAGGTGAATGTAGTGATCAGGTTAGTTTCACCATGCTAATCATAACCACCATTGATCATGTAATCTGTGGTCTATGTCTGTTTGTGTGTGTGACCGACCAGTATATTTGATGGAGGGGCCAGGAGCTGATCTACGAAGCCATGCCCATCAATGGGGCACTGGCAAATACCTCGTCGATGGGGAGACTAGAATTAGGTAGGTCTAGTCTGACCTGTTCAAACATCAACATAGAATATGTTCGTTTGTCAGACATCACTGGTAATAGAAGAGAGTGACTGTATGTGTTCACAGATGAGTCTATGGAGTCAGCACTTGCAAGATGATGTGATGGAGTCATAACCAACAGACAGGCATGATACTGACATCTCTGAATGGAGAGAGACGTGGCACTCAACACATCCACAATGTGGGACTGAAGTCGATTACTAATAATACAGCACAGGAAAAAAAGTCCAGTATTTGTAACACCCTTTTCATTCCATGTGTCACTGATGAACTCGGCCTTAACTAGCTATTTCTACAGATTGAGAGGATTGTAGATGTTTTTGCGAGACACCAGCCTCGGTTGTTTGATGGGGTGACCATAATTGGGTAGATGTTATCTGATCTGTTCAAACTTCAACATAATACCCGTTTGCATGAGATATTACCTCTCCTAACTGCCATTGGTAATAGAACAGTGACTATGTGTATGTGTTCACAGAAACATGTATGGAGCCAGCATGTATGGAGCCAGCATGTATGGAGCCAGCATGTATGGAGCCAGCATACTAGTTGAGAAAAAATACAATTACAAAGCATTAATGAGGCTATATACAGGGGGTACCGGTAAGTTGAGGTAATTTGTAAAGTGACTATGCATAGATAATAAAAACGGGGAGTAGCAGTAGTGTAAAAAGGGGGGGGGGTCCAGGTAAATAGTCCAGGTGGCCATTTGATTAATTGTTTTAAGAATGGGAAATGTCAGAATAATAGTAGAGATAATTATTTATTTAAGCTTTTATTTCTTTCATCACATTCCCAGTGGGTCAGAAGTTTACATAAACTCAATTCGTTTTTGGTAGTATTTCCTTTAAATTGTTCAACTTGTGTCAAACGTTTTGGGTAGCCTTCCACAAGCTTCCTACAATAAGTTGGGTGAATTTTGGCCCATTCCTTCTGACAGAGCTGGTGTAACTGAGTCAGGTTTGTAGGCCTCCCTGCTCGTACACAATTTTTCAGTTCTGCCCACAAATTTTCTATGGGATTGAGGTCAGGGCATTGTGAATGCCACTCCAATACCTTGACTTTGTTGTCCTTAAGCCATTTTGCCACAACTTTGGAAGTATGTTTGGGGTCATTGTCCACTTGGAAGACCCATTTGTGACCAAGCTTTTACATTCTGACTAATGTATAGAGATGTTGCTTCAATATATCCACATAATGTTCCTGCCTCATGATGCCATCTATTTTTTGAAGTACCAGAGTCCCTCCTGCAGCAAAGCACCCCCACAGTATGATGCTGTCACCCCGTGCTTCACGGTTGGGTTGATGTTCTTCAGCTTGCAAGCATCCCCCTTTTTCCTCCAAACATAATGATGGTCATTATCGCCAAACTGTTCTATTTCTGTTTCATCAGATCAGAGGACATTTCTCCAAAAAGTATGATCTTCGTCAACATGTGCAGTTGCAAACCGTAGCCTGGCTTTTCTATGGCGGTTTTGGAGCAGTGGCTTTTTCCTTGCTGAGCGACCTTTCAGGTTATGTCAAAATAGGACTTGTTTTACTGTGGATATAGATACTTTTGTACCTGTTTCCTGCAGCATCTTCACAAGGTCCTTTGCTGTTATTCTGAGATTGATTTTCACTTTTCGCACCAAAGTACGTTCAGCTCTAGGAGACAGAATGCATCCCCTTCCTAAGCGGTATGACGGCTGCATGGTCCCATGGTGTTCATACTTGCGTACTATTCTTTGTACAGATGAACGTGGTACTTTCAGGCGTTTGTAAATTGCTCTCAAGGATGATCCGGACTTGTGGATGTCTACAGATTTGCCTGATTTCTTTTGATTTTCCCATGATGTCAAGCAAAGAGGCACTGAGTTTGAAGGTAGGCCTTGAAATATATCCACAGGTACACCGTTAAAACGGTTAGCAAGGGGTCTGGAATGTGTGGTTAAGGCTAAGTGGGCATTTTTGCTGCAGAAAAAACCTGAAGAAATGTGTTAATTGATTTAAAAAATGCCATCTATCCAATGTCCCTTTGCCTGAATACTTCCCAGCAGAGTATTAAGGTCCCTGCAGAGTTGTTCAAGTGCAGTGGCTGCACACCCACAATGACCTTCATATGCTGGTCAGGCAGTCAGACTGACACTGAGGAAGCTGGTAACCATAATCCTGCCCCCCTCTCTTTCTGCATCTAATGGGTGAAAAATCACTGTGCAGAGTAAATTCACTGCTAGTCAATTTACTTCGGTAACACTGGATGATTTCATTGTGTTCCAACTCGCACCGCTGAATAGCTAGCTTTTCACGTTGCGTGACTGGTAAGAAGCTTCAGGAGGGAAGTTACGTGCTAGAAAGCAGAGTTCCTGGGTTTGAGCCTCAGCGTGAGCCTGAGCCGAATTAGGAGGAGGCGGTACTCGCTAAGCAAGCGCAATTCCAATCTTTACACTGGCAGTCCTTTTAGTCTAGCATAAATTGCCCAGCTCAACATTTAACACCATAGTCCCCTCCAAACTCTGGGTCTCGACCCTGCCCTGTGCAACTGGGTACTGGACTTCCTGACGGGCCGCCCCCAGGTGGTGAGGGTAGGTAACAACATCTCCACCCCGGTGATTCTCAACACTGGGGCCCCACAAGGGTGCGTTCTGAGCCCTCTCCTGTACTCCCTGTTCACCCACGACTGCGTGACTATGCACGCCTCCAACTCAATAATCAAGTTTGCGAATGACACTACAGTGATAGACTTGATTACCAACAATGGCGAGACGGCCTACAGGGAGGAGGCGAGGGCCCTTGGAGTGTGGTGTCAGGAAAATAACCTCACTCAACGTCAACAAAACAAAGGAGACGATTGTGGACTTCAGGAAACAGCAGAGGGAGCACCCCCTATTCACATCAATGGGACAGTAGTGGAGAGGGTAGTTTTACGTTTTAAGTTCCTAAGTTTTAAGTTCCTCGGCGTACACATCACATAAATACTGAATTGGTCCCCCCCAACAGACAGCGTTGTGAAGAAGGAACAGCAGTGTCTCTTCAACATCAGGAGGATGAAGAAATTTGGCTTGTCACCAAAAGCACTCAAACTTCTACAGATGCACAATCGAGAGCCACCTGTCGGGCTGTATCACCGCCTGGTACGGCAATTGCTCCATCCACAACCGTAAGGCTCTCCAGAGGGTAGTGAGGTCTGCACAATGCATCACCGGGGGCAAACTACCTACCCTCCAGGACACCTACAACACCCGATGTCACAGGAAGGCCACAAAGATCAAAGGACAACAACCACCCGAGCCACTGCCTGTTCACCCCGCTATCATCCAGAAGGCAGGTCAGTACAGGTACATCAAAGCAGGGACCGAGAGAATGAAAAACAGATTCTATCTCAAGGCCATCAGACTGTTAAACAGCCACCACTAACATTGAGTGGCTGTGCCAACATACTGAATCAAGTCCAGCCACTTTAATAATGGATATTTATGTAAAAAATGTATCACTAGCCCCTTTAAAACAATGCCACTTAATATAATGTACATATCCTACATTACTCTTCTCATATGTATATACTGTACTCGATACTACCTACTGCATCTCGCCTATGCCGTTCTGTATCATCACTCATTCATATAGAGTGGGGCAAAAAAGTATCTAGTCAGCCACCAATTGTGCACGTTTTCCCACTTAAAAAGATGAGGCCTGTAATTTTCATCATAGGTACACTTCAACTATGAAAGACAAAATGAGAAAGAAAATCCAGAAAATCACATTGTAGGATTTTTTATTAATTTATTTGCAAATTATGGTGGAAAATAAGTATTTGGTCAATAACAAAAGTTTCTCAATACTTTGTTATATACCCTTTGTTGGCAATGACAGAGGTCAAACGTTTTCTGTAAGTCTTCACAAGGTTTTCACACACTGTGGCTGGTATTTTGGACCATTCCTCCTTGCAGATCTCCTCTAGAGCAGTGATGTTTTGGGGCTGTTGCTGGGCAACACAGACTTTCAACTCCCTCCAAAGATTTTCTATGGGGTTGAGATCTGGAGACTGGCTAGGCCAGGCGGTGTGTTTGGGATCATTGTCATGCTGAAAGACCCAACCACGTTTCATCTTCAATGCCCTTGCTGATGGAAGGAGGTTTTCACTCAAAATCTCACGATACATGGCCCCATTCATTCTTTCCTTTACACGGATCAGTTGTTCTGGTCCCTTTAAAGAAAAACAGCCCCAAAGCATGATGTTTCCACCCACGTTTCACAGTAGGTATGGTGTTCTTTGGATGCAACTCAGCATTCTTTGTCCTCCAAACACGACGAGTTGAGTTTTTACCAAAAAGTTATATTTTGGTTTCATCTGACCAGATGACATACTCCCAATCTTCTTCTGGATCATCCAAATGCTCTCTAGCAAACTTCAGACGGGACTGGACAACTGGCTTAAGCAGGGGGACACGTCTGGCATTGCAGGATTTGAAGTGTGTTACTGATGGTAGACTTTGTTACTTTGGTCCCAGCTCTCTGCAGGTCATTCACTAGGTCCCCCCGTGTGGTTCTGGGATTTTTGCTCACCGTTCTTGTGATAATTTTGACCCCACGTGGTGAGATCTTGCGTGGAGCCCCAGATCGAGGGAGATTATCAGTGGTCTTGTATGTCTTCCATTTCCTAATAATTGCTCCCACAGTTGATTTCTTCAAACCAAGCTGCTTACCTATTGCAGATCCAGTCTTCCCAGCCTGGTGCAGGTCTACAATTTTGTTTCTGGTGTCCTTTGACAGATCTTTGGTCTTGGCCATAGTGGAGTTTGGAGTGTGACTGTTTGAGGTTGTGGACATGTGTGTCTTTTATACTGATAAGTTCAAACAGGTGCCATTAATACAGGTAACGAGTGGAGGACAGAGGAGCCTCTTAAAGAAGAAGTTAAAGGTCTGTGAGAGCCAGAAATGTTGCTTGTTTTTAGGTGACCAAATATTTATTTTCCACCATAATTTGCAAATAAATTCATTAAAAATCCTACAATGTGATTTTTCTGGATTTTCTTTTGCCCCCATTGTCTGTCATCGTTGAAGTGTACCTATGATGAAAATTACAGGCTTCTCATCTTTTTGAGTGGGAGAACTTGCACAATTGGTGGCTGACTAAATATTTTTTTGCCCCACTGCATCTTTATGTACATATTCTTTATCCCTTTACACTTGTGTGTAAGGTAGTAGTTGTGGAATTGTTAGGTTAGATTACTTGTTGGTTATTAAAGCATTGTCAGAACTAGAAACACAAGCATTTCGCTACACTCGCATTAACATCTGTTAACCATGTGTATGTGACAAATAACATTTGATTTGATCAATCAAGATAAACAGAAAAGATTCCACTCGTTTGTGTTTCAGTTATTCTGTTTCTTGTTAAATAAATCTAAGCTCTTTCTTAGTCAGGTGACAGGAGATGGGTGCCTCTGGTCTGGAGCTGTCTGTCAGTGAGCGCTACACTGCTGTATTGTGACAGCTCTGTAAGCCATCTCTCTCTGCACAGGGTGATAATGAGGGCTTTCACAGAGACAACCGAGCAAACAGCAGGGTCAGGCATCTGCCTGGTGGTACTGCACAGAGATCTGAGGAGATTACACACACACTTGCATGAACAGTCACGCACGCACACAACCTAGATATAGAAATCTGCAGAGAAGATTCGGAGTAACTCCCCAAATACATGCTTGTAGTGTTATACCCAAGAAGACTCGAGGCAGTAATCTCTGCCCAAGGTGGTTCAACAAAGGAATGAGTAAAGGGTCTGAATACTTATGTGATACTTCCGGGGCGTTTTATTTAAAAAAAAATAGCAACAAAAAAAATAGCTAAAAACCTGTTTTTGCTTTGCCAGTATGGGATAGTGTGTCTAGATTGATGCGGGATTTTAAAAAATCCATTTTAGAAAAAGGATGTAATGTAACAAAATGTGGAAAAAGTCTAGGGGTCTGAGTACTTTCCGAATGCACTTTTTAAACTCAACAAAAACAGAGATGTCCTCGCACTGTCAACTGTGTTTATTTTCAGCAAACTTAACATGTGTAAATATTCGTATGAACATAAGTGTCACACGGACCATTATTTGAGTTATTTATTTCTCTGTTTTGTTTGGTCAGGGTGTGGTATGAGTGGGCATTCTATGTTGCATATCTAGTTAGTCTGTTTCTATGTGTTTTGGCCCGATATGGTTCTCAAACAGTAATTGGGAACCATATTTAGGTAGCCTGTTTTGTATTGTGGTTTGTCATAGTCTCCGATTGGGAACCATATTTAGGTAGCCTCGTGGGTTCGTGGGTTATTGTCTATGTCATGTTGCACGTTAGCACAGTGTTTCGTTAGCAGTCACGTTCGTCTTGTTAGTTTGTTTAGGGTACTTCGTGTTTTCCATTTAATCATTAAAATAGGCATTCACACCACACTGCGCTTTGGTCTACTCCATACGATGATCGTGACAGAATAACCCACCAACAATGGACCAAGCAGCGTGGTAACGGACAGCAGCAGCAATCGCAGGACTTCTGGACTTGGGAAGAGAGTCTGGACGGCAAAGGACCCCGAGCATAGCCAGGGGAATATTGCCGTCCCAAAGCAGAGCTGGAGGCAGCGAAAGCAGAGAGGCGCCGGTATGAGGCAGCGCGGCTGGAAGCCCGAGAGGCAGCCCCAAAAATGTATTGGGGGGGCATAGGGAGAGTGTGGCAGAGTCAGACCTGAGCCAACTCCCCCTGCTTACCGTAAGGAGCCAAGGATGGAACCAGAGCCGGTCAGGGCGGAATTGGAGGTGAGCAAAGCAGAGACAGTGAAGGAGTTAATGGGGAGATTGGAGGAGAGAGTTATGAGGGAGGTGCTGTGTTGGAGATTTGATGTCACCTGGGTCAGCTCTCCATACTCGTCCTGAGGTGCATGCTAGCCGTCTGGTGAAGACCGTGCCAGCCCCGCGCACCAGGCCTTCTGTGTGCTTCCCTAGCCCTGCACGTCCTGTGCCAGCTCAGTGTTACAGTTTTCCGAGCCGTGCTTACCGTGGCGGGCGTTGTACTGGTCAGGCACCGTGTTATGCGGTGGTGCGCACAGTGTCCCCAGTATGCGTGCTTAGCCCGGTGCGCTACATCCCTGCTCCCCGCATCTGCCGGGCTAGGGTGAGGATCCAGCCAGGGCGGATGGTGCCAGCCTTGCTCTCAAGATCTCCAGTGCGCCTTTACTGTCCGGTCTATCAGATGCCATCTCCAAGCACCAGCCCTCTGGTGGCAGCCCCCCGCACCAGGCTTCCTGTGAATCTGCAGAGCCCAGTACTCCCTGTTCCTGCTCCTTGCACTCGCCCTGAGGTGCGTGTCCCCAGCCCGTTACCTCCAGTGCCGGCACCACGCACCAGGCCTATAGTGCGACTCAGCAGGCCGGTACGCCCTGTTCCTCCTCCCCACACTCACCCTGAGGTGAGTGTCCTCGGCGCAGTACCACCAGTGTTGGCACCACACACCAGGCCTACAGTGCGTCTCGTCTGTCCTGAGCCGCCAGAGCCTCCAGTCTGTCCTGAGCCGCCAGAGCCTCCAGTCTGTCCTGAGCCGCCAGAGCAGTCAGCCAGCCCGTTGTTTGTTTGTTTAGTGTACTTCGTGTTTTCCGTTTAATCGTTAAAATACGCTGCGCTTTGGTCTACTCCATATGACGATCGTGACAATATGAGTCAACAACTGAGACAAACTGAACAATTCCACAGACATGTGACAAACAGAAATTGAATAATGTGTCATGCATCTCAATCATGCACAGAACTAGCAGTATGGCTGGTGGCATTGTCATGCTGGAGGGTCATGTCAGGATGAGCCTGCAGGAAGGGTACCACGAGGGAGGAGGATGTTTTCCTTGTAACACACAGCGTTGAGATTGCCTGCAATGACAACAAGCTCAGTCCGATGATGCTGTGACACACCGCCCCAGACCATGATGGATCCTCCACTTCCAAATCGATCCCGCTCCAGAGTACAGACCTCTGTATAACGCTCATTCATTCAATGATAAATGCGAAGCCGACCATCACCCCTGGTGAGACAAAACCGCAACTCGTCAGTGAAGAGCACTTTCCTGTCTGGTCCAGCGACGGTGGGTTTGTGCCCATAGCAGACGTTGTTGCCAGTGATGTCTGGTGACGACCTGCTTACAACAGGCCTACAAGCACTCAGTCCAGCCTCTCTCAGCCTATTGCGGACAGCCTGAGCACTGATGGAGGGATTGTGCGTTCCTGGTGTAACTCGGGCAGTTGTTGTTGCCATCCTGTACCTGTCCCGCAGGTGTGATGTTCGGATGTACCAATCCTGTGCAGGTGTTGTTACACGTGGTCTGCCACTGTGAGGACGATCCGCTGTCTGTCCTGTCTCCCTGTAGTGCTGTCTTAGGCGTCTCACAGTACAGACATTGCAATTTATTGCCCTGCCCACATTTGCAGTCCTCATGCCTCCTTGCAGCATGCCTAAGGCACATTTACACAGATGAGCAGGGACACTGGGCATCTTTCTTTTGGTGTTTTTCAGAGCCAGTAGAAAGGCCTCTTTCGTGTCCTGTTTTCACAACTGTGACCTTAATTGCCTACCGTCTGTTAGCTGTTAGTGTCTTAACGACCGTTCCACAGTTACATGTTCATTAATAGTTTCTGGTTCATTGAACAAGCATGGGAAACAGTGTTTAAACCCATAACAGTGACGATCTGGGAAGTTATTTGGATTTTTGCGAATTATCTTTGAAAGACAGGGTCTTGTCACGCCTTGGTCATTGTATCTTGTGTTTTTGTTATATGTTTGGGTAGGCCAGGGTGTGACATGGGTTTATATGTTGTATTTCGTATTGGGGTTTGTATTAATTGGGAGTGTGTATTATTAGGGGTGTGTCTAGTTAGGCTTGGCTGCCTGAGGCGATTCCTAATTGGAGTCAGCTGATTCTAGTTGTCTCGGATTGGGAACCGTATTTAGGTAGCCTGAGTGCGCGTTGTATTTCGTGGGTGATTGTACCTGTCTCTGTGTTAGTCACCAGATAGGCTGTAATTAGTTTCACTCGTTTGTTGTTTTTGTATTTTCACTTATTTCATGTACCGCATTATCTTCATTAAAAGTCATGAGTAACCTACACGCTGCATTTCGGTCTGACTCTCAACAAACAACTGAGGAAATTCATTACAGAATCACCCACCACCATTCACAGACCGAGCAGCGTGTGAACTGGCAGGATCTAAAGGAGGACGCTATGGACGGCAGAAGCAGGGATTATACGACGTGGGAAGACGACAGGTGGGCGGCCGACCCAGAGCGCGTGCAGGAGCCCGCCTGGGATTCCCTACAGCAATGCGAAGAGGGCTATACACGTATGGAATCGAAAAGGAAAGCACGGTTATACAGAGCGAGAACCGAAGGTAACGGGGAAAGCGCAAGTATGAGGAGGCAGCACGGCGACGCGGTTGGAAACCGGAAAGTCACCCCAAAAAATGTATTGGGGGGGGGCTTAGGGAGAGTATGGCTGAGTCAGGAGATAAGCCTGAGCCAACTCTCCTTGTTCATCGTGAGGAGCCAAGGAGGAGACCTGAACCAGAGCCAGTGTTAGAGGTGAGCGAAGCAGAGACTGTGAAGGAGTTAATGGGGAAAGTGGAGTGGAGAGTAATGAGGGAGTTGCTAGCTTGGTGCTATAGATATAATATTCGTCGGACGGATCGTGTCGGGGATTTAATAGCACCTGAGTTAGCGCTCTATACTCAACCCGAGGTGCGTGTTAGTCAGCTGGTGAAGTTGGTGCCAGCCTCACGCACCAGGCCTCCTGTGCACATCCCTAGCCTTGCACGTCCTGTGCCTACACTGCTCTCAACATCTCCAGTACGTCTTCACGGTCTAGCCCATCCTGTGCCACCTCCACACACCAGTCCTCCGGTAGCAGCTCCCCGCACCAGGCTTCCTGTGAGTGTCCTCGCGCCAGTACCACCAGTTCCAGCACCACGCACCAGGCCTCCAGTGCACCTCGCCTGTTCAGCACAGCCGGTGCTTTCCCCCCCTCCTGCGCTGCCGGAGTCTCCCGCTTGTTTAGCGCAGCCAGAGCCTTTCTCCTCTCCTGCGCTGCCGGAGTCTCCTGTCTGCCCAGCACGTCCAGTGCGCCTCGCCTGTTCAGCGCAGCCAGAGCTTTTCTCCTCTCCTGCACTGTTGGAGTCTCCCGCCTGTTCAGCGCAGCCAGAGCCTTTCTCCTCTCCTGCGCTGCCGGAGTCTCCTGTCTGCCCAGCGCCGCCAGTCGGCCCAGCGTCACCAGTCTGCCAGGATCCGCCAGAAGTGCCAGTCTGCCAGGATCCGCCAGAAGTGCCAGTCTGCCAAGATCTTCTAGATCGGCCAGACAACCTGAATCATCCAGGTCCACCAGCCAGCCAGGATTTACCGGAGCCTACTACCTGCCTGAGCTTCCTCTCAGTACCGGGCTCCCCCTCAGTACCGAGCGGCCCCTCTGTCCCGAGCGGCCCCTCTGTCCCGAGCGGCCCCTCTGTCCCGAGCGGCCCCTCTGTCCCGAGCGGCCCCTCTGTCCCGAGCGGCCCCTCTGTCCCGAGCGGCCCCTCTGTTATGTGGGGATCAGGGTGAGGACTATTGGGCCATGGTTGGCGGAGAAGGTGGATTATCCTAGGACGCGAAGGGGAGGAACTAGGACATTTATGGAGTGGGGTCCACGTCCCGAGCCAGAACCGCCACCATGGACAGACGCCCACCCGGACCCTCCCTATGCTCTTGAGGTGCGTCCCGGTGTCCGCACCTTAGGGGGGGGTTCTGTCACGCCTTGGTCATTGTATCTTGTGTTTTTGTTATATGTTTGGGTAGGCCAGGGTGTGACATGGGTTTATATGTTGTATTTCGTATTGGGGTTTGTATTAATTGGGAGTGTGTATTATTAGGGGTGTGTCTAGTTAGGCTTGGCTGCCTGAGGCGATTCCTAATTGGAGTCAGCTGATTCTAGTTGTCTCGGATTGGGAACCGTATTTAGGTAGCCTGAGTGCGCGTTGTATTTCGTGGGTGATTGTACCTGTCTCTGTGTTAGTCACCAGATAGGCTGTAATTAGTTTCACTCGTTTGTTGTTTTTGTATTTTCAGTTATTTCATGTACCGCATTATCTTCATTAAAAGTCATGAGTAACCTACACGCTGCATTTCGGTCTGACTCTCTACAAACAACAGACGAACCTCGTTACAGGTCTACAGTTTACATATCTGTTTTTAGTTGTTTAAGTTTAAACATATTTTGGACATGTCGATATTTCTACTTAAAAATACCAAATATATCTATCTATATATAGATTATTGTCCTGCTCACAGTGTCTGGTGGAAAGCTGACTAACCAGGTATTGTAGGATTTTGCCTGTGCCCAGCTCAATTTCCACTTCTTTTTTATTGTGTAAAACTCCTCAGTCCTTAATGTTTGCAAGCATACCCATAACATAATGCAGCCACCACTATGCTTGAATATGGAGAGTGGTACTCAGTAATGTATTGTATTGAATTTGCCCCAAACATAACACTTTGTATTCTGGACAAGAAATGAAATGTTTTGCCACAGATTTTGCGCTACTACTTTAGTGCCTTGTTGCAAACAGGATGCATGTTTTGGAATATATTTGATACTGTACAGGCTCCCTTCTTTTGGCTCTCAACAATTAGGTTAGTATTGTGGAGTAACTACAATGTTGTCGATCCATCTTCAGTTCTCTTATCACAGCCATTAACCATTTTAAAGTAACCTGAAATCCCTGAGCAGTTTCCTTCTTCTCCGGCAACGGAGTTAGGAAGGACGTGTATTGATGCCCCTTCCAAAGTGTAATTAACTTCACCAGGCTCAAAAGGAATGTTCAATATATTTACCCATCTACCAATAGGTGCCCAGTCCAGACAACCTATCATGTGACTTGTTAAGCAAACATTTACTCCTGAACTTATTTAGGCTTGCCATAACAAAGGAGTTGAATACTTATTTACTCAAGACATTTCAAATTTTCATGTTTAATTAATTAAAAAAAAATGTATTATTCCACTTTGACATTGCAGGTTAGTGTGTGTAGGCCAGTGACAAAAAAACTAAAAGGTGTGTGAATACTTTCTGAAGGCACTAATAAAAAAAATCTTCACACACACACACTTGTTTAAAATAAACATTTCATAATTTTTGGAGTGGTGACAATGATTTAGCCCAACGCTAAATAGAGCATTCTAACCACTTCTTGATCTGATTACGTCCTAAAGTATGTGATACATCACTCTCTGAAAAGCTGTGCTGATCACACATGGTTGGGGGATGGGAGCAGCTCCCTCCTTTCCCCACATGAGGGGTTCAAGTGAAGGGTAAGCCAGACAGAATCAATGCATGTAAGGGCCAAATCAAATCAGGGATGGCAGGGATGACGGAGTGACTCACCATAACATAATAGGAGATGCTGTTCACCACACGATCCCGGGCGCTGCCCACGGTCTCCAACAGGGCACCCAGCCCGTTTTTAGCCAAGCCAAAGGTGGTCTGAGGGGCACTCTTCACACTGGACACAACTGACATGTAGTTAATCTGCAGTTGATAACCAACGCCACTCACCAGGCGCTGCAGCCCACCACCACTCTGAAACACAGGGACATGAATGTAATACAATGTGAGTATCTGAACATTTCTTTACCATACAACAACACCACCTATGCACATAGTGTGGCTCATTATACTCTGCTAACCAGGCAGCCTTTTCTGAGCAGCAAATCAACATAAACAGTACAACATGTATTGTACATACGGGTATTGTCTTGGCTGTCTTCTAGGGTGAACCTAGAGGCCAGATTCTGTATGGTTTTGTAACAGCACTTCAGATTTCTTTCATGTTTGAGACCTGCTCTAAGGCTGGTATGATGTAAGGGTTCATAACCTTCTGAAACTCTGCTTCTGTCGCTTTGTCTCTCTGCTCCTCCCAACTGAAGAATCCCATCAATGAGCTCTGAAAGAACAGGCCCACTGTTTCCACAGCCTCAAGGTTCTTCATGGCATATTCAGTCTGGCAGGGAAAAGTACATTTTCAAAGTCAATTTTAATCATCCATAACAACATATTTGCAAAAAGGTAATAAACAGTAATTGTAACGATTCTCATCCTCCTCTTCTGAGGAGGAGTAGTAAGAAGGATTGGAGGACCAATACACAGCGTGGTAAGTGTTCATTATATTTATTTATAACCCAGAACACTAAATAAAACAACAAAGAGAACGAAATGAAACCGAAACAGTCCTGTACGGTGCATACATAAAACACAGAACAGAAAATAAACACCCACGAAACACAGGTGTAAAAAGGCTACCTAAGTATGATTCTCAATCAGAGACAACTAATGACACCTGCCTCTGATTGAGAACCATACCAGGCCAAACTCAAAACACAACATAGAAAAATGAACATAGACAACCCACCCAACTCACGCCCTGACCATACTAAAACAAAGACACAAATAAAAGAACTAAGGTCAGAATGTGACAGTAATAAAAGTTACAGTAATAAAATGATACTCAGTTACAATTCATTTTTTAGAAGCTTGACTGTTCCAGTCAATTATTTACAATAGTTTGAGTAGTATCTAGAACTACTGTAAGCCTTATCAAACCCACAACTGTAAGAATATCCTTTCAAAAGAGCTAAGCTTTTGCATTTATCGGCTGACGTCAGACAAGGCCACTAAGTTGTATCGACTCAGACCACCATCCTATGTACAGCCATTCTCAAACACATCTGGGTAAATCCATTTGAATTCATTTAAATCCTCTTGAATTCACTTTGACAGCAAACCTTTTGATTTGAACAAAACCTTCCATGCATATTTACCCATTATAGAATGTCAAAACATTCAAGAGATAAATGGTGCTCAAAGTTGACCAATTTGCATACCCAACCATATTATCAAACACACATGTCTTGGTCACTGGAAAACATTAGCGGTTGAGATTGATACAATTTAAAAGCATACAAACAGAATTGTCCATTTAAAAAAAAAAAAATTCCAGAACATTGCTTTTTTATATATATATATTTTTTTTGGGGGGGGGGGTGTGAATGTGAATAAAATGTAAAATGTCAACTTTCAAATTACTGGGATCTTGTATATAGAGTATGCGACTATTTATTTTTATAGCCTACAGTTTACTTGCCGTTAGTCAGCACCTCTAGCAACTTTTGAGTGTGCTTTAGCTCATTCTTTTTATTACACTTTCAAATGGTACCACAAAGAGACTGTCAATCCTCTATAGGAAACCTATTGAAACTATAGAAATATAGAATAGATAAACATTTAAGTTGACATTCAACTGTGGGTGGACCGGCATCAATCTTTGTGGTAGTAAATAGAAGTAAATTTTTTAATTAAAATTAAATTTCAATGGTGAAACAGCTAAATTGCAGTAGTCTGAAGGGATAGGTTCATTATATTTCTGTGATTGAAATGATACCCACCATGTATTCAAGAGCATGTTGCTTCTCAACCGATTGGCGGGCACAACACAAAAACCTCAGATGTCAAATAGAGTATAACCTACAACATTTGTGAATATGAAAATTGACAAAAACATTGTTTTTTTAAAAGTTTAATTTGTATTCAAACCCTGTTTGTAACCTGTTTGAAAGACATCAAACTCAACCGTTTATCTTTTACAGTGATGACATGGATGTCTCATAATATGGTGTGGTATACCAAAATGGGTCAACTTTGAGGACCTCTCTCCCTCTCTCTCTCTCGAATGTTTAGGCATTCAGGTACAAAAGATCCCTTCGACCACTTCTTCCACGGGGAAACGTGAGGAAAGTTTTGTTTAAATCAAAAGGAATGCTGTGAAAAAGTGATCTAACTAAGACAACTGCAATAAATACATAAAAGAAGGACCACCTGCTACATTGAACTAATCTGTGTAAAAAGGTCACTTCTACACCTTGGGGAGTACAGTCCCTACAACCAAAAATATCTACAGTGTCAGTAGATACCAAAACTCTACGCGGTAACCAATAAGCTCAAGGATTTTTTTTAGGTCGATATTTTTTATAAACGATATTTCTTAGGAACTTGTTTTCAGTTCCTACCGCTTACACTGGATGTCACCAGTCTTTGGAATTTGGTTGAGGTTATTCATTTGTGCAATGAAGAAGTAGAGCCAACTAGGAACTGCATAATACTGTTGAGAGTTGCGCAAGACTTCAAAAGTAGCTTGGTTGTTGTGTTCCTGTATTGAACACAGATAGACCCGTCTTCAATTTGATCGATTATTAACGTTTATAAATACCTAAAGTTGTATTACAAAAGTAGTTTGAAATATTTTGGCAAAGTTTCTAGGCATCTTTTGAAACATTTTGTAGTGACAATTACGCATTTTGGAAGATGTTTTTTCTGGATCAAAATTCACATTTTTGATATATATGGACGGAATTAATCGAACAAAAGGAACAATTGTGATGTTTATGGGACATACTGGAGTGCCAACAAAAGAAGCTCAAAGGTAAGGCATGTTTTATATTTTATTTCTGCATTTTGTGGCGGCAGGGTAGCCTAGTGGTTAGAGCGTTGGACTAGTAACCAAAAAGGTTGCACGTTCATATCCCCGAGCTGACAAGGTACAAATCTGTTGTTCTGCCCTTGAACAGACAGTTAACCCACTGTTCCTAGGCTATCATTGAAAATAAGAATTTGCCTAGTTAAATAAAGGTAAAATTTTTAAAAATTGTGTAGTGCCTGCAGGGTTGAAATATGCTACCCTCTTTGTTTAATGTTGTGCTATCATCAGAAAATAGCTTCTTATGCTTTCACCGAAAAGTATTTTTAAAACCTGACGTTGGCTGGATTCACAACGAGTGTAGCTTTAATTGAGTATCTTACATGTGTGATTTAATGGAAGTTTGATTTTTATATAAATTTGCCGCGCTGCATTTTCCCTGGTTTTTGGCCAAGTGGGATGCAAGCGTCCCCTATACCATATGAAGCAAAGAGAGCAAACTGAATGATAATTCATAGCGAATGCTATCTAGCTATGGGATACTCCTCTCTCAAGTAAAGTCTTCCTTTATAATGTTCCTGAGATCTGTGTTTCGTCATGTGAGTTGAGATGGGTGTGTCTTGGCTATAAATGATACTAAGAACTGTTTTGTAAGGATTCTCAGAGAATTCATTTATAGACACTGAATTGATCGGAGAGTCACAGGGCTATGGTAAATCTCATATAATTAAATATGGACTTTATGATATAACTGACTTGTGTGTGGTTTGCTCTCGTGATTTGGTAATGCAGGAAATTTCCACGACACTGACCAGGTGAATGTTATGATCCCCTATTGATGTCAACTGTTAAAGCCACTATATTTAATGTAGATTAAGGGGAAGAGACAGGTTAAATAATACTTTTAAGCCATGAGACAATTGAAACATGGATCCTGTATGTGTGCCATTCAGAGGGTGAATGGGCAAGACAAAAGATTTAAGTGCCTTTGAACAGGGTATGGTAGGATGTGCAAGGCACACCGGTTTGAGTATGTCAAGAATAGCAACGCTGCTTGGTTTCCTGTGTATATCAAGAATGGTCCACCACCCAAAGGACATCCAACTAACTTGACAACTTTTGGAAGCATTAGTCAACATGGGACAGTATCCCTGTGGAACGCTATCGACAACTTGTAGAGTCCATGCCCTGACAAATTTAGACTGTTGAGGGAAAAACGGATTGCAACCCAATATTAGGAAGGTGATCCTAATGTTTTGTACACTCAGTGTACCTCTGGCTGTCTGTCGCTCCTTGGGTCTCTCTTCAATGCTTATTTCAGCTGGGATTTCAACTGCCATACTCCAGTAACCCCTGCTGTTATCGAGAACTACTGTAATTGATGTGATTCCCAGAGAGGGATTTGGACTGAATTATGGCTTTAGACTGTGTGTGACATAACCTCCCCGACAGAGTATGCATTTACTCTAGTAATAACCCAAATAATTATACCTAATTTCATAAATGAACACACATCAAGTAATTTACATGTCAAAATTATGGATAGAATTGTCAGTCTTTCGGGCATAAATAAATAAATGATACGCTGGCTGTAAGTAATAGGAATACATTTCATATGAGTCTTTCCACAGGCATGCTCTTCCCTCTCTGTGATGACCTCAACAACAACTCTACGATTAGGCTAACAGAGGTCAAAATTCACACATTTTCCCGTATTTGTACTGACCATAGTACCTAATTGGGCTGCCAAATTTGATTTTGATTGGCCAATTCCACTGTATCTACATCCCATCAGCGAAAATTTGATGTTTTAATTTAATTTCCCCACAATTATTTAGTGTCTGGGGCCGAGACTAAACAGACAGCTGGCTCTTACCAGTGGAGACACACCGGAGATGTGTGTGACCAGGTCCTGACCTTGACTCTTGGCGTGTTGGAGCGTTGCGGCTGTCTGATTGTAGGCACGTCGACACACTGTGCTGGCCAGAGCCCCAAGCCTCCTGTAGCTGGGCGGAAGGCCAGGAGCACTGACACCTGACTCCTGCTCCCACAAAGCAGCAGACTCTGGGGGACAGATAAAGAGCACACAACGGCTGGACAAACGGATACAAAATGTCTCTTTTTCACTCAACAACCTAACTCAAAGCATCACATATCATCATTAGCTGACCACTCCTGATGAAGGACAAATAGGATGGACCCTCACTAAGAAAAAGCTAACAAACTTGTAAGAACTTCTAGATTCAAAATTTCTATAGCTGTTACATAAATTCTGTATCATATTTACTGACAATGTTACAGTTCATTACTTGTGAGCAGAAGGTCACTCTTTGAGTGACTATGTCTTATGTCCATGAGTTCCGAAGAAGGTATGTGCGTTCAGAAAGTATTCACACATCTGGACTGGTGTAACAGCCCGAATTTAAAATTAATTACATTTAGATTTGTCACTGACCTGTGGAATTGTTTGACATTTTTACAAAATAATTAAAAATGGAAGTCTAATGGTCTTGAGTCAAAATGTATTCAACCCCTTTTTTACAGCAAGTCTAAATAAGTTCAGGATTAAGAATGTGCTTAACAAGTCACATAATAAGTTGCATGGACTCCCGTGTGCAATGGTGTTTAACATGATTTTTTAACTGACTACGCCATTTCTCTACACCACACATACAATAATTGAGAGTGCCAAGAGTGTGCAAAGCTGTCAAGGCAAAGGGTGGATATTTTGAAGAACCTCAAATATGTTTGATTTGTTTAGCACTTTTTTGGTTACTACATGATTCCATATGATTTATTTCTTTGTTTTGGTCTTCACTATTATTCTACAATGTAGAAAATAGTCAAAAGAAAAGAAAAACCCTGGAATGAGTAGGTGTCCAAACCTTTGGTCTAGTTGTAGGGAAAACACTTCTGGCCTTACTGTGTGGAATGGGGATGTAACATTCTGTAGTTGGTCACAAGCTAGCACATTTGGGTCATTGGAAGTGATGGGAATGTTTGTTTTTGGTTTCACATTGGTTGTGGGAACAAAGCCATAAGCTTCCTGACCAGTAAAACTGAAGTTTAAAAAAAAATTATGTTCTGAGAACATTTGGCCTTTTTTGGAAACAATTATGTTTAGGTTGCAGGGAGGTTCTGAGAATGTTTTATTCTGGTTCTGATAATGTGTCCCCTAGAGGTTTTATTAACACTCTGAGAACATAAATTATAGGTCATTTGGAGGTTATTGAATAACTACTTTAAAGCTTTTACTGAATGTTTCAATAAGACTTAGTAACACTGCTACCTTATTTTAAAATGACATTCTTAGAATGTTCTCTGAGCTTTCCTAAAGTTCCTGTGGTTTTTATGGACAGTTTGAGAATTTAGAGCTTATTGATGTTACTGTGCACAATAAAAAATTCAGAATATTTCCAATAACTGACAAAATAGTTATTATACAGTCTCTGAACGTTCTGAGAACGTCGTCAACTTCCGGTGAAATTGGAGGGCGCTCATTTCAAATAAATAATCATACAAATTGTGGATATTAAACATTTAGGTACATACAAGTGTCGTATATATCGGTTAAAAGCTTTAAAAGTATTTTTCATCTAACTGCATTGTCTGATTTATAATAGGCTTTACAGCGAAAGCATGCCATGCGATTGTTTGAGGATGGCGCCCCACATCAACATATATTTCAATCAGCACAGATTTCACAAAAATCACAAATGTTGATTAAAATATTCACTTTTTGAAAATCTTCTGATTTGCAATCCAAAGGATCCCAGCTACAACATGCATGACCGTTTTTTTTAGATAAAATCCTTCTTTATATCCCAAAATGTCTATTTAGTTGGCGTCATCGATTTGAGTAATTCACTCGTTCAACATGCAGAGAAAGGAATCCAAAAGGCTACCTCTAAACTTGTTGAAAAGTCAAAAATACATTTCTATTTAATGATTAGGTACCCTAAAATGCAAGTAAACTATCATTTTTCATGCGGAGGGAAATATGTTCAACAGGAAAGCAAAATTCCTCTTCATCGCGCGCACACACAGACTGATTTCCAACTCTGACTCCCAGTACTAAAGCTCAAAATTCTTCCTCGTTTGGGAAGAAACAAGACTGAAACCTTGAACAAAGACTGTTGACATCTAGTGGAAGCCATAGGAATTGCAATATGGGAGCTGGATTTGGACATGACCCTATTACATTCCATTGGAAGAGCATGGGCTCTCAAAAAACAACAATTCCGTTTGGTTTTTCTTTAGATTTTCTCCGACCATATCTATTGTGTTATAGTCTCATACAATAGTTTAACATTTCTACTAACTTCAGTGTTTTCTATCCAATGGTACCATTTATATGCATATCATGGCTTCTGGGCCTGAGTAACAGGCACTTTACTTTGGGCACGTCAGTCAGACAGGAAGTGTAGAAAAAAAGACCCTAGCCTGAAGAAGCTTTAGAACTCAAAAGGTATCTAAATGTAATCTTTGTAATCCCCAAAAGTAATTATTTGGCATGAGAGGGACAAAAACAATAACTAGTAATGCTGCACACTCCAAGAAAAGGTTACCATCTAACCTTTCTGGTAAAAAAAGTTATATGCTGAGGTGTAGTCACATTCTTTTGAGGACAAGCTTAAGTATACAATACAAATGTATAAAATGTTAAATTTTTATCATAATGCATTTCCTATTCAACAAAATTGTGTAAATTAGGCTTGAAATTACTTTTTTTTCAAAATATTGTATAGACAATTTATACAATAAGATTTCACCTTCCTTATAAAACTCTAAAATGCATATCTGTACATTTAGTGTCAGAGAAAATGTACATATTTCTTAAAGGTCTTTCCTGATAAAAACGTTTGTCCCCCCTCCGCTGTGAACGGCTTAGAGAACTCAATAGGAACTCGCCTTTCATCTCATATCAATCTTGTCCGTCTATGACAAACAGAAAGGTTTAAAAATCAATTAATTATTTTAGATTAGCTATAAAATGTCTCAAAAAATGTGCTACAGTGAGAAAACCACTCTCCCCTGCTGGGTTACAATGTAAGGATTACAGCCACATGTTTTGTTAGTGCCTTTATAGAAGGCAGATGAGACATACTCCTGTGCCATGAGAGTCAGGGTGTCACGCTCCTCAAAGGATCGGACCAAGGCGCATTCGTGGTATGTATACATTCTCTTTTTAATTAATGAACAAAAACAACAACCAACCAAATGAAACGTGAAGTATACAAACTAGTGCTTACAGGCAACTCAACATGGACAAGATCCCACAACTAACAATGGGGAAACTGGCTACCTAAATATGATCCCCCCCCAATCAGAGACAACGATAAACAGCCTTCTCTGATTGGGAACCATATCAGGCCAACAACCCTAGATGACAAAAACCCTAGACCTACAACAACTAAAGTACCCACCCTAGTCACACCCTGACCTAACCAAAATATGTAGAAAAACAGATAATGTAAGTAATAACAGTACCCCCCCGAAAGGTGCAGACTCCCGGCCGCAAACCTGAACCTATAGGGAGGGTCCGGGTGGGCATCTACACTCTGTGGCGGCTCCGTTTCTGGACGCAGCCCCCCCTCCTTACGCTGATCCCTCCGCTTTTGTGGAACCGGACCTTGGATCATCGCCGGAAGCTCCGGACTGGGGAGGCGCACAGGAGATCTGATGCGTGGGACAGGTATAGGTGGAACCGGGCTGATGACACGCACCTCAGGGCGAGTGCGGGGAGGAGGCACAGGACGTTCTGGACTGTGGAGGTGCACTGGAGACCTGGAGCGTAGTAGCACAATGCGTCCTGGCTGGATGCTCACTTTAGCTTGATACGTGCGGGGCGTTGGCACAGGACGCACTGGGCTGTGAAAACGTACTGGCGATACAGTACGTAGAGCCGGCGCAGGATATCCTGGGCCGAAGAGGTGTACTGCAGACCAGGAGCGCTGAGCCGGCACAACCCATCCTGGCTGGATGCCCACTCTAGCGAGGCAAATGTGGGGAGCTGGAATAGAGCACATGCGCACTGGAGACACCGTGTGCGTCACTGCATAACACGGTGCCTGACCAGGCACATGCTCCCGACGGTATGCACGGGGAGTTGGCTCAGGTCTCAACCCTACCTCTGCCAATCTCCACGAGTGCCCCAACAACTGCTTTTTGGGAGCTGTCTCTTGGGCTTCCGTGCTAGCCGTCCCGCCCCCCTATCTTCGCAATTCCTCTTTCTCTGCCTCCGCCTGCATCCATGGCTGGATCTTGTCCCCTGCCATTACCTCTTCCCAGGTCCAGGATGTCCTCCACTCACTTTTCTCCCTGGCCCAGGATCCCTGCTCCTCTTGAACACGCTGCTTGGGCTATTTTTGGTGGTGGGATCTTCTGTTACGTTCGTCATAAGTATCGGATCAAGGCGCAGCGTGGTATGCGTACATTCTCTTTTTAATGAATGAACAAAAACAACAAACGAAACGTGAAGCTATACAAACTAGTGCTGACATGCAAATAAACATAGACAAGATCCCACAACGGGGAAATGGCTACCTAAATATGATCCCCAATCAGAGACAACGATAAACAGCTATCTCTGATTGGGAACCATATCAGGCCAACATAGACATACAAAAACCCTTGACATAGAACAACTAGAGTACTCACCCGAGGCACACCCTGACCTAACCAAAATATATAGAAAAACAGAGAATCTAAGGTCAGGGCATGACACAGGGCTACTGCTCAATGCAAGCCATTTTGATCTACGGTGTCCAAAGATCGATTTATAAGCAAAAATGTTAGTGGGCAACCAGTACAAGAAGCTCGCAGGTCCCCGAAACAAGGACATTTACATGGAAGAGGTTAAGAGAACCAGGTGGGAACTTGTGTGTAATGTTCAGTGGAAGTACTGAAATTCCCAAATAACAATTGTTTCTTAACACCAGCCTTCTAATCACCAGAGCAGCACAGCATGTTCTCTGTACAGACATCTAAGGGATTGCTCAGCTCAGAGAGCCTATATACCACACACTGTGTGAGTGGTGCGCGTGGGATGGATGTAGTGAGGGTTGATTAACTTTGGTCAGACAGGGCCAACTGCTTATTCTGCCTGCCTATCTGAGGACGGGATCACCTGTACTCCCAGAGCAGGAGGATTAGTCTGGAGAACACCCGAGTGACTTGTCTGGCCAGACAGGGCCACAGGTAGAACCGATAATACCACTTATATAAAATGGGGGTCATTGACTTAATAATAACACTTGCAGACTGGCAGAAGTGCTTATACATTGTACCCCCCCGCACAGTATAAAAGCAAATAATAGATTGTTCAACAGCCCGAGTCAAACTCAAGAGCCCATTCAATCTGGCAGGCAGGGGGTTTGAGTAAAAGATTATTAGAATAATCTCAATTGACATTGAAATGACTAAAACCAAATTGAAACTGTAGAAATGATAATGGTTCTACATTTATAGTCTCTTCACTCTGTCCAGCTTGCTGAAGATCAGTTCAATTCCTATGGGAGACCGGTATAAAAAAACTAGTATGTTTATGTACTGTAAGTGTCACTGGATAAGAGTGTCTGACAAATAATGTAAAATGCTAACACTGATCAAATTCCAAAAGCGATGGATATGGGACAATTTTCTACACATTGACTGCGAAGAAATATAATACATTTTAATTGCTTCCCTCCAGACCTCGGCGAAGACAGAATGCTACCCGCAGGGGAAATTAGTTTGACACCCCGGTTCTACAGGTATGGTATGGGGATTCTTTATAGATTTCCTTATGGTCTAGCACATTCTCTAACAGCCAGATACGGTTCCATTTGGCAAGCCAAGTATGTATTTGGCTAATTTAGTTGAATATAATATATTTCCCTTAGATTGTAACAGACTGACTCATATATGAGTCATCATGTGGAGGGTGAAGAGGTTGTCTAGTGCAAGTGCTAGAGAACATCTCATCTTCAGGCATTGCTTAGAGATGTTATCACTTTATCTCACTTGTCTAAATCATGCCGTTATGTTCTTTCTGTGTCCTGAAACAAAACATCTCCTATCACCAGTCATCTACTACAGCTTGCCTGCTGTAACCATGAAACCATAGCGCTCCACTGTTTTGTTTCTCAATTGTAGGTTGCCACCTTGTGGTGAAAGTTGAAATAGCTACAGTATACTGTTTAAAAATGGGTCAGTGCGATCCGGGATCTTTGGGACGTCCCTCAACGGATAGCAACGACCCTTGTAAATGTTTAGCTCCCATTCCATGTCCTTATCTGAACTAACTCAACAGAGTAAGAAGAAAAAAATATTAGGTTTGAAGTATACCATTCTCCTCAGAGGATCCAGGCAGAACATAGTTGACCAGACTCTCAGCCAGGGTCAGTGCAGTGTCTGCTCCCTCCCCTGCAAGGTGGACAGGCTTGCTGTTCAGGACGTAGCTAAAGCCATCACTGAAGGCACTCCTGGTCAACTGGAGCCAACTGGATGCCATGCAGAGCACCCTGTCTGAGGTGCCAGCGATGGGGCTGGCGATGCCCTCCTTAGCTGTCTGCACTGTAGAGGTGACTGCATCCACTATGCCAGATGCCAGCTGTGTGAAACAGAGGAAAAAGACAGGTTTTAGGGGCAGAAGTCATGCTGTGTAACAAGCATTTTAAATTGACTCAGAAAATAGCTTCCTTGCCTTCTCAGGGGGATACTGCAGAGCTGGGATCTTCTCCTCCAGATGATCCAGCCCTTTACAGGCCAGATTGTTGGCAGCGACAACTAGAGACAATATATTGAGTTTAGAGAAGGTCATTATGTGTTTTACACTGCCGATAATTGAACATATTGAAAGGTGTTCTCTACTCTGTGATATTATTTAATCACAAATAATACGTTATTAAACATCTCCAGGAGCTAGATAGCAAAAATGCAGATGAGATCATTGTCATTTTGGCATTGCTCTCTGAGACAGAATATCTGTGGCACACCTTAGTGACATGCAAGCTGCAATCTGCCTTGGTACTTTCATTATATTGCACTCATTACAACAGATCCCTTTTCCTCACTTGCCAATGGGTTGTGAGCAAAGCTGTATTGCATTTTCAGATTCAAAACTTTCCTTCATGCGTGTTTATTCAAATGTTTGTGAAGTAAGCTGGAACGTGAGACAATTAAATATTTAAATTGCCCAATTTATCATGAAATCTCAGTCTACTTGTCACCAGAGAACAGTTTTGCAATTCGTGAATGTGAGTTCAGGACACAGAGTTCATCCAATATAAATTACATTTCACAACCAGGAAATGTAACATCCCGAGGGAGAGTTTCATGACAACTGTGTGTTCTCCCCATCAACAAGTAGAACATAGAAACAGTCAAACCAAGTCTTGTAGACCTGGCTCAGTCTACTAAACCTGGCTCTACTAAGAGCTGGCCCTAGCCCAGGCGTACGGCAGGATACATTCCCAGACTCAACAGCACAATGGATTTGTTGTCACTACAGATGATCAAACAAACAGCAAACACTCTCAGTGAGAATGAGCTCATTTACTCCTTTTCATGTATTGCACTTCACAGCATCAACATGTATTGAAGGATTACTTTTGGAGGTACTGCATGTTCAGGTTACTGTAGTAGATGGACATCACAATCAGGTAATGGTACTGCAGTGTGAAGCAGTATAGCCTATTGTACTGTAGTAGCTGAACATATGGTTAATGAACTGATTACACAGCCTATCTATTTGTCTGGACTGGTGGCAGGGTGACTAACAATTTTTGCAGTGCAGCAATTGATGACAGTTAGCACTAAGGCAGGGAATCAGTGTGCTCACGCTGGGTCTCCAGTCGGTCGATGGCAGGCTGGATGCTCCACACTGCCAGACTGCTGGCGGTCCTGGCCCCCCTCTCATACACCCCACACACAGAGCAGAGGAGCGGGTGGGTCTGCTTGGTGCTAGTGTAGGTCCTCTCAATAACCTCATAGGTAGAGCTCACTGCGGGTAGGCTTAGGAGTCTGACAAACACATTGTCCTGAGAGACATGGAACAACAATTCACTCCTCAAGCTGAGACAGACATGCTCAACTCTGTCAATGTGCATACATACTGTAGTAGGCTACATATATACATAACTGTTATTATAGTCTGTCAGAGATTTACAGATGAGGGTTAGGATATTGTAATGTAGTGGAATTATGTTACAGTTACATCAGTGCATGAACATGTAGTTGTAAACTGTTTGGAAACCTTACCTTTTCCTGGGCTTTAGTGGATGCCGTTTTCTCTGGAGCCATGACTGATCAACTAGGCCTATGTGAATAACATAATGATGAATCATTGTTGCACCTGAAGCAAGTTTGGAACTACTACCAGCATATTGACTTGTAGAAACATTTTATATTGAATATATTATTAGGCTCCTACTACAGAAGTAAACCAGCAATTTTTAAAAATCAAATGTAATATGAATAGAAACTAACCGTCTAGTGTTGAGTCCCGCTGAAGACCGTGGCACATTTAATTTGGTGAGGGACAGAAGAACTATACAGACACAACCTGGGGAAAAAGCCTGCTCATCACGCCCACTTAAAGGAGAAGTCTACCCAAAATCCAAAATCTCCCAAGTGGTTCCAAACCTTGAAACTATTTCAGTGGAGTTCCCCTCTCTCTCCCTAGATTGCAGAACTGAGACAGCTGCAAAAACAGGTCATGTGACTCGTGATATTCCTGGATGCAGTCCTCGCTCCTCTCCGTTGTCATTGAATGCATGATTTACAAATCTGCAAACTGTTGGCAAAATCATTGTTTTATTGAATTCGTACGGCCAAATTTGCTATTTTTGTCAAAAGTACATTTGGCACTTTTCAACCAGATTTGTGAGTATTTTCTATTATTATTGTTTGTAGCCCTCATAGGGAAAACCCTACTCATTATATGCCAATATATGGAGCTGTCTTCAGTATCCTCACTATTTCCAACCCCCCCAATTCAAGCTGGAAATCAAGCTCCATATAAGGGCATATCGTGACATATCGTGACATTTCTAAATAGAAGGGTTTCCCCCATGAGGGCGCTCATGCACAGATTTTACCCATCTCCACTTCTGTGTCAGTCAGCTACCTAAAATAAAAAATGTAATTATCGCAAATATTTAACGAGAAAAAGTCAACATATTGTGACTCAAAAAAGTATTTTTAGACAAAAACAGCTAATTTCAATAAAACAATGTATTTGCTTACAGGGCGCAGATTTGTGAATCATGCATTCGCTGACAACAGAGCAGAGTGAGGCCTGCATCCAGCAATGTCACAAATCATGTGACCCCTTTTTTCAGCTGTCTCAGTTCTGCACTCCAGGGAGAGAGAGGGGGAGAGGGCAAACTCCACTAAACTACACTGAACAAAAATATACACGCAACATGCAACAATTTCAAATAATTTACTGAGTTACAGTTTATATAAGTAAATCAGTCATTTGAAATAAATACATTAGGCCCTAATCTATAGATTTCACATGACTGGGAGTACAGACATGTATCTGTTGGTCACAGATACACTACATTACTAAAAGTATGTGGACACCTGCTTGTCTAACATCTCATTCCAAAATCATGGGCATTAATATGGATTTGGTCCCCCCTTTGCTGCAATAACAACCTCCACACTCCTGGGAAGGCTTTCCACTAGATGTTGGAACATTGCTGCGGGGAGTTGTTTCCATTTAGCCACAAGAGCATTAGCGAGGTCGGGCAATGATGTTGGCCGATTAGGCCTGGCTTGCAGTTGGCATTCCAATTCATCCAAAACGTGTTCGATGGGGTTGAGGTCAAGACTCTGTGCAGGCCAGTCAAGTTCCTCCACACCGATCTTAACAAACCATTTCTGTATGGATCTCGCTTTCTTCATGGGGGCATTTTCATGTTGAAACAGGAAAGGGCCTTCCCCAAACTGTTTCCACAAAGTTGGAAGCACAGAATCATCTAGAAAGTATGCTGTAGTGTTAAGATTTCCCATCATTAGAACTAAGAGGCCTAGCCCGAACCATGTAAAACTGCCCCAGACCACCAAATTTTACAGTTGGCACTATGCATTCGGGGCAGATAGCATTAACCTGGCATCGTACAAATCCAGATTCATCCGTCGGACTGCCAGGTGGGTAGGTACCAACATATCTGACATGCTGATCTTCAACAAGGGGGCACCTCAGGGGTGCGTGCTCAGTCACCTCCTCTACTCCCTGTTCACTCATGACTGCATAGCCAGGCATGACTCCAACACCATCTTTAAGTTGGCTGATGACATAACAGTGGTGGGCCTGATCACCGACAACGATGAGACAGCCTATAGGGAGAAAGTCAGAGACCTCAACGTGATCAAGACAAAGGAGATGATATTGGACTACAGGAAAAGGAGGACTGAGCATGCCCCCATTCTCATCGACGTGGCTGCAGTGGAGCGGGTTGAGAGCTTCAGGTTCTTAGGTGTCCACATCAACAAAAAACTATCATGGTCCAAACACACCAAGACAGTGAAGAGGGCACTACAAAGCCTATTCCGCCTCAAGAGACTGAATATATTTGGCATGGGTCCTCAGATCCTCAAAAAGTTATTCACCATCGAGAGCACTGGTTGCATCACTGCCTGGTATGGCAACTGCTCAGCCTCCAACAGCAAGGCACTACAGAGGGTAGTCATATGGCCCAGTACATCACTGGGCGCACGCTTCCTTCCATCCTGGGCCTGTAGGTCCAAAAGACGTCTTAACAGCTTCTACCAAGCCATACAACTGCTGAACAGCTAATCAAATGGCTACCCAGACTATTTGCATTGCCACCCCCCTCTACCTACATGTATATATTACCTAAATTACCTCGACTAACCGGTGCCTCCGCACATTGACTCTGTACTGGTACCCCCTGTATATAGCCTCGCTATTGTTATTTTACTGCTGCTCTTTAATTATTTTTTACTTTTATTTTTATTGCATTTTTTACTTAACACTTATTTTTCTTAAAACTGCGTTTTTGGTTAAAAGCTTGTAAGTAAGAATGTCACTGTAAGGTCTACACCTATTGTATTCAGCGCATGTGACAAATAACATTTGATTTCATTTGATTTGAAGTGTGATTCAACACTCCAGAGAATGCGTTTCCACTGTTGCAGAGTCCAATGGCGTCAAGCTTTACACCACTCCAACAGACGCTGCTTCCCATGTTCTTGTTGTTTTCGGCAACAGATCATTTTAAAACATTTATTTTGGAGGTCTTCATACATTTTCCCCTCATTTGTTCTAGCATTTGTCTACGATGTGTGTAGAAGGCTCTGATGATGGAGTGACCAAGCATTGTTCTAATTCCCTTTCCAAATTTGTCCCCTCCACATCCACTCAATGAGAGATATTATTGAGAAGACAGGTCTGAAAGATCCCAGACTAAATCAGGAGTATTTTTTTAGGTTAGCCCCAAAGAAATTATAGTCTGGATATTGATCAGTGTATGACTCAATTTATTAATGCTTTCATCCAATGGAGCTGACAGCAAATCCCTTGACAATAAGTATGCGTGTCAATAAGCATCCTTTAGGAAATGACACCTCTTCTTGACAAAGGGGCTGGATATGCCATGTAGATATGCCATGTAGATTATCATGTTCGGAAGGATTGATGTTGGGCTCATGAGTGTTCAAAACATGACTGATGTATACATAAATGTATTCTGCTCCATACAACACATCTCAGCATGGCAGGTGTAACAGAGTAAGAAAATATATCCTGTTTGCCCAAATGAGTTTAATAAGCATTGCATTCATGTTATTGAGTTTCTGTTTAAACATGCCATATAGTTGTATTGATTCCTATTGACATACTGTATTCCATTCATCACTACTTGACTGACATTGTGTAGTTGGTTGACAATATTTCACTCTGACTGCTCTATTGTTGTTGCGACTGTTTTGTGCTGATAGAGTGTACGGTAGGTTGGAAATGCTTCTCTACTACTTTCCCAGTTAAAGGCATGGTCTCTTGATATAATTATGTCTAAACTGTCACAGAATGTGTATGAACTAATGTACAACGTAATGACAAGTAGTTTGTTGTAATGTAAAATGTATTTTGGTTGTTTTAACTGAGTTTTTATGCTAACTTGTTAGCTATGCTAGCTCTCGTCCTGTTAGCCATGTACTGTATGTATACTATTAGATAGCTTGTTTTCAACATGTGTGTGCCATTCAAACCTAGAAGGTTAGACATTTTTGCATTTAAAAAAAATAATTTTATGTTGTAGGAGAGTGAGAGAAGCCATAAGTCAACTAACACTACGGTGTTGGTTATTGCCTGTCCCAGGTATGTGATTGAATGTGTTGTCTATGGAGAATTGTAATTGTTCTATGTAATTATTGTTGGCTATTTTTATTGTATAATTTTACATGGAGCTCAGGCATTATGAAAGAAAAATGAAATATACTATTTGATCAAAACAAGAATACCATAACAGACTGTTAAGTGCTTATGGAGTGTGAAAGAAGCAATAACTCAACTAACACTGCGTGTTGTCTGTCCCAGAATAAAATAATTTCATGGGCTCCAGTACCATCATGTCCATGCATGCTGATTAGTTGCCTTGGAATGGAGTCAGAACCATAAGGTTACAATTGGTTACAATCGGATCAGCCGATTGCCTAGGGACATCTGCAGCATCGCCGTGTATCCAGTGCATCACAAGTGGATTTCCTTTCATTATTGTACCTTTCGTATTATAGGGAGTTCTCTCTGAATTCTCTGAATTTCTCTATTTGTTATTTTCAGAGTACATTTCTCAGTCATTTGAGTCGTATTTTTAAACAGTCTCTCACCCAGCATTGAATAAAACAATAATTTTACACATTTTATTTTATATGCCATTTAGCAGACGCTTTTATCCAAAGCGACTTACAGTCATGTGTGCATACATTCTACGTATGGGTGGTCCCGGGGATCGAACCCACTATCCTGGCGTTACAAACGCCATGCTCTACCAACTGAGCTACAGAAGGACTTTTGGGATATTTTACTATTAATACCATGGCAGAAGGTATTGATAGAACCAGACCAGGTAAAGGTTATGGTGGCACTAGGCCCAAAGTCTCAGTGCACTTTGCTGACCCTAGCTCAGTCCTTGATTTACCAGATCTTGGAAACTACTGTGAATAGGACACCGTACACTTCAACACCAGGCCCTCTAGTGACCCAGCTACAGAGTTAGGTGTGTTGATGGAGAAGTTAGGCGAGCACATAGGAGACTCAGTGACAGCCAGACTACTATTTGAGGGTGAATGTGGGAAAACAACTCAGCCCTCCAGATGTCACAGTGGCTCAGCCAACTCCAGCCCACAGGGTACAAACCTAGATCTATCTCAGTTGAATGTAATCCTGAAATCTAATGCCAAGGATACACCAGTCTTCAGGGGGATGGGTCAGACAAGTGTGACTTTCTGGAATGGGTTGATGTGATGGGGATCGACGTGAAGAGAAGCAGTGTCCCATTAACCAGCCAGTCAGAGAAGAAGATGAGTAGGCTAAGGCATTCTGAAGCAGCACTATACCAGCAGGTAGCCTAGTAATTAAGAGCATTGGGCCAGTAACTGAAAGGTTGCTGGATCAAATCCCTGAGTTGACTATGTGAAAAATCTGTTGGTGTTCTGGATAACAGTATCTGCTAAATGGCTCAAATATTTTTGTGTAAACAACAACAGTGCCCCTGAACAGGCATGCCATGTGTGTAAAGATACAGCACACACCACATTCTCCCACTGTCAGTCTAGTCGACTACGTTTCAGATGTCATTCCATAGGTCATGTTAGAGAGACTGCCATATAGCCGCATCTAAGACCCTGGCTGCCCGAGTGACGAGCCAGCCAGAATCCACCAGCTCAGGAAACTAGGTTGCCTGCATTCGGAGAGGAGAAGTGAAGGTAACAGTAAAAAATCCCTCAGTGAAGTATCTGATTATGAGTCAGTTTATTCATCACTTAATGAAATTTCCCAAGAGTCTCCCAAAGTAGTCTCCAGAACACACAGCGTGTTGATAGCTCATATAGCCTCTTTTACACGCCAGTCAAAATTAACAGTCAGATCACAGTCAATGCCATGTTGGATAACAACTCAATGGCCTGCACACTTCTGGGTAAACGAGATTAAGGGGGTACGGCAAACCAGTCAAATGAAAAGGGGATGTAGATCCAGAGGTTAGAGCAGTACTCTGAAATGTATAATGTCAGTGTGTCATCTTGTGGCTTTGTGATACACCCAGATGCTCCTTACCTTGGTGCCAGCACAGATGGGAAGTTTTTTTGACCCTGCCACAAATCCTCCTTTTGCCATGGTTCCACCTGTCTCCAGAGAGTGGCAGATACCGTCCTAAAGACATTAATGACACTCAGTTGTGTCCTATGAACTCATTATGTTTTGCCTTGTTCAAAGAGGTGTGTTTACGTTGTCCTTTGCTGAAACCAACCTGAATTATGTGCTGTGTGTGTTTGTCTTCTGAGGGAGTTTTCGAGACTTAGTGTTTTTTGTTTTCCCAGTGTTACTGTGATCCTTCCTTTACTGTGTCTCAATAAATGTTTATGTTTATCCTTAAACGCTGATTCCTCGTCTGGTCTCTTCTCTGCACCTGGGTCCCAACCTCACCATGGCACAGCAAGCTTCAGCCCATCAACATGGACCCAGCAGAGATCACCCAGATCAAGAATGTTGTAACCCACCAAGGAGCACTGCTGGAGCGGCAGCAAGAACAACTCTTCCAGATATCAGAAACACTCTGGGCACTTACCGACTCCCTCTAACCACAGTTCCAACCCCAACCCAGGAGGACCCAATGCCCAAGTCTCATCACCCATTGCTACAGGCGTCACCGTAGATCCTCAAGGGAACCTGCACAGGGAATCATCCCAGCCCCCTGAGCGGTATGACAGGCCCCCGGGAGGATGCAAGGGGTTCCTCACTCAGTGCTCTCTAATGTTCGAGCTTCAGTGCTCCTCGTTCCACACCGATCAGGCCAAGATCGCCTACATAATCTCTCTACTCTCAGGCAAGGCCATGGCATGGGCAACGGCAGTGTGGGAACAGCAGCCACCATCCTGCAGCTCCATATTAGCCTTCACTGCGACGAGACTACGACTAGCTGTCGGCGGAAGAGAAGCGGCCAGCCGACTGTTCAACATCTGCCAAGGGGCCAGACCAGTGACTGACTTTGCCTTTGAGTTCCACACACCCTCGCCGCCGAGAGTGGGTGGAATACACAGGCACTGGTCAAAGCTTTTCCACTGGTCAACGCTTTCCACCAGGGGTTGTCTAACTCTGTCAATGATGAACTGGCTTCTCAGGAACTGGGAGAGGACCATTAGTCGCTGATAACGCTGGCAAACAGGATCGACAACTGCCTCTGAGAACGTATGAGACAGAGCTTTTTTGACACCACCCCAGTATCCCGGGTTCCTTAGCACCCCAAGCCCCCCGAACCCAGCATTGAGGAGCCCAATGCAGTTGGGACTTAAACATCTGAGTCGCACACGTCTGAGCCCATAGGAGTCTGACAGGCTCATGCGCGAAGGCTGCTGCCTCTACTGTGGAGGTATTGTCCATCTCCGTGCTGCATGCACAGAGCTGACGGGAAACGCCAGGGCTCGCCAGGACAAGGGGAGAAACTGACATGCTGTGCAGTTACTCACCAGCTACCCAGTCACTGTCTGTCACTACCCACAACCCTCCACTGGGACAACCGTCAGCACCAGATTCAAGCTTTCGTGGACTCTGGGGCCGCAGATGATTTCCTTGATCAAGCCTTCGCAAGAGAATTACAAATCCCCTGCGTGAAATCTCCCATCCATCGGCAGATTCAAGCCCTCGATGGACGCCCCATTGGCTCCGGTCAGGTGGAATGTCAGACCAAGCCCTTTCTACTGCAGGTTGGGGTGAATCACTCAGACTCTTAGTTTTCTTTTGATCACGGCTGCCGAGAACATCCTTATCCTAGGGTACCAGTGGCCAGCGCTACATAACCCACTACTCTCCTGATCCACGGGACACCTACTACACCTACTGGGGTAAGGACTGCCATGCTAAATGTCTATGATCCCCACCTAGAGCCTTGCTGCGTCCCCCTGCATCCATATAATGGACATATTTTGGGTTTCTACATCATGCAAAATAAATTCACAAGCGAGACAATAACAAAGACATACATCTTCTTGCCCTCCACATTCTCCATGGACGGCCGATGATTGTGATGGTTGTGACAGACTTGCCTTTAATGACCATTAGTCTTTGATTTCCAGGGCAAATATATTCAGTTTAGTAAGTCTTCTTTGGATCATTGGAGAAGGAGGATATTCGGCAGAATTAATAACTCTTTATCACCTAAAGTTGAGGCACTTCAATAATTTTCAGCCAACATGCATTCAAGACAATTTGGGTCAGTGCCTGATATGCCGAAGATCCCTGCTGCATCCAATCTTTGTTGCGGTTCTCTTCCAGATTGTCATGCTGGAGGAGCAAAAGGCCCATTTGTGTTAACTGACTACGTGATGCAAAACACCCCTCCACAGATTCTGAAATGAATTGAGAATGCTTCATTTAAAGCATTACAACCTCAACTATGTAGAGTAAAAATCTTATGCCACTTGTTTGGGAGGCAGTCATCCCATCCAGAACAATGTTTCAATTGGTATAAACTAAGACAAGCTTCGATGTCTACTAAACAATATACTGTATAACTGGAGGTGTTTCTTGGATGACATTGATATCAATTTATGTTAGTGCGAGTAATGTGTTGCTTCAGAGAAGGCTCAGAAGTGCAGTTGAAGTCGGAAGCTTACATACACCTTAGCCAAATACATTTCAACTCAGTTTTTCGCAATTCCTGAAAAATTCCCTTTCTTAGGTCAGTTAGGATCACCACTTTATTTTAAGAATGTGAAATGTCAGAATAATAGTAGAGATAATTATTTATTTCAGCTTGTATTTCTTTCATCACATTCCCAATGGGTCAGAGGTTTACATACACTTAATTAGTATTTGGTAGCATTGCCTTTAAATTGTTTAACTTGGGTCAAACGTTTCAGGTAGCCTTCCACAAGCTTCCCACAATAAGTTGGGTGAAATTTAACCCATTCCTCATGACAGAGCTGGTGTAACTGAGTCAGGTTTGTAGGCCTCCTTACTCGAACACGCTTTTCAGTTCTGTCCACAAATTCTCTATAGGATTGAGGTCAGGGCTTTATGATGGCCACTCCAATACCTTGGCTTTGTTGTCCTTAAGTCATTTTGCCAAAACTTTGGAAGTACACATGGGGTCGTTGTCCATTTGGAAGACCCATTTGCGACCAAGCTTTAACTTCCTGACTGATGTCCTGAGATGTTGCTTCAATATATCCACATCATTTTCCTACCTCATGATGCCATCTATTTAGTGAAGTGCACCAGTCCTTCCTGCAGCAAAGCGCACCCACAGCATGATGCTGCCACCCTCGTGCTTCACAGTTGGGATGGTGTTCTTCGGCTTGCAAGCGTCCCCCTTTTTCCTCCAAACATAACGATGGTCATTATGGCCAAACAGTTCTATTTTTGTTTCATCAGACCAGAGGACTTTTCTCCAACTTTGTTCACATGTGCAGTTGCAAACCGTAGTCTGGCTTTTTTTGTGGCGGTTTTGGAGCAATGGCTTCTTCCTTGCTGAGGGGCCTTTCAGGTATATCAATATAGGACTTGATTTACTGTGGATATAGATACTTTTGTACCTGTTTCCTCCAGCATCTTCAAATCAAATAAAATCTAAGTGTATTTGTCACGTGCACCGAATACAACAGGTGTTTACCTTACAGTGAAATGCTTACTTACAGGCTCTAACCAATTGGCACGCCCTGACCTGAGTATTCTTTGTTTTTTAAATATATGTTGGTTAGGTCAGGGTGTGACGAGGGTGGTATGTGTGTTTTTTCTCATCTAGGGTTTTTGTACTTTCTAGGGGTTTTGTAGATTTATTTAGGCAGCCATCTTCTTTGGGTATTTCGTGGGTTATTGTCTATGTTATGCGTTAGCACATTGTTTCATTAGCAGTCACGTTCATCTTATCGTTTTGTTTGTGTTCTTCTTGTAATATAGAAGAATGTATTCTAACCACGCTGCGCTTTGGTCTACTCCATACTCCATATGCTAGAGTCTCCCGTCTGTCCTGAGCTGCTAGAGTCTCCCATTTGTCCTGAGCTGTTTCCATCTAGGTGTTTATGTAGGTCTATGGTTGCCTAGATTGGTTCTCAAATAGAGGCAGGTGTTTATCGTTGTCTCTGATTGGGAACCATATTTAGGCAGCCAACTTTGTGTGTTTTGTGGGTTATTCTCTATGGTATGTTGCACGTTAGCACATTGTTTCATTAGCAGTCACGTTCGTCTTATCGGTTTGTTTAAGTGTTCTTCCCTTAAAGAGGAATGTATTCTAACCACGCTGCGCTTTGGTCTAATCCATACGACGATCGTGACACCACTAGTATGGAAAAAAGGTGTGTATGTGCGTAGGTAAGTAAAGAAATAAAACAAAAGTAAAAAGACATTTGGAAATAACAGTTGCAAGGCTATATACAGACTCCGGTTAGTCAGGCTTATCGAGGTAGTATGTACATGTAGGTATAGTTAAAGTGACTATGCCTATATGATGAACAGAGTATAAGTAGTGTAAAAATAGGGGCATTACTTGCTGTTTGGGGTTTTGGGCTGGGTTTCTGTACAGCACTTAGATATCAGCTGATGTACGAAGGGCTATATAAATTAATTTGATTTGACTGTTGAAGCCTTCTTTGTCCTAGACTTGGCACTCCGGTACCGCTTACCATGTGATAGTAGAGAGAACAGTCTGACTGGGGGTGGTTGGGGTCTTTGTGTAGAGGTCCTGGATGGCAGGCAGCTTTGCCCCAGCGATGTACTGGGCCGTACGCACTACCCTCTGTAGTGCCTTGCGGTTGGAGGCTGAGCAATTGCTGTACTAGGCAGTGATGTTGCAGCTGTATAACCTGAGGACCCATGCCAAATCTTTTTTGTTTCCTGTGGGGAAATAGGCTTTGTCGTGCCTTCCCCGCGACTGTTTTGGTCATTGCTGTGCTCTGTTTTTATTTACAGTAGTGATGGACAGCTGGAGGCATTTTGAAAACAGGTTTTCACAAGTGTACTGTAGCAGGTGTAGCCCATCATGCAAACAATAGTTCCTATTAGCAGGACAATAGACTCTTCATAGCCCGGCTACTGTAGGTGTGAAAATCCCCCAATTTGGTTTTGGTCATTGTCTGCATTTGGAGAAGAAAAAAATACATTTAGCCTAAAAGCTAACATTAGGTTCAATAAATCTAATCAAAATCAAACTAGAAATATACATGGAAATAGGCCTAAATATAACAAAATATTGCTATAATCCTACCTACGATGTGGTCCCAGAAACACCTCTCTGACATGGGGTCCAGCATGATACCTGAAATAGGAGGCAACAGTGAACACATAGCGTTGAACACATAGCAGTCTGTGAGGTGTAGCTTACAATATTTGATGTACCTTTTGCTTTGTAAATAGCTAAACATACCATCAAAAATCAAATATGGGCCTGGTCCCTGGAGAGAAATTGCCACCCACACATGGAGTTTGAGTGGATGCTTGGGACTCGGCTTGCTTGATCTACTTTTTTCTGTAGCAATTTTGATCAAATTGCTCAAGGGGCAAGGTTGATTCGTATGTGAAGATGGTGTCATTGAATGTCTCGCCAGCTTTGATCCATCCATGGGACTGCATGACATGAAGTTCTTTTTGTCAGACAAATCATTGGGTCAAAACTACAGAACAGTACAAAACGAGAACACATGGTTAATGTTCTGATAAAATAAAATATATACTCTATATGCTGTACAAGTTTTTAAAAAGTTATAGAATACCTAATCATTCAAGGGTTTTTCTTTATTTGACTATTTTCTACATTGTAGAATAATAGTGAAGACATCAAAACTATGAAATAACACATATGGATAGTAATCATATAGTAACCAAAAAGGTGTTAAACAAATAAAAATATATTTTATTTGAGATTCTTCAAATAGCCACCCTTTGCCTTGATGACAGCTTTGCACACTCTTGACATTCTCTCACCCAGCTTCACCTGGAATGCTTTTCCAAAGTCTTGAAGGAGTTCTCACATATGCTGAGCACTTGTTGGCTGCTTTTCCTTCACTTTGTGGTCCGACTCATCCCTAAACATCTCAGTTGGGTTGAGGTCGGGGGATTGTGGAAGCCAGGTTATCTGATGCAGCACTCCATCACTCTCCCACTTGGTAAAATAGCTCTTACACCGCCTGGAGGTATGTTGGGTTATTGTCCTGTTGAAAAACAAATGAATATCCCACTAAGCCCAAAACAGATGGGATGGCGTAGCATATATTGATACAGAATGCTGTGGTAACCATGCTGGTTAAGTGTACCTTGAATTCTAAATAAATCACATGCAGTGTCACCAGCAAAGCACACCCACACCATCACACTACCTCCATGCTTTACGGTGGGAAATACCCATGCGGAGATCATTCATTCACCCACACCGCGTCTCACAAAGACACAGCCGTTAGAAACAAATCTCCAATTTGGACTCATCAGACCAAAGGACAAATTTCTACCTGTCTAATGTCCATTGCTCGTGTTTCTTGGCCCAAGCAAGTCTCTTCTTATTGGTGTCCTTTAGTAGTGGTTTCTTTGCAGCAATTTGACCACGAAGGCCTGATTCACACAGTCTCCTCTGAACAGTTGATGTTGAGATGTGTCTGTTACTTGAACTCTGAAGTATTTATTTGGGCTGTGATTTGAGGCTGGTAACTCTAATGAACTTATCCTCTGCAGCAGAGGTTCCTGTGGTAGTCTTAATGAGAGCCAGTTTCGTCATAGCTCTTGATGGTTTTTGTAACTGCACTTGAAGAAACTTTCAAAGTTCTTGACTGACCTTCATTTCTTAAAGTAATGATGGACTGTCATTTCTCTTTGCTTATTTGAGCTGTTCTTGACATAATATGGACTTGGTCTTTTACCAAATAGAGCTATCTTCTGTATACCCGACTCCCTTTTCACAACACAACTGATTTGCTCAAACGCATTAAGAAGGAAAGACATTCCACAACTTAACTTTTAAGAAGGCACACCTGGTAATTTAAATGCATTCCAGATGGCTACGTCATGAAGCTGGTTGAGAGAATGCCAAGAATGTGCAAAGCTGTCATCAAGGCAAAGGGTGGATATTTGTAATGTATTTTGATTTAACACTTTTTTGGTTACTACATGATTCCATGTGTTCTTTCATAGTGTTGATGTCTTCACTATTATTCTACAATGTAAAAAATGATAAAAATAAAGAAAAATCCTTGAATGAGTAGGTGTTCTAAAACCTTTGACCGGTAGAGTGTGTGTGTGTGTATATAAGTGTATATGTGTATGTCTTACCAAGCCTTTAAATAAGTCCACACCACTTTCTTCAACTGTCTTCTGACTGTAATTAGAGCGATGTAGATGTTGTGCCGTGATGCCAACAGATTACAGATGGCCTTTGCCGAGCGCTCGTCATCTTCATCCATTAGTGAGTCGTTCACTGGAAACTGAATACAATGTAAAACTGTGCAGCAGTTAGTTTAGCCTACTGAAACCCTGCTCAAACATAGGTATGCTATGTTAGCTAGCTATGACTTTCCAACACAACACTGGAACTCTTCCAAGTCAAGGTAAGCTTTTGGTATTACAAATGTCTTGCCACCGGTGCCCACCGGTGTAACTGCTTACTGATTATACACTAACGTTACTGCATGATTGTAGCAAGTTTACCAACGCTTTAGTTCTATTAGATATACTGACTATGACTTTATTTTAGCTAATATGGTGACAATCATGTAGGCTGTGTGCAGCGGTTTGACTTGGATTTTTTTGTTGTCTGGTCACATACAGCTGTGTTTGTGCATTGAAGTCCACAAGCGAGGTGAGAGGAGGAGAGCACATAGATGCGAAAAGGAATACAACGTGGCTGCTATGAAAGTGAACAGTTTTACCCATGATTAGGGGTGTATTAATTTGTCCAATTCTGTTGAAATTTGAATGATGATTAAACCCTATATCAGCTGGATGCAGGCAAATGGACTTATCTATTGTTCACCTAATACCTATTTTTTTACTTAAGAATTGCACTGTTGGTTAGAGCCTGTAAGTAAGCACACCTGTTGTATTCGGCAAGTGACAAATATATTTTGATTTGATATGCTGTAATAGAAATAAGGCCATGCTTATGATAATTGTTTTATCATCTTAAACGACACTGACCGGCATTGCTAGGGATTGTCTCGTTCTGTCCATCGTTCGTATGTGTTTTCCTTGTTTTAGTGTTGGTCAGGACGTGAGCTGGGTGGGCATTCTATGTTTGTCTATTTCTATGTTTGGCCTGATATGGTTCTCAATCAGAGGCAGGTGTTAGTCATTGTCTCTGATTGGGAACCATATTTAGGTAGCCTGTTTTGTGTTTGGTTTTGTGGGTGATTGTTCCGGTCTCTGTGTTTTGCACCAGATAGGGCTGTTTTTGGTTTTCCACGTTTATTGTTTTGTAGTGTTCATGTTTATCCGTTTTTATTAAACATGAGTCAATATAACCACGCTGCGTTTTGGTCCTCTACTTCACCACAGGAAAACCTTGACAGGGATGGCATGGAAGAGCACTAGTAAGCCAGTGACTCAGCCCCCGTAATATGGTCAGATGAAGAGAATCCCAGGGGAGAGAGGGGAGCTGGCCAGGCAGAGACAGCAAGGGGGGTTCGTCATTCCAGTGCCTTGCTGTTCACCTTCACACCCCTGAACCTGACTACACTCAATCATAGGACCCGCTGAAGAGATGAGTCTTCAGTAATGCAGGCAAATGGACTTATCTATTGTTCACCTAATACCTATTTTTTTACTAAGAATTGCACTGTTGGTTAAGCCTGTGAACAGACTTAAAGATCGAAACGGAGTCTGCAACTCTCACATGGATAGGCAGGCCATTCCATAAAAATGGAGCTCTATAGGACAAAATCCACTGGCTTCAGCTGGATGCTTAGAAATTCTAGGGACAATAATGAGGCCTGCGTCTTGTGACCGTAGCGTATGTGTAGACACGTACGACAGGACCAAATTTGAGAGATAGGTAGGAGCAAGTCCATGTCATGCTTTATAGATTAACATTGAAATCAGCCATAGCCGTAACATGAAGCCAGCATAGACAGGCTAGTTTTGTCAAGATTCTAGCAGATGTATTTAGCACAAACTGAAGTTTATTTAGCATTTTATCCAGTTAGCCAGAGGGTAGAGCATTAGTAGTCAAATCTATAAGTGACAAAAGCATGGATTAGCATTTCTGCATTTCTGGACAAAAAGTATCATATTTTTGCAATGTTTATGAAGATGGAAAAAAGCTTCCCTTGAAATATTCTTGATATGTTCATCAAAAGAGAGATCAGGGTCCAGAGTAACGTTGAGGTCCTTCAGTTTTATTTGAGACAACTATACAACCAAGATTTATTGTCAAATCAAACAGCAGATATCTTTGTTTCTTGGAACCTAGAAATGGATCTCTGCTTTGTCTGAGTTTAAAAGTAGCCTACGGGAAAGAGTAATTTTGGCTGGGAAGGAGGTCACTTACCATATAGAGAAAGTTTTCAAGGCATTTGTGGGGCTGTGTGTTGCGGTAATTTGCCTTTCTGTGTTTTTGGGGGAGTTTTCTATACAGTCTGCTGAGTGCTGGCTTAACTGAAATGCGATGCTTCGACCATGGATCCGATCATGGATCTGGTTGGATTTCAGAAGCCTCAGAGCCAGGCTTTCTTTGGAGGGGTGGATTTTGCTCCATGGAGAAAGTTTATTTTTGTCAATGTTGGTGCAGCTGCTAATGTTAGCTTGCTATAGATAGGTATCCTCTTCCTCCGTTTCTGAATACATTTGTGGCTATTTCTTTCTAGCTAGCAACATTTGTGAGCTAGATTTGGTTTGTCTACTGCCTTATGTCGATAACATAGCTACTTTCTTCACTGGTATGGGCTAGTAAATATCCTAAACCTAGCCAACTAGATGGCAAGCTAAAACTGGGGAGAGAGGGAGGAGAGAATTCACTTTTTTGTTACTGGCTTGGTACTGTTCACTCAAATATTTATTTCCACATTTATGTTCCACATTAATTTATTAAATTCAATTTTTATTCTATAACAATTGTAATTGTGTCTATGTTGTGAATATTTTGAAAAATCTTCACAACCATTGTCCATGCTAAAAAGTGTCTACAGGCGATATGTTGGTCCACCATGTCATAGAAATTACAATCTTCAGGCAGTCTTTGGATTTTATATATATGGGGAGTATACATTCAACAATTGTAAACAAAAAATATATAGAGTTGAAGTCGGAAGTGTACATACACCTTAGCCAAATACATTTAAACTCTGACATTTAATCCTAGTAAATGTTCCCTGTCTTAGGTCAGTTAGGATCACCACTTTATTTTAAGAATGTGAAATGTCAGAATAATAGTAGGGAGAGTGATTTTATTTCAGCTTTAATTGCTTTCATCACATTCCCATTGGGTCAGACTCAATTAGTATTTGGTAGCATTGCCTTTAATTTTTTTAAACTTGGGTCAAACGTTTTGGGTAGCCTTCTACAAGCTTCTCACAATAAGTTGGGTGAATTTTGGCCCAGTCCTCCTGACAGAGCTGGTTTAACTCAGTCAGGTTTGTAGATCCTTGCTCGCACACACTTTTTCAGTTCTGCCCACAGAGGTTCTATGGGATTGAGGTCAGGGCTTTGTGATGGCCGTTCCAATGCCTTGACTTTGTTGTCCTTAAGCCATTTTGACACAACTTTGGAAGTATGCTTAGGGTCATTGTCCATTTGGAAAACACATTTCCTACCAACTTTAACTTCCAGACTGATGTCTTGAGATGTTGCTCCAATATATTCAATAAATTTTCCTACCTCATAATGCCATCTATTTTGTGAAGTGCACGAGTCCCTCCTGCAACAAAGCACCCCCATAACATGATGCTGCAACCCCCGTGCTTCACGTCTGGGATGGTGTTCTTCAGTCTGCAAGCATCCCCCTTTTTCCTCCAAACTAAATGATGGTTATTATGGCCAAACATTTATTTTTTTAATTCATCAGACCAGAGGACATTTCTCCTAAAAGTACGATCTTTGTCCCCATGTGCAGTTGCAAACCGTAGTCTGATTTTTTTTTGTGGCAGTTTTGGAGCAGTGGCTTCTTCCATTTACATTTAAGTCATTTAGCAGACGCTCTTATCCAGAGCGACTTACAAATTGGTGCATTCACCTTATGACATCCAGTGGAACAGCCACTTTACAATAGTGCATCTAAATATTTTAAGGGGGGGGGGGGGTGAGAAGGATTACTTTATCCTATCCTAGGTATTCCTTAAAGAGGTGGGGTTTCAGGTGTCTCCGGAAGGTGGTGATTGACTCCGCTGTCCTGGCATCGTGAGGGAGTTTGTTCCACCATTGGGGGGCCAGAGCAGCGAACAGTTTTGACTGGGCTGAGCGGGAACTGTACTTCCTCAGTGGTAGGGAGGTGAGCAGGCCAGAGGTGGATGAACGCAGTGCCCCTGTTTGGGTGTAGGGCCTGATCAGAGCCTGGAGGTACTGAGGTGCCGTTCCCCCTCACAGCTCCGTAGGCAAGCACCATGGTCTTGTAGCGGATGCAAGCTTCAACTGGAAGCCAGTGGAGAGAGCGGAGGAGCGGGGTGACGTGAGTGAACTTGAAGGTTGAACACCAGACGGGCTGCGGTGTTCTGGATGAGTTGTAGGGGTTTAATGGCACAGGCAGGGAGCCCAGCCAACAGCGAGTTGCAGTAATCCAGACGGGAGATGACAAGTGCCTGGATTAGGACCTGCGCCGCTTCCTGTGTGAGGCAGGGTCGTACTCTGTGGATGTTGTAGAGCATGAACCTACAGGAACGGGCCACCGCCTTGATGTTAGTTGAGAACGACAGGGTGAGCGGCCTTTCAGGGTATGTCGATATAGGACTCATTTTACTGTGGATAACAGATACTTTTGTACCTGTTTTCTCCAGCATCATCACAAGGTCCTTTGCTGTTCTGGGATTGATTTGCACTTTTCGCACCAAAGTAGCGACAGAACGCGTCTCCTTCCTGAGCTGTATTACGGCTGCGTGGTCCCATGGTGTTTATACTTGCGCACTATTGTTTGTACAGATGAATGTGGTACCTTGAGGCATTTGGAAATTGCTCCCAAGGATGAACCAGACTTGTGGAGGTCTATAATGTTTTTCTGATTTCCTTTGATTTTCCCATGATGTCAAGCGAAGACTCACTGATTTTGAAGGTAGGCCTTGAAATACATCCACAGGTACACCTCCAATTGACTTGCATTATGTCAATTATCCTATCATAAGCTTCTAAAGCCATGATATAATTTTCTGGAATTTTCCAAGCTATGGGGGCGCCATGTTATTATTGGATAAAAAAAACGTGCCCGTTTTAAGCGCAATATATTGTCATGAAAAGATGCTCGACGATGCATATAATTTGTTATAAAGTTTTCTTTCCAGCTTTGGAAAGAAAACACTCTGACGTTTTCAAAACTGCAAAGATATTATCTGTGAGTGCCCCAGAACTGATCTTACAGGCGAAACCAAGATGAAACTTCAAACCGGAAATGAGCAGGATTTTTGACGCTCTGTTTTACTATCGTCTCCTTATAAGGCTGTGAACGAGCTTATGCGCTCTGCCGTTCATCCAAGATGTCTGCAGCATTGTGACGTGTTTGTAGGCATATCATTGGAAGATTGACCATAAGAGACTACATTTACCTGGTGTCCCGCCCGGTGTCCTGTGTTGAAATTATTGCGTAATCTGTAGGTCCATGCGCGTTCCATCTCTTCAGAAGAGAAAGTCAACTGCCACGAAGGATTTATCGTCAATAGATATGTGAAAAACACCTTGAGGATTGATTCTAAAAATCGGTTTGCCATGTTTCTGTCGATATTATGGAGTTAATTTGGAAAAAAGTTTGCGTTTTAATGACTTAATTTTCTTTTCCTTACCCAAACGTGATGAACAAAACGGAGCGATTTGTCAACACAAATAATATTTTTTGTAAAAATGGAACATTTTGCTATCTGAGTCTCCTCATTGAAAACATCTGAAGTTCTTCAAAGGTAAATGATTTTATTTGAATCCTTTTCTGGTTTTTGTGAAAATGTTGCATGCTGAAAGCCAGGCATAATCCTATGCTAGGCTATCAATACTGTTACACAAATGCTTGTTTAGCTATGGTTCAAAAGCATATTTTGAAAATCTGAGATGACAGTGTTAAAAGGCTAAGCTTGAGAGCAAATGGATTCATTTCATTTCATTTGCGATTTTCATGAATAGTTAACGTTGTGTTATGCTAATGAGCTTGCGGAAAGATTTACACAATCCTGGATACAGGTTTTTTTCGTAGCTGAACGTGACGCAGAAAACTGAGCGATTTGTCCTAAACGAATAATCTTTCAGGAAGAACTGAACATTTGCTATCTGAGAGTCTCCTCATTGAAAACATCCGAAGTTCTTCAAAGGTAAATGATTTGATTTGAATGCTTTTCTGGTTTTTGTGAAAATGTTGCCTGCTGAATGCTAATGCTAAATGCTACGCTAGCTATCAATACTGTTACACAAATGCTTGTTTTGCAATGGTTGAGAAGCATATTTTGAAAATCTGAGATGACAGTGTTAACAAAAGGCTAAGCTTGAGAGCAAATGGATTCATTTAATTTCATTTGTGATTTTCATGAATAGTTAATGTTGCGTTATGGTAATGAGCTTGAGGCTGTAGTCACGATACCGGATCCGGGATGGCTCGACGCAAGAAGTTGAAGGCACAGTCAACTTAGTGCATATAAACTTCTGACCCACTGGAATTGTAATACATTGAATTATAAGTTAAATAGTCTGTCTGTAAACAATTGTAGGAAAAGATACTTGTGTCATGCACAAAGTAGATGTCCTAACCAACTTGACAAAACTATAGTAGGTTAACAAGAAATTTGTGGAGTGGTTGAAAATGAGTTTTAATGACTCCAACCTAAGTGTATGAACTTCTGACTTCAACTGTATATATTCAGTCAGAACCCATGCATATTATTTCATATACAGCACCAACTACATACATATCTGCTAGGGTCCATTATCTGCTACCTGGACTTTAAAAGTCTCCATTCGCCACTAGGCAGAATGTGCTTGGATTGAAACTAAATACAGGAAGGCTATTTAGTTTGTTAACCTCTTTCAGCTAGGGGGCACTATTTTATTGTTTGGAAAAATAACTTTCCCAAAGTAAACGGCCTATTTCTCAGGCCCAGATGCTATAATATGCATATAATTGACAGATTAGGATAGAAAACACTCTAAAGTTTCCAAAACGGTCAAAATATTGTCTGTGTATAACAGAACTGTTATTGCAGGTGAAAACCTGAGGAAAATCAAACCAGGAAGTGGCTTATATTTTGAAACAGCCATGTTCCATAGCCTGCCTCCGCTCCATTTAAAGGGATATCAACCAGATTCCTTTTCCTATCACTTCCTCAAGGTGTCAACAGTCTTTAGACATAGTTTCAGGCTTTTATTTTGAAAAATGAGTGAGAAAGATAACATCGCGTCTGTGGATAGCTGGGTGTTCACATGAGGTTTGCTTGTGCAACAGAGTGGGGCAGCCATTGTCTCTCCCTCTCCTACTGAACCTCTCTCGTGACTGATATATTATCGATTATATATTGTAAAAACAACCTGGGGATTGACTACAAAAAAAACGTTTGACATGTTTCTGTGGACATTATATTAGATTAAATTCTATAGAACAAAAACAAGTTGATGCTGGATAGTAAAACAACACCAGAAAAGCTTTTATGCAAACAAACTTCCAGAAGTACTCAAGGCACTCTCATGTAGTGGAAAAATGTTAAAGTCTTTATTGATTTACAGTTTATGCATGGCAAGAATAAAAAAACAGACTCGTTGGGACTACAATAGCCATCATCGGTGTGACTTAAGTAATGTAGCTAGCTTGCTAGTTAGCAACCAATAGATATGTTGTTAGCTAGCATGAGCATGAAATTGCTCCTTGTCCCAGAATGACTAGCTAGTGATAAAGCTATTTGCTTTATCACTAGCTAGTCATTCTGGGACAAGGAGAAATTTAGCAATCAGTATTTTTCTAATGTAAGTCTACAGAAGTCTATAGGACAAGTAGTGTAAATCTAATGGTCATCAAGGCAGGACCCACTAATTACATTCACACTGACAAATAAGAAATGGCACATTATCCCATTAAATAGTTGGAGTAGGATGATTGCAGAGCTCCCGGCCTTAGACTCAGGGTGTTCCTTTTCTAGCTCACAAACTACATTCATTTGCTGTGATTATTTATTTAATTAATTCTTGTTTCTCACTTTTGTCTCACATGATCTATTCAGGTCTCCTGTGTTCTGCTCCTAAAGATCAACCAAGTGCTATTCACCAAGCATTGGCTGATTCAGTCACTTGTGAGGAGAACCATCGTACTGCAGTTTGAACTAGCCCTGCCATCACTATTTGGACATTGGGACCACATGGATTTGCCTGTTTTCTCTTACACAATCTAGTGCATTTTAGAGACGAAGAACACCAACCTCAGATACACGTGCTTGTTTAAGCATCTCAAAGACTAAATTAAATGTAGAATCAGTTTAATACTAGAACAACTGGGCCTCGATTGGACCCCCCCCCCCCTTCAAGCTAATGAGCAGTCATTCTGACTGCAACATTATAACAGTGTACTTAATATATTTAATATATGCTATTGCAAAAATAACCATTTGGTTGTGTTTATGAAGGCCTGGGGTGACATTAGAATATGATGTTTTGTTTATTTCAAATAACACAATTGCATTTTCATTAGCTTATGTTATTTATTGCAGGCTGTGTGTTAAAACAAAAAAAACAAATGCATAAATTCAGGTGTACAATACATTTTCTTTTTGGAGTGCCACAGAAAGCATATTTGTTGGAACACGATCACAATGTATTTTTATATTGATGTAATAAAAATACCCTAACCACCAATAAGTACAGTCAAAAGATGCATGGTCAAATTATGTGATCAGTAGCCTTAACATCATTATAAGCACCAAATGGCCTTGATAAATAGTGAAACTCTGCACGAAAGCAATAATGGCATTATAATGAATGTGTCGATATGACATGAATCAAAAATAGTCAATTATTGCCAGCTATTGCTTATTGTGTGAATATTCACGCAATGGCATCAGTTGGATTTTATTTAGCTGTTATCTCTTTTCCTAACAGTTGACACAATTTACATAACTTTCACTTGCTTGACACACTTTGACATACCTTTATTTGGTTTGTGAAGTACAACCGCTGTGCAGGTGCCTTATTTTGCTCAGAAGGAGGGACCTCCTGTTTCACTTTGTTCATGGTGCCGGCCAGACTTGTTTTCTTTGCAAGCAAATTGTTCGCCAATGACAGTGAAGTTAAGAAATTGTCCATGGTGACATTTCTCCCCTTGCAAAAGGAAGATCTCTGACACACTCGCTCACCTGCTGCCCGATGTGGATATTTTTCCAGATATTGAATGCCGTTCAGCATGAACAATTATGGACGTTCTCAATGTGTAGCCTGGTCCAAGACTGCCAGAGGAGAGTGATAAGACTGTTTTGATTCAGTAGACTGATATAGGTTACATACCATTGTAAGATTTTAATTAGAATGGATCAATACAATAATGGTCACCCTGTTCAACATTCACAATTGGTAATTACATAATTATGCACAATTTGCTTCTTCTACCTCATCAACTCACCCATTCTCCCCCTTTCTCCAAATCATTCTTAATTTTATTTATTTATTCTGTCATATGTGTGAAATTAGTTTCGGTATAGCTTAGGTTCAGTTTCAAGGCAATTATCGGCGGCATGACTTAAAAAATGGAAGAGTAATAAATACATAAAATGAATTAGCAGTCAAAATGACTGCTTTAGCAGTTCTAGTGTTAACAGCTGACACAGATAATTGTGCTATTGTAACATGCAGTGGGGAGAATTGTATTGTCCCTGTCAGGAGTCCAGCCTTTTGCTATAGATGGTAGAGTTCTCATCTCTGGACCACACACGCTTTAGACTGCATTCTGCAAAGGCACTTGTCTCTCTCCCTACTTTGGTCAGCTACACCGGTGACCAGGGTGGGATCCTTTCGATATGTCTATGGGGCCTGTGCGCACAAATGCGCCTAGAAAGAAGGGGGGATACTGAAGCATACGTTAATGACAGTTCTACAGTCTCCATCAGAGGCCCAAGCTTTTGGCATAGATGGTAAAGCTCACATTTCTGGGCTGCAACATTGTAAGATTGTGCTCTCCACGACCCTTGAAATACTGTACATTGATTGGTAGGTTACACCATATTTAAATACGGAGAATAATACCTGAGACACCTTTGCTGTTTCCGTACTTAATAAATGGTGAAACACTTTGTAATGGTGTTCTTTGTTCAAATGTGTATACATGATACGTACATTAGGGACAACATGTCTCACACTCAGTCATAGTTAGTAGAATAATGGATGGATTAGCAAGATTTTGGCACCGTCAACTTTTAGGTTTGTAGGAAAGTTAATAATTTAAACCACCTAAATATACTTACATTCACTGAATTTGGTATTTGAAACTCAAACAGCTTTTTCTATAATCCTACAGACTCTTATCATTCTCCATACCTTATTTTCCAATGCATCCAACATTATGCATGTCCACCACGATATTGGGCAGCTGGTATTTGAGAACTCATCTGCTTTAGAAATCAGACTTATTTTTTGGAGAGTACATTGCACAACTGTTTTTAGAAAATATTGTATTACAAGGTATGTGTAGGCTATGCCATATGTATTGGCTAATATGCATATGCAGCTGTCGTTTTTATACCTCCTTTCTAGCATACGTGACACACAGGGCTGCACACAGACACACCTATGATTGACTGTTTCTTTAAGCCTGCAGCTAGTTACTTGAAGTGAGACGTATAATCATGCCAAAACATGATTAAAACATGTAATTCACTGAGAGTTAATGAAACACAAATTGACATTTAATGTAGCTGGCTAGGCTAGTCAAACTAGCTTTCAATACCTTGGTTAAATGGTTAACGAAGTTACATCTTCATACAATCAATTTGTGTTGCACGCTGCATATTTCAAGTGCACTCAAAAATATATATTAGGTTATCTTATTTTGGTCTTTGGGAGCGGCCACGAGGTCATACACGCAGCGCGTAGTCTGCAAATAGGAAGAGGCGGCTCTGATTGCCACAAAATGTAACATCCAAGTGGGCAAGATGTCAGATCTACAAGTACATTAATTGCTTTTTGGTAGTTTGGTTGTCATGACTAGGGAAATTACTTTTTCCTGACTAGATGATTCAATTAGGAAAAACTCTGGGTCCTACATTCTGCCATTTTACCCAGTCAGGTCATATGGTCAGAGAAACTCCTGGTACTAGTCTTGAACAATATGCCATGATGACACAACATTAGAATTAAGATGATGAATAAAGCATTATCAAAAAGACAAAGTAAATCAAATCAAATGTATTTATATAGCCGTTCGTACATCAGCTGATATCTCAAAGTGCTGTATAGAAACCCAGCCTAAAACCCCAAACAGCAAGCAATGCAGGTGTTGAAGCACGTTGGCTAGGAAAAACTCCCTAGAAAGTCCAAAACCAAGGAAGAAGCCTAGAGAGGAACCAGGCTATGAGGGGTGGCCAGTCCTCTTCTGGCTGTGCCGGGTGGAGATTATAACAGAACATGGCCAAGATGTTCAAATATTCATAAATGACCAGCATGGTCAAATAATAGGTCTGGGACAGGTAGCACGTCCGGTGAACAGATCAGGATTCCATAGCCGCAGGCAGAACAGTTGAAACTGGAGCAGCAGCACGGCCAGGTCGACTGGGGACAGCAAGGAGTCATCATGTCAGGTAGTCCTGAGGCATGGTCCTAGGACTCAGGTCCTCCAAGAGAGAGAAAGAAAGAGAGAATTAGAGAGAGCATACTTACATTCACACAGGACATCGGATAATATAGAAGTACTCCAGATATAACAAACTGACCCTAGCCCCTGACACATAAACTACTGCAGCATAAATACTGGAGGCTGAGACAGGAGGGGTCAGGAGACACTGTGGCCCCATCCGGTGATGCCCCCGGACCAGACAAACAGGAAGGATATAACCCCACCCACTTTGCCAAAGCACAGCCCCCACACCACTAGAGGGATATCTTCAACCACCAACTTACCATCCTGAGAGAAGGCCGAGTATAGCCCGCAAAGATCTCCTCCGCGGCACAATCCAAGGGGGGGGGGGGCGACAACAATCTGATCACAATTACAGGAATGTAACAAGCAAGGACATCTAAGCATATCTCATCTTTGCTGTTGACTGCTTATCTGAATAGTGTGTGTCAGCTAGCCTGATTCATTATCACAATGAAAAGCCTGAAGTGAATCTCCTGCATATTTTTACTAATCTTCTCTGTCTTCTTGCACACATCTATGTACCAAAACTGGGAATAATTACATTTGTTTACATTCCACATTAATTATGATATATTTGTTTAAACAGCCAAACTTTACAAAATAGTTGTTACTGTTACAAAAGATCTAATCTGAAAATCGCTTAATTCTCCCATCTATTAATAGACTCATTCTTTCATAGTTTAATAATGAAGCTGACACATGAGTCTTTCCTCGGGCAGACTCCCCACTGCCACCCCTGCAGCATGTTCACATTAATGTGGATCACCTCACTTTGGTGTCTCTCCTGCTGAAACCTCAAACAGCGAAGCAGCAGGGGCTAACAGGCACCTCCACTTATATTTCCAAGCCCTCTTCAGGTCTGCAATCATTTCTACTGCATGCCTTATTTACACATGCATCTATCCATGAAGGCTTCAACATCAATTTCACGTGTACACACACATGCACAAGAAATACAGACATGACTGTACACAACACCTTATAGTGTCTTCAAGTGCTACAGATCTGCAGTTTTTATTTATTGAACATATATTGCATATGGATCTTAAACACATTTCTTAGAGCAAAGACCAACATGATTGGGTAAAATAACGACAGTTGACCGTCGTATTACACAGTGAAAAACCCAAGGCATACATAATAAAAAATTCAGTAATACATTATGAATAGATATGGTGATCTGGTTGTCAGTAACCCCAGAAGTAATATACACTGGGTGTTCAAAAAATTAGGAACACATGCTCTTTCCATGACAGACTGACCAGGTGAATCCAGGTAAAAGCTCTGATCCCTTGTGGATGAAGGGGTGGAGACAGGTTAAAGACGGGATGTACACAGTGGCAACCAAGGCCCGAGGTGAGTGTCGGCATATTCGCCATTCGAGGGAAGATGGTGGAAGCGAACGATGAAGTCGATTCTGAATCTAATGCAGGTAGAATCAAGGAGAATTTAAATATTGTCCAAAAGATTGGAAAACGGAGAAAAGTAGTGTACAGTGATGAGAATGTCCCTTCTTATCTTGTAGGAGTACAGTTTGGTAATGGGAGTAGCTGATCGTATTATCAATCTTGAAGAATCTATTTGAGATATCCAAACTGGTGGAGAGAGTGCTGGGTAAAGTGAAGTCTGTGAGGATCACGAGAGATGGGCTTTGTTTAGATTTTTGTGCGTCTGTGGATCAGAAGGAATGTGTGTTGCGTCTCAGCCGATTTGATAAGTTTGAAGTGTCATGTGTGTCTCTTCAGAACAGGGCACCCCTCAAGGGGGTTATATCTGGCGTCTCATGGGAAGTCGATGTTGAAGAGATGAAAAAATATTCCTGGAGTGATTGATGCACATCGGATGAATCGTGTTGTGAATTTAGAGAAAGTGAAGAGTCTATCTGCTATTTAGTTTTTGAATATGGAGTCTCTCCCTACTCATGTGCAGTTGGGGCATATCAACTACAGAGTCAGAGCATTTATACCAAGACCAATGCAGTGAGATCACTGTAAAGCTTTTGGTAATGTTTCAAGTGTTTGCAGAAGGGAGAAGATGAGATGTCCTAGTTGTGGAAAAGATCATGTGATGTGTTTTAAAAGTGATTAAAATTTTGCAATTGTGGTGGGAACCATGATGCCAATTCTTTGGAATGCCCAACCAGGGTGAAAGAGAATGAGGTGGCCAAAGTCAGGGCTGTCCAGAGCATTTCATATGCAGCAGCTGTTAACCTCTTCAACCTATGGGGGCGCTATGTCATTATTTGATAAAAAGACGTGCCCGTTTAAGCGCAATATTTTGTCACGAAAAGATGCTCAACTATGCATGGAATTGACAGCCTTGGAAAGACAAAACTCTGACGTTTCCTGACCTGTGAGTGCCCCAGAACCAATGCTACAGGCGAAACCAAGATGAAGTTTCATACAGGAAATGCCCCAGATTCTGAAGGCCCTGTGTTCCAATGTCTCCTTATATGGCTGTCAATGCGCCAGGAATGAGCCTGCCCTTTGTGTCGTTTCTCCAAGGTGTCTGCAGCGTTGTGACGTGTTTGTAGGCATATCATTGGAAGATTGACCATAAGAGACTACATTTACCTGGTGTCCCGCCCGGTGACCTGTGTCGAAATCATTGCGTAATCTGTAGGTCCATGCGCATTCCATTTCTTCAGAAGAGAAAGTCAACTGCCACGAAGGATTTTATCGTCGATAGATATGTGAAAAACACCTTGAGGATTGATTCTAAACATCGGTTTGCCATGTTTCTGTCGATATTATGGAGTTAATTTGGAAAAAAGTTAGTTTTAATGACTTAATTTTCGTTTTTTTTTACCCAAACGTGATGAAGAATGATGAAGAAAACGGACCAATTTGTCAACACAAATAATATTTTTGTAAAAACGGAACATTTGCTATCTAACTGAGTCTCCTCATTGAAAACATCTGAAGTTCTTCAAAGGTAAATGATTTTATTTGAATCCTTTTCTGGTTTTTGTGAAAATGTTGCATGCTGAAAGCCAGGCATAAATCCTATGCTAGGCTATCAATACTGTTACACAAATGCTTGTTTAGCTATGGTTCAAAAGCATATTTTGAAAATCTGAGATGACAGTGTTGTTAACAAAAGGCTAGGCTTGAGAGCAAATAGATTAATTTCATTTCATTTACGATTTTCATGAATAGTTAACGTTGCATTATGGTAATGAGCTTGAGGCTGTAGTCACGATACCGGATCCGGGATGGCTCGGTGCAAGAAGTTAACAGGGTTGAGAGTTTGAATGGTGCACCTGAGGAGTCCATGGTGGTGGATATGCCTTCACTGCAGGGGTAGTCTTTCAACATCAAAGTCCTGACAATTTAAAGGTTAAGAATATGGACTTTGTGGCCTTTATACAGTAGCTATGGTGATTAATGGCCCTCCCAAGGTGGAGAGAAGGTCCTCGAAGATATCATTGTGGATGCGGTGGAGCGGTTCCTGGGACTGAATTTTTTTTCCAGCGGAGAAGTTATATGGAATATTATCACAAGCCGTATCAAGCCATTCCCTGTTACGTATGCACTTTCTTTTGACCTTGTTTTTGTTTTTTCAACCCATCCAATTGGTGGCAGCAATACAGCGTTCACGGTTGTAGTCTACCATAAAACCCAAAGAAGTAGAAGGTTAAAGAAGGATTTTTACATCTTGAGACAATTGAGACTTGGATTGTGTTTGAGTCATTCAGAGGATGAATGGGCAAGCCAAAAGATTGAAGTGCTTTTGATTGAGGTGGCAGTCGCATCGGGTTGAGTAATCAAGAACTGCAAAGCAACTGGGTTTTTCACGCTCAACAGTTTCTTGTGTGTATCCAGAATGGTCCATCACATCTTGCCAACTTGACACAATGGTGGGAAGCATTGAAGTCAACATGGGCTATTGTCTCTTTGCAACGCTTTTATTACCTTTTAGTCCGTGCACCGACAAATTGTGGCTGTTCTGAGGGCAAAAGAAGATGCAAGTCAATATTATACTGAACAAAAATATAAACGCAGCATGAAACAATTTCAACAATTTTACAGTTCATATGAGGAAATCAGTCAATTGAAATAAATAAATTACGCCCTAATCTATTTCACATGACTGGGAATACAGATATGCATCTGTTGATTTATAGATACTTAAAAAAATAAATGCCTCACAATGGGCCTCAGGATCACGTTGCAGTATTTTTGTGCATTCAAATTTCCAATTAATAAAATGCAATTGTGTTTGTTGTCTGCAGTTTATGCCTGGCCATACCATAACCCCACCTTCAGCATGGGGCACTCTGTTCATAATGTTGACATCAGCAAACTGCTCGGCCTCACTATGCCAAACATGGTCTGCGTTTTCTGGCCGGTTGGATGTACTGCTATAATCTCTAAAACGATGTTGGAGGCGGCTTATGCTAGAAAAATGAACATTCAATTCTCTGCCAACAGCTCTAGTGGACATTTCTGCTGTCAGCATCCCTATTGAAAGCACCCTCAAAACTTGAGACATCTGGGGCAAACTGCACATTTTAGTGGCCTGTTATTGTTCCCATCACAAGGTGCACCTGTGTAATGATCATTCTCTTTAATCAGCTTCTTGATATGCCACACCTGTCAGGTGGCTGGATTATCTTGGCAAAGGAAAAATGCTCACTAACAGGGATGTAAACAAATTTGTGCACAACATTTCAGGGATATTTTATTTCAGCTAGTGAAACCAACACTTAACATTTGAGTGTAGAAACGTATTGCTAATGTTTTGTACACTCAGTGTAAATTTTAGACATGCTTGGATATATCCTACTGTCGTGTCTTTGGCTATGCCGGATTAAGTGATATGACATGCTATTCTATAAAATAATCTCTCCGTAATTAATATTACCTGATTGAGCTAATCATGTAAATGTAATTAACTAGAGAGTCTGGGCACCACAAAATAATATTTATAGAGCTGTTATCTTCCGAAATAAACTCTTAAAGACCTAGTAATATTTTACATCAATAGCAGTCAATATTAATCGTCACCTTAATTCAGTCTCATCTGAAAGTTGTAAATTCTTGGTTATCTTCATAAACCCTGGCTAAGAAGCTGAATCAGCAATGCAAAATTGGGTTTAATTATTCACTAAATACCTAACTAACCACACAGAATTACACATACACATAATTAATCATAACTTGATGACAAATTACGTCATAAAGGAAAACGTCCCTAGCTGGCGGAACAGACAGCTTGTGACACAAAAGAAAAGGGGCTGGGTTTGAGTAAAAGAGCAGGAAGACTGAGTAACGAAGGAAGAAGCTCTGCTGTCGTAAATACAGTATCTTATGCATTCTAAATTACCACCCATTTGGAAAAGAAAAATGCAATAAATATTTACTCTGAGCTGCGCTTCAGTAGGTTGGTGGTAGATGGAAGGCTGTGTTGGCAAACTGAGTCCTTTGAAGAATAGTAACGTTGTTGTGTGATAGACGGGATACTCTGTCTGTGCCTTCCTAACCCTCATTTGCAGCTGCTGTTGCTAACTCAACGGCTAGGAGGTATCACTTCTGTAGTGAATAAAGGTTCAAAGTTCATACCATTCGCAACCAAAGCTCACGCTGATTTTGGCTTTGCTCTGTAGTTATTATCTGAACCATTCTGACATCGGACCGTCGTCCTCACATCCTCGGAACAGGAGGTTACATTTTCGTCAAGGCTTTATATAGAGGAGCGAGAAGGGTGTGTCTGAAAAGTTTTATAACCCATGACCCTTCACAGGGGCGGGCCACTGACTGAGCAGAGCCCTAACCTTATGAAAACCCAATTCTCACATTTCAGAAGCTAAAATCACATTTCATCCCATCACGAATAATTTCATATTCAAACATTTAAATTGAACAACAATTCCATGTGAATCCGATAAATCTGATGTGTAGACTTTCCACTGTAGAGTTTATGTCTTCTTATCATTGATGAGAATGTCTCAGATGACAACTGAACTGACATCATATTCATTAAGTACCACTGCATACAGTATGTTCAATTGGTCGGATTACTAGAATATAGTTCATTTCCTCTCACATTCTGATGTTCCCATAATCTCTATGTTAACCAAAGGGTTTGCAAATGTAACATCAGTAGGGTAGAAAGAGGAAAAAGGGGGGAAGAGGTATTTATGACTATCTTCAACCTACCCTCAGGCCAACGTCATGACACTACCAACGGGACATTAAAAACTGTAATATCTTAAGTTTTACCGAGTCGTGGCTGATCCACAACATGAATAACATACAGCTTGCGGGTTATACACTGTATCGGCAGTATAGAACAGCAGCCTCTAGTAAGACAAGGGGTGAAGGTCTCTGTATATTTGTATACAACAGCTGGTGCACAATATCTATGGAAGTCTCGAGGTTTTGCCTGCTTGAGGTATAGTATCTCATGATAATCTGTAGATCACACTATCTACCTAGATAGTTTTCGTCTATATTCTTCGTAGCTGTCTATTTACCACCACAAACCAATGCTGGCACTAAGACCGCACTCAATGAGCTTTATATGGCCATAAGCAAACAGGAAAACGCTCCTCCAGAGGCGACGCTCCTCCAGAGGCAGAGGTGACGCTCCTCCAGAGGAGACGCTCCTAGTGGCCAGGGACTTTAATGCATGGAATCTTTAATCCGCTTTACCTAATGTCTACCAGCATGTTAAATGTGCATCCAGAGGAAAAAACCTCAAGACTACTTTTACTCCACACACAGAGACATGTACAAAGCTCTCCCTCACCCTCCATTTGGCAAATGTGACCATAATTCTATCCTCCTGATTCCTGCTTACAAGCAAAAATTAAAGCAGACACGGTCAATAAAAAATGGTCAGATGAGGCAGATGCTAAGCTATAGGACAGTTTTGCTAGCACAGATTTGAATATGCTCCGGAATTCTTCCGATGGCATTGAAGAATATACCACATCAGTCACTGGCTTCATCAGTAAGTGCATCGATGATGCCGTCCCCACAGTGACTGTACATATTTACCCCAACCAGGAATCATGGCTTACAAGCAAAATACGCACTGAGTTAAAGGTTAGAGCTGCCGCTTTCGAGGAATGAGACTCGAACCCGGAAGCTTATAACAAATCCCGCTATGCCCTCCGAAGCATCAAACAGGCAAAGCGTCAATACAGGAGTAAGATCGAATCACACTCGTCGCTCGTCGGATGTGGCAGAGCTTGCAAACTATTACAGACTACAAAGGGAAGCACAGTCAAGAGCTGCCCAGTGACACAAGCCTACCAAACGAGATAAATTACTTCTATGCTCGCTTCGAGGCAAGTAACACTGAAACATGCATGAGAGCATCAGCTGATCCGGACAACTGTGTGATCACGCTCTCCGCAGCCGATATGTGTAAGACCTTTAACGTTGCGTTATGGTAATGAGCTTGAGGCTATAATTACGATCCCGGATTGCTCGTCGCAACAGGTTAACTTTTTATGGCTGCAGGGGCAGTAGCTTGGATGAAAAGGTACCCATTGTAAATGGCCAGCTCCTCAGTCTCAGTTGCTAATATATAATATATGCATATTATTATTAGTATTGCATAGAAAACACTCTAAAGTTTCCAAAACTGTCAAAATATTGTCTGTGAGTATAACAGAACTGATATTGCAGGCGAAACCCTGAGGAAAATCAAAACAGGAAGTGGCTTCTATTTTGAAACTCCATGTTCCATAGCCTCCCTTTGCAGGATTTAAAGGGATATGAACAAGATTCCTTTTCCTATCGCTTCCTCAAGGTGTCAACAGTCTTCAGACATCGTTTCAGGCTTTTATTATGAAAAATGAGTCAGAACGATAACATCGCGTCAAGTGGTCACATGAGTTTCTCGCACGACATATTTTGGATAGGTATTGCTTTTCTCTCTCCTACTGTGAAAGACATTTGCGGTTGACATTATCGATTATATATTTTAACTCCATAATATCGACAGAAACATGGCAAGCGTTGTTTAGAATCAATCCTCAAGGTGTTTTTCACATATCTATTCGATGATAAGTCATTCGTGGCAGTTTGTTTTCTCCTCTGAATCACATGGAAAAATACATGCAGCTGGAGATTACGCACCAATTTCGACGGAGGACACCAGGCGGACAGCTGGTAAATGTAGTCTCTTATGGTCAATCTTCCAATGATATGCCTACAAATACGTACAAATGCTGCAGACAACTTGGGGAAACGACAGAAAGTGTAGGCTCGTTCCTGACGTATTCACAGCCATATAAGGAGACATTGGAACACAGCGCCTCAAATCTGGCTCACTTCCTGTTTGAAGTTTCATCTTGGTTTCGCCTGTAGCATTAGTTCTGTAGCACTCACAGACAATATCTTTGCAGTTTTGGACACGTCAGAGTGTTTTCTTTCCAAAGCTGTCAATTATATGCATAGTCGAGCATCTTTTCCTGACAAAATATCTTGTTTAACATCTTACCTCCACCCGACACGCAGGCGTCCCATCTAGACATCTGGAAATGCAAATGAGCTACGCTAAATGCTAATAGCACTCGTTAAAACTCAAACGTTCATTAAAATACACTTGCAGGGTACTGAATTAAAGCTACACTCGTTGTGAATCCAGCCAACAAGTCAGATTTTTAAAATGCTTTTTTGGCGAAAGCATGAGAAGCTATTATCTGATAGCATGCAACACCCCTAAATGTCACGCCTTGGTCATTGTATTTTGTGTTTTTGGTATATGTTTGGTTAGGCCAGGGTGTGACATGGGTTTATATGTTGTTTTTCGTATTGGGGTTTGTATTATTTGGGATCGCGGCTGATTAGGGGTGTTGTATAGGCTTGGCTGCCTGAGGCGATTCTCAGTCAGAGTCAGGTGATTCTCGTTGTCTCTGATTGGGAACCGTATTTAGGTAGCCTGAGTTTGGCTTTGTATTTCGTGGGTGATTGTTCCTGTCTCTGTGTAGTGTTCACCAGATAGGCTGTACAGATTTCACGTTTCGTTTGTTGTTTTTGTATTGAGTTATTTCATGTATCGTTCCGTTTTCATTCATTAAAGATCATGAGTAACAAACACGGTGCATTTCGGTCCGACTCTCTTCCTTCAACAGACGAACACCGTTACACTAAAGACCCGCAGGGGGACGTAAACAAAATAATTAGCATAGTCGGCGCTACACAAAATGCAGAAATAAAATATGAAACATTCATTACCTTTGACCATCTTCTTTGTTGGCACTCCTAGATGTCCCATAAACATCACTATTGGGTCTTTTTTTCCCGATTAAATCGGTCCATATATAGCCTAGATATCGATCTATGAAGACTGTGTGATCAAGGAAAAAAGCAGCGTTTTATAACGCAACGTCATTTTTTTTAAATTAAAAAAGTTGACGATAAACTTTCACAAAACACTTCAAAATACTTTTGTAATGCAACTTTAGGTATTAGTAAACGTTAATAATCGATCAAATTGATCACGAGGACGATGTATATTCTATAGCTGTACGTCTTGAAATAATGTCCGGATAAATCTCAACCAAAATATCCGATTGGAGACCGGAAGAAATGGGCTGCCTCTTGTCCGTTTGACCAAGAAACAAATCCTAGGCAAATGACAAGACTGTTGACATCGTGTGGAAGCTGTAGGTATTGCAACCTCGGCTCCAGGTAATGTGGTTTCTATTCAATAATACATTCAAGTGGCACATTGATATATTTTCCAGTTTTCAGTGATCAGATTTTCCTGCGCTTTTCGATGAAACGCACATTCTGTTATAGTCACAGCAGTGATTTAACCAGTTTTAGAAACGTCTGAGTGTTTTCTATCCACACATACTTATCATATGCATATACTATATTCCTGGCATGAGTAGCAGGGCGCTGAAATGTTGCGCGATTTTTAACAGAATGTTCGAAAAAGTAGAGTTTAGGATCAACAGGTTAAAACTGGAACGTTTTTCATCCAAAAATGAAATACTGCCCCCAGAGGTTCAAGAAGTTAAACTGGTCCACATTCACAAGGCCGCAGGGCCAGACAGATTACCACGACGTGTAGTCTGAGCATGCATTGACCAACTGGCAAGTGTCTTCACTGAGTCTGTAATACTAACATGTTTCAAGCAGACCACCATAGTCCCTGTGCCCAAGAACACTAAGGTAAAATGACTACCGACCTGTAGTCTGTAGCCATTAAGTGCTTTGAAAGGCTGGTCATGGCTCACATTAACACCATTATCCCGGAAACCCTAGACCAACTCCAATTTGCATACCGCCCCAACAGATCCACAGGTGATCCAATCTCTATTGCACCCCACATTGCCCATTCACGCCTGGCCAAACACCTACTGTATGTGAGGATGCTGTTCATTGACTACAGCTCAGCGTTCAACACCATAGTGCCCTCAAAGCTCATCACTAAGCTAAGGACCCTGGGACTAAACACCTCCCTCTGCAACTGGATCCTGGACTTCCTGACGGACGGCCCCCTGGTGGTAAGGGTAATGACACATCCGCCACGCTGATCCTCAATACAGGGGCCCCTCAGGGGTGCATGCTCAGTCCCCTCCTGTACTCCCGGTTCACTCATGACTGCACTGCCAGGCACAACTCCAATAGAATCATTAAGTTAGCTTATGACACAGCAGTGGTAGGCCTGATCACCCACAACAATGAGACAGCCTATAAGGAGGAGGTCACTGACCTGACCGTGTGGTGCAAGGGCAACAACCTCTCCCTCAACGTGATCAGGACAAAGGAGATGATTGTGGCCTACAGGAAAACCACGACAGAACACACCCCCATTCTCATCGACGGGGAGGTGGAGCAAGTTGAGAGCTTCAAGTTCCTTGGCTTCCACATCACCAACAAACTAACATGGTCCAAGCACACCAAGACAGTCATGAATAGGGCACAACAAAACCTATTCCCCCTCAGAAGACTGAAAAGATTTGTCATGGGTCCTCAGTTCCTCAAATCATTCTACAGCTGCACCATCAAGAACATCCTGACAGGCTGCATCACTGCCTGGTATGACAACTGCTCGGCCTCCGACCACAAGTCACTACAGAGGGTGGTGTGTACAGCCCAGTACATCCCTGTGGCCAAGCTTCCTGCCATCCAGGACCTCTATACCAGGCGGTGTCAGAGGAAGGCGCTAAAGGTTGTCAAGGACTCCAGCCACCCTAGTCATAGACTGTTTTCTCTGCTACCGCACGGCAGCGGTACCTGAATGTCAAGTCTAGGTCCAAAAGGCTTCTAAACAGCTTCTATCCCCAAGCCATAAGACTCCTGAACATCTAATCATATGGCTACCCAGACTATTTGCATTACCACGCCTCCCTCTTTTATGCTGCTGCTTCTCTGTTATTGTGTATGCATAGTCACTTCAATATCTCTACCTACATGTACATATTACCTCAATTACCTCGACTAACCGGTGCCCTCACACATTAACTCTTTACCGGCACCCTGTATATAGCCTCGCTATTGTTATTTTACTGCTGCTCTTTTATTAATATATATAATAATATATGCCATTTAGCAGACGCTTTTATCCAAAGCGACTTACAGTCATGTGTGCATACATTCTAAGTATGGGTGGTCCCGGGAAGCGAACCCGCTACCCTGGCGTTACAAGCGCTATGCTCTACCAACTGAGCTACAGAAGGATATTATTTGTTACTTTTCTTTTATTATTATTATTTTTTTACAACTGCATTGTTGGTCAAGGGCTCATGAGAAAGCATTTCACTGTAAGGTACCTGTAGTATTCGACACGTGACAAATAACATTTGATTTGATTATTCATTCATATGTTTCTACTGAGATCAGTACTTGAATGAAATGACAGTGAAAAGACAGTTCAGACACTAAATACACTAAAAAGTTTACAAGTTACATTTTGGATATTGTTGCGCCTGTTACGCACAGCAGTTCTCAATTTGTTTGTACAGAACTGATGAAGGCATAAAGCCGAAACATATGCTCCGTTCCTTTTATTTTAAATATATAGCATCTTGCACTTTCACTTTTTGTATTCTTTCGAGCATGGATTAAATTAATCTCAACCTCCTTGCATTATTCCTTTTCATGATATTTCAAACCAGGCTATGAACTTACTAATTTACACAAAAATGAGACAATTTTCTTCCAAGCTGTCCACACTTGGAATGCTAGTTCCTAATTCCTTACTAATGTATTGTGACCATTTGTGTAATATAAATACACTGTTGGGAAATTAGCTGGCAATGGGTGTCAAAAGACAGAGTACTGTACAATAGGATAGGCGCTTCCCAGTTGATTCTAAGAACATATTACAAGTGTTTATCTGTGTTTAATTAAGAGAGAGTGGGTGGGTCTGAGAGGGAGAGAGGGACTTATGAAGAGAAAAATATGAGAGAGATTATTTTTTCAGATAAAGCACATTTGTTAATTATTTCAACGGAATGTTGCTTTATCGATTTGACTTCTTTCTCAAAGACACCACCCCAAGACTATGGGTTCTCCTCTGCGACCCCTGAACACCACTTCCAGCAAAATCTTGATTTCCCTAGTCCATTATCATTTGTTTTTCAATTTGACAATGACCCACAACAGAGGAGAGGAGATGGAGTGCTGCAACAGATGACCTGGCCTCCACAATCCGCCGACCTCAACCCAGTTGAGATGGTTTGGGATGAGATGGACCACAGAGTGATCCAAAAAAGCATCCAAAAAGTGCTCAGCATTTGTGCGAACTACTTCAAGATTGTTGGAGAAGCATTCTTGGTGAAGCTGATTGACAGAATGCCAAGAGTGTGCAAAGCTGTCAAAGGCAAAGGATGGCTGCTTTGAAGATTCTCAAATATAAAATACATTTTTATTTGTTTAAAACACTTTTTTGGTTACTATAGGATTCCATATGAGTTATTTCATATTTTTAATGCCTTCACTATTATTCAACAATGTAGAAAATAGTCAAACTAAAGAAAAACCTTGAGTAGGTGTGTCCAAAACTTTGACTTGTACTGTATGTCACAACATATCTAAATATGTGTCATCACAGTGTTATGACCATATTATAACAGGTTATGACAAGTTATGTCAGCTGTTATGACATGACATCATTATGACTGTGTATTAATGTGTTACGATGCTGGGTGTCAAGTAAAGTGGTACCAAATGTGTACATGCTGTATCAATAGACTCTTCTTGGCCCAATCATAGCTTCCGAAGATTGCAACACATTGGCAGAAATACATTTTATATGTACAGTATATAAAGAGTATTTATGAGGAGATATATATCTATATATATATATATCTATATATATCGATATATCTATATATCTATATATATATATATATATATATATATATATATATATATATATATATATATATATATATATATATATATATATATATATATATATATATTCAAATTAGTTTACACAATTTGACTGGTATTGAGGATCACCATCACGTTTCACACTGTTTCCATGGTTGTGTCCAACTTGGTCATTTTGCACATATATTAGATTTTTTGTAACTACTACATGTGCCCATCTCATTGATATCAAATCATTAGAAGTACAAAAGTTGTTTTTGATATAGGTCACTGTAATTAAATCTACGGCCATCTACGGCCACCGTGTCTGGCGCGTAATGGTCATATGGGCAGGTATTCTAACATAATATGTTTTACTGTTGCCTAGGTTTTAACTTGGACCCATTTGTATGTGTATAATCCTTTATGACCATATGTACCTCTGTAATTAATTATGATTGGCTATGTGCAAAAGTTAATTGAATTGTTTACACACACACCATGTGTCATGGGCGTAATGGTCATATGAGGTGAAATGTGTACATTTTGGGATGTGAGCACACAGTCTGTTTGACCTGATGAACATTCATTTTGGATCGAAAAGTAGCCAATAAAGGGGTGAATTAGGAGCATCAACAGGCCTTCCTGTTCTTTACATGTGTCCAACAGTTCTCATGGTGTTTTGTTTTTTCTATTTCATGCAAATAAACTAATTTCAAACTGGAATGGAAAGAAATCACAGTCTTTCCTATTATAGAACGTTTAAGGTTTTATCTGAATTAAAATTACTTGTAAATTGAGGCCAATTGGGTAATTGTTGTAATGGTCTTTGCCAGAGGACCTTACCTCTTACATAACGGTGCTATTTGGCCACTTACATATCCATTAATACCCTTGCAATAGAATGGAACCATGGAATTAGAGAAAATTATTTGCAGTCCAATTTTTTTATGTTCTTTCTTAGATAAAGTGTTTTAACTGCCATTGTCATTCTTGCATTAGAAAATAAAAATCCCACCCCCATCCCTCTGCATACAATAACTTACAAGAGGGGTGGTTATTTAAAGCTGCTCTGCCATTATCTCTGTGTTAGTACACTGCAGCACAGATGATCATCATATCCTGACAAGGGGTAAGAGTGGCAATCTAGCAACTGCACCCAACCGTCTCATCCACAGATTATTCAAGAGCCATGGTGTAATTTATTATGCTGTATGAATGCACAAAAAAAACATGGTTGTTTATTTTCAATACACTTTTGTATAGACAAAGCCTCAAACAATGTGGCTTATGAGCACATGACATTAGGTGTAAGATTTGAGTAGGAGGGGGCATTGCAAACTGTTTCCATTTTATTTTTGTTAGCCTGACCAAACGTTTTATTTGTTTGCTGTGTCTGTGTGTGTGAAAAAAAGAGAATGAGAGAGGTTGGAAGAGAGAGAGAGAGAATGCGGGAAAAACTGGAACGGGGGAGCGGGACAATTGGAAAGAATCAGAGGTGTTTAAAAAAATGTTTTGTCTTTCGTAATTGATGTCATCTTTTTTTTAAGAGAATCAGAAGTGCTTTAAAAAGTTAATTAAAAATCTCTCATTCACTATTGTCCCTGTGCGCAAGAAAGCGAAGGCAACCTGCCGAAGTGATTACCGCCCTGTAACACTCATGTCGGTAGCCTTGAAGTGATTTGAAAGTCTGGTTATGGCTCACATCAACACCATCATGCCAGAAACCCTTCACCCACTCCAATATGCATACCACCCCAAAAGACCCACAGATGATGCAATCTCAAACGCACTCCACACTGCCCTTTCACACCTGGATAAAAGGAACACCTATATGGGAATACTGTTCATTGACTACAGCTTAGTGTTCATCACCATAGTGCCCACAAAGCTCACCACTAAGCTAAGGACCCTGGGACTAAACACCTCCCTCTGCAACTGGATCCTGGACATCCTGACGGGCCATCCCCAGGTGGTAAGGGTAGGCAACAACACATCTGCCACGCTGATCCTCAACACAGGGGCCCCTCAGGGGTGCGTGCTTAGTCCCCTGCTGTACTCCCTGTTTACCTACGACTGCTGACGACACAACAGTGGTAGGCCTGATCACCAACAATGATGAGACAGCCTATAGGGAGGAGGTCAGAGACCTGGCGGTGTGGTGCCAGGACAACAACCTCTCCCTCAATGTGAGCAAGACAAAGGAGTTGATTGTGGAGTATAGGAAAAGGAGGGCCGAACAGGACCCCATTAACATCAACGGGGCTAAAGTGGAGCAGGTCGAGAATCTCATCCTTAACGCGTGGGGAAACGCCTGCTCGTTCCAGTTACTGGAGGCAGCAGAGTGCGAAACTCTATTGAGTAAGCTTCTTTCCCAAAAACTGAGCGATCAAAAACCCTTATCATCTCCTCTTTAAAGTTCAGATAATTGTTAGAGCGCTTGCCTCCCAGAAGCTGTGCCCCAGTCCAGTAAAGTAAAATACAATCAAAAACACAACTTCCATCGTAATGACGAGAACCGACTTTCAAGTTTCTTGGTATCCACATCACCAACAAACTATCATGGTCCAAACACACCAAGACAAGTTGTAAAGCGGGCACGACAACACCTTTTCCCCCTCAGGAGACTGAAAAGATTTGGCTTCTGTCTCCAGATCCTCAAAAAGGTTTACAGCTGCACCATTGAGAGCAACCTGACTGGTTGCATCAACGGATGGTATGGCAACTGCTCAGAATCTGACCGTAAGGCACTAATGAGGGTAGTGCATACGGGCAGATACATCACTGGGACCAAGCTTCCTGACATCCACGACCTACAATTGAAGTTGGAAGTTTACACACACTTAGGTTGGAGTCATTAAAACTAGTTTTTCAACCACTCCACACATTTCTTGTTAACAAACTATAGGTTTGGCAAGTCGGTTAGGACATCTAGTTTGTGCATGACACAAGTAATTTTTCCAACAATTGTTTACAGACAGATTATTTCACTTATAATTCACTGTATCACAATTCCAAATGTTTGTTTTGTTCGATTACGTCCATATGTATGTCCAAAAACCTCGGTTTTGTTCGCCCGTTTAGTTCACTATTCTAAAGGCACAAGGCGCGAACGCAAGGGTCAGAAGTTTACATACATTAAGTTGACTGTGCCTTTAAACAGCTTGGAAAATTCCAGAAAATTATGTCATGGCTTTAGAAGCTTCCGATAGGCTAATTGACATAATTTGAGTCAATTGGAGTTTTACCTGTTGATGTATTCAAAGGTCTACCTTCAAACTCAGTGCCGCAGGCTTGACATCATGGAAACATCTGAAGAAATCAGCCAAGACCTCAGAAAAATAATTGTAGACCTCCACAAGCCTGGTTCATCATTGGGAGCAATTTCCAAACGTTCTGAAGGTACCACTTTCATCTGTACAAACAATAGTAGGCAAGTATAAACACCATGGGACCACACAGCCATCATACCGCTAAGAAAGGAGATGCGTTCTGTCTTCTAGAGATGAACATACTTTGGTGCGAAAAGTGCAGATCAATCACAGAACAACAGCAAAGGACCTTGTGAAGATGCTGGTAACATTGGATAGAAAACACTCTGACGTGTCTACAACTGTTAAACTAATGACTGTGAGTATAACAGAACTGATATGGCAGGCGAAAACCCGAAGAAAATCCATCAGGAACTACTTTTTTTTCAGATCACAGGCCATTTCAATGCAGGCCTATGGGATACAAAAAAATAGCTTCCAGATTTCAGTTCCAATGGCTTCCACTCGACGTCAATAGTCTTTAGACAGGGTTTTAGCTTTGTTTCTTGAAAAACAAACAAGTAGTTTATCCAAGGTGTTCTCATCAGGACAGGCAGACTTTTGCCACGTGAAACAGGGCGAGCTCTTTGTCATTTTCCTTTTCTATTGAACACTGTTCTTTCCGTCTGAAATAGTATCATTTATTTACATATTAGGGTACCTGAGGATTGATTAGAAACATTGTTTGACTTGTTTGGATGAAGTTTACTGGTAGCTTTTTGGATTCCTTTGTATGCATGTTGAAGGAGTGGCTTACTGAAATCAATGGCACCAACTAAACAGACTTTTTGGATATTAAGAAGGACTTTATCGAACAAAACAAACATTCATTGTGTAGCTGGGACCCTTGGTATTGCAAACATAGAGAGATGTTCAAAGGGAAGTAATTTATTTTATCGCAATTTGTGATTTTTGTGAAGCCAAGCCGGTGCTGGTTGAAAAAATATTTTGATGTGGGGTGCTGTGCTCAGATAATTGCAGTAAAGCCTTTTTGAAATCTGACAACGAGGTTGGATTAACAAGAAATTAAGTTTTTAAATGATGTTAGACACTTGTATGTTCATGAATGTTGATTTTTATTTTTACTTAACTAGGTAAGTCAGTTAACATCTGCCTAAGTTACTGCCCAGGTCTTCCAGTCTGGACGACCAGATGACGGGTCCGGCATGCTGATCCCAATCTGGACATCCGCTGCCCAGCCATGGAGTGGACGTCTTAATTTGCAGACACTCTTTCCCGGGTCGACCACACCAGAGGGGGACTGCAACGGCGCTCCCAATCTGGACATCCGCTCCCGAGCCATGAAGCGGACTTCTTAATTTGCAGACACTCTTTCCTGGGTCGACCACACCAGAGGGGGGACTGCAACAGAGATCACCAACTGGACATCTGCTGTCCAGCCATGGAGCGGACTTCTTTCGCAGAAACCCTACACGGGTCGACCACCAAATTGGGACCACAATGATAGTTCACAACCAGGACAACCCACAGTCATTTTTATGTTGGTTTGCAACATGCAGGTTAATCGCAAGATTGAACCCAACATGGGGGGGCTGTCATGACGTTGGCCTGGGGTTAGGTTTATGACAGTCATAAATACCTCTTCCCCCCCTTTTTCCTCTTTCTACCCTACTGATGTTACATTTGCAAACCCCTTGGTTAACATAGAGATTATGGGAACATCAGAAGGTGAGGAGAAATGAACTATATTCTGGTAATCCGACCAATTGAACATATGCAGTGGTACTTAATGAATATGATGTCAGTTCGGTTGTCATCTGAGACATTCTCATTAATGATAAGATGACAAACTCTACAGTGGAAAGTCTACACATCAGAGTTATCGGATTCACATGGAATTGTTGTTCAATTTAAATGTTTGAATATGAAATTATTCGTTATGGGAATAAATTATTTTTTAGCTTCTAAAATGTGAGATTTGGGTTTTCATAAGGTAGGGCTCTGCTCAATCAGTGGCCCGCCCCTGTGAAGGGACATGGGCTATAAAACTTGTCAAACACGCCCTCCTCTCCCTTCCTATTTAAAGCCTTGACGACAATATAACCTCCTGTTCCGAGGATGTGAGGATGACGGTCCGATGTCAGAATGGTTCAGATAATAACTACAGAACAAAGCCAACATCAGCGTGAGCTTTAGTTGCGAATGGTATGAACTTTGAACTCTTATTCACTACAGAACGGATACCTCCGAGCCGTTGAGTTAGCAACAGCAGCTGCATACGAGGGTTAGGAAGGAACAGACAGAGTATTCCGTCTATCACACAACTACGTTACTACAACATATCCAATTGACCACTAGTGACATTATTCAAAGGACAAAGGACTCGGTTTGGCAACACGGCCTTCCATCTACCACCAACCTACTGAAGCTCAGCTCAGAGTAAATATTTATTGCATTTTCCTTTTCCAAATGTGCGGTAATTTAGAATGCATACAATACTGTATTTACGATAGCACAGCTTCTTCCTTTGTTACTCAGTCTTCCTGCTCTTTCACTCAAACCCAGCCCCTTTTCTTTTGTGTCACAAGCTGTCTGTTCCGCCAGCTAGGGACGTTTTCCTTTATGATGTAATTTGTCATCAAGTTATGATTAATTATGTTTATGTGTAACATAAAGACTCCCTAAATTTTATCAGCATATCGATTGCGCAACCAGGGGTGGTAAAACCTTGGATCATTGTTACTCTAACTTCCGCGACGCATATAAGGCCCTGCCCCGCCCCCCTTTTGGAAAAGCTGACCACGACTCCATTTTGTTGATCCCTGCCTACAGGCAGAAATTAAAACAAGAGGCTCCCACGCTGAGGTCTGTCCAACGCTGGTCAGACCAAGCTGACTCTACACTCCAAGACTGCTTCCATCACGTGGACTGGGACATGTTTCGTATTGCGTCAGATGGGAATATTGACGAATACGCTGATTCGGTGTGCGAGTTCATTAGAACGTGCGTCGAAGATGTCGTTCCCATAGCAACGATAACAACATTCCCTAACCAGAAACCGTGGATTGATGGCAGCATTCGCGTGAAACTGAAAGCGCGAACCACTGCTTTTAATCAGGGCAAGGTGTCTGGCAACATGACTGAATACAAACAGTGCAGCTATTCCCTCCGCAAGGCTATTAAACTAGCTAAGCGTCAGTACAGAGACAAAGTGGAATCTCAATTCAATGGCTCAGACACAAGAGGCATGTGGCAGGGTCTACAGTCAATCACGGACTACAAGATGAAATCCAGCCCAGTCACGGACCAGGATGTCTTGCTCCCAGGCAGACTAAATAACTTTTTTGCACGCTTTGAGGACAATACAGTGCCACTGACATGGCCTGCAACGGAAACATGCGGTCTCTCCTTCACTGCAGCCGAGGTGAGTAAGACATTTAAACGTGTTAACCCTCGCAAGGCTGCAGGCCCAGACGGCATCCCCAGCCGCACCCTCAGAGCATGCGCAGACCAGCTGGCCGGTGTGTTTACGGACATATTCAATCAATCCCTATACCAGTCTGCTGTTCCCACATGCTTCAAGAGGGCCACCATGGTTCCTGTTCCCAAGAAAGCTAAGGTAACTGAGCTAAACGACTACCGCCCCGTAGCACTCACTTCCGTCATCATGAAGTGCTTTGAGAGACTAGTCAAGGACCATATCACCTCCACCCTACCTGACACCCTAGACCCACTCCAATTTGCTTACCGCCCAAATAGGTCCACAGACGATGCAATCTCAACCACACTGCACACTGCCCTAACCCACCTGGACAAGAGGAATACCTATGTGAGAATGCTGTTCATCGACTACAGCTCGGCATTCAACACCATAGTACCCTCCAAGCTCGTCATCAAGCTCGAGACCCTGGGTCTCGACCCCGCCCTGTGCAACTGGGTACTGGACTTCCTGACGGGCCGCCCCCAGGTGGTGAGGGTAGGCAACAACATCTCCTCCCCGCTGATCCTCAACACGGGGGCCCCACAAGGGTGCGTTCTGAGCCCTCTCCTGTACTCCCTGTTCACCCACGACTGCGTGGCCACGCACGCCTCCAACTCAATCATCAAGTTTGCGGACGACACAACAGTGGTAGGCTTGATTACCAACAACGACGAGACGGCCTACAGGGAGGAGGTGAGGGCCCTCGGAGTGTGGTGTCAGGAAAATAACCTCACACTCAACGTCAACAAAACTAAGGAGATGATTGTGGACTTCAGGAAACAGCAGAGGGAACACCCCCCTATCCACATCGATGGAACAGTAGTGGAGAGGGTAGCTAGTTTTAAGTTCCTCGGCATACACATCACAGACAAGCTGAATTGGTCCACTCACACTGACAGCGTCGTGAAGAAGGCGCAGCAGCGCCTATTCAACCTCAGGAGGCTGAAGAAATTCGGCTTGTCACCAAAAGCACTCACAAACTTCTACAGATACACAATCGAGAGCATCCTGGTGGGCTGTATCACCGCCTGGTACGGCAACTGCTCCGCCCTCAACCGTAAGGCTCTCCAGAGGGTAGTGAGGACTGCACAACGCATCACCGGGGGCAAACTACCTGCCCTCCAGGACACCTACACCACCCGTTGTTACAGGAAGGCCATAAAGATCATCAAGGACATCAACCACCCGAACCACTGCCTGTTCACCCCGCTATCATCCAGAAGGCGAGCTCAGTACAGGTGCATCAAAGCTGGGACCGAGAGACTGAAAAACAGCTTCTATCTCAAGGCCATCAGACTGTTAAACAGCCACCACTAACATTGAGTGGCTGCTGCCAACACACTGTCATTGACACTGACCCAACTTCAGCCATTTTAATAATGGGAATTGATGGGAAATGATGTAAATATATCACTAGCCACTTTAAACAATGCTACCTTATATAATGTTACTTACCCTACATTATTCATCTCATATGCATATGTATATACTGTACTCTACATCATCGACTGCATCCTTATGTAACACATGTATCACTAGCCACTTTAACTATGCCACTTTGTTTACTTTGTCTACACACTCATCTCATATGTATATACTGTACTCGATACCATCTACTGTATGCTGCTCTGTACCATCACTCATTCATATATCCTTATGTACATGTTCCTTATCCCCTTACACTGTGTATAAGACAGTAGTTTTGGAATTGTTAGTTAGATTACTTGTTGGTTATCACTGCATTGTCGGAACTAGAAGCACAAGCATTTCGCTACACTCGCATTTAACATCTGCTAACCATGTGTATGTGACAAATAAAATTTGATTTGATTTGATTTTGAACAGATTGGAATAGAGATTGCATCATCTGTGGATATGTTAGGGCGGAATGCGAATTGGAGTAGGTCCTGTGTGTCTGGGATAACTGTGTTGATGTGAGCTGAAACTATTTTAACACTAGAGCCAAATTCACGGGACAAAAGTAAATTCAACATGCCACATTGGCTTCAGAACCGCCAAAAGCTTCTATTTACCACAGTGAGTGTTTATTTATGTCTTTTCTCTTCTACTTTTCCTGGCTGGCAAAGAAACAATATGTTGTGTCTGGGTTTGAATCTGAAATTAGAGAACTGAATTTGAAAACTTATTCTGAATGCATTTGAGAAGTTGAATATATTGAACTTTGACCAACTTGTAATTATAGTTTGTAAACTTGATACACAGACAATGAATGCAATATCTACCATATTGAAACTGAATAAATATATTGAATATTAATTTTCAAATAGAATATTAAAACTGAATGCAGTGTTCACTCAATTCAGTTTTAAATCACAAAATAAAAGTACAATTTATGAATTCAATGATTCAATTTGTGCATTACAAATACAAATATTAAATTCTAATTCAACATCCTAATACAAATTCTAAATTATCGAATTCAAATACAATTTCTGTTGGCACTGAAATCGCTCCATAGAGTAGGCTACCAAGGCAGACAGTAGCTATGTTTCCATTATAACACAACTCAGGATAGGACCCAGATGCAGACACAGGAGGCAGAGAGTTTGAATCTCAGATGTCTATTACAAAACAGGAGCAGGGAAATGGCAGGTCCAGGTCAGGCAGGGGTCGGTAACGAGTTGCTGGCTCCAGGTGGTGGGGTTGGCGGAGACGAGGCAACTAGTCCCGACTGGCCGTTAGACGGGGGGTGAAAACCGGAGGACAGGTTAGCCGACGACCCATTGAGGGTGCAGAACACCTTCCAGAACCGGGATGAGAACTGAGGACCTGCGATGTTCACTGGAAGGCCATGGATCCGGAAGACATGCAGCACCATGAGCTGGGCCGTCTTCTTGGATGAGGGTAACTTGGGAAGGGGAATGAAATGGGCCGCTTTGGAAAACTTATCCACCCCTGTAAGAATAGTGGTGTTGGCACCTGATGGAGGGAGACCAGTGACCAATCCAGCGATATATGGGACCAGGGGCAGTGAGGAGCAAGGAGTGGTTGAACAAAGCCAGCCGAAGCTTGCCGGGTGATCTTATTCTAAGCACACAGTGCAGGTGGTGACGAACGCGGAGACGTCAGGAACCATGGTGGGCCACCAAAAACGTTGTCGTACAATGTCCAGGGTCCGACGGGAGCCAGGATGGTAGGCAAGTCTGTCTGGGACAAACATCCGGTTAGCTCCCCACCACCCCACCAAGGGTCCGGCTGGGAACACTGTACCTCACGGACCTGGTTCACTATACCCCAGATTAGGGCTGGGCGGTATACCGGGAAAAAAACTATATACTGGTCTTCATTTATGTACCGGTTTGGATTTAGACTTTACCTTCTGTACCGGTATTTTATTGTTTTCTATGTTAAATGTATTATGCCAGCTGCATCAAATTAGAATAATCTCCCGTACTAACATTGGGGAAAAAACAACGCGCACTACGTGTTAATGCCAGTTGATGCAAACAAACACACGTGGGAAACAAACACCTAGAAGTCAGTTAGTGATGGAAGAAAAACACGATGGAGGATGCAAGTAATAAAGTTTGAAGATAATCTGCCAATTCCCACAGCAATTGAAGAATTTGTGGTTTAAAACAGGTACAACTTCGATAGTGTGGACATGGTTTGGTTTAAAAATAATAATTTGCAAGTTATGCAAGAGGTCTGGGGTTGCAAAAGGGGGAAACACGAGTAGTCTCTATACCCACCTAAAAATCTACCATGTGGTCGTATATGGTGAAAGTATGAAGAACCGTAAAAAACTCCAACGTCCACCGGTACAAGGCCTAAAACGACATCAAGTTTGAACCAAAGCACACTGGTTGCGTCATTTTCAAGTGGATGCCCGTACGACAAGAAATGCAAAAGTTGGAGGGACATTACCGATTCAATAACTGTACGTGTCACCAAGGACATGGTCCCCGTTCAGACAGTGGAGAAGGAAGGATTTATAAAACTTTGACTTTTCCTTGGGTCTTGAGTGTGGTTATGAAGAAATTGCAACAAAGTTCAGGTTTAAAATAAACTGTATTCAGCTGTGATAGACAGGAGGGGTCAGGAGACACTGTGGCCCCATCCGATGACACCCCCGGACAGGGCCAAACAGGAAGGATATAACCCCACCCACCAGTTCGTGTAGTCAGACTTGCTAGTTAACTTTAGGCCGGCATCATGTACGGATAGTTTGCTAGAGTTAGAAAAGTCTGACTAAATGAATGGTGAGCTAATGTTAACTAGCTAGTTAGCTAAATATCCCCTGGTGGGCTAGCTAGTTAGGCACCTTGGTTGGCTAGTTAGATATATTAGCTTGTGGACTCAATCTATTCCCATACAGAAAATGTACTGTTTTTTCCACGAGTGCATCTGTTGTACATGACTAATCAAATGACCTATGAAGTCAGTTAGAAAAGTCAACAGCCCGAGGTCAGTACTTTTCAGACTGGGCTAGTAGACAATGTGCCAAATTAGCTTGACACAGCAGTGAAATCTTGCCTTTACAAACTTCCGATGAAACAGATTTAGAATGTAGAAATCGTGGTCTGCTGGCCAGTGCCCAGAATCCTTATGGTACATCCCTGCATGTAAGTCCCTCTCAGACAATCTCCTTGGTCCTCCTCAGTGACCTCACGGCTGAGGGTTGTAACTTTCCTCTTGAGAATTAGTCAGAAGTACAGTCGTATTGTCACGTTCTGACCATAGTTCGTGTTTTCTTTGTTTTAGTGTTGGTCAGGACGTGAGCTGAGTGGGCAGTCTATGTTTTGTGTTTCTATGTTGGGTTTGTTGTTTGGCCTGATATGGTTCTCAATCAGAGGCAGGTGTTTGTCATTGTCTCGGATTGGGAACCATATTCAGGTAGCCTGTTTTGTGTTGGGTTTTGTGGGTGGTTGTCTTCTGTCTTTGTGTCTATGCACCAGATAGGACTGTTTTGGTTTTTTCACATTTGTTGTTTTGTATTTTGTAGTGTTCACGTTTATGTCCTTATTAAACATGTTGAACACTAACCACGCTGCATTTTGGTCCTCCTCTCCTTCAACGGAAGAAAACCATTACACGTATACAGTAGCTCATTGCAATACCTCACCAATTCGGGAATATAGTACCCTTGACTATCCTGATCATCTAGTTGAGGATTCCAGATAATGACACCATCCCCGCAGAAAAGTCCCATCAACGTAGTAGGATTTTAGATGTGCAGATTGAGCTTTGATCTGTCTATTTTACCATTACTATAATCAAGTCTGTGGGTTATGGTATTTTAATATAGATGTTACCATTTTAGTAATCAATTTAGCTAGCTAGTAAAAGTTATTTTTCTCTCTTTCAGATGGGCGGACTGGAAACCCAGTGACAACTATCAGGTCTGTAGCTGTCATTGTCCGGTGGGAAAGAGAAATGCCCCTGTATTTTCCAGAAAAGGTATCTCTCCTACCATGGCAGAAAAGAGAGATCCAGACTGTTTATTGGGAAACAAAAACAAACAATTAGGCATGAGGATTGGGTGTTGCTGGACCACTTGTCACATTGTCCAGGGTGGCATGGTGATAAACAATGTGTTTTCTGTCCAGATAAAGATGGTGATAAAGCATTGAAAAAGACCTACAACTGACCAAATGTCACTTTGTTTTCCAGTCCAACAGGAGTGCATCCTTCAGATCATCTAGTGTATGGACATCCTGTGCCAGTGTGATCAGAGAGACAAGCATCCAGATGTGGAGAATACTGCACATTGAGCCTGTGGACGGACAGGTCACTAACTCATCAAATATAATACAATATTGTGTAAAACATTGTATGTGTAGATGCATCAAAATGGACTTTGTCTCCCTTTCCCTATGTTTTAGACATGAGGCATGACATGCAAAAAATTAGGCTCACCCCACGAGAAGCAGTGCACGATCAACGCCACCCTCAGCAAGGAGATCTGCTAGAAGTGATGTACTCTCACTGAGTGTAAAACATAATTTAAACATCACAGATATCATTTCCAGTCATGAGATGCAGTCATGAAATGCAATATGACTGCACCTGGTTGGGGACGCCTGGCTTCCTCAACCCGCATTCCACATCCGTATGGCCGATATTGTGAACCGCCAAAATACAGTGGGGCAAAAAATAATTTAGTCAGCCACCAATTGTGCAAGTTCTCACACTTAAAAAGATGAGATGCCTGTCATTTTCATCATAGGTACACTTCAACTATGACAGACAAAATTAGGGGGAAAAAATCCAGGAAATCACATTGTAGGTTTTTTAATGAATTTATTATCATGGTGGAAAATAAGTATTTGGTCAATAACAAAAGTTTCCCAATATTTTGTTATATACGCTTTGTTGGCAATGGCAGAGGTCAAACGTTTTCTGTAAGTCTTCACAAGGTTTTCACACACTGTTGCTGGTATTTTGGTCCATTCCTCCATGCAGATCTCCTCTAGAGCAGTGATGTTTTGGGGCTGTTGCTGGGCAACACGGACTTTCAACTCCCTCCAAAGATTTTCTATGGGGTTGAGATCTGGAGACTGGCTAGGCCACTCCAGGACCTTGAAATGCTTCTTATGAAGCCACTCCTTCGTGTGTTTGGGATCATTGTCGTGCTGAAAGACCCAGCCACGTTTCATCTTCAATGCCCTTGCTGATGGAAGGAGGTTTCACTCAAAATCTCACGATGCATGGCCCCATTCATTCTTTCCTTTACACGGATCAGTCGTCCTGGTCCCTTTGCAGAAAAACAGCCCCAAAGCATGATGTTTCCACCCCCATCCTTCACAGTAGGTACGGTGTTCTTTGGATGCAACTCTGCATTCTTTGTCCTCCAAACACGACGAGTTGAGTTTTTACCAAAAAGTTATATTTTGGTTTGATTTGACCATATGGCATTCTCCCAATCTTCTTCTGGATCATCCAAATGCTCTCTTACAAACTTCAGACGGGCCTGGACATGTACTGGCTTAAGCAGGGGGACACATCTGGCACTGCAGGATTTGAGTCCCTGGCGGCGTAGTGTGTTACTGATGGTAGGCTTTGTTACTTTGGTCCCAGCTCTCTGCAGGTCATTCACTAGCTCCCCCCGTGTGGTTCTGGGATTTTTGCTCACCGTTCTTGTGATCATTTTGACCCCACGGGGTGAGATCTTGCGTGGAGCCCCAGGCCGAGGGAGATTATCAGTGGTCTTGTATGTCTTCCATTTCCTAATAATTGCTCCCACAGTTGATTTCTTCAAACCAAGCTGCTTACCTATTGCAGATTCAGTCTTCCCAGCCTGGTGCAGGTCTACAATTTTGTTTCTGGTGTCCTTCGACAGTTCTTTGGTCTTGGCCATAGTGGAGTTTGGAGTGTGACTGTTTGAGGTTGTGGACAGGTGTCTTTTATACTGATAACAAGTTCAAACAGGTGCCATTAATACAGGTAACGAGTGGAGGACAGATGAGCCTCTTAAAGAAGAAGTTACAGGTCTGTGAGAACCAGAAATCTTGCTTCTTTGTAGGTGACCAAATACTTATTTTCCACCATAATTTGCAAATATATTCATTAAAAATCCTACAATGTGATTTTCTGGATTTCTTTTCTCATTTTGTCTGTCATAGTTGAAGTGTACCTATGATGGAAATTACAGGTCTCTCTCATCTTTTTAAGTGGGAGAGTGGGAGGGAAAAGTGGGAGGCATTTGCGTATGGTAGAGAGGATCTCCTGGTTGCCTATAGAGAGCTGCCAAGATGAAGGATGTTAACCTCTAGGGTACAGGAGACGCTCACGTCCCACCAGGCCAACATCCGGTGAAACTACAGAGAGCTAACATTTTAAATACATCATTCGTTGTATTAAACATTCTTGTAAATACATGTATCTTACATAATTTAAAAGATGACATAATTACATAATTTATTAATTCTGCCGCTGTGTCAGATTTCAAAAAGGTTTACTGCAAAAGCAAACATGCTATTTTCTGAGGACGGCGCCCCACGCGCATTAGCGTCACAAAAGTCAGAAATAACAATACAAATAACAAAAAAATTGCTTATCATTTAAGATCTTCCTCTGGTGGCAATGCCAGGTGTCCTAACTACACAGTGAATGTTCATTTTGTTTGATAAAATCAATTTTTATAGCCTAACATGAAACATTTGTAAACTGGTTGCGTCGTGATTTCCGTCTCATTCAACTTTGGACGAAGCGTTCGTGGTAATTACACACACTAAACAAACATTTATCCAGTCATGGTTGGTTTCATTGCAATCCTCTGGTTGATGCTAACCCAACCATACACGATGGAAGACACCAATCAATGACCTCATTGTGCACCAATGGTAGGACCGGCCTATCGTTGATTGACTGCATTTTGGCTCAATGACCACTGATCATCTTGAAATATAGCTTGGAAGATAGCCAATGAGCTGAGGTAAACGGAAATATGTAATGGTTATACGTTCGAGGACCAGCCTTTGTCGTAAACTCTGGCGTAAAAGAGGTTCATTCGCCATTGCAAATCCTACTTGACGGAGCCACGAGTGTTATGCATAGCAGTACATATTCAATAGCATTTTCAACAAGTTTATATATTTAAATTATTATATTCTTCTACATTCAATTCACATTTCCACAAAATTACAAATGTCATCTGCAAACTTGATGATTGAGTTGGAGGCATGCATGGTCACGCAGTCATGGGTGAACAGGGAGTACAGCAGAGGGCTGAGAATGCACCCTTGTGGGGCCCCAGTGTTGAGGATCAGTGGGGTGGAGATGTTGTTTCCTATCCTCACCACCTGGGGGCGGCCCATTAAAGTCCAGAACCCACATGCATAGGGCGGGGTCGAGACCCAGGGTCTCGGGCTTATTGATGAGTTTGGAGGGTACTATGGTGTTAAATGCTGAGCTGTAGTAGATGAACAGCATTCTTACATAGGTATTCCTCATTTCCAGATGGGTTAGGCCAGTGTACATTCTGATTGCCATTGTATCGTCTGTGTACCTATTGGGGCGGTAAGCAAATTGGAGTAGGTCTAGCGTGTCAAGTTGGGTGGAGGTTATATGATCCTTGACTAGTCTCTCAAAGCACTTCATGATGACGGAAGTGAGTGCTATGGGGCAATAGTCATTTAGCTCAGTTACCTTGGCTTTCTTGGGAACAGGAACAATGGTGGCCCCCTTGAAGCATGTGGGAACAGCAGACTGGAATATGGATTGATTGAATATGTCCGTAAACACACTAGCCAACTGGTCTGCGCACGCTCTGAGGATGCGGCTAGGGATGCCGTCTGGGCCGTTAGCCCTGCAAGGGTTAACACGTTTAAATGTTTTACTCACGTTGGCTGCGGTGAAGGAGAGCCCGCAGGTTTTTGGTAGCGAGCCGTGTCGGTGGCACTGTATTGTCCTCAAAGTAAAACAAAGAAGTTGTTTCGATTGTCTGGAAGCAAGACAACGGGGTCCTCGACAGGGCTGGTTCAGTTTTTGTCATCCATGATTGACTGTAGACCCTGCCACATACCTCTCGTGTCTGAGCCGTTTAATTGCGACTCTAAAACAACACCCACGGTGTACAGATGTAAAAGACATAAGGGTGTTTGCATCCTCAACACCATGCATCCCACTGTTGCCACCAGCAGTAACCAGAAGAAGAAACCGGAGACAGACTACTTTCGCACGAAGGAAAATATCTCTGCCATATATGGATAGCCTTTCCAAACACCAAATATTATCTCCTTTTATGATATTAAATTAATATTGTTATTACTATTATAACTATTATTCTATGTAATTCTAACCTTTTCGATTCTATTTTATCTTATGCAATAGGTTGGTGTGGATGCACTTGACCAGATGGCAAGACTGTACACTGTAAAAGGAGGTACTCGCTGTTGGCCTGTTATTGTGTTCTATAATGTGTTCGACATGGCTGCTAGCATTGTGCACGTGTTGTACAAACAATGCCTTGACAAAACAGTCTGTAAGAGAGTTTTCATCATGGATCTGGCATGTGAGTTTAGTGAGAACCACATGAACGACAAGAAAGAAGCTACAGCCACCAAGCAGTCCGCCAAGGCAGCAGGACCTCCTGCTCTCCCTCTTCCCCAAGCACCACAGCTCCCACTCTGGAAAAAAAAGATACCTGCCGACTTGACATTGTACACACAAGTATATTGTAGCGAATTTGGGGGGGTTGACCCGACCGGGACTCGAACCTGGATCTAACGACTGTCAATCCAACACCTTAACTGTATGCAAAAAGTTTGAACCACACATACACACAGCAGTAGCCAGCCAGTTCTATCTAGCCAGCAAATGCAAGCCAACTTTGTTCCGCTGTTGAGTTTGTTCTATTGGCATGCTAACTTCATGATGAATTCTGCATCATAGCTAACATTATTATTTGTATCTTCCTGTCAGACTCACACAGTCTAATCCATTCTTTGTGCTGCCTACCTAGGATGTGAACGCACCTCTTAACTTCTTGCGTCGAGCCAACCCGGATCCGGGATCATGACTACAGCCTCAAGCCCATTACCATAACGCAACGGTAACTATTCATGAAAATAGCAAATGAAATGAAATCAATATGCTAGCTCTCAAGCTTAGCATTTTGTTAACAACACTGTCATCTCAGATTTTCAAAATATGCTTCTCAACCATAGCAAACTAGCATTTAGCATTTAGCGTTAGCATTTAGCATTTAGCATTAGCATTTAGCGTTAGCATTAGCAGGCAACATTTTCACAAAAACCAGCAAAAACATTAAATAAATAATTTACCTTTGAAGAACTTCGGATGTTTTCAATGAGGAGACTCTCAGTTAGATAGCAAATGTTCAGTTTTCCTGAAAGATTAGTTGGGCAGGAGAAATCGGTCCGTTTTCTGCATCATGTTTGGCTACCAAAAATAAAATGAAAATTCATTCATCCAAACGCCAAACTTTCTTCCACATTAACTCCATAATATCGACTGAAACATGGTAAACGTTGTTTAGAATCAATCCTCAAGGTGTTTTTCACATATCTCTTCATGATATATCATTCTGTCCCGAGATGGCATATCAGTTCAGACATCTTTTGTCCTCGTCTTGTCGTGTCCTGTATATATATATATTTACAACTTTTTTTCACGTACATTTTATTTTTATTTTCCATCAACTCATCTTCAAAACACTCTCCTTGCAACCCGCCTCACCAATTTATATTTATAAATAAGTATTATTTACCTCAAATCTGCAATCCTCCAAGAAGCTAGCCAGAAACTCCAAGAAGCTAGCCAGGAGCTAGCCAGAAGCTAATCAGAAGCTAGTTCAGAAGCTAGTTAGCTTCTTTACTGGCAAATCTTTAGTATTCAGCTAACCACGGGTTGTGGTCATCAGCTATCCTTTAGCTCGAAAATCTATCGCCAGTTTTGTACGGCGCAGCGCGGCTCGGAACGGAACATACCGGACCAATTTTTCTCTCCATGTCCTTGGATTTCAACTGCTCTCTGGACATTCATTCCCGGATCTCACAGCTAGCTAGCTGCTGCTATCTGTGTGTCTATCTGCTCTCGTCGATTCCGGAGCAAACATCAATTACTCCGGAGCTAGCCAGCTCCGTCAATCACTCCTGAGCTCCGTCAATCACTCCTGGGCTGCAGTCACCTATCCGGACCCGTTTTACTGCCTACGCGGAGCCCCACCGGTCCTTCACAACTGGACTGCAGACGATATCTACCCGAAGGAGATCCGGCTGGCTCCTCCGTCACGACGTTACCTGAACGCCCATCTGACAATTTATTTATTTTTATTATTATTATGTTTCTTCTTGGGCCTCTATAACTATATCTATTGTTTTTATTTTTTGTTGTTGTGTGATTTGGACTAATCCGGACCTCTGGCAGTCTCTATGGGGGTGCCACAGGGTTCAATTCTTGGACCGACTCTCTTCTCTGTATAAATCAATGAGGTCACTCTTGCTGCTGGTGAGTCCCTGATCCACCTCTACGCAGACGACACCATTCTGTATACTTCCGGCCCTTCTTTGGACACTGTGTTAACAACCCTCCAGGCAAGCTTCAATGCCATACAACTCTCCTTCCGTGGCCTCCAATTGCTCTTAAATACAAGTAAAACTAAATGCATGCTCTTCAACCGATCGCTACCTGCACCTACCCGCCTGTCCAACATCACTACTCTGGACGGCTCTGACTTAGAATACGTGGACAACTACAAATACTTAGGTGTCTGGTTAGACTGTAAACTCTCCTTCCAGACCCATATCAAACATCTCCAATCCAAAGTTAAATCTAGAATTGGCTTCCTATTTCGCAACAAAGCATCCTTCACTCATGCTGCCAAACATACCCTTGTAAAACTGACCATCCTACCAATCCTCGACTTTGGCGATGTCATTTACAAAATAGCCTCCAATACCCTACTCAAACAATTGGATGCAGTCTATCACAGTGCAATCTGTTTTGTCACCAAAGCCCCATATACTACTATGGTTGGACCTCTTCGGTTAGTCGGGAGATGGGCTTAGCTCGAGGCTAGGTCAAGGCTAACTAGTGCTTGCTTTGGGGCAGAGACGTTAGCCAGGAGTAGCCATACGGATTGCAGCTAGCTAGTTGCGATGATCCGGTGTAAAGGTTCAGAGCTTGCGGTAGGAATCCGGAGATGTGGTAGAGAAAAAGCAGTCTGATATGCTCTGGGTTGATGTCGCGCTGGTGTCCTAGTTAGCTTTGAAGACCGCTAGCAGTGGCTAACTGAGTACTAGCTAGTAGCTAGTTAGCTGGCTAGCTTCTGATGGGGGTTCCGGTTCTAAAGTATAGAAAAAGCAGATCCGTACCACATTGGGTGATGCGGGTTGCAGGAGAGTATATTCAGCCTATAGTTGGAAAGTGAGATTAAAATATGTACGAAATATATACAGACAAAAACGAGGAAAACTATATTTACACCAGACAGGACGGGACAAGACAAAACACACGTCCGACTGCTACGCCATCTTGGAGCTATAATACCCTACTCAACAAATTGGATGCAGTCTATCACAGTGCAATTCGTTTTGTCATCAAAGCCCCATATACTACCCACCATTGCGACCTGTACGCTCTCGTTGGCTGGCCCTCGCTTCATACTCGTCGCCAAACCCACTGGCTCCATGTCATCTACAAGACCCTGCTAGGTAAAGTCCCCCCTTATCTCAGCTCGCTGGTCACCATCTCCCACCTGTAGCACACGCTCCAGCAGGTATATCTCTCTAGTCGCCCCCAAAACCAATTATTTCTTTGGCCGCCTCTCCTTCCAGTTATCTGCTGCCAATGACTGAAACGAACTACAAAAATCTCTGAAACTGGAAACACTTATCTCCCTCACTAGCTTTAAGCACCAACTGTCAGAGCATCTTACAGATTACTGCACCTGTACATAGCCCACCTATAATTTAGCCCAAACAACTACCTCTTTCCCAACTGTATTTAATTTATTTATTTATTTTGCTCCTTTGCACCCCATTATTTTTATTTCTACTTTGCGCATTCTTCCATTGCAAAACTACCATTCCAGTGTTTTACTTGCTATATTGTATTTACCATGGCCTTTTTTGCCTTTACCTCCCTTCTCACCTAATTTGCTCACATTGTATATAGACTTGTTTATACTGTATTATTGACTGTATTATTTGTTTCACTCCATGTGTAACTCTGTGTCGTTGTATCTGTCGAACTGCTTTGCTTTATCTTGGCCAAGTCGCAATTGTAAATGAGAACTTGTTCTCAACTTGCCTACCTGGTTAAATAAAGGTGAAATAAATAAATAAAATAAATTCCTGGAAGTCTCCTCTCTGTCTCAATCACATGGATGAATGCGAGCAGCTTGGAGATTACGCAACAATTTCAACAAAGGACACCGGGCGGACCCCTGGTAAATGTAGTCTCTTATGGCCAATCTTCCAATAATATGCCTACAAATACGTCACAATGCTGCAGACAACTTGGAGAAACGATAAAGGGCAGGCTAATTCGTGGCGCTTTCACAGCCATATAAGGAGACAATGAAAAACAGAGCCTCAAATCCTGCTCATTTCCTGTTTGAAGTTTCATCTTGGTTTCGCCTGTTGCATCAGTTCTGGGGCACTCACAGATAATATCTTTGCAGTTTTGGAAACGTCAGAGTGTTTTCTTTCCAAAGCTGCCAATTATATGCATAGTCGAGCATCTTTTCGTGAAAGAATATTGCGCTTAAAACGGGCACGTTTTTTAATCCAATAATGACATAGCGCCCCCATAGGTTGAAGAGGTTAAGCCTACTTCCGGGTATAAACTAATCAAAAATGAAATAGATTTAGTTTTCCGTTATTACATCTCCAATTCTGACAGTAATTGAGAAAACAAGTCGATTTTCGATTTTTGTTGTTCAAATTCAGAAACCAAAAACGAAAAATGTGATGTCTTTTCACTTGGTCTTTTGAATCATACAACCAATGAACGGATGTTACACAGACAAGTAGGCTACACGACCCGATATGCGATGATACAGATGCTGAGGAAGGAGTGAATCATGGAGTTATATCATTGCTATTGATGAAGTCTGATTATTGCCAATACTAAACATTCTCTCTATTATAAAAGCAATTTAGGCAACAATTTTAAGGAGCCTTTCTAAAACCTGCTTAAACCTCAGGTGGAAAAGTGTCAGTTTCCTTCTTCACTGTTCTACTACCATAAGGCAAAAACTGTTTCTGCAGTGGATTTGGAATAATCGATTTACGAGAAACAAACGAATGTGTTTTTAATGGGGAATTGTCAGCCAATTCACAGGTCAGTAGTTTATTCAGTCCAGTTGGTAAACGTGGTATTAGGGGATTCTTGAAATCTGTGAATAGAGTACAATCATATTAAACTCTTCTGTTATTCCAATAGTTCATTATTAGTAAACTACTTCAAGGTCACACACAATGTTCCAGTTTTAAGGATGATTGGTTCCACATTTCTATTTATGCATACTAGTTGAGTTATGCTACATTATTAATGAGGTAGCTTCCTTACGCTGAGGAAATGGTCATTGTAATTTAATCAAAATTGACGTCTTAACCCATTCATAGACGCCAACTACCTTTAGCGCCTATTGCTATCTTCTGGTCGGTGAATTTTGTTAAGATCCCCAACGCTTTCTCTAAACGTTAACATTGCCTGTGGTACGGTTTTGGAAACATAAGGAAAGTATCTTACATATCAGCGATAAATGCTTTTAAAAGGTTAAATTACTACCCACTTTATAGAGTTAGGGTTCCCACACTGCCATATTTCCATGTTACAGCACGTGTTTATGGAAAACCAACAGAAGTCAGACGACTAACTGTGCTCATTAACGATCATGCGTCTCTGAACACCTGTGTAAACGAAGATCGGACGGCACAATTGTATCGTCACAGAAAAACACTGTTGGCTGCAACTGTGTTAAAACCGGTACATACAGTAAGTGTATATTTAGTATTTGTTAAATAATTTGTGATATGAAAGTGGAGGGCTGTTTCTAGAACTGTACAATGATTCCATGGAGTATTTGTCTGATTTGGCTGCCAGAGCCAATTCGCCTCTAAACAGAATATGTAACATAATAGCTCCCCGATGGAATGTCCTAGGGTGAGTGATGTATTTATAGTCATATGACCGTAGTGAACAAGGTGCATCTACCCCCCTAACTACTAAGGGTGCAGTTAGGGATGAAACATTCACCGATACGCATCGATCCCAGGTTCAAATGTTGAAATTATGAGTGCATCGTTTCCAAATCAACATCCATCGGTCCGAAAATCGATTCAAACGCTACGAATCACCTGTAAACGTAACTGTTTTGCTCAAATTACTTTCTAACGTAACCTTACAAAACGACCTGATCTTTTGTGACATCCCGCATCCCCACCTTCAGTGTTAAACTAAACACGTAATTATGTTGACAGTCCCCGGACAATATCATCAGCCAAATCAAATTGCGCGCTGTGTGCAGCTTCGCGCACTGCCCAACGAGGTAGGTCTATTCCTGATCACCTTCAGTATTCAAATGTTTGTAAAATGGCTTGTGCAATGTTATGCATTATTAGTTGAGTAACAACCCATGTAAATTGCTATGTTATTTTTTTAATCAAATGTGGTGTTAAATTGTATTTTAATGGAATACAAGTAGCCCATACTACCGCCAGACACAACTCTCATCTGGCTACAGGTAGGCTACATGCTGATCGGGCATATATTAGATTGTTCAGGTTCACCATCAGCAGTCCGTATACAGTACCAGTCAAGTGTGGACACACCTACTCAAGCAAGGGTTTTCTTTGATTCTACAATTTTCTACATTGTATAATAATAGTGAAGACATCAAAACTACTGAATAACACATGGAATCATTTAGTAACCAAAATTGTCCATTGTTAAACAAATATTATATTTGGGAATCTTCAAAGTAGCCACCCTTTGCCCTGATGACAGCTTTGCACATTCTTGTCATTCTCTCAACCAGCTTCACCTGGAATGCTTGTTCCCATATATGCTTAGCACTTGTTAGCTGCTTTTCCTTCACTCTGCGGTTCATCTCATGCCAAACCATCTCAATTGGGTTGAGGTCGGGTGATTGTGGAGGCCAGGTCATCTGATGCAGCACTCTATCACTCTCCTTCTTGGTCAAACATCCCTTACACATCCTGTAGATATGTTGAGTCATTGTCCTGTGGAAAAACAAATTATAGTTTCACTAAGCGAAAACCAGATGGGATGGCGTATCGCTACAGAATGCTGTGGTAGCCGTACTGGTTAAGTGTGCTTGAATTCTAAATAAATGACAGTGTCACCAGCAAAGCACCATCACAACTCTTCCATGCTTCACAGTGGGAACTACACATACGGAGATCATCCATTCACCTACTCTGCATCTTCCAGAGACATGGTGGTTGGAAACAAAAATGCAAATTTGGACTCCTCAGACCAAAGGACAGATTTCCATTGCTCATGTTTCTTGGCTCAAGCAAGTCTCTTCTTATTATTGATGTACTTTTATTAGTGGTTTATATTAGAGGTCGACTGACTATGATTTTTCAACGCCGATACCAATTAATCGGACAATTTTTATTTATTTTTATTTTTATTTTTTAATATATATGTAATAATGACAATTACAACAATACTGAATGAACACTTATTTTTAACTTAATATAATACATCTAAAAATCAATTTAGCCTCAAATAAATAATGAAACATGTTCAATTTGGTATAAATAATGCAAAAACAAAGTGTTGGAGAAGAAAGTAAAAGTGCAATATGTGCCATGTAAAAAAAATCTAACGTTTAGGTTCCTTGCTCAGAACATGAGCAATATGTTGGTGGTTCCTTTTAACATGAGTCTTCAATATTCCAAGGTAAGAGGTTTTAGGTTGTAGTTAATATAGTATTTATAGGACTATTTCTCTCTATACCATTTGTATTTCACATACCTTTGACTATTGGATGTTCTTATAGGCACTTTAGTATTGCCAGTGTAACAGTACAGCTTCCGTCCCTCTCCTCGCTCCTACCTGGGCTCCAACCAGGAACACATCGACAACAGCCACACTCGAAGCATCGTTACCCGTGCAGAGGAAGGGGAACAACCACTCCAAGTCTCAGAGCGAGTGTCGTTTGAAACGCTATTAGCGCGCACCCCGCTAACTAGCTAGCCATTTCACATTGGTTACACCAGCATAATCTTGGGAGTTGATAGGCTTGAAGTCATAAACAGCGCTGTGCTTCGAAGAGCTGCTGGCAAAACGCACAAAGGTGCTGTTTGAATGAATGCCTACGAGCCTGCTGCTGCCTACCATCACTCAGTCAGACTGCTATATCAAATCATAGACTTAATTATAACATAATAACACACAGAAATACGAGCCTTTGGTCATTAAGGCACATGAAAGTTCACCTGTTCCAGATTGTATTTCTGGCACAAAAATAATGGATGTTCAAATGGCTCTCTCGACATACGCCTAGTTTCCTGAAATGAGTCAAAAATCGTTTGTCGAGATCGGTGTGGAAGAACATGACTGGCCTGCAGAGAGCCCTGAATTCAACCACATTGAACACCTTTGGGATGAATTAGAAAGCCGACTGCGAGCCTGGACTACTCGTCCAAGATCAGTGCCCAAAATCACTAATGCTCTTGTGGCTGAATGGAAGCAAGTTCCCGCAGCAATGTACTACAATCTAATGGAATGCCTTCCCAGAAGAGTGGAAGTTGTTATAGTAGCGAAGGAAGTACCAACTCCATATTAGTGCCCATGATTTTGGAATGAAATGTCCGACAAGCACATAGAATTGGTCATGTGTTTGTATAGTCAGTGTTTGCTTTTTTATTTTTACCCATGTACGAATAGGGCCCTTCTATGCGACGGAATGGAAACCAGAGAACCTCTTTGGTTGAATCTGTTTTAGATATTCATTGCTCAACTGCGGGACCTTGTATATGTGGGGTAAAGAAATTAGGTAATCATTCAAAATTCCATGAAACGTATTATGTTGTGACATTTTTACTACTGAACTTATTTATGCTTATAAAGGGATTGAATTTTATTTTATTTATTTTATTTCACCTTTATTTAACCAGGTAGGCAAGTTGAGAACAAGTTCAAATTTACAATTGCGACCTGGCCAAGATAAAGCATAGCAGTTCGACAGATACAAACACACATACATACAGTTAATAATACAGTATAAACAAGTCTATATACAATGTGAGCAAATTAGGTGAGAAGGGAGGTAAAGGCAAAAAAGGCCATGGTGGCAAAGTAAATACAATATAGCAAGTAAAACACTGGAATGGTAGTTTTGCAATGGAAGAATGTGCAAAGTAGAAATAAAAATAATGGGGTGCAAAGGAGCAAAATAAATAAATAAATTAAATACAGTTGGGAAAGAGGTAGTTGTTTGGGCTAAATTATAGGTGGGCTATGTACAGGTGCAGTAATCTGTAAGATGCTCTGACAGTTGGTGCTTAAAGCTAGTGAGGGAGATAAGTGTTTCCAGTTTCAGAGATTTTTGTAGTTCGTTTCAGTCATTGGCAGCAGATAACTGGAAGGAGAGGCGGCCAAAGAAATAATTGGTTTTGGGGGCGACTAGAGAGATATACCTGCTGGAGCGTGTGCTACAGGTGGGAGATGGTGACCAGCGAGCTGAGATAAGGGGGGACTTTACCTAGCAGGGTCTTGTAGATGACATGGAGCCAGTGGGTTTGGCGACGAGTATGAAGCGAGGGCCAGCCAACGAGAGCGTACAGGTCGCAATGGTGGGTAGTATATGGGGCTTTGATGACAAAACGAATTGCACTGTGATAGACTGCATCCAATTTGTTGAGTAGGGTATTATAGCTCCAAGATGGCGTAGCAGTCGGACGTGTGTTTTGTCTTGTCCCGTCCTGTCTGGTGTAAATATAGTTTTCCTCGTTTTTGTCTGTATATATTTCGTACATATTTTAATCTCACTTTCCAACTATAGGCTGAATATACTCTCCTGCAACCCGCATCACCCAATGTGGTACGGATCTGCTTTTTCTATACTTTAGAACCGGAACCCCCATCAGAAGCTAGCCAGCTAACTAGCTACTAGCTAGTACTCAGTTAGCCACTGCTAGCGGTCTTCAAAGCTAACTAGGACACCAGCGCGACATCAACACAGAGCATATCAGACTGCTTTTTCTCTACCACATCTCCGGATTCCTACCGCAAGCTCTGAACCTTTACACCGGATAATCGCAACTAGCTAGCTGCAATCCATATGGCTACTCCTGGCTAACGTCTCTGCCCCAAAGCAAGCACTAGTTAGCCTTGAGCTAGCCTCGAGCTAAGCCCATCTCCCGACTAGCCGAAGAGGTCCAACAATACCTCTTTTGCCAATTGGCCTGGACCCTTTACTGCCGACACGGAGCCCCGCCGATCCATCACGACTGGTCCGCCGACATAATCGTCCGAGGTGGTTTCAACAGGCTTTTCCGTTGCGACATCGCCAAAGATCCATCTGCAGGCCAAGGCCCGCGAGCTTTCTGAATCGCTGTGTCTCCAGCTCACCTAGCGTTCTAGAGCATCTGTAGCATACTCCTGGGCTACAATTACCCGGGCCCACGACCGGTCTGTCGATGTCACCGCATGATGAAGAGGAATAAACAGACTCACCCCATCGCGACGTCCCCCAAAGGTTAACTCTCTAGCCCTCGCTATCTCCCTGCTTGCTAATTCGGCCTGCTAACGGCTAGCTTGTCTAGCCCGGGCCTACGAACTGTTAGCTTGTTAGCACAGGCCTGCTAACCGTCTGAATCACCGCGTCCCAAACACTCTCTGAACCCATTTACTTTCTATCTCTTTTTGATTTTGATTTTGTTTATACCTTCCGGAAACCTGCCTCACCCACTGTGATACGGAATCGCTATTACTTTCAATTTTAATTTTATTTTTATGCCTCACTCAAGAACCTCCAGACGCTAACCATCTAACTAGCTACAAGCTATTTAGTCATTGTTAGTTTCTTTTTAAACCTGGATAACACTCGCCAGTCCAGCTTCCCTGCCCATCCACCGCTGCCCCCTGGACACTGATCTCTTGGCTACATAGCTGACGCACACTGGACTGTCCATTAATCACGGTACTCCATTCTGCTTGTTTGTTTTATCTGTCGGCCCAGTTGCCTAGTCAACGCCATTTTACCTGCTGTTTGTTGTGCTAGCTGATTAGCCTCGCCTACTGTTTTTAGCTAGCTTTCCCAATTCAACACCTGTGATTACTGTATGCCTCGCTGTATGTCTCTCTCAAATGTCAATATGCCTTGTATACTGTTGTTCAGGTTAGTTATCATTGTTTTAGTTCACAATGGAGCCCTTAGATCCACTCTGCATACCCCTGTTACCTCCTTTGTCCCACCTCCCACACATGCGGTGACCTCACCCATTACAACCAGCATGTCCAGAGATACAACCTCTCTCATCATCACCCAGTGCCTGGGCTTACCTCCGCTGTACCCGCACCCCACCATACCCCTGTCTGCGCATTATGCCCTGAATATATTCTACCATGCCCAGAAACCTGCTCCTCTTATCCTCTGCCCCCAACGCTCTAGGCGACCAGTTTTGATAGCCTTTAGCCGCACCCTCATACTACTCCTTCTCTGTTCCACGGGTGATGTGGAGGTAAACCCAGGCCCTGCATGTCCCCAGGTACCCTCATTTGTTGACTTCTGTGATCGAAAAAGCCTTGGTTTTATGCATGTCAACATCAGAAGCCTCCTCCCTAAGTTTGTTTTACTCACTGCTTTAGCACACTCTGCTAACCCTGATGTCCTTGCCGTGTCTGAATCCTGGCTCAGGAAGGCCACCAAAAATTCAGAGATTTCCATACCCAACTATAACATCTTCTGTCAAGATAGAACTGCCAAAGGGGGCGGAGTCGCAGTCTACTGCAGAGATAGCCTGCAAAGTAATGTCATACTTTCCAGGTCCATACCAGTTTGAACTACTAATTTTGAAAATTACTCTCTCCAGAAATAAGTCTCTCACTGTTGCCGCTTGCTACCGACCACCCTCAGCTCCCAGCTGTGCCCTGGACACCATTTGTGAATTGATAGCCCCCCCATCTAGCTTCAGAGTTTGTTCTGTTAGGTGACCTAAACTGGGATATGCTTAACACCCCGGCAGTCCTACAATCTAAGCTAGATGCCCTCAATCTCACTCAAATCATCAAGGAACCCACCAGGTACAACCCTAACTCTGTAAACAAGGGCACCCTCATAGACGTCATCCTGACCAACTGGCCCTCCAAATACACCTCCGCTGTCTTCAACCAGGATCTCAGCGACCACTGCCTCATTGCCTGTATCCGCCACGGAGCCGCAGTCAAACGACCACCCCTCATCACTGTCAAACGCTCCCTAAAACACTTCTGTGAGCAGGCCTTTCTAATCGACCTGGCCCGGGTATCCTGGAAGGACATTGACCTCATCCCGTCAGTTGAGGATGCCTGGTCATTCTTTAAAAGTAACTTCCTCACCATTTTAGATAAGCATGCTCCGTTCAAAAAATGCAGAACCAAGAACAAATACAGCCCTTGGTTCACTCCAGACCTGACTGCCCTCGACCAGCACAAAAACATCCTGTGGCGGACTGCAATAGCATCGAATAGCCCCCGTGATATGCAACTGTTCAGGGAAGTCAGGAACCAATACACGCAGTCAGTCAGGAAAGCTAAGGCCAGCTTCTTCAGGCAGAAGATTGCATCCTGTAGCTCCAACTCCAAAAAGTTCTGGGACACTGTGAAGTCCATGGAGAACAAGAGCACCTCCTCCCAGCTGCCCACTGCACTGAGGCTAGGTAACACAGTCTCCACCGATAAATCCATGATTATCGAAAACTTCAATAAGCACTTCTCAACGGCTGGCCATGCCTTCCGCCTGGCTACTCCAACCTTGGCCAACAGCTCTGCCCCCCCCCCCCCGCAGCTCCTCGCCCAAGCCTCTCCAGGTTCTCCTTTACCCAAATCCAGATAGCAGATGTTCTGAAAGAGCTGCAAAACCTGGACCCGTACAAATCAGCTGGGCTTGACAATCTCGACCCTCTATTTCTGAAACTATCTGCCGCCATTGTCGCAACCCCTATTAACAGCCTGTTCAACCTCTCTTTCATATCGTCTGAGATCCCCAAGGATTGAAAAGCTGCCGCAGTCATCCCCCTCTTCAAAGGGGGAGACACCCTGGACCCAAACTGTTATAGACCTATATCCATCCTGCCCTGCCTATCTAAGGTCTTCGAAAGCCAAGTCAACAAACAGGTCACTGACTATCTCGAATCCCACCGTACCTTCTCCGCTGTGCAATCTGGTTTCCGAGCCGGTCACGGGTGCACCTCAGCTACACTCAAGGTACTAAACGATATCATAACCGCCATCGATAAAAGACAGTACTGTGCAGCCGTCTTCATCGACCTCGCCAAGGCTTTCGACTCTGTCAATCACCATATTCTTATCGGCAGACTCAATAGCCTCGGTTTTTCGGATGACTGCCTTGCCTGGTTCACCAATTACTTTGCAGACAGAGTTCAGTGTGTCAAATCGGAGGGCATGCTGTCCGGTCCTCTGGCAGTCTCTATGGGGGTGCCACAGGGTTCAATTCTCGGGCCGACTCTTTTCTCTGTATATATCAATGATGTTGCTCTTGCTGCGGGCGATTCCCTGATCCACCTCTACGCAGACGACACCATTCTATATACTTTCGGCCCGTCATTGGACACTGTGCTATCTAACCTCTAAACGAGCTTCAATGCCATACAGCACTCCTTCCGTGGCCTCCAACTGCTCTTAAACGCGAGTAAAACCAAATGCATGCTTTTCAACCGATCGCTGCCTGCACCCGCATTCCCGACTAGCATCACCACCCTGGATGGTTCCGACCTTGAATATGTGGACATCTATAAGTACCTAGGTGTCTGGCTAGACTGCAAACTCTCCTTCAAGACTCACATCAAACATCTCCAATCGAAAATCAAATCAAGAGTCGGCTTTCTATTCCGCAACAAAGCCTCCTTCACTCACACCGCCAAGCTTACCCTAGTAAAACTGACTATCCTACCGATCCTCGACTTCGGCGACGTCATCTACAAAATAGCTTCCAACACTCTACTCAGCAAACTGGATGCAGTCTATCACAGTGCCATCCGTTTTGTCACTAAAGCACCTTATACCACCCACCACTGCGACTTGTATGCTCTAGTCGGCTGGCCCTCACTACATATTAGTCGCCAGACCCACTGGCTCCAGGTCATCTACAAGTCCATGCTAGGTAAAGCTCCGCCTTATCTCAGTTCACTGGTCACGATGGCAACACCCATCCGTAGCACGCGCTCCAGCAGGTGTATCTCACTGATCATCCCTAAAGCCAACACCTCATTTGGCCGCCTTTCGTTCCAGTACTCTGCTGCCTGTGACTGGAACGAACTGCAAAAATCGCTGAAGTTGGAGACTTTTATCTCCCTCACCAACTTCAAACATCAGCTATCCGAGCAGCTAACCGATCGCTGCAGCTGTACATAGTCTATTGGTAAATAGCCCACCCATTTTCACCTACCTCATTCCCATACTGTTTTTATACTGTTTTTTATTTATTTACTTTTCTGCTCTTTTGCACACCAATATCTCTACCTGTACATGACCATCTCATCATTTATCACTCCAATTGTATTATTCGCCTACCTTCTCATGCCTTTTGCACACATTGTATATAGACTGCCCATTTTTTCTACTGTGTTGGGAGAAAAAAATCAGGATATCAGGCGGAGAGACAAAAACAATGTTCAGCATGTCTCTCAGAACATAGGAAAAAGCCGCCTGGATGATTGACTTGTTAATTGTTTACTCCATGTGTAACTCTGTGTTGTCTGTTCACACTGCTATGCTTTGTTTTGGCCAGGTCGCAGTTGCAAATGAGAACTTGTTCTCAACTAGCCTACCTGGTTAAATAAAGGTGAAATAAATAAAAAATAAAAAAATGGAGGTTATTTTGTAAATGACATCGCCAAAGTCGAGTATTGGTAGGATGGTCAGTTTTACAAGGGTATGTTTGGCAGCATGAGTGAAGGATGCTTTGTTGCGAAATAGGAAGCCAATTCCAGATTTAACTTTGGATTGGAGATGTTTGATATGGGTCTGGAAGGAGAGTTTACACTCTAACCAGAAACCTAAGTATTTGTAGTTGTCCACGTATTCTAAGTCAGAGCCGTCCAGAGTAGTGATGTTGGACAGGCGGGTAGGTGCAGGTAGCGATCGGTTGAAGAGCATGCATTTAGTTTTACTTGTATTTAAGAGCAATTGGAGGCCACGGAAGGAGAGTTGTATGGCATTGAAGCTTACCTGGAGGGTTGTTAACACAGTGTCCAAAGAAGGGCCAGAAGTATACAAAATGATGTCGTCTGAATACCTTTTGACGCAATACATTTCAGCTTTGATTTTATTATTAATTTGTCAGAATTTCCAAAAACATAATTATATTTTGACATTATGGTGTGTTGTGTGTAAACCAGTGAAAAAACCCTCAATTTAATCAATTTTTAAATTCGGCCTGTAAAACAACATCTGGAGAATGTCAAGGGGTGTGAACTTTGAAGACACTGTGTATACACTGAAAAAATATAAACACAACTTTCAACAATTTTTGAAAGTTGTGAGAGAGAGATTCAACAGAGATTTTACTGAGTTACAGTTTATATAGGGAAATCAGTTAATTGAAATAAATTAATATGGGCCTAATCTATGGATTTCACAAGTTGATTGCAGATACCTTAAAAGGTAGGGCCGTGGATCAGAGAACCAGTCTGTATCTGGTGTGACCACCATTTGCCTCATGCAACGTGTCACATTTCCTTCACATAGGGATGATCAGGCTGTTAGTTTTGGAATGTTGTCCCACTCTTCAATGGCTGTGCAAAGTTGCTGGCTATTTGCGGAAACCGGAACACGCTCTTGGTCAATGTGTACGGAAGCATCTCAAACATGCTCAATGGGTGACATGTCTAGTGAGTATGCAGGCCAGGACTTTTTCAGCTTACAGGAATTGTGTACAGATCCTTGCGACATTGGGCTGTGCATTATCATGCTGAAACATGAGGCGGTGGATCAATGGCATTACAATGGACCTCAGAATCTCGTTATATCTCTTTTTGTTCAAATTGACATCAATAAAATGCTATTCTGTTTGTTGTCCGTAGCTTATGCCTGCCCAAACTGTAACCCTACCACCACCATCTGGCACTCTTTTCACAATATTGACATCAGCCCGGTACAGTAGAAACTCGGGATTCAGCCGGGAAGAGGACACTTTTCCAGTGTGCCAGTGACCATCGAAGGCGAGCATTTGCCCACTGAAGTCGGTTCCGACACCGAACTGCAGTCAGGTCAAGACCCTGGTGAGGACGACGAGCACGCAGATGCGCTTCACTGAGACTTTCTGACTGTGCAGAAATTCTTAGGTTGTACAAATCCAGTTTTATCAGTTGTCTGCGTGGCTGGTCTCAGACATCACACAGTTGAATAAGCCGGATGTGGCGGTTGTGAGGCCGGTTGGACGAACTGCCAAATTCTCTAAAACAATGTTTGAGGCAGTTTATGGTAGTGACATTAACATACAATTATCTGCCAACAGCTCTGGTTGCCAATATCTGCCAATTGCCTGCTCCCCCAACTTGATGCCGTGTGACAAAACTGTCCATTTTACGGGGCTTTTATTGTGCTCAGTACAAGGTGCACATGTGTAATGATCATGTAATTCAATCAGCTTCTTGATATGCTACATTTCTCAGGTGGATGGATTATCTTGGCAAATTAGAAATGGTCACCTAACAGGGATGTAAACAAATTAGTGCACAACATTTTAGAGAAATAAGCTTTTTGTGCATGTGGGAAATTTCTGGGATATATGATTAAACATGGGTATGACGCTACTTTACATACTGTATTTTTGTTCCACTGTACAGTGTATTCGAAAAATATTCAGATATTCCACATATTTGAAAAAATGTTCTAATGTGATAAAATATCACAAGTATTCAGACCCTTTACTTCTACTTTTGTTGAAGCACCTTTTGTCAGTGTTGAGTATGACGCTACAAACTTGGCACACCTTTATATGGGGAGTTTCTCCCATTTTCTGCAGCTCCGCTCCACCTCTTTCAGGTTAGATGGGGAGCATTGCTGCACAGCTATGTTCAGGTCACTCCAGAGATGTTCGATCGGGTTCATTTCAGGGCTTTGGCTGGGCAACTCGGGGACATTTGAAGACTTGTCCCGAAGCCACTCCAGCATTGGGGAAAGGGGGATACCTAGTCAGTTGTACAACTGAAGTGTGTCTTCAGCATTTAACCCAACCCCTCTGAATCAGAGCGGTGTGGGGGCTACCTTAATTGACATCCACATTTCGGCACCTTGCTCAGGGGCAGAATGACAGATTTGACCTTGGCTGCTCGGGGATTCGATCCAGCAACTTTTAGGTTACTGGCCCAATGCACTAACCGCTAGGCTACCTGCCGTCACCCAGTCGGAGGTCCTGAGCACTCTGGAGCAGGTTTTCATCAAGGATCTCTCTGTACTTTGCTCCGTTCATCTTTCCCTCGATCCTGACTAGTTTCCCAGTCCCTGCCGCCAAAAAACATCACCACAGCATGATGATGCCACCATCATGGTTCACCGTAGGGATGGTACCAGGGTCCTCCAGGCGTGACGCTTGGCATTCAGGCAAAATAGTTCAATTTTGGTTTCATCAGACTAGAGAATCTTGTTACGTGCCTTATGTCAAACTCCAAGTGGGCTGTTATGTGCTTTTTACTGAGGAGTGGCTTCCATCTGGCCACTCTACCAAAAAGGCCTGATTTGGTGGAGTGCTGCAGAGATGGTTGTCCTTCTGGAAGGTTCTCCCATCCCCACAGGAACTGGAGCTCTGTCGGAGTGACCATCAGGTTCCTGATCACCTCATGGTCCTTCTCTCCCGATTTTACAGTTTGGCAGGACGGCCAGCTTTAGGGAGTGTCTTGGTGGTTCCAAATGTCTTCCATTTCAGAATGATGGAGGCCACTGTTCTTGGGGACCTTCAATGCTGCAGAAATGTTTTGGTACCCTTCCTCAGATCTCTGCCTCGAAACAATCCTGTCTCGGAGCTCTACAGACAATTCCTTCGACCTCATGGCTTGGTTCTTGCTCGGACATGCGCTGTCAACTGTGGGACCTTATATAGACAGGTATGTCCCTTTCCAAATTGTGTTCAGTCAATTGAATTTACAACTGGTGGACTCCAAGTTGTAGAAACATCTCAAGGATGATCAATGGATTTTCGATGCACCTGAGCTCAATTTTGAGTCTCATAGCAAAGGGTCTGAATACTTTTGTAAATAAGGTATTTCAGTTATCGCTTTGTCATTATGGGGTGTTGGGTGTAGATTGGGGGAAAACAAATAATTGTATCAATTTTAGAATAAGGCTGTAACGCAACAATGTGAAATGTCAAGGGGTCTGAATACTTTCCGAATGCACTGTGTATATACACTGAGTGTACAAAACATTAAGGACACCTTCTGAATATTGAGATGCACCCCCCCCCCCCTTGCCCTTGGAACAGCCTCAATTAGTTGAGGTTGGAGTGTCTCAAGCATTCCTCAGGAATGCTGGCCCGTGTTGATTCCAGTGCTTCCCACAGTTGTGTCAAGTTGGCTGGTTGTCCTTTGGGTGGTGGACCATTCTTGATGCACATGGGAAACTGTTGCACATGAAAAACCCAACAACGTTGCAATTCTTGACACGAGCCTGACATGTCAACTCTTGAGGCTTAAAGATCCTTCTTGAACCTGTCTCTTAAACTTCATGTAAACTGACTTTGTAAATTCGAACAAATTACCATCAATAAGGGACCATATCTTTCACCTGGGCAGTCTGTCATGGAAAGATCAGGTTTCCTTAATGTTTTGTACTCTGTATATTTATTTTAATGAAAATCATAGCCAAATGTTTGGGACATATTTGGTGAAATGATAAGGGGATGATAGCAGTGCCGGCTATGTTGTGTGATGATTGTGAGGCACTATAGAAATTTGATAGCCCCAAGACAAGGACTTCCAAATGGCACATCAAGGGAACTTTAGTTTAGGCCTACTGTTCAGATTAGGTCAATTGAATTACATTGACTGGAGGTCTATAACCTCTCTCACAGCCTAAAATAGGGGGCATCAACCGGTCAATCTCCAAGGCATTCCCAGTAGATCACCAAACATTCCTGTAAAAACAACAACGATAAAGCCTTGCATTCATTATTACATTTCTTTTATCCATTTCGCGCTTTTAGTGGAAGGTGCACTTGATTCAGCAGCCCTATCACCGGGAATGTAAAGTGTTCCCATTTAAAAAATCATAATCACGTCTGAATGTAGAACCCAAATAGCAAGTCAAGTGCACATATAGGCCTACCGCTGGCAAAATCATATGTTTCTTTTTATTTCACCTTTATTTAACCAGGTAGGCTAGTGGTTGAGAACAAGTTCTCATTTACAACTGTGACCTGGCCAAGATAAAGCAAAGCAGTTCGACACATACAACAACACAGAGTTACACATGGAATAAACAAACACAGTCAATAATACAGTAGAACAAGTTCATATACAGTGTGTGAAAATGAGGTAAGATAAGGGAGGTAAGGTAATACATAGGCCATGGTGGCGAAGTAATTACAATATAGCAATTAAACACTGGAATGGTAGATGTGCAGAAGATGAATGTGCAAGTAGAGATGCTCCTTTGCACCGCAGTAAGAAATAAATAAATACAGTATATGGCTAGGCTATTTGCAGATGGGCTATGTACAGGTGCAATGATCTGTGAGCTGCTCTGACAACTGGTGCTTAAAGCTAGTGAGGGAGATATGTGTCTCCAGCTTCAGTGATTTTTGCAGTTAGTTCCAGTCATTGGCAGCAGAGAACTGAAAGGGAAGGCGGCCAAAGAAGGAATTGGCTTTGGAGGTGACCAGTGAGATATACCTGCTGGAGCGCGTGCTGCTTTGGTGACCAGTGAGCTGAGATAAGGCGGGGCTTTACCTATCAAAGACTTGTAGATGACTTGGAGCCAGTGGGTTTGGCGACGAGTATGAAGCGAGGACCAGCCAACGAGTGCGTACAGATGGCAGATGAAAACGGATGGCACTGTGATAGACTGCATCCAATTTGTTGAGTAGAGTGTTGGAGGCTATTTTGTAAATGACATCACCAAAGTCTAGGATCGGTAGGATGGTCAGTTTTACGAGGGTATGTTTGGCAGCATGAGTGAAGGCTGCTTTGTTGCGAAATAAGAATCTGATTCTAGATTTAATTTTGGATTTGAGATGCTTAATGTGAGTCTGGAAGGAGAGTTTACAGTCTAACCAGACACCTAGGTAGTTGTTCACATATTCTAAGTCAGAACCGTACAGAGTAGTGATGCTGGACGGGCGGGCAGGTGTGGGCAGCGATCGGTTGAAGAGCATGCATTTACTTTAACTTGCATTTAAGAGCAGTTAGAGACCACGGAAGGATGAGTTGTATGGCTATATAGCTCAGATTACCTTATCTGCAGTTTCCTTGTGCCATAGACTGTGAAAAGAAGCCTCGAGCGCACAGCAAAGTTGATACTGTGAGATTTCAAAGCTTTTAAAACCATGAGCTGCAGTTAAGATAAGTTATTCAGCACTGTCAACACTTTATTTTAATTTATAAGCCATAAAATGCACATTCTCTGTACTTCCACTCATGCTACAACCACCACTGTAGCTGAAATTAATGAGTAGCAAAGTGTTTCAATAAGCTTGCATTGTTATTGTTAGCGGCATTTGTCTTTTTTAATATCAAGGAATATGACTTTCTTTAGTTTTATAATTTCAAAATGGGCTGAGAATAACATTGACAGGGCAATTCAAGCATAGTCATTATGCAGTGATAATGTATTGGGCCTATAGCCTACTGCACAAACCTCATTGCTATAGAACTGTTTTTAATAGGTTCATGTTGTATAGCCTTACGTTTTAAGTCATGTTTTTAAATAAATTTACATTTACATTTAAGTCATTTGCATAGCGACTTACAAATTGGGTCATTCACCTTTTTGGGAAGTCATAACAATAGTGCATCTAAAACTTTAAATAATCCTAGGTAAATCTCGGCTTTGATTTTGATTCAGAATTGATCTTGACACTAACCTTTTCTGTGACTACTGGCCTAATATATAATATTAACTCCTGCAGAATTAAGCCTTTCTAACAGTAAAATAATACACCAAATGTACATTTTGACTTGGAAACCAGCCTATGTAAAAATAAAAAAAGACCTGTAAAAACATCACTCCAATGTTGTGCATTTTCTATATTTACGGGTTACGGTTGGGTGCTGGCCTCAGATTTTCACTTCATCACATAGTCGAGCGGTTGTGGATGGGTTATTAGCAATTGCGGGCGGGTGAACAAGTGCAAAAACTGCATTCTTAACATCCCTCTTTTCCAACCGTTTATTCTTACAGAGTGACCACAGTGTTCACATGAACACGTTGCTGGAGAACAACCAGAGAAGATATTGTCACTGCCTTTCCTGTGGGATATGAATGACAGCTTGAGAATGTCACCTGAGATCATGATGTTTCACCAAATGATGGAACAAGCCCAGAACGCCAGCTGTGAAGCACTCGCCCACATCTGCAATAAGAGTGCAAGTAGAGACTCACTACAGCTGCCCACCTTCTCCACAGCAGCCAAAGTCCGAGTGATCATTACTTTTACTCTGTGTGCCATGTCAGCTGTCTGTAACCTCGCTGTGCTGTGGGCTGCCAATACTAACGGCAAGCGCAAGTCCCACGTTAGGATATTAATAATTAACCTGACTGTGGCAGACCTGCTGGTGACTTTCATAGTCATGCCTGTTGATGCTGTCTGGAATATCACAGTTCAGTGGCAGGCAGGAGACGTCGCCTGTAGGCTACTGATGTTCATGAAACTTGTTGCCATGTACTCCTGTGCTTTTGTCACAGTAGTCATTAGCTTGGACCGCCAGTCTGCTATCCTCAACCCACTGGCCATCAATGAGGCCAAGAAGAGAAGCAAGATCATGTTGTCTGTGGCGTGGGCGATGAGTGTGATTCTGTCTGTTCCTCAGGTGAGGCTCTGGTTAAGAGAGGTTTCATGTTTTATCTCCCAGCCTAATCTTAAAACACCACCACAAGGATACAACTATACTTCTGGTATACCCCAGTGATGTTAAATATTTTAAGTAAAACATCAAATGACATAACCCTGCAGCAGCATTATAGCACATTACTGACTTAATGCACATTGTCAGGTTCACTTACCAAGAATAGAACATTTTGATTTTGACAGCAATTAGAAATGTAGTAATGGGAAGCACTAAGAAAACTAAACGCTTTCCTGAAGGGAATTTCAGTACAGGTGTTGCAGTTAATCAATATTGTCCATGGTTTAACCTTTAAATGTGATTTGATAACTGGTGAATAGGGCCATCATTTACTGATTCCTGATTATGACAGTAATTTTACATTTGGAGGCTCTGCAATGAAATCCAGTAAACTACATAGGCTTTGAGAAATGGAATCACCGAAAGAAGCCCTTACCTGCAATTAATTTCAAGCATTCAACGCTTGCCTCTTCACCTTTGTGCAAATTCAGTGAAATGAGCAATTAAACATGGTATTAGTCACATTGCAGACTAGGCAGGAGCAATTTTCTGCTGCATGAAACACTAGTATTTTATGCAGTATATCACTTAAGCCAAGCAATAGATTTATGGTTAAAGACCATACTTTTTTTATTGTTAAAAACAAACGTTTCCTTTGTTGTCATAGATGCTGATATTCCACAGCGTGACCATCACAGTCCCAGAAGAGTTTACCCAGTGCACTACCCGTGGGAGCTTTGTCCAACACTGGCAGGAAACCATGTATAACATGTTCACCTTTGCCTGTCTATTCCTGCTGCCGCTGATCATCATGATCGTCTGTTACACACGGATCCTGGTGGAGATATCCAGTCGAATGACCCATGGAAACAGTAGGTCAAATTACATATATTACCCTCAATTGTACTATTCCTGTGGCAGTAATTGTAGTTATTTCTAGGTGTAGTAGTATACAGTTGTTCATGAGGGGGTTACTAAGAGCACTGCATATTGATGATAAAGGTCATATAAACATATTGACAAATATGGTGTTGAGATTAGGAGAAAGTGTTTATTTCCTTGTTTCAGTGTCTTCTAAGGAGATACATCTCAGACGCTCCCACAACAACATTCCAAAAGCACGGATGAGGACTTTGAAAATGAGCATTGTTATCGTGACTTCCTTCATCGTCTGCTGGACCCCTTACTACCTGTTGGGACTGTGGTACTGGTTCTTCCCAGACGATATGGATGAGACGGTCTCTCATTCTTTGACTCATATGCTCTTTATTTTTGGCCTCTTCAATGCCTGTTTGGACCCAATAACTTACGGCCTGTTCACTATCCATTTCCGCCATGGCCTGAAGCGCTACTGTCAGAGTGCAGTCGTGCTCAGCCGTGAGTCAGAGAACAACACTACCCTGACCGGCTCCTTCAGGTGCTCTTCCTTCCGCATGACACGGCTTACCCAGCAAGGCCAGACCACCAACACTGGCCAGATGGCAGGGGAGGAACAGGGCAAGAAACCCTGCCGCTATAGCAACTACCTCACAGTTCACAGCAGTGGAGGTGACCCATGTCCGGCCAATCCTGAAAGCATGATATGAGGGATTAGAATAAATCCTACTTAAGAACATTGTTTTACCCTCATCTGTTGACTGACAATGAGTAACTTGAATACTTTTGTGCTGTAAGAAAGCACATTTTGCTTACATTTGCATTCAGCCAGAGATGATTTTCACTTTAAGCCATAAGACACTTATCTGCATATTACTTCAAACAGTAGTACTCCCGTAGAGTGGTCTTTGGACTTGTCCTGGAAAAACATGTTTCATTCAATAGAGCTGTACAGACCAAGTATACCAGGAAAAACAATATATCCAATTTCCTCAAGATGTGCGAAGGAGGAAGCCTATAAATGAATTGCTCTTTCATCTTGCAGGCAGAAATGATATATGCACTGTAAAAAGTGGGATGACGCTGTTGTTCATCTGAAGTGCTTTTACTGATTGGAATGATTGAAAATTATGTTTTGGTTTGTTCAACCTATTCTATAAAATCTGCCTGAGAATTTTTTTTTTGTTTAACAGATCAATTACGTTTTTTAAATTGAATGAAAGCTTCTAAATTGCTTTCAACACTGCATGCTCATTGAATAGTGGTGTGGGCAATGTAGCAGCTGCAGCCTATCAGAAGAGGTGGAGGCGTGACTTATTGGGAAGTGACTTTCAGGTTTCTGTTTTTTTCCCTCCTGTGAGAGTGAATGTCATTCCAGTTAATGTGGTCTACTTTAGTCACTTGTACACTGCCAGCATATGTAATGATACTTGCTTAAGAGCATGTGATACTGAAAACCCTGGTAAGATTTGTATATGTTAAGGTAGACCATGCTTGTTTGCAATATTGTAGCTACGAAATGTGAGTCTTTATGTAAAGAATGGTTGGAAAGGTTTTAAACAAGCTTTTTTATTTATTTACAGGAAATGTATTTAATTGCTTGTAACCCAGTTTGAAGAAATGTGGATATGTAATTCCAAATTTAAAATATGAAAAATGGGCTGTATTTAGGCTACATGAAATATTTGTTTGTATTTGTTATTTATTACTTTTAACAACCGTATAGCAAAGTGTGAATCTACCTTACAGAAATATGTATAGTCTTGTTTGGTTCTTTAGTAATGTGTTACTTATGAAAGTTACGTCCAGTGCCTCAGGGAAATCGCTGTATAGTGTATTGCATTGACATCAAACTGGAGACAACCAAACTGTAAAATGTGATTGGTTGGTTGGCTTGTCTCTAAAAATATATTGTGCGTGTGTGTGTGTTATACTTATGGCCACATTCTGTACATGTTACAGTTGAAGACAAACAGATACAGGTACTTTAATGTTGAATTTACTGGGACCCAAAAATGTTGCAGAAAACCCCCCGAAGACGCACTTCGTTAACTAATATTCGGTTGTATGCTTTTCTCTTAAATGTTAGCTTGTGTTCAAAGAAATAAGTTAAGGGGATAGCTATATTTGTGTGCATGATTGCAATATTTGTATTTGTGTACATTATTTAAATAAAGTTGTTCATTGTATTAATGCACACTAAGCAATTACTAAATTTATTGAAAGTAATTAACACAATCATATGTGAGCTTGGGGGGGGGGGTCGATTAGTTACATATCACAATATTATTTGGGACTCAAAGTATTGATTTCCCCCCCAAGAAACATGCACTACCGTTCAAAAGTTTGGGGTAACTTAGACATTTCCTTGTTTTGAAACAAACACTTTTTTTTTTAAATAACATCAAATTGATCAGAAATACAGTGTAGACATTGTTAATGTTGTAAATGACTACTGTAGCTGGAAACATATTTATTTTTATGGATATCTACAGAGGCCAAGTATCAGCAACCATCACTCCTGTCTTCCAATGGCATGTTGAAGTGACTCCAGGATGCTGCTCTTCTAGGCAGAGTTGCAAAGAAAAAGCCATATCCGACTGGCCAATTAAAAATAAATGATTTAAGATGGGCAAAAAAACAGACACTGGATAGAGGAACTCTGCCTAGAAGGCGAGCATCCCGGAGTTGCCTCTTCACTGTTGACGTTGAGACTGGTGTTTTTCAGGTGCTATTTAATGAAGCTGCCAGTTGAGGACTTGAGTCGTCGGTTTCTCAAAGACACTAAAGTACTTGTCATCTTGCACAGTTGTATCCCACTCTATTCTGGTTAGGGCCAGTTTGCGCTGATCTGTGAAGGGAGTAGTACACAGCATTGTACGAGATCTTCATTTTCTTAGCAATTTCTCGCATGGAATGGACTGATGAGTTTCAGAAAAAAGGTCTTTGTTTCTGGCCATTTTGGGCCTGTAATCGAAACCCACATGCTGATGCTCCAGATACTCAATTAGTCTAAAGAAAGGCTAGTTTGATTGCTTCTAATCAGTACAACAGTTTTCAGCTGTGCTAACAAAATTGAAAAAGGGTTTTCTAATGATCAATTAGCCTTTTAAAATTATAAACTTGGATTAGCTAACACCGCCCTATTGGAACACAGGAGTGATGGTTGCTGATAATGGGCCTCTGTACGCCTATGTGGATATTCCATGAAAAATCAGCTGTTTCCAGCTACAATAGTCATTTTCAACATAAACAATGTCTACACTGTATTTCTGATCGATTTGGACAAATGGACAAAAAAAATAGCTTTTCTTTCAACAACAAGGATATTTTTAAATGACCCCAAACTTGAATGGTAGTGTACGTACAGTATCAGTCAAACGTTTGGACACATTCTCATTCAAGGGATTTTCTTTATAGAATAATAGTGAAGACAAAACTATGAAATACCTCGAATGGAATCATGTCGTAACCCAAAATATGTTTGAGATTCCTCAAAGTAGCCACCCTTTGCCTTGATGATAGCTTTGCACCACCCTTGAATGAGTAGGTGTGTCCAAACCTTTGACTGGTACTTTACACACACACACACACACACACACACACACACACACACACACACACACACACACACACACACACACACACACACACACACACACACACACACACACACACACACACACACACACACACACACTGAGTGTACAAAACATTCGGAATACCTGCTCTTTCCATGACCAAGACTGACCAGGTGAATCCAGTTGAAAGCTATTATCCCTTTTTGATGTCACCTGGTAAATCCACAATGAGTGTAGATGAAGGGGAGGAGACAAGTTTAAAAAATCATTAAAAAAATTAAAAGCCTTGACTATTCAAATCAAATTTGATTGGTCACATACACATGGTTAGCAGATGTTAATGCGAGTGTAGCGAAATGCTTGTGACATTTAGACATAGATTGTGTATGTGTGCCGTTCAGAGGGTAAATTGGCAAGGCAAAAGATTTGTGCATTTGAACTGGGTATGGAAGTCGGTGCCAGGCGCACTGGTTTGAGTGTGTCAAGAACTGCAACACTCAGGGGTTTTTCATGCTCAACAGTTTCCTGTGTGTGTCAAGAATGGTCCACTACCTAAAGGACATCCAGCTTCCCACACCTGTGGGAAGCATTGAAGTCAATTTTCATCACTGTCGCAGTGGATAAATTGAGGCTGTTCTGAGGGCAAAAGCGGGTGCAAATCAATATTAGGAAGGTGTTCCGAATGTTTTTTTACACTTAGTGTATATATTTTTAGCTAGGTAGCGTTAGCTAGTGTTAGTCTGCTTTACTTGCGCCAAAACGCTGGTATTTTTCATCCTATAGCTTGTTTACCAACAGTTATTTCCATGATCTACTATGCATATGCTATGAGCATGTTTCAGCACCTAATATCATATTGTGAGGTCCTTGGCAGTTCCCAGCTCTAATGTGAGCCTGCTATTACAATACAGTTCACTTCGGTTCATCATCAGGCTGTGCAGATAGTGTTCTATTAGAAGACAATCTCTGGACTGATCAAATATTGGATCTTATTCTGGATAGTGGTAATGTCCTTTGCATAAATAGTGTAGTATTATCTGATAAATCTATTTTTCATTTTCAGTGCATTGATCACACACTGACTGAATGGCAAATGCATCAAAATAAATGTCCTTGAACCCTACTGATTGCCAACTGTATGGAAAAACAACAATGTATATTTATACAACGGGTGGTTCTAATCCTCAATGCTGATTGGTTAAAACTGCATTCCAGCCGGTGTCTATTCCACAAGTTACCACCAGCTAAGTCTATGACGTTAAAATGCATTTTTTTCTGTTCCATCTGACTACGCTATACACCGTCTTATCAGCCCAGCCAGGCAATTTATAATCTTGATTTACACTATTAAGAAGCATCTTAACATTATCTCCCATTTCTTTTAGACTAACATTTCGTTTGTTTTCAACAGCAGAGATTTGTAATATCCTCTGTCGGTCTCTCCGACATTTGCAAAATTGTTTCAATATTCAAATTCGATCTCAGCTGTCCCATAGCAATGAATGTGTCAGGAGTCGGGACGAGGCCGACAGGCATGCAGAGTTTCTCAGGTAGTAGAAATCATGAATCACCCGGCATCATTTCTATGGAAATATACAAAGAAATGTCAATTGAAAAAAGGTCAAACAAAACTAAGAGAAGCTAGTTTGCCGTCTTTCCAGCTTCAGTTTGAAGTGATTGTGTTAGGTGTGTTTTTAGCTAGCTCCTCTGAACAACAGTGTCCTGACGAGAAAACACATTTTCTAAGCCTGGCGAATTGCGCCTCATTAGCTCATTGTTATAGATCTATCCAAATAAATGTCACTAGAAAACAGCCAAAATAAATGCAACTGCAGCTACTGTTGACTGTTATTATTGCTGCACTGTTCGACGTGACTGTAAGTTAGCCGTAGTTGGCTAGCTAGCAAGCAAGGGATAAGAACGTTGCCAGCCAGTATGGCAATGGAACATTTAGAACGAACGAACGACTGGGTCGCGTCCATAGATACAGAACAAAAAGACTGACTCCGGCACCCGAACCGATAGATCGAACGACCAGGCTGTTTGGGCAGCAACCCTAGACTTGTGTCGGGATGATATGTTGTGGAAGGATAAAATAGTATGAATAAATTCATCAAATGTATGTTTTTAATGAAAATGTCAATCATTATTTGAATATGTTGGTAACCCATTATATAAAAGTGATAATGCCCTCGAAGCCGGTGTTTGGAGTATATATTTGTCTCGGGCCGGCAAACCGTACCAATATATCCTCCAAACGCCTTCCTTCATTTATAAAGGCTATTCCAGGGAGTTAGCGGTTGTTTTGAATGTTTGTTTACCGCAACTAAATCTCTATGGTGATAGGGAACCAAACACATTCATTAATGATGCTTTATACTCAGGAAACTATTTTCGTTTTCCTCATGCTGTCAATACATTTCTGAACCACAGCAATAAACAAGACATGGTTCAGCAAACCTAAACATTCGTATATATAATACAGGACATGTAGTTGTTGAAGGAATGTATATGTTTGACAACCTCATTAATATGGGTGCATCGGCTTCCCAGTCTGCAGCACTGTTGAGTGACACAACTGACAAAGGTCAGCAAAGCTTTTTACACACCTGTATGGAATGACTAATGAGAAGGGCATTTCATTCATTCCCATCTAATAAATATGTATATCTGTCTGTGAGAATGCTGGGTACTCTCTGAGAGACATACATGATGATAGCCCTCTTGATTGATGCAGTTGTGTTTCCCTGTTTATCTAGTGAGACAATCATGTAATATTGTTAAGTCTCGATCCACTTTGTGGAACTTTAATTCCATGTCTGGTATTGTCTCAAAGCCCTTTGGAAGAACCCTCAGTGGCAGTTCTGATTTGCGAAATTGTGAGTGATTGCCTGTCATTTTTAACATGGAGCTTTTACTATGCAATAAGTCACAGGCTATGCTGTCCTGTAAGGTCATCCATCTGAGGGTGACTGTGTATTCTGTCTCACTTCAGAAACAATGCAAGTATAGATTCATATCTCCTACCACACAGGGATACTGTCAAGAAGGGAGCGAACATAACATGAATGATTTTGCCTCGTGTGGAGCTATGTGATGATGATGTTCTGGTGGGCACTTCATAATATCAACCACAATTTAAAGCTATACACTGTTAAAACCTCTATGGGATTGGCATGTCCCCCCACGGGACAGTTGAGCTAATGTGATTAGCATGAGGTTGTAAGTAACAACAACAAAAAATCCCAGGACATAGACATATCTGATATGGGCAGAAAGCTTCAATTCTAATCTAACTGCACTGTCCAATTTACAGTAGCTAATACAGTGAAAAAATACCATGCTATTGTTTGGGGAGAGTGCACAATTATGAACTTGAATGTAGTAATAACCCAATTAGGCACATTTGGGCAGTCATGATACAACATTTTGAACATATATGCACTGGTTCATTGGAACAGTCTAAAACTTTGCACGTACACTAATGCAATCTAGTGGCCAAAATCTAAATTGTGCCTGGGCTGGAATAATACATTATGGCCTTTCTCTTGTATTTAAAAGATGTTACAAAAAAGTATTATCTTTTACCAGATCTAATGTGTGTTATTCTCCTACATTAATTTCACATTTCCAAAAACTTCAGTGTTTCTTTTTGAATGGTATCAATCTGCATATCATTGCTTCAGGTCCTGAGCTACATGCAGTTAGATTTGGGTATGTCATTTTAGGGGAAAATTTAAAAAAAGGGTTGGATCCTGAAGAGGTATTAAAATCTCTTTCCACCAGGAACGTCTTTCAGGACATTGAAAATTATATGTGTGCCAGCTCCCTTCAACTTTCATATTTGTAAGGAGGGTTTGATTGTAACGAGAATTGAACTAGACATGATTTATTAAGAGTTCACGATGTTATATTGCAAGACATAATGCAGTTGTTCTCAAATTAATGTCAGTGTGTTAGTATATGACACATTGTGTCCCATGCTGCTGAGTGAAGGTGTTGAATTTCTAGGCTATTATGTTCTTAAATTGTAATGCAATAAGCAATCAAGCTCTGTTAAGTCATAAAAAAAAGAACTTATACTTGTTTGGTGCATCCTCTTTGCTGCAAAAACCTTACAGTGTAAAGGATGGTTCAGAGTTGCAATGCTACTTTAGTGTCATCAGACCTCTGCATAGATAGGTGGACCTTTTGTGACCTCAATGAGTTAAGCTTGTACTGAACATTGAGTGTACAAAATGTTAGGACCACTTTGCTAATATTGAGTTGCAACCCCTTTTGATGTCAGAACAGCCTCAATTCATCAGGGCACGGACTTTACAAGGTGTTGAAAGCGTTCCACAGGGATCCTGGCCCATGTGGACTCCAATGCTTCCCACACTTGTGTCAAGTTGGCTGGATGTCCTTTAGGTGGAAGACCATTCTTGACACACACACAGGAAACTGTTGAGAATGAAAAACCCAGCAGTGTTGCAGTTCTTGACATACTCAAACCAGTGCACCTGGCACCTACCACCATACCCTGTTCAAAGGCACTTAAATGTTTAGCCCATTCACCCTCTGATTGGCACACACACAATCCATATATCCTGTATCCATATATCCTCCATATATATTTAACCTGTGTCAGAGTTGATCAGGGATCAAATGCTCGTATTCTTTTCTGTCTCCCCCCCCCCCCCACCCCCAGAGTTTTTTGTTATACAGTAGCCATTCCATCAAATGACCTTGTCGAATGTTTGGTGCTGTATGTTTAATGCAGTGTTTTATGTCTGCTGTTCTACAGTGGATGTACAGTGTGGGATAAATTACAAAGATGCAAAGGATCAGTCTCTTCTCACATAATATGACAGGCTTCTCAACATATAAGAAGTGAGTGACAGGACATCTACTGTACTCTAGGTGTAGTCATACACTCTCAGGAAAAAGTTAACAAAATGTGCCCTGTAAAGGTACAAAAGCTGGTCACTGGGATGGTTCCTTGACAGGGGTACACAGTTGTACCCTTGTAGTTTGTATCAATTAGCCAATGATGTACCTTCAGTGACATCTGTACCTTTGTAGCCCCTTCCTGCAGTCAAATTACCTAGTGGCCTCATGGGTGGAATGTTATTCATATTTTTCACAATTGATTTAAACATTTCTTTCAACTAAACAGAAGAAAATCAGATGTTTCTAAATCAAACGGTTTTGTTATATTTGTCTTCTGTGATGTATATAAAGTGTAATATTGGGATGCAAACTCAAAATGTAATAGATTTCAACTCTATATCTGACATGGTACAGGTGTGTTATTTTTTAAACCCATCACCGTGTGTGAGGTGTATACTTTTGTTTCAAAGTAGATTAGTTTATTAAGGCTACCAAGAAACACTGTGGGACCCTGATTTAGCCCACTGCAGTAAAAGGTTCATATTTAGTGAAGTGGTACAAATTTGTACCACCCAAACTCAGTATGAATATGCAAATTGGATTAGGGTTTTGGTTACTGTGTGTTAATAATATTGAAATGTTGCATCTACATAAACCAAATCATATAACTTTTAATGAACTTACTTCTCAGAGAAAAAAAACAAAATATGTATTCAATGTCTTAACAGAAAAATTAATCCAATACAATTTGAAAGCATCAGTTTGGTACTGAAAAAAAGAGCAAAGATTGAATAAAGAATTTGGGAAATGTCCAATCTTTTTTATGTAGCTACAACATTTACATTTACATTTAAGTCATTTAGCAGACGCTCTTATCCAGAGCGACTTACAAATTTACATGAGGGATGTGAACACTATGGGGATGTTCACCTTAGGATGTTTAAAGGGACAACTACATCATTAGTTATAAATGATGAATAGATTTCCACCAATGGAAGTTTAAAAGATAAAATATAATTAATAAAATGGAAATCAAATTTAAAAAATCAACCCCCAGTTTAGAACTATCACCTTTTTGAGTGTATTTGGCCCTGTGGAAGTTCTTTGTCCAAATCTTGATGAATGCATGCACTAAAACAATCAGAAAACAAAACAAATAAATGTGAATACTAAAAACAGTTACTGAAAACATTTCATTTTGGCATCATAAAAGTAGTTATGCCTAATATGGCAATTCATATTATTTTTCCAAAATTAGTTACTGCCTCCATGTAGAGTTTTGCTAATGGGGATTTCCGTTGAATTATTGTTACTAACAAAAATGCTGGGTTAAAAATAATCCAATTTGGTTCATGTTGACAACCCAGTGCTGGGTCAATTCAACCCAGCGGGTTTGGGTTGTGCTTCTAACCCAGTGCCTTGGGTTGAGCGCTTGACCCAGCTGCTGGGTAAATTAAGACTTTATTGCAGGTTAAAAAATGGGTAATTTTTTATGTAATCCTTGGGTTATTTCAGTGTAATCATAATTTCAATTTTGCTTATATTGTTTGCCTTCCCTACAGTACCATCCCACATCCTCCCTTTCCTACACGCGATCAAGATACAATGTTGAATGTCAAATAATGCTTTTGTATTGCCTGTATTTCAGAACATACTACATCAGAGATTTGTACAAGAATGTACAAGAATATATACAGTACCAGTCAAGTTGGTACACACCCACTCATTAAATGGTTTTCCAAATGCTTTCTCTTCTCTTGCCTCCATGTAGAGTTTTGCTAATGGGGATTTCCCTTGAGCCTGATCAAGCACCTTTTCAACAATTTCAGTGAAGTGCTCATTGAAGCGACAGCATATGTTGCCTACTGTAGAGTAGATGCAATCACCTCATACAACTGTACAAATAGCCAGAGAAAGAGGGAGACCGACATATTCCGTAATACATCATGTTGATTCTTCTCTAATGTCTGAAATTAATTAAATGTTTTAAGATGCCATCTTGAGTTCTCGAAGATCGCCACGACCACACTACCTTGACCAATAGTGCATAAAATGCTGACACTACTAAGGTTGTTGATTTCTTTTTAATGCATGTTTTTGTTGTACCCAAACTGTTGTCATACTTATTCCAACAGATTGCAGCTTTGAAAAGTTATCTACAAAATGTTTTTACACTTACCCCAGATGGTGTCCTTAAGAAGGGGTATTTATTTGCTGTGTCCCCCACAGGTATTCCCTCTGCAATCTCGTTTCGCTTCCATACAAATTTTCTAATTATTCGCTCACGAGACAATTGTGCAAAAGCATTAGCAACCCAAAATATTTGTTGTTAAACTAAAAAGTGGATCAAATTCGTCATCATTTTGTGAGAAAGAACAAGCCACATTGAACTATAAAATACTGTTGTAATACTAATAATAAATATTAATAATATTGAAGTAACATACAGTACATATCCATTTTCCTCCGAATCCTTCACAAAATGGTATTTTAGGATGAATGCCTTGGCAACATTCAACCTCTGCATTGGTGGGATACCTATCACAAAACAAGGATAAACTCAGTACTTTTTATGTTAATCAGATCGTTCCTTGCCCTGAAAGTAGTTTAGGGCCCAAGAAGAAAAGGATCAGATTTCTGTACCTAGTCACCAAAACAACTTGAGCCACGGTTAACCAAAGATGTAGTAATAATAATACTATGGAATTTCCAAAATGTAAGTGATAGAAGCAATCAGAGTTTAGAAGTTTCACATTTCAAGCACAAGTAAACATACATCAGATCAGAGACATTGTGTTGCCAATTATGCAAGATCTGGCAAGACAATTGAAACTTGGTTTGGGTATAAATTGCAGCCAAAGTACAGGGAGGTAATATTGAAATATTATATTTTTGGTGAACAATCCTTTAATTACTTAAATAAAAGCAATGACATATCATGGCATTAATACTTACATTGTGAATAGTGCCACTGTCCCATGTAGCACACAATTTTGTGCCTCTCCTTTTGGCATGGGGTCTTTCCTCATCAAGTTTGGTTTGAAAGTCTCTGTGGAATGTTGAGACCACAAAAACAGCAGGCAAATTCCCACAGGCATGTTTCTGATTGTAAAAAAATGTTTAAGAAGCCTTTGCTGCAAACTTTACTGTTACTGCCGCAGAAAGCTGGGATTGGAGAAATGTCATCACTCTCAAATTTATTGACAGAGCTATTGAAAGGACTGGCAGTCTGTGACAGCTAAACAGGAGCTTTAAATTAGATTCACACAGGACACCAAATAGGACAGGAGAAGTACTCCAGATATAACAAACTGACCCTAGCCCCCGACACATAGATTACTGCAGCATAAATACTGGAGGCTGAGACAGGAGGGGTCAGGAGACACTGTGGCCCCATCCGAAGACACCCCCGGACAGGGCCAAACAGGAAGGATATAACCCCACCCACTTTGCCAAAGCACAACCCCCACACCACTAGAGGGATATCTTCAACCACCAACTTACCATCCTGAGACAGGGCTGAGTATAGCCCACAAAGATCTCCGCCATGGCACAACCCAAGGGGGGGCGCCAACCCAGACAGGATGACCACATCAGTGAATCAACCCACTCAGGTGACGCACCCCTTCCAGGGACGGCATGAGAGAGCCCCAGTAAGCCAGTGACTCAGCCCCTGTAATAGGGTTAGAGGCAGAGAATCCCAGTGGAAAGAGGGGAACCAGCCAGGCAGAGACAGCAAGGGCGGTTCGTTGCTCCAGAGCCTTTCCGTTCACCTTCCCACTCCTGGGCCAGACTACACTCAATCATATGACCTACTGAAGAGATGAGTCTTCAGTAAAGACTTAAAGGTTGAGACCGAGTTTGCATCTCTGACATGGGTAGGCAGACTGTTAAAAATGGAGCTCTATAGGAGAAAGCCCTGCCTCCAGCTGTTTGCTTAGAAATTCTAGGGAGAATTAGGAGGCCTGCGTCTTGTGACCGTAGCGTACGTGTAGGTATGTACGGCAGGACCAAATCAGAGAGATAGGTAGGAGCAAGCCCATGTAATGCTTTGTAGGTTAGCAGTAAAACCTTGAAATCAGCCCTTGCTTTGACAGGAAGCCAGTGTAGAGAGGCTAGCACTGGAGTAATATGATCAAATATTTTGGTTCTAGTCAGGATTCTAGCAGCCGTATTTAGCACCAACTGAAGTTTATTTAGTGCTTTATCCGGGTAGCAGGAAAGTAGAGCATTGCAATAGTCTAACCTAGAAGTGACAAAAGCATCATTTTTGGCCAGAAAGTTTCTGATTTTTGCAATATTACGTAGATGGAAAAAAGCTGTCCTCAAAATGGTCTTGATATGTTCTTCAAAAGAGAGATCAGGGTCCAGAGTAACGCCGAGGTCCTTCACAGTTTTATTTGAGACGACTGTACAACCATTAAGATTAATTGTCAGATTCAACAGAAGATCTCTTTGTTTCTTGGGACCTAGAACAAGCATCTCTGTTTTGTCCGAGTTTAAAAGTAGAAAGTTTGCAGCCATCCACTTCCTTATGTCTGAAACACATGCTTCTAGCAAGGGCAATTTTCATTGAAATGTACGCTGTGTGTCATCCGCATAGCAGTGAAAGTTAACATTATGTTTTCGAATAACATCCCCAAGAGGTAAAATATATTGTGAAAACAATAGTGGTCCTAATAGTGGTCCTAAGTCCTATTCTTCAAGTATATATTTAGACTCATTCAAGGGTTTCTTTATTTTATTTTGGCTATTTTCTACATTGTTGATTACTGAAGACATCAAATTTGTTGTTAAACTCATGTTTATTTGCAACAGCTAAAAAAGTGGATCAAATTCGTCATAATTTTGTGAGAAAGAACAAGCCACATTGAACTATAAAATGTAAAAGAAAGACATGGAATCATCCAGTAACCAAAAAAGTGTTAAACAAATCAACATATATGTTATATTTGAGATTCTTCAAAGTAGCCACCCTTTGCCTTTGACAGCTTTGCACACACTTGGCATTCGCTCAACCAGCTTCACCTTGAATAATTTAAATTAACAGGTGTTCCTTGTTAAAAGTTCATTTGTGCAATTTCTTTCCGTCGTTACGTTTGAGCTAATTAGTTGTGTTGTGACAAGGTAAGGGTGGTATACAGAAGATAGCACTATTTGGGAAAAGACCAAGTCCATATCATGGCAAGAACAGCTCAAATAAGCAAAGAGAAACCACAGTCCATCATTACTTTAAGACATGAAGTTTAGTAAATGCGGGAAATTATCAGATGGAAATTCTAACTATCAAGCTAGCTACACGGTGTCGCTCTAGCCTCCCATCTGGTGTGCTACGGGTGTCTCCGGTACACAGCAGGAGGGAGGCAGGGTTGACAGGTAGACCATGTCCTGCAGTTCTGATAACGACGGTGAAGGCAGGTATTCGGCAGGTGGGAGCAAAGGACACTGTCTATTGGTGCCGCTCCCGCTAGCTAGCAATGAAGCGGGGTTTGCCCACATGCAGGAATGCCCCGAATTGCAGGCTGCAGTTGCACACTTTTGAATGACGTTGGAGTAGCCAGCTAACGTTAGCTTGCTAGCTAGGCTTGAATATTCCTAACTTGTAACAAGTAACATTAGGTAGCATTAGCTAACCATCGTCCTTACGATCAATGTTAGTTATGTTAGCTACCTACATGATGGATTTTTGTAGTCTTTGTTCATTGTTATCTAGTTGTTAGCTATGGTAATGTCAGGATTCAAGTTGTTTGCAGTGCAGTTATTTATTATTGTTTTATTATTTATCATACGCTTATTTGTGTAGTAGTAATCATTGTACCTTAAGGTGGGTACAAATATGAACCTTTCTTCAGTCTGTGATTTTCTTCTATACCCTTTCAAAAGGTACATATTAGTACCTTTATGACATTTGTACCTTGGACAAATGAGAGTTTGAGAGTGTAGCAAGAGAACGGTGACTCACATAATCAACACTTTTATGTCTTTCAATCCATTCACTGTCTCTACCACCTGTTTACTTCATCTGCAATCTGTAGACAATAATATTTTATGAAAGAGAGTGCATCCAAGGAGATGAGGAACAATCCATTTTCTATGTATATGTTGAACTGAACTATTCCCCAAGCATCCGCTTTGTGGGAAAATCAATCACTTGAGACCTGCTATGGAAATCAAAATGTTCAACCGATAGCTGAAGGGGCTATATGGGATGCTGTTTGAGATGCTCTCCATAAATGACATGGAAAATACACATTTTCTCCCTGTATTGTTCTTGACTGGTGTGTTATCCCCTGTCATTTTGATCAGGGGAGTCTTAGGAGCTCAATCAACCTATTTATTGTATTTGTAAACCTAAATTATACATAAACGCAATTACTATCAAATTAAAACACTCTTGTGGAGCCTAAACTCTAGGGTGCACACACATACATACATTAATATTTCCCTTAAGGTAATACTCCCTCATTCAAACACTCCTCTTGTGCAGTGAGAAAGCCTGAAAGAATGTTATTTGCAGTTTGGTTTATTTTTCCTTTTCACACAGTTATATTTTTGAGTGAAAGAATCTCAAGCCTGAATTATTGTAGCACAAGGATAGGGTGTTTTAGGTGATGCATCTTGGGGTATTGCTATCCTTCACAATAAAATATAGAACATAATAAAATATAGAACAGATTTTCAAATATAAAATAATCAGGAATAATTGGGTAACAGAGTGCCTCGTGAGATAAATCAGCAAATGGGTAATTGCTCTAAATGGCATTTTATCCAAACATTTTCAGCTCTCGATGAAGAAATAGAAGAAATTAGTCTGGTAAACACTGATTACCATTCTTTGATCCAGATGTTTTCATTGACTAAGGTAATTAGTTTTTTACTGTGTTATCCACAAACTGGAGTAAACTAAGCATGCCCCAACTAATAAGATCTCTTGAACTAAAATAGGTTAGAAGCAGGTAATCACAGTACTTGATGGCTGAGTACCTGCTTCTTATCTTGTGCTGTCCAATCAGGGTCAAGTAAGCCTGAGAGGGTGACTCAAGGCAGTGGGCAGTAGTTCAAACAGAGAGTGCTCTTATTCTAGTAGAAGGACACAACAGGATCCCAGTTTTCAGAGAGAAAACATTGATGCTCTCTTTGGATATCTACATGCATGAATAGTGCTACACTGAAGCTTGGGATGTTTTTCTCTCTTGGGTGCTTTCACATCACTTGGGTGCTGTTAACTGTGTGGCATTTGAATCTAACTCTGCTGAAAGACACTACAGCTGTCCTGTAGCTCAGTTGGTAGAGCATGGCGCTTGTAACGCCAGGGAAGTGGGTTCAATCCCCGGGACCACCCATACGTAGAATGTATGCACACATGACTGTAAGTCGCTATGGAAATCAAAATGTTCAACCTGAAGGGGCTATGGATAAAAGCGTCTGCTAAATGGCATATATTACTATGAGTATGGAAACTGTATGCAAATTAGGCCTGACCATATATGGTTCAATGGCGCATCTCTGAATAACAATTTTCTCCTATCGTCCTTGATGCAGACCCCCAAATTTGGGCATTGCACTTGGCGTGATGTCCCTACAGTTAGAAAATGTGTGATAGCAATGATAGCTTTCTGTAAGTTATTTCTCTTTCTTTCATTCCATTCAGAAATCAGCAATTCTGACAGCTTTTTGGGCACATTCTTACCATTTTTCTGTTAATAACTTAACATCTTATATACAGTGCCTTGCAAAAGTATTCATTTTTAAATTGTTTATTGTTTAACAAAGTGGGATTAAAATTCATTTAGTTGTATTTTATGTCAACACAAAATACTCTTTAATGTCAAAGTGGAAGATACATATACATTTTTAAGATTAATAGAAATAAAATAAAATATAGTCGTTGCATAATTATTCACCCCCGAGTCAATACATTTGGCAGCAATTACTGCTGTGAGTCTTCTTGGGTAAGACTAAGAGCTTTAAAAACATGCACTGTGTAATATTAGCCCATTTATTATTTTCATAATTCGTCAAGATGTTGGTGATTATGGCTAGACAGAAATATTCAAGTATTGCCATAGATTTTCAAGCAGAATGAAGTCAAAACTGTAACTTGGGGATTCAGGAAAATTCACTGTCTTCTTGGTAAGGAACTCCAGTGTAGATTTGGCCTTGTGTTGTAGGTTATTGTCCCGCTGGATGGTGAATTTCTCCTAGTGTCTGGTGTAAGCTGACTTCTGTAGCTCAGTTGGTAGAGCATGGCGCTTGTAACGCCAGGGTAGTGGGTTCGATTCCCGGGACCACCCATACGTTTAATGTATGCACACATCACTGTAAGTCGCTTTGGATAAAAGCGTCCGCTAAATGGCATATATTATTATATATTATATTATTATATTGAAGCTGATTTTCCTTTAGGATTTTGCCTGTGCTTAGCTCCATCCCGAATAACTCCCCAGTATTTGCCAATGTTAAGCATCTATACCATGATGGAGCCGCCCCCATGCTTTAAAATAAAGAGGCAGTTGGATGGGCCCCAAACAAAAGGCTTTGCATTTGGATAAAAAAGTGTATTATTTTGCTGTGTTTTTTTGCAGTATTAGTTTAGTGCCTCGTTGCATGTTTGTGAAATATTTGCATTCTGTGTATTTGTATTTTTCTTTTCACTCTGTCATTTAAGTCATTCTTTTGGAGTCACTAGAATATTGTTGATCCATCCTGAGTTTTCTTGCAGCTCAGTTCAAAAGGAAGATTATTACTTGACCATGCTTATAGAGATATTCAATGTCTGATTTGTTATTGTTACCCAAGGGCACTGCCCTTCTTTATGAAGCTTTTGGAAAAGCTCCTTGGTCTTTTTAGTTGAATCTGTGCTTGAAATTCAATACTTGACTGAAGGACCTCACAGATGTTGTACACTGCTCAAAAAATAAAGGGAACACTTAAACAACACAATGTAACTCCAAGTCAATCACACTTCTGTGAAATCAAACTGTCCACTTAGGAAGCAACACTGATTGACAATACATTTCACATGCTGTTGTGCAAATGGAATAGACAACAGGTGGAAATTATAGGCAATTAGCAAGACACCCCCAAAAAAGGAGTGGTTCTGCATATGGTGACCACAGACCACTTCTCAGTTCCTATGCTTCCTGGCTGATGTTTTGTTCACTTTTGAATGCTGGCGGTGCTTTCACTCTAGTGGTAGCATGAGACGGAGTCTACAACCCACACAAGTGGCTCAGGTAGTGCAGCTCATCCAGAATGGCACATCGGTGGGTCAGTCATGGTGTGGGCATTGGCAGTGGGTCAGTCATGTTGTGGGGTGGCATTTCTTTGGGGGGCTGCACAGCCCTCCATGTGCTCGCCAGAGATAGCCTGACTGCCAATAGGTACCGAGATGAGATCCTCAGACCCCTTGTGAGACCATATGCTGGTGCGGTTGGCCCTGGGTTCCTCCTAATGCAAGACAATGCTAGACCTCATGTGGCTGGAGTGTGTCAGCAGTTCCTGCAAGAGGAAGGCATTGATGCTATGGACTGGCCCGCCCGTTCCCCAGACCTGAATCCAATTGAGCACATCTGGGACATCATGTCTCGCTCCATCCACCAACGCCACGTTGCACCACAGACTGTCCAGGAGTTGGCAGATGATTTAGTCCAAGTCTGGGAGGAGATCCCTCAGGAGACCATCCACCACCTCATCAGGAGCATGCCCAGGCATTGTAGGGAGGTCATACAGGCACGTGGAGGCCACACACACTGCTGAGCCTAATTTTTATTTGTTTTAAGGACATTACATCAAAGTTGGATCAGCCTGTAATGTGGTTTTCCACTTTAATTTTGAGTGTGACTCCAAATCCAGACCTCCATGGGTTGATAAATTTGATTTCCATTGATAATATTTGTGTGATTTTGTTGTCAGCACATTCAACTATGTAAAGAAAAAAGTATTTAATAAGAATGTTTCATTCATTCAGATCTTGGATGTGTTATTGTGGTGTTCCCTTTATTTTTTGAGAGGTGTACAGTATATATGGGGGACAAAGGAAGGGTTAGTCATTCAAAAATACTGTCAAGCCCTATTGTTTCACAAATAGTGAATCCATGTAATTTATTATGTGATATGTTAAGACAAATTTGACTCCTGAACTAATGTATGCTTGTCTGAACAAAAAGGCTGAATACTTATGTAACGACTATATTTTATTTATCAAAATTTGTTTACTCTTTAAAAAATAATCAATTTTTATCCCACTTTGACATTAGAGTATTTTGAGTAGATTGTTAACAAAAAATGACAATCCAATAAGACCCGATTGAGTAGTTTGGCGGCAATATCTGAAAGAGTTCTCTGTGGGGTTAATGCTTGAATCCTATGATGGCCCTATATCGACAATTCTTTTAAAAACCCTGTTCTAGTTGTGTGTGTGAAATTTGGTTTCTCTGTCACCAAAGTTACAATCACAAAACATAGCTACTTCACTGGAATTTCATGGCTAAGCTTCCAACATTCTTATTCAATGGCACAATATGGGGGATTTTTAAGCAATCGTTGTTGCTGGTGCTTTCACATTTGGTTATATTATTCGAAAAGTATATTCATGACCTTTCAGAACCACTTGTCAACAGAACCACTTGTCAAACATTATGAAAATGTTTCTGATGGATAGCTGTGAATCTAGGCGTTCCAATGATATATGAAGGGTATACATGAGCAATTACTTGTTGTATACGGACATTGTTATGGGAAATCGCTATGGGAAAAATTTATGGGATGGAGGAATAAAAGAAAGAGTGATGAACAAACAGAATGTCACCATTGCTGCAATGCTATCACACATTTTGCAACTCTGGGGACATAGACCTAAAAATAAATCACTATGAGACATTGTCACACCAAGTGAGCCCGACCAACCCCCCTTGACTCATGGACTACTATAAAGCCTTTAAGAATTCTCCCCCAGAGCTTAATTTTATCACTTTTAGTGAGTGTTTGTCTTTAAAGCTTCTGATGATTAAAATACATTAGACTAAACATAACAACTTAAATCTGAAATCCTTAATAGTGAAATTCACTGTTTGGCTGAGGGACCTTACAGATAATTGCATGTGGGGGGGGGTACAGAGATGAGTTAGTCATGTTAAACACTATTATTGCACACAGAGTAAGTCCATGCAACTTATTACGTGACTTGTTAAGCAACCTTTTACTCCTGAATGTATTTAGGCTTTCCATAACAAAGGGGTTGAATACTTATTGACTATTTCAGCTTTTCCTTTATAATTACAGAAAATAAAATAAAAACATTTTAAATTCTGGTTGTAACACAACAAAATTTGGAAGAAGTCAAGCGGTGTGAATACATTCTGAAGGCACTGTAGGTGCACAGGTCGAGGAACAAATTGGAGTAATCAAGGTGACAGACTGTGACATATTAAATACCGCCTTGCACACTTATGCCTGCATCTACTGTAGTAGATCTGGGGTGTAATCATTAGAACAAACCGGTTTGCAACTAAAACAATAGTTTCTATTGGTCAAATTCAGTTAGGTCTCTCCCGGTTTTGTTCTGTTTGCTTCCGTTTAGGAAACGTTTTGCAACAAATCACCCGCACACACAGTTCACTTTCATAGCAGCCACATACAGCATAATCACTTTGCTCGTTGTATAATTCCTTCTCGCATCTACGTGCTCCTATCCTCTCACCTTTTCCTTCCGCTTATGGACTTCTGTGCACAACACAACAGCTGTATGTGACCAGGTGCAAAAACATCCAAGCTAAATATACCATAACCGCTACACAGCCTACATTGTTGTCACCACATTAACGTTATAGTTAACAAACTATAACTAACGTTACTAAACCTACCACAGGATGCCGAGGGAAGAACGGCTCATAATAATGGCCGGAACAGAGCAACTTTGATGGCATCAAACACCTGAAAATAATGTGCTTGATACAATTCCACTCCAGTCATTACCATGAGCCCGTTCTCCCCAATTAAGGTGCCACCAACCTCCTGTGAAACTCACAATCCAATCCATGTGTACGTACATGCAGTACAGTGTACAGCAATTTGTTTAGCAGTTATACCGGCAGACCCCAGTGCCAATAAATCCGAAGGCTTACTTTGACTTAGTTGGAAGAGTTGCAGTGTTGGATAGCCTTAGCCAGCTAGCTAACATAAATAGCATTCTTATAGCTAGCTCCCTCCTGCTTTCCATCATTTTTAAAGAAATTAATTTGTTCAAAGCTATTCAATTATTGTCTTTCTCTCTGTTTGAGTCAACTACCACATTTTATGCACTGCAATGCTAGCCAGCTGTAGCTTATGCTTTCAGTCCTAGATGCATTCTCTGATCCTTTGATTGGATGGGCAACATGTCAGTTCATACTGCAAGAGCTCTGATAGGTTGGAGGACATCCTCTGGAAGTCATAATAATTGCTATGTATGTCTATGGAATGGGGTGAGAACCATGAGCCTCCAATGTTTTGTATTGAAGTACCCAGAGGACAGAAAATAGCTGTCCTCAGGCTACACCCTTGTGCTACCGTAGAGGGTGCTGTTGAGGCTACTGAGACCTTCAGTGCAAAACAATGTGTTTTATTCTGTTATTTGGTGACGTGAATATATTTAGTATAGTTATATCTAAAGGATCACTTTTAATGTTTCACTATTTGAATTTTTCTGAAATTCACTGAGAAGGATGGTCCTCCCCTTCCTCCTATGAGGAGCCTCAACTGGTCCATATTATTAGCAAAGTAATCAAATGCAAGGTAACTAACGCAGACGCTGGGAGTCGAGAAGCAAGTACAGGGGGTGAATTTAATAATACAACAGTACATGGAACAATACAAAACAAGAGTAGCGTCTGGACATGAAAAACATAACTAATACTGCCTGGGGACAGAGCCAAAAAGAGTGACAGTGGGTCTCATGAGGCGCAGGTGCTCGTAACTATGGTGGCAGGTGTGCATAATAAGTAAACTGGTGACGTCGAGCGCAACAGTAACACATGACGTCTTAAAGACGTCTTAAAGAACAATTGCCACTAAAAAACAACCAATATCTTTGAAAATGGCCTACGTGGCATCAATAATATAAGTAAGATACACTAGTGTAAACATTTACTACAAAGTGGAAATTGGATCATTTTGGTCATAAAGTCAGTCTTGTCTAAAACAGAGTTTTTCCTGCTGATAAATATGATCTGTATTCATCAATCCTCTCTATCCCTCCCCTCACCACCTCTCTCACCTCCACCTGCCTCTCCCTTTCTCCACCTTCATCCCTCCACCTCTCCAGCCCCCTCCCCCCTTTTAATGACTGTGTTCTTTGTTGTAAGTGCTTGTTGCCGTTTTTGATATCTTGATGACAGGGGTGGGGGGGCTCCCACATGTAGCAGGCTGGTTCAAAGCCAACCATTTTCACTGTCATAATGGAAGACCGGGTTCCATCACAGGCCAAACTGTTTCTCATTTTGGTTTTGTTGAGCCCCACCACCCAGAAAACATGATCAGCATCCGTATCTGAGTGAGGAAGAATCAAGACCATCTTGGCAATGTTTGAGAGTCACCCAAATCTGTTCATCTCTGTCACCTACAAAGAATGTGCAAATAAGGCCTAATTGTTCACTTATCTAAAGTGCTTTAGCATCTAAGTTGGTTAAGTCATTGTGCATATTGAAGAGGCCCCATAATAATTCTTACCTTATGCTTCAATGAGACCAGATGTCCCCAAAAGCTCTTAATGTCCTCTGTGGCTGGATTTTAAGGATCATCCATGAGCTGATAATCCAGGAACTACTTTGACAGATCCATGATATGGGAAGAGGTGAGTGAACATAAAAGATACACAGTAGGCACTGATTTGAAATAGAGTAGTTTAAAGTAGTATTGAATTGTACAATCAAAAGAAAATATTAGCTTAAGAAGACATTAACTCTTACCTGTCCACAAAGTACAAGGTGTCTTCAACAGCACACTCTGACCTCTGCCGGACGTCCACAAATCTGGTTTCAGCACTGGCTCTGTCCACTGGCTCTGGCAGTGGTCATTTATTTTATTTGTATGGTCGACAGCCCCCTCCAGAAATGAAACCGCAGCCTGGTGAAATGTATCCACTGTCCGTCGTATGATGTCTCCAGCCTCGAGAAGCCTGCTGAGCTTGGCTCTTATTGTAAAACCAACATTCAGCTTTGCTACTGCCCGACAGACATTAATGTTTTTATTTCACTGAATCTGCAGACAGTATTAAATCTAATGATTCAAAATCAGCTTGTGTAATTCCACCTATTAACCATTATCAGACAGTTGGTTTGACTTTTCCTTGCAAAGGATTTCCTGTGGCTCTCGGTTCTGAAAATCAACAAGCTTCACAAACTTTGAGCAAGTTTGTCATCTACATGATATTTTAGAAGGGATAAACAAAATGTACATTTAATTCAGATTTTCTAAGTTAAATATAACATGGCCTAAGATGTAGTGTTGAATGTAGAATAATAAAGAAACAATATTAAACATTAATGGAACTTGCCAGAAGTATACCACCATCTCATTTTACCTCATGTAGTAGAAAGGTGGAGGACAGCTCTCTCTGGAGTCGGAGGTTGAAGCAGGAGAAGGCTGGGAGCGTAGCTTGGTAAAAGAGCAGGTTGATCTCAGTCATTGGGTCAGAGAATGCCTGCAAGAGCCTCTTATCTTAGAACTACCCATCCCGGATCTGGTATATTTGTCATCAGCAACGCTGAATAGCACAGTCAAAACATATTCCTAGAAAATATTCATATTCATGAAATCACAAGTGAAATATAGCGAAACACATCTTAGCCTTTTGTTAATCACCCTGTCGTCTCAGATTGAGAAATAATGCTTTACATTTACATTTTACATTTAAGTCATTTAGCAGACGCTCTTATCCAGAGCGAGTTTCAGGTGTCTCCGGAAGGTGGTGATTGACTCCGCTGTCCTGGCGTCGTGAGGGAGTTTGTTCCACCATTGGGGAGCCAGAGCAGCGAACAGTTTTGACTGGGCTGAGCGGAACTGTACTTCCTCAGTGGTAGGGAGGCGAGCAGGCCAGAGGTGGATGAACGCAGTGCCCTTATTTGGGTGTAGGGCCTGATCAGAGCCTGGAGGTACTGAGGTGCCGTTCCCCTCACAGCTCCGTAGGCAAGCACCATGGTCTTGTAGCGGATGCGAGCTTCAACTGGAAGCCAGTGGAGAGAGCGGAGGAGCGGGGTGACGGGAGAGAACTTGGGAAGGTTGAACACCAGACGGGCTGCGGCGTTCTGGATGAGTTGTAGGGGTTTAACAAGGCAGGGAGCCCAGCCAACAGCGAGTTGCAGTAATCCAGACGGGAGATGACAAGTGCCTGGATTAGGACCTGCGCCGCTTCCTGTGTGAGGCAGGGTCGTACTCTGCGGATGTTGTAGAGCATGAACCTACAGGAACGGGCCACCGCCTTGATGTTAGTTGAGAACGACAGGGTGTTGTCCAGGATCACGCCAAGGTTCTTAGCGCTCTGGGAGGAGGACACAATGGAGTTGTCAACCGTGATGGCGAGATCATGGAACGGGCAGTCCTTCCCCGGGAGGAAGAGCAGCCCGTCTTGCCGAGGTTCAGCTTGAGGTGGTGATCCGTCATCCACACTGATATGTCTGCCAGACATGCAGAGATGCGATTCGCCACCTGGTCATCAGAAGGGGGAAAGGAGAAGATTAATTGTGTGTCGTCTGCATAGCAATGATAGGAGAGACCATGTGAGGTTATGACAGAGCCAAGTGACTTGGTGTATAGCGAGAATAGGAGAGGGCCAAGAACAGAGCCCTGGGGGACACCAGTGGTGAGAGCGTGGTGAGGAGACAGATTCTCGCCACGCCACCTGGTAGGAGCGACCTGTCAGGTAGGACGCAATCCAAGCGTGGGCCACGCCGGAGATGCCCAACTCGGAGAGGGTGGAGAGGAGGATCTGATGGTTCACAGTATCGAAGGCAGCCGATAGGTCTAGAAGGATGAGAGCAGAGGAGAGAGAGTTAGCTTTAGCAGTGCGGAGCGCCTCCGTGATACAGAGAAGAGCAGCAGTCTCAGTTGAATGACTAGTCTTGAAACCTGACTGATTTGGATCAAGAAGGTCATTCTGAGAGAGATAGCGGGAGAGCTGACCAAGGACGGCACGTTCAAGAGTTTTGGAGAGAAAAGAAAGAAGGGATACTGGTCTGTAGTTGTTGACATCGGAGGGATCGAGTGTAGGTTTTTTCAGAAGGGGTGCAACTCTCGCTCTCTTGAAGACGGAAGGGACGTAGCCAGCGGTCAGGGATGAGTTGATGAGCGAGGTGAGGTAAGGGAGAAGGTCTCCGGAAATGGTCTGGAGAAGAGAGGAGGGGATAGGGTCAAGCGGGCAGGTTGTTGGGCGGCCGGCCGTCACAAGACGCGAGATTTCATCTGGAGAGAGAGGGGAGAAAGAGGTCAGAGCACAGGGTAGGGCAGTGTGAGCAGAACCAGCGGTGTCGTTTGACTTAGCAAACGAGGATCGGATGTCGTCGACCTTCTTTTCAAAATGGTTGACGAAGTCATCTGCAGAGAGGGGGAGGAGGGGGGGGGAGGAGGATTCAGGAGGGAGGAGAAGGTGGCAAAGAGCTTCCTAGGGTTAGAGGCAGATGCTTGGAATTTAGAGTGGTAGAAAGTGGCTTTAGCAGCAGAGACAGAGGAGGAAAATGTAGAGAGGAGGGAGTGAAAGGATGCCAGGTCCGCAGGGAGGCGAGTTTTCCTCCATTTCCGCCGGCTGCCCGGAGCCCTGTTCTGTGAGCTCGCAATGAGTCGAGCCACGGAGCGGGAGGGGAGGACCGAGCCGGCCTGGAAGATAGGGGACATAGAGAGTCAAAGGATGCAGAAAGGGAGGAGAGGAGGGTTGAGGAGGCAGAATCAGGAGATAGGTTGGAGAAGGTTTGAGCAGAGGGAAGAGATGATAGGATGGAAGAGGAGAGAGTAGGGGGGGGAGAGAGAGCGAAGGTTGGGACGGCGCGATACCATCCGAGTAGGGGCAGTGTGGGAAGTGTTGGATGAGAGCGAGAGGGAAAAGGATACAAGGTAGTGGTCGGAGACTTGGAGGGGAGTTGCAATGAGGTTAGTGGAAGAACAGCATCTAGTAAAGATGAGGTCGAGCGTATTGCCTGCCTTGTGAGTAGGGGGGAAGGTGAGAGGGTGAGGTCAAAAGAGGAGAGGAGTGGAAAGAAGGAGGCAGAGAGGAATGAGTCAAAGGTAGACGGGGGGAGGTTAAAGTCGCCCAGAACTGTGAGAGGTGAGCCATCCTCAGGAAAGGAGCTTATCAAGGAAATGATAAGGATGTTAAGCTTGAAAGGGCTGGTAACTGTGACAGCATGAAATTCAAAGGAGGCGATAGACAGATGGGTAAGGGGAGAAAGAGAGAATGACCACTTGGGAGAGATAAGGATCCCGATGCCACCACCCCGCTGACCAGAAGCTCTCGGGGTGTGCGAGAACACGTGGGCGGACGAAGAGAGAGCAGTAGGAGTAGCAGTGTTATCTGTGGTGATCCATGTTTCTGTCAGTGCCAAGAAGTCGAGGGACTGGAGGGAGGCATAGGCTGAGATGAACTCTGCCTTGTTGGCTGCAGAGCGAAAGCAATACAAGCTTTTGTGTAAGTTTATCGATAGCCTAGCATAGCATTATGTACACGAAAATCAGAAAAGCAATCAAATGAATAGTTTACCTTTGATGAGCTTCGGATGTTTTAACTCACGAGACTCCCAGTTAGACAGCAAATGTTCCTTTTGTTCCATAAAGATTTTATATCCAAATCCCTCCGTTAGTTTGATGCGTTATGCCTAGGAATCCACCGGAAATAGCGGTCATGACAACGCAGACAAAAATTCAAAATTATATCCATAATATGGACAGAAACATGGCAAACGTTTTTTATAATCAATCCTCAAGGTGTTTTTCAAATATCTATTCGATAATCAACCAGGACAGTTTGCTTTTCATTAGGACTGGGAGGAAAAATGGCTACCTCTCTGTGTTGCGCAAAAATCGCAATGAGAGCCAACAACAGACCACTTACGCAATGTGGACGTTTACACTCATTCTTGAAAATCAAGGCCTGAAACTATGTCTAAAGGTTGTAGAAACCTTAGGGAAGCCACAGAAAAAGGAATCTGGTTGATATCCCTTTCAATGGGCAATAGGGATGCATAGAAAGACAGGGGTTTCAAAATTCACCTGTAATATCAGTTCTGTTATACTCAGACTATTTTTACAGTTTTGGAAACTTTAGCGTGTTTTCTATCCTAAGCTGTCAATTATATGCATATTCTAGCATCTGGTCCTGAGAAATAGGCCGTTTACTTTGGGCACATTATTTTTCCAAAAATGAAAATAGAGCCCCCTAGCTTCAAGAGGTTTTTAAACCTCGGTTGTTTCTCATTTATATATATTTTTTTAATCACTCAACATTACTTAATTTGACATAACTGGCCAGTGGTTCATACTTCTGTAGAATCCTACTGACAATTCTCCAAGCTCAGCCATCTCACAGAGACATGGGGGAGCATCTCCATGTGTTCATTTTCATGAAGCTCACACAAGATGACATGCTAATTTCAATTCATTCAAATGTACTGTGTTCGGTCTTTCAACAGCTACGACAATAGAGGTAGTTGTGTGGGCAGACTTGTAGTCTTTAGTAATCTGTGAATCAGTGAAGCACTCCTTGAAGAGGCCCTAGGTGATCCGCCACCGCCAGCAACACATTGTGCTCAACCAATAGCATGGTCACCTTAACCTCTGCCCTCCTTGTCTGCAACAGAAAATACTGTAGTTATTTGTGATAGATTTAACACTGTATTTTCCCGATTTATACTGATAGTGTACTTTGGCTTCTTGTGTAGGCATCCCACCAACAGAAGCAATTCTGGCTTCTCTGAATGATTGCTGATGTCTTTTTTTGTTGGGGCTAATCATTTGCTGCCCACATTGAAAATAATGTTCTCTCCCCTGCCACATTAGATAGCATCCTTAAAATAGACATTGATTGCATTAGCTGAAGTTACATCGAACAATGTCTAAAGTCTAAAAAATCAATAGCTACACTATATATACAAACTGCTCCGGTCAACTGTGGAAACCCCTACAAATTTGTGATTCAGCTATTTCTGCCACACCCGTTGCTGACAGGTGTATAAAGTCTAGCATACAACCATGCAATCTCTATAGAGAAGCATTGTCAGTACAATGGCTTTACTGAAGAGCTCAGTGACATTCAACGTGGCACCGTCATATGATGCCTCCTTCCAAACATTGGGTTCGTCAAATTTCTGCCCTGCTAGAGCTGCTCCAGTCAACTGTTAGTGATGTTATTGTGAAGTGGAAATGTCTAGGAGCAACAATGGCTCAGCTGGGACGTGGAAGGCCACAGAAGCTCACAGAACAAGACCACCGAGTGCTGAAGCATGTAGCTCATAATAATCGTCTGTCGTCTGTTGCAACATTCACTACCGAGTTCCAAACTGCCTCTGGAAGCAACGTCGGCAACAACCATTTGTCTGGAGCTTCACGAAATGGGTTTCCGTAGCAGCCATGCGCAATGCCAAGCATCTGCTGGAGTGGTGTAAAGCTCGCCGCCATTGGACTTTTGAGCAGTGAAAATGCATTCTCTGGAGTGATGAATCACACTTCATCATCTGGCAGTGTGACGGACAAATCTGTGTTTTGGCGAATGCCAGGAGAATGCTACCTTCCCGAATGCATAGTGCCAACTATAATGTTTGGTGGAGGAGGAATAATGGTCTAGGGCTGTTTTTCATGGTTCTGGCTAGGCACCTTAGTTCCAGTGAAGGGAAAACATAATGCTATAGTACACAATGGCATTCTAGAAGACTGTGCTTCCAACTTTGTGGCAACAGTTTGGGGAAGCCCCTTTCCTTTTTCAGCATGACAATGCTCTTGTGCGCAAAGCGAGGTCCATACAGAAATGGTTTGTCGAGATCGGTGTGGAAGAACTTGACTAGCCTGCACAGAGCCCTGACCTCAACCCCATTGAACACCGACTGCAAGCCAGGCCTAATCTCCCAACATCAGTGCCCAATCTCACCAGTGCTCTTGTGGCTGAACGAAATAAATTCCCCCAGAAATGTTTCAACATCAGGTGGAAAGCCTTCCCAGAAGAGTGGAGGCCATTATAGCAGCAAAAGGGGGACCAACTCCATATTAATACACATGATTTTTGATTTTTCTTTTGACGAGCAGGTGTCCACATACTTTTTGTAATGTAGTGTAGCTAGCTGATGTAATTCATCACCACCGTAATTTCTCAAAGGAGAGAAGGATGCCTCGACTGCGATCCGCAATACCCAAAGTAAACAAAGAGGGGATGCTTTTATACTTTTTAGGGGAAACTTGACTCTTTGTCAAGCCAGCACTAGTAGGCTATCTAGCTAGCATGTAGCTAAGCTAACCTACCTAACCTACCTAAATGTTAGCTAGCTTTCTAGGTAGCCAACATAAACCCAACATTATGCCCCACATTGCATTTTCTGTCAGTGATAACGCCGACTATATTGCTACATTGCTTTCTTTGATGTGATTTCTCTCTGGGGACTTGCCGTGTGTTTTTAATGAGAGCTGACCACTAAATTCTGTCAATGAAGTGTGACAACAATGCGTGAGTTCAGCCTGTATTAGCTTTCACCATAGCAATAAGTAGGAGGGGTGTTGTTTGGGCTTGCAGTAGATAGTGCAGTAGTAATGATGATTGCGTTTGGAGAGATGCTGCCTTCATTTTCCTACCTGCACACAATTCATGAAAATAAAGCACACAACACTGTTTTGGGATTCCAACATGAGATATAAGAGGTGTAGTGAGAGAGCATGTGATCAGAGTCAATTGCGTGTGTTTCACAGTGTATGCGTGAGAGTTGGCAGCTCTGACGTTTGAATTACAATTATGTCAACAATTCACGCCCACTTTGGCAAAGCTCCACGTGCCAGTCATCCCTCCTCCCACCTCGTTTCCTTCATTGAAGGGGGCTCCGTTGTTTCATCACCCCCAATGTGTTCAAAGCTACAGGCTAGCTAACAATCACCTACAAGTTGGTTTTGCAAGTTAGTTTGTAGCTCATACAAGTGTATTCTGTATTGTCTAGGGCAAAACTAAATCATGGATGCAGCTGTGGTTACTTCCACCATGCTAATCATAACTACCATTGATAATGTAATCAGTGTGCAGTGTGTGTGTTTGTGTGTGTGACCGACCAGTATCTTTGATGAGGGGCCAGGAGCTGATCTACTCTGCCATGTCCATCAATAGGGTGCTGACAAAGACCTTTCCTCAAGCCTCACCTCTTGCCTGCTCACAGTTGTCGATAGGGAGACCAGAATTAGGTAGGTTTAGTCTGGCCTGTTCAAACTTCAACCTAGTATATGTTTGTTTGTCAGATATCACCTATCCTAACTGCCACTGGTAATAGAACAACGACTGCGTATGTGTTCACAGATGCATCTATGGAGCCAGCACTTGGAGACTTGCAAGATGTGATGGAATCCTGACCGACAGACAGGCTTGATACTGACTTCTCTGAATGGAGAGAGACCTGCCACTCAACACATCCACAATGTGGGACAGAAGGTGATTACTAATACAGTACATCAAAAATGTTCAGTATTTGTAACACCCTTTTCATTCCATGTGTCACTGATGAACTCTGCCTTAACTAGCTAATTCTACAGATGGAGAGAACTTTAGTTGCTTTTGCCAGACGCCAGCCTCGGTTGTTTGAAGGGGAGAGCATAATGGGGTAGGTTTTATCTGACCTGTTTAAACGTTAACATAATACCTGTTTGTGTGTCAGATATTGCCTATCCTAACTGCCATCGGTAATAAAACAGTGCACAAACATGTATGGAGCCAGAACATGAAGACTTGCAAGATGATGTGATAAAGCCCAGACTGACAGACAGGGTTGATACTGATGTGTATAAATGGAGAGAAACCTGGCACTTGCCATTAGACTTTTACTAGACACAACTTTTACTTGTATTGTCTTTTTTTCATTTCCAATATGGGGAGGGAGAAACCCTGTGTATTCTGCACCAGGATCAGGAAACTCCTTTTGTATATGAGACACCACCCAGGAAGATATGATCACTCTGACATGTTTGCCAAGGTAGCCTCATTACCACCAGACAAAATGCCGATAGGCACAGTATCTGAGTTGGCTGGGAATGAAAAGTGAAAGTGCACATTGTTATTTTAGCAGAAAACTGCTTCTATGGTGTTATGTAAAGGGTTGTTTATTCTACATCGGCCTGTTGGTACATTTGAAAGCTATCAAAACACTTAGTTTAGAATATCTACATAAATTCAGTAATTGCACTCTTCTGATATTACTCTGTAGGTTACTGACCTATCCAAAGCTTCATTTACATTTACATACATTTAAGTCATTTAGCAGACGCTCTTATCCAGAGCGACTTACAAATTGGTGCATTCACCTTATGACATCCAGTGGAACAGTCACTTTACAATAGTGCATCTAAATCTTAAAGGGGGGGGGGGGTGAGAGGGATTACTTATCCTATCCTAGGTATTCCTTAAAGAGGTGGGGTTTCAGGTGTCTCCGGAAGGTGGTGATTGACTCCGCTGTCCTGGCGTCGTGAGGGAGTTTGTTCCACCATTGGGGGGCCAGAGCAGCGAACAGTTTTGACTGTATGGTGAGATGCTTCCACCAGCATCTCACCATACATCTGCCTGTAGTTATTGAACTCAACCTGCAGGATGTTAGTTTGTTTTCATTGAGTAGGGAAACAGCTGTGGGCAAAGTTCTGACAGATGGGTGTGACTTGGTGGTGGCAAGGACACACCCAACAAACCCCCACATTAAACCACACCCCCATGCCAACTCACGTTTGGCTTCTGTCATGGCTGCCAGCATGTCTTGAGGAGCAGGACAAACTAGGCCAAATCAGCCGGTGCAGTTCCTCTTTAATGAAATCTGTCACCTTGAATCCACAATGTGTAAATACTTAACTGAGGTAAACTTAATCTATCTTTTCCCTGTGGAATACAAGTGGGATGGGCCCATACAGCGTGAAATAAACCAGATACATCTAGCTATAGCGGAACAGACATAACCAGAGTCTTCAATTGAATAGGGAAGGAAAGTACAATGTCAAATTTAAGCTTGACATCTAGTGGTTTGGCAAGGTCTTCAATTGCTGTGTATCATTTATTAATTTTGCTTTCCTTTCTAAATTGTTTAAACACCTGCTGCAGTAGCCTTGATAAAGTAGGTATTTGACAGTATGCTGTCTGGGAGAATTCAACACTGGGAGAAACTGATGTGCTTTTATGCACCTGTCATGTGTAAGAAGTCATGACAGCAGTGTATAAGATTGCAGCAGTGGTGAGCTAATTGGATGTCAATGGTGGACAGCTGTCATCTCCCAGGCACATCTTGACATGACATGGGACTGCAGTATCTTTTGTCAGCAGGACATTATGAGTCAGAAGTGCTGCGAGCGCCATTTATGCAACAACAGAGGAGGGCTGGCGAATCTTTCTGTTACGCAAGATACGTCTACGCTTTAATTTCGAAAGTTCTAATTATAAAAAGTGACTTCCTAATAGAGTGATTAAGTTGTTTTATCTTGTTCCGTCTGAGGAAAATGCAGTGTGTGAACTTCATTTGCAGTCCAAGGTTTGGTCATTTCAAATGGAATGAGATTTAACAGGTTATTCTGCCCAATGCATTCAGAGGACTACAGGAGCACACAATTCACACCTGTGTTTGTCAGCATATTGGAGGTCATCGTTCTGCTAGAAGGCACCTGCAGCAGCTATATTAAGATGTCGGTGCTTCAGTCTATGTCTACATCATAGGTCGAATGATGTTGCCCTCAGCCTGTTGATTTAAGTGGATGCTGACTCATAAGATGTGTCTTTCTACTCAGGGCCTGTTTACCTGTTCTATGCAATCGACTGCTTTGATAGTGATAAGAGCATCAAAGGAAAAGGACAGAGAATGTTTTCAAATGAAACAATACAGCACAGTAAACAACTGTGCAAGTACTTTATACGAATGAAAATTAACATACCTGAAACAAAATAGGAAAATCAGTTTTCAGTTATTGATGAAATGATTGTACAATCTCTAAAGCAGTGTAAAACAAACCCAAAAGTCACTAATGTGAATATCTAAAAAGTGCATGCTTGTGATACTAGACCAAAATAAATGAAGAAAACTAAGGAATGCATATTTAAAACATGATTGGGCCATACTTGCGAACATAAGAAAAAAGTTTAAGTTGTTTCTCCATCTCAAAATGCGCACCAGCCAGTTAAATTGTCGATTCACTCGCACGTGATAAAAGTGTTAGCCAATTAAAATCGTTAACATAGTTAGTTGGACGTGATCCAACACTTTTTCATTAAAGACAAAGATTGGCTTCTTCCGCTCTGTGAAAGTGCACTTAACAGAAGTCCAATGTCACGTTCTGATAATCAAAGCAACAATATCACATTAATTTCACTGACTGCTCACACACTGAACAAAAATAAATGCAGTATGGAAGATTTTACTGAGTTACATTTCATGTAAGGACCTTAGTCAATTGAAATAAATTCATTAGGCCTTAATCTATGTTGGTCACAGATACTGTGCCTTACAAATAAGGCAGTGGCGTGGATCAGAAAACCAGTCAGTATCTGGTGTGATCACCATTTGCCACATGCAGCGCAACAGATCTCCTTTGAATAGAGTTGATCAGGCTGTTGATTGTGGCCTGTGAAAGTTGTCCCACTCCTCTTCAATGACTGTGTGAAGTTGCTGGATATTAGCGGGAAATGGAACACGCCGTCATATACGTAAATCCAGAGCATCCCAAATATGCTCAATGAGGGACATTCCAGGTGAGTATGCAGGCCATGGAAGAATAAGAAATAAAAGTAACAAGTAGCTAAAGAGCAGCAGTAAAATAATAGCGAGACTATATACAGGGGCTACCGATACAAAGTCAATGAGCTGGGGAACCGGTTAGTCGAGGTAATTGAGGTAACATGTACATGTACTGGAGGTAGAGTTATTAAAGTGACTATGCACAGAGAACAGCAGTGGCGTAAAAGAGATGGGGGGCGGCAAAGCAAATAGTCTGGGTAGCCATTTGATTAGATGTTCAGGACTCTTATGGTTTGGGGGTAGAAGCTGTTAAGAAGCCTCTTGGACCTAGACTTGGCGCTACGGTACCGCTTGTCGTGCGGTAGCAAAAGGAACAGTCTATGTCTAGGGTGGCTGGAGTCTTTGACAATTTTTAGGGTCTTCCTCTGACACCACCTGGTATAGAGGTCCTGGATGGCAGGAAGCTTGGCCCTAGTGATGTACTGGACCGTACGCACTACCCTCTGTAGTGTCTTGTGGTCGGATGCTGAGTAGTTGCCATACCAGGCAGTGATGCAACCAGTCAGGATGCTCTCAATGGTGCAACTGTAGAATCTTTTGAGGATCTCTGGACGCATGCCAAATCTTTGCAGTCTCCTGAGGGGGAATAGGTTTTTTCGTGCCCTCTTCAAGACTGGTCCAGGCAGAACAAGACATGTTAGTTTGTTGGTGATGTGGACACCAAGGAACTTGAAGCTCTCAACCTGCTCCACTACAGCCCTGTAAATGAGAATGGGGGTGTGCTCAGTCCTCCTTTTCCTGTAGTCCACAATTATCTCCTTTGTCTTGATCACATTGAGGGAGAAGGTGTCTTGGCAACACACTCCCAGAGCCCTCACCTCCTCCCTGTAGGCTGTCTCGTCATCGTTGGTACTCAAGCCTACTACTGTTGTGTCATCTGTAAACTTGATGATTGAGTTGGAGGCGTGCTTGACCACACAGTCATGGGTGAACAGGGAGTACAGGAGGGGGCTGAGCACACACCCTTGGGGGGCCCAGTGTTGAGGATCAGCGGAGTGGAGGTGATGTTTCCTACCTTCACCACCTGGGAGCGGCCCGTCAGGAAGTCCAGGACCCAGTTGCACAGGGTGGGGTTCAGACCCAGGGCCTCGATCTTAATGATGTACTTGGAGAGGACTATGGTGTTGAAGGCTGAGCTATAGTCAACAGCATTCTTAAATAGGTATTCCAATAGTCCAGATTGGATAGGGCAGTGTGCAGAGTGATGGCTATTGCATCATCTGTGGCTCTATTGGGGCGGTACTCAAATTGAAGTGGGTCTAGGGTGGCAGATAAGGTAGAGGTGATATCTCTCAAAGCACTACATGATGACAGAGGTGGGTACAGGAACAATGGTGGCCATCTTGAAGCATTTGGGGACAGCAGACTGAGATAGGGAGAGATTGAATATGCCCGTAAACACACCAGCCAGCTGGTCTGCGCATGCTCAGAGGATGTGTCTGGACCGGCAGCCTTGCGAGGGTTAAACATTTAAATGTTTTACTCAAATCGGCCACTGAGAAGTAGAGCCCCCAGTCCTTGGTGGTGGGCCGCGTCGGTGGCACGGTGTTTTCAGAGTGTGCAAAGAATGTGTTTAGCCTGTCCGGAAGCAAGAAGTCGGTCTCGGCGACATGGCTGGTTTTCCTTTTGTCGTCTGTAGTCCCTGCCACATACGTCTCATGTCTGAGCCGTTGAATTGTGACTCCACTTTATCTCTATACTAATGTTGATGCGTGTTCGCTTTCCTTGCGGAGTGAATAACTACACGGTTTATATTCTGCCGTATTACCAGTCACCTTGCATTGTTAAATGTGGTGGTTCGCGCTTTCAGTTTTGGGCGAAATGCTACCATCTATCCACGGTTTCTGCTTAGGGTAGGTTTTAATAGTCACAGTGGGTACTACAACTCCTATGTACTTCCTTATGAACTCAGTCACCGTATCTGTGTACGTATCTAGATTATTTTTGCACGCTACCTGGAACATATCCCAGTCCACGTGATCAAAACAATCCTGAAGCGTGGATTCTGATTGGTCAGACCAGCGTTGAATAGTACTAAATACGGGCACTTCCTGTTTGAGTTTCTGCCTATAGGACGGGAGGAGCAAGATGGCGTCGTGGTCAGATTTGCCGAAAGGAGTGCGGGGGAGGGCTTTGTAAGCATCCCATAAGTCTTAGTAGCGCGAGTAGGACAGTCAATATGTTGGTAGAATTTTGGCAGCCTAGTCCTCAGATGTGCTTTGTTCAAATCCGACTGTAATAAATGTGACTCTCAACCTGGATTCAGTCTTATGTAGCAACATTTGATTTTTTTATTTGATTTTTTACATTGGATAAAAGAAGAGACAGAGCTACAAAATGCTATATCATACACAGCATTTGAGTGTGTATGATATGTGGCAAACCTCTTCAAGGTTAGGAGCGTTTGTCACAAACTAAGTGGTAAACTGTCACCAAATCACCCAAGAATGAGAGTTCTTTCGAACAGGACAGTACCTGTGTGTTTGTTTCTCCGTCCTGGTCCACCCAGGCCTTAGGCGAGGTCAAGGATAGCAGGGTTCGGTACACAAATCGGGTTCTCGGTAGGTCCAGGTCCAAACGCCAACAGGTAAGTCCAAACAATCCAGCTCATACACGGTAAATCCAGCCAATCTCTATAGTCTCTTTCTCTATTGTTCATAGCTCCTTCCAGCCCTCTCTCTTCCTCTTCCTGGTTTCTCTTGACCCTTTATCTGTGAGTCGGCTCCACCTTCTGAGGGTTCCCCTTGCTTCTGGGACTTGTAGTTTTGGCGGTCGGCCATTTTGTGATCTGTAGTTCTGACAGGGGTGGCCATTTTAGTGATCGGGCAGAGCCCGTTTACTAGCTCTGCTCTCACATATCTGCCACTTATCACTCGACCCCCTTCTTTGCCACAGATACTTGTAAACTCACTTTTGAGAAAACTGTTTTGGTGCTACTTTTGGAGAGCCCTTCTTTGTGTACATCCATTCAGCATTGTTCACACCCTCTTAGGCCCCACCCAATCATTAAGGGTTGATCCAACCTTTCTGTACTACCTTGCCACCTATTTCCAGACATCTAAGAGAGAGAGAGTGAGAACAGCTCACTGAACATTACTCGCCCTATCGCTCTGTGGTTTTGCATTCAGAGCGCACACTGGATGCTCTGGCCAATAACTAGGGTCTCGAAAGCTTTGACAACTCTCACAACTACAGTCAAGCACCCAAGCTAACATTGGCTAGCTACTTCCAGACATATAATGAGAGAACACCCACTCTGACCATTTTACTCACCTTAGCAGAGCTAGTTAGGCTTTTTTTCCATGTTATCCAGAGCGTTGGTGACTAACTGTGCTGCTGGCAACAATTTCATTATGCTTTGTTTCCGATGTTTACTGACACCGGACATTTTCAACAGGTGTTGAGTATTCAAAAATTCATCATTTATTCTGCACTCTGGCACACTAAGACGAGAGACTTTTGTTAAGAAATGTAGCTAGATAGCTAGGTAAACAATGAGTCCCAACGCATGACGTAACGTTAGTTAGCAAGCAAGCCAGCTAATGTTAGGTAGCAAGCTAACAGTACACTTTGACTTGAAATGAAAATACCTTGTCAAAATTAGACTGGAGTCTTTTGAGACATGCAGCTAGCTAGCTAAACAATGGACCATAATCACAACTCATAACATTATTGCCATGCATTAATCTGCAGGTAGCTAACCAACCAGGTTCTATGGCTATAACTAGTCAAGCAAATGTGTCTGAGATAAAAAGAATAAGATCATACACATAATGGTAGCTAGCAACCCAGCCAGCTAATGCTAGCTCACTAACAGTACATTTGAAATGAAAGCACTTTGTCAAAATTAGACTGTGTAATATCTTTGAAAATTGTACCAGTACAGATCATGGTTGGACTGTCCGATGCCATACATGGTTGCCTTAGTTTGATGATGTAATCCAGACTAGTGTCTTCTCCATCCCCTTAGCTATCACACTCGAATTCCACTGATTTCAAAACTTGGTCCTCCAGAAAGTGGAGAGCATACACATTACGTTATCTAGTTAGCCAGCCAGCTAACGTTAGCTAGCTAACAGTACACTTTAACTTGACATTAGGTTTTTTAAGTTTTACTACCCAATAAAAAAAAAGTAAAGCCACATTTGACACGATTATCTAAACATACTGACCAGCGCCAATAGACAGACATGGTATATGGTAGACCAATCCAAACTCATCTCTCGGCATGTCCAGCCCACTCATTTTGTCAACCAATCATGGCTAGTGGGAAGGTTGCTCACTTTTTCTGTGGCTGAACCAACTAGGCTCGCAATTTAACAATTGTATTCGTATTTACAAATGGGATACAAGTTTGATATTAAGGGACATAAACATTTGCATATTTGAGAAGTAATTTCTGCCGAAAAAAACGCATTTTCATTTTTAAAAATTGTTTACGTTCAAACAGCTCTCCTGTGAAGTTGTGACTTACGCCTAGTTTCCTGAATCGGGCCACAAATGCAGCCTCAGGATGTGGTTTCCAGTTTGCATAAAGTCCAGTGATGTTCTTTGAGGGCCGTCTAGGTTTCGGCTTGAGGTGGGATGTAAACGGCTGTGTCGATGACGGAGAAGAATTCTCTTGGGAGATAGTATGGCCGGCATTTAATTGTGAGGTATTCTAGGTCGGGTGAACAAAATTACTTGAGTTTCTGTATGTTCCTAGAATTACACCATGAGTCGTTAATCATGAAAGACACCCCAAGCCCTTCTGCTTCCCGGAGAGATGTTAATTCCTGTCTGCGCGATATACTGAGAATCCTGCTGGCTTTACTGACTCCGACAGAGTATCCAAGAGAGCCATGTTTCCATGAAACAAAGTATTATACAGTCCCCGATTTCTCTCTGGAAAGAAATCTTTGCTCTAAGCTCATCAACTTTATTATCCAAAGACTGAACATTAGCGAGTAATATACTGGAACCGGTGGGTGGTGTACACGCCTCCTAAGTCGAACCAGTATGCCGCCTCGAGTGCCTCTCCTCCGCCGCCGCCAATGTTTTGGGTCGGCCTCTGGAATAAGTTCAATTGCTCTGGGGAGTGTGCAGGTAGTTCTGGTGAGTTACCGCCGCTCTAATATCCAATAGTTCTTCCCGGCTGTATGTAATGACACAACATTTCCTGAGCTAATAATGTAATAGTACATAAAAAAAATAATACTGCAAAGTTTTCAAAGAGCTAGTCGCGATGCGGCCATCTCCGTCGGCGCCATCTTCAAACAATGAGCTGGCCTCAGGATCACAGAATCTCTGTACCTTCGAATTTCCATTGACAAAATGCTAATTGTGTTCAATGTCTGTAGCTTATGCCTGCCCATACCATAACCTCCACCACGGGGCACTCTGTTCCCAATGATGACAGCTAACCGCTCACCCACACGACGCCAAACATGCTGCCTGCCATCTGCCTGGTACAGTTGAAACTGGCATTCATCTGTGAAGAGTGCACTTCTCCAGCATGCCAGTGCCCATCGAAGGAGAGCAATTGCCCACTGAAGTCGGTTACGATGCCAAACTGCAGTCAGGTCAAGACCCTGGTGAGGAAGACGAGCACGAGTTGAGGAAGACGAGTTGAGCTTCCCTGAGATAGTTTCTGAGAATTTGTGAAGACATTCTTCGGTTGTTTAAACCCATAGTTTCATCGACAGTCCAAGTGGCTGATCTCAGACAATCTTGCAAGTGAAGAAGGCAGATGTGGAGGTCCTGTGCTGGCGTGGTTACATGTGGTCTGCAGTTGTGAGGCCGGTTGGACGTACTACCAAGTTCTCCAAAATAACGTTTGTCCCCATTACAAGGTGCACCTGTCTACTGATCATGCTATTTAATCAGCTTCTTGATATGCCTCACATGGAACCCATGTTTATATTTTTGTTCAGCATTGGTCTCAGTGTAGAGTGCCTAGCTTCTCATAATTGATGCAGATTGTGGCAAGTTTTTTTAAATCATTTGAAATGTAGAATAACATTTGTGTTAGTGTGTTGAGAAGAGAATTACAGCCAACAGCTTGAAAAAGAAGATTAAGAAATAGTTTATTAAGGAGCTACGTCTTTCTTCAGTCTAGCAGAAAAAACACTTATGGTCAATTAGTTTATTGAATAGGCTATTACGCTTAGTGTTTTATATGCATTCTTATAATCATCTACTTTGTCATATGCGTTATTTGACTCGAGGACCAATAGTTGAGCGTTTTCTCCTCAAATAAAAACCTTGCCCCAAGGGGGATTTGAACTTGCTGCCATCATATCTGGCCATCTTTGGGCTTACCGCCTTAGTGAATCACACAACCAATTAGTGAAAGCAGTCATGGGTAAATCACAACTATTTGACAAGGCCACGAGCGTCTTCAATGTTTTTTTTTATGATGTAGGCCTACGCAAATAGAAAACGTACACGTTGTATAATCCTTCTACATCTTAATTGCTGTGTGCCAAACAGATAGGCAAAATGTAGGATTTTGTCATGTCTGAGAAAACTTGACTTTTAATTAGGAACCCATTATCAGCCTCAAAATGTCATCCTGTGACGTTTGTGCAAAAATATTATCAACACAACATATGACGCGTATTCCAATACATTGCAGTCAATGGAAAAAGATGAGTGTCACAGGGTTGATACTGCAGTCAATACATTGCATTCTCTCTCCATCTGCTCTCCCACCTGTCTGACTGTTGACTCTCTACCCCTCCCTCCTTCACCCTCTCTTTTTCACCTCTCTCCCCCTCACTGAATTCAATTTTAATTTAAGGGCTTTATTGGCATGGGAAACACATGTTAACATTGCCAAAGGAAGTGAAGTAGATAAACTAAAGTGAAATAAACAATCAAAATTAACATTACACTCACAAAAGTTCCAAAAGAATAAAGACCTTTCAAATGTCATATTATATGCAAATAGCTAAACTACAGAAGGAAAAATAAATGTTGTATTTACAATGCTGTTTGTTCTTCACTGGTTGCCCTTTTCTTCTGGCAACAGGTCACATATCTTGCTGCTGTGATGGCACACTGTGATATTTCACCCAGTAGATATTGCAGTTTATCAAAATTGGGTTTGTTTTCCAATCTTTGTGGATCTGTGTAATCAGAGGTAAATATGTGTCAAATATGGTCATACATTTGGCAGGAGAGGAGGAAGTGCAGCTCGGTTTCCACCTCATTTTGTGAGCAGTGTGCACATAGCCTGTATTCTCTTGAGTACCAGGTCTGCCTATGGCAGCCTTTCTCAATAGCAAAACTATGCTCACTGAGTCTGTACATAGTCTAAGCCTTCCTTAAGTTTGGGTCAGTCACTGTGGTCATGTATTCTGCCACTGTGTACTCTCTGTTTAGGGCCAAATAGCATTCTAGTTTTTTTTTGTGTCACTAATTCTCGTTTTTTGTATGATCTTTTACCAGATCTATTCTGTTATATTCTCCTACATTCCTTTCACATTTCCACAAAGTGTTTTGAAATGGTACCAAGAACATGCATATCATTGCTTCAGGGCCTGTGCTACAGATTTAGGTATGTCATTTTAGGCAAAAATGTTAAAAAGGGGGTATTGGCCTAATTCTACTCTGCATGCATTATTTGGTGTTTACGTTGTACATGGAGGATATTTTTGCAGAATTTGGTGTTTGTTATATTTTGTGAAATCTTGGTTGGTGAGCAGAACCCAGACCTCACAACCATAAAGGGCAATGGATTCTATAAATTATTCAAGTATTTTTTGCCAGATCCTAATTGGTAAGTCAAATTTTATGTTCCTTTTGATTGCATAGATGGCCCTTCTTGCCTTGTCTCTCAGCTCGTTCACAGCTTTGTGGAAGTTACCCGTGGTGCGGATGTTTAGGCCAAGGTATGTATCATTTTTTTGTGTGATCTAGGGCAACGGTGTCTAGATGGAATTTGTATTTGTGGCTCTGGCAACTGAACCTTTTTTTGGAACACCATTATTTTTGTCTTACTCAGATTTACTCTCAGGGCCCAGGTCTGACGGAATCTATGCAGAGGGTCTAGGTGCTGCTGTAGGCCCTCCTTGGTTGGGGACAGAAGCACCAGGTCATCAGCAAACAGACATTTGACTTCAGATTCTAGTAGTCACTTTCCCCCTTCTCCATTCTCACTCACTCCCCCCTCGCCCTCTCCCCCTCTCTCTAACCCCCACAGACAGCTCGTGTTTTCAGTTCGCTGTAGCTAGCGACTGGAATGAGCTGCAACAAAAAACTCAAACTGGTCAGATTTATCTCTATCTCTTCATTCAAAGACTCAATCATGGACACTTACTGACAGTTGTGGCTGATTTGCGTTATTTGTTGGCTCTACCTTCTTGGCCTTTGGCTGTTGTCTGTACCCAACAATGTTGGTACCCTGTTTTGTGCTGCCATGTTGTCATCATGTTGCTACCATGCTATTTTCTCGTTTCTCTTTATGTAGTGTTGTCTCTCTTTTGATGTGTTTTGTATTTTCATTTATTTGTAATCCCAGCCCTCATCCCCGCAGGAGGCCTTTTGGTAGGCTGTCATCAAATAAGAATGTGTTCTTAACTGACTTTCCTACTTTCCTTTTTCCTAATAAAAAATAAATTGATGCATAAATATGCCTTAAGGGCATTGACACAAGTCAATCCATTGCTTTCAAAGCAAAAAAAAGTTGGTGATACAGCTGCAATGGGTAAATTGATGAAAGACAGGCTGAGGAGAGAGAGGTGGGAGAGGAGGGAGAGATGTAAAAGAGGGAGGAGAGGGTGAAGGAGGGAGGAGGAAAGAGAGGATTGTGGGGAGAGAGAAATAGAGAGGGAGAGATGTCCACAACGCAATTCTCTAGGCTTACATATTGTATATGCTAATCTTCTCCCATCGATTGCAATGCTCGTCTTTTTCCATTGACTATGTATTGACAAAAACGTAAATTGGTTGACACTCATCTTTCCCCAAGTTGTGAAGCTTGTGTTTTTGCAAAAACAGAGGATGATTTTTTCCTATGATGTAATGCTGCAGCCGTCTGTTAGTAGCTAATAGTATCCTAGTCAAGGCGCATCATGCAATATTGGGACAAAACCCTTACAAACCTACTGGAACAAAAGTAAACCTTGAATAATCCCTCTGCTAGCCAAATCAACCTTTTTTTAAGAAATGCCATTGGTTTGCGGGTAAAAAGTCTAAGGTCTTTGATAGTATGTGGAATTTGTTACACAAAATAATCACTGTCAGCATAGGGTTAATGTGCACCAGCTTATCTGATGCAATATTATAGCGTTTTATCACTTGCAAGTAAATCAATGATTTTAATTATTGGCTGATGCAGATATTGACAGTTAAGTGAAACGTTTTAATAAATCAGAAGTATGGCCCCCGAAGAGTCTTCAGGCTGTCATAGTACAAGATGAACTTAAGCCAATTACTCCCACCCTTAGTAAAACTTCTTCCCTGTGTGAACTGGTTTAAACTCGATCGCATTGCTTTAACTCTAACATTGTCTAGCTACCTCCCCCATGGCTGTGAAACATCAAAACCGGTACAGAGATTAATTTATAATAAGAAACAGACCTAAGGGGTTCTGGTTGATACAGCCAACCTAATACCAGGCCCTGAATCAGCCGTGGAGCCCCACTCTTTCCAATATAATATTGCATTTTTTTAGAGTTTTGAAACCCTCTGAAAAGCAAATGCTGTTTAATGTATTTGTTCCATTGAGAGTGTTGGTCAGGATTTGTCTCGTGTAGCTATGCCTTTCACCATACTGTTGAAGTTATTTTGATTTGTTGTTCTGTTTGAGTCAGTAAGGAAAATAACTTCAGTAATGGATTGGTAGTCCTAGACACATCTCAGTGGTGGAAATAGTACTCGATTGTCACGAGTAAAAGTAAAGAACTTATTAGAAAATGACTAAAGTAAAAGTCAACCAGTAAAAAACTTTAGTAAAAGTATTTGGTTTGAAATATGCTTAAGTATCAAAAGTAAATTGTGACAACGTCGTCTAGTTGGTAGGTGTCGGAGTCAGGCGCAGGAGAGCAGGGATGTCGGGGAAGCATGTTTAATAAGAAAGTCCACCAACACAGGAATGGCACAAGCAAAAAGGTACAACGCCCTCGACAACAGAAAACCCATACAAACATATGGAGGAACAAAGTTCCGACTCTCATACTACAAAACCCATGAAAACAAATAACGGTAATACTTAACCGAGCACCTCACAATCAACAACTAATCCCGCACAAACTTAGGTAGGCAACAGGTCGGTTCCGGTAGGCAACAGGTTACAATTATACACACAGAAATTAACGCAAATGAAACCAGGTGTGGTCCTTCTGTAGCTCAGTTGGTAGAGCATGGTGCTTGTAACGCCAGGGTAGTGGGTTCGATCCCCGGGACCACCCATACGTTGAATATATGCACACATGACTGTAAGTCGCTTTGGATAAAAGCGTCTGCTAAATGGCATATTATTATTATATTATTAAAAAGAACCAGACGGAAAAAAAAGAAAAAAAGAAAATTGTGACCGGCGACGCCGGTCTACTAGAAAATCACATTGTAGGATTTGTTATGATTTTATTTGCAAATGATGGTGGAAAATAAGTATTTGGTCACCTACAAACAAGCAAGATTTCTGGCTTTCACAGACCTGTAACTACTCCTTTAAGAGGCTCCTCTGTCCTCCACTCGTTACCTGTATTAATGGCACATGTTTGAACTTGTTATGAGTATAAAAGACACCTGTCCACAACCTCAAACAGTCACACTCCAAACTCCACTATGGCCAAGACCAAAGATCTGTCAAAGGACACCAGAAACAAAATTGTAGACCTGCACCAGGCTGGGAAGACTGAATCTGCAATAGATAAGCAGCTTGGTTTGAAGAAATCAACTGTGGGAGCAATTATTATTATGGTCCTTCTGTAGCTCAGTTGGTAGAGCATGGCGCTTGTAACGCCAGGGTAGTGGGTTCGATTCCCGGGACCACCCATACGTAGAATGTATGCACACATGACTGTAAGTTGCTTTGGATAAAAGCGTCTGCTAAATGGCATATATTATTATTATTATTATATTAGGAAATAACGAAAACTGTTCGCTGCTCTGGCCCCCCAATGGTGGAACAAACTCCCTCACGACGCCAGGACAGCGGAGTCAATCACCACCTTCCAGAGACACCTGAAACCCCACCTCTTTAAGGAATACCTAGGATAGGATAAGTAATCCTTCTCACCCCCCCCTTTAAGATTTAGATGCACTATTGTAAAGTGACTGTTCTACTGGATGTCATAAGGTGAATGCACCAATTTGTAAGTCGCTCTGGATAAGAGCGTCTGCTAAATGACTTAAATGTAATGTAAATGTAAATAGAAGACATACAAAACCACTGATAATCTCCCTCGATCTGGGGCTCCACGCAAGATCTCACCTCGTGGGGTCAAAATGATCACAAGAACGGTGAGCAAAAATCCCAGAACCACACGGGGGGACCTAGTGAATGACCTGCAGAGAGCTGGGACCAAAGTAAAAAAGCCTGCCATCAGTAACACATTATGCCGCCAGGGACTCAAAACCTGCAGTGCCAGACGTGTCCCCCTGCTTAAGCCAGTACATGTCCAGGCCTGTCTGAAGTTTGCTAGAGAGCATTTGGATGATCCAGAAGAAGATTGGGAGAATGTCATATGGTCAGAAGAAAACCAAAATATAACTTTTTGGTAAAAACGCAACTCGTCGTGTTTGGAGGACAAAGAATGCTGAGTTGCATCCAAAGAACACCATACCTACTGTGAAGCATGGGGGTGGAAACATCATGCTTTGGGGCTGTTTTTCTGCAAAGGGACCAGGACGACTGATCCGTGTAAAGGAAAGATTGAATGGGGCCATGTATCGTGGGATTTTGAGTGAACACCTCCTTCCATCAGCAAGGGCATTGATGATGAAACGTGGCTGGGTCTTTCAGCATGACAATGATCCCAAACACACTGCCCGGGCAATGAAGGAGTGGCTTCGTAAGAAGCATTTCAAGGTCCTGGAGTGGCCTAGCCAGTCTCCAGATCTCAACCCCATAGAAAATCTTTGGAGGGAGTTGAAAGTCCATGTTGCCCAGCAACAGCCCCAAAACATCACTGCATGGAGGAATGGGCCAAAATATCAGCAACAGTGTGTGAAAGCCTTGTGAAGACTGTCATTGCCAACAAAGGGTATATAACAAAGTATTGAGAAACTTTTGTTATTGACTAAATACTTATTTTCCACCAAAATTTGCAAATAAATTAATTAAAAATCCTACAATGTGATTTTCTGGATTTGTTTTTCTCATTTTGTCTGTCATAGTTGAAGTGTACCTATGATGTAAATTACAGGCCACTCTCATCTTTTAAGTGGGAGAACTGGCACAATTGGTGGCTGACTAAATACTTTTTTGCCCCACTGTAAGTATTAACAGTATAAATAATTTCAATTTATCAAGCCAGAGGCATAATTTCTTTATTCAATGTAGTGAAGTTAGTTGTCTAAAATATAAATAGTAAAGTAAAGTACAGAACAAAATACTTTTACACCACTGTCAGGGGGTAATACACTCAGGTTATAGAATTGATGCAACATGTGGGATGGGAGTCTGAGGTAGTGGAACTCATAACATATTTAACCTTCATTATATGGCTGCATTCACATCAATGTCACACTGAGAAAAAAACAGCCTTCCAGCTGGTGTCATGAATAATATCTTTATCCTGCACCAAGAGAGAGGAAGAACAAGAGTTTATTCAATACTTATACATACCAAATGGAACTATCACTGCAGACCTCTTATACAAGGCTCACAATTGTTTGTCATATACTGTTATGCTACATACATTGTAGAGGTTTTTTTTATGGAAAACTCACCATGTTGCAATTTATGTACTGACATTTTTTTCCTCCAAGTCTCTGCTAGCTTACTCTACCCAGAATGAAAAGTGAGCTAAAACAATTAAATACTGCCACACAATTCTTCCTACAAAAAGTCTTAACCCAGGCTTAGTTTAAGCCTGGACATGTATTGCCAATCATTTATTTAACCAGGTAGGCCAGTTGAGAACAAGTTCTCATTTACAACTGTGACCTGGCCAAGATAAAGCAAAGCAGTGAGACAAAAGCAGTGTTACACAAACAGTCAATAACACAATAGAAATATCTATGTACAGTGTGTGCAAATGAAGAGTAGGGAGGTAAGCAATATGATACAATGTATAAATCTAGCAAAATGCATAGTGATAAGCCATTAATGATCAGAGTCCCATGAGGGGGACCTTGTCACATTGCCATTATAGGTTGTGACAAACCTGCAGGTCCCTCCATGACAGAGAGATTACTCAGGCTCATCATAGCAAATGTAGCACAAATACTGTACAGTACAGCATGAGGTGGTTGTCAACAATGACTGCCTTTGAGCACAGGGACATCTCGGTTCACAGCACCCATACCAAAACCTAGACCATAATTTATATGCAGGGAAATGTAGCACAGTAAGATAAGTCAAACTCCAGTAATGCAGTCCTAAAGTTACTTTACTTCAATAATTATACTGTAACTATATACTGCACAAACAAAGCAAATACTATATTTCTTGGTTATAAAACAGTTTTTATAATGTTCTTACTGGAGTGATTACATCATTGCGACACAAGTATAAGGTACACTTCAGGTGTTACCTAACACAAGGTCCATATTTTCTTCATGTGAAGTATATACTGTACAAAGACAACTAATCTCCTCCATTCACTCTCATACTTCTCACCTGTCACTGTAGCCCAGGGCTCTCCAAAATTGTTCCTGGAGCACTACCTTTCTGTAGGTTTACCCACGAACTCCAGTTTTATCTGACCTGATTCAGCTTATCAACCAGCTAATTATTAGAATCGGTTGTACTAGATTAGGGTTGGAGCGAAAACCTACAGGACATTAGCTCTCCAGGAACAGGGTTGGAGAGTCCTGCTGTAGCCTGTTTCAAGCTCTGAATATTGGTACTCTCATTTTCTGAAGGATTTCCTATCAAAATGAATGGCCATACCTAACCCGTCTTACATAGGTCTTGGCAATCTGCTGGCATGTGATAAATGTAGCAGCCCACAGACAGACAGGTTCCTGGATCACCGCTGTGTGCTGCGTCCCTCGGGATTGTTATTGCAGCTTCAGGTCTCAGCTTGGCAGTAGCAGACAACATTACTCGTGGCTCAAGGTGCATTATCGGTGTTGATTTAGTGTGGCACCATGTCAGATCAGCTCATGTCCCACAGGCGAGCAGAACCTCCTGCTGTAGATCTTCAGTCAGACTCAAAATCAAATCAAATGTGATTTGTCACATGCTTTGTAAACAACAGGTGTAGGCTAACAGTGAAATACTTACGGGCCCTTCCCAACAATGCAGAGAGAAAATAGAGAAATAGAAAAATAATAACACAAGGAATAAATACACAATGAGTAACAATAACTTGGCTATGTACACACGGTACCATTACTGAGTCGATGTGCAGTGGTACGAGGTAATTGAAGTAGATATGTACATAGAGGTAGGGATAAAGTGACTAGGCAAACAGGATAGATAATAAACAGTTGGAGCAGCGTATATAATGAGTCAAAAGAGCAAAAAGGGTCAATGCGGATTGTCTGGGTAGTTATTTAGTTAACTATTTAACTAACTATTTAGCTATCTTATGGCTTGGGGGTAAAATCTGTTCAGGGTCCTGTTGGTTCCAGTACCACTTACCGTGCAGTAACAGAGAGAACAGTCTATGACTTGCGTGGCCTGAGTTTTTGAACATTTTTAGGCTCTTCCTCTGACACTCCCTGGTATAGAGGTCCTGGATGGCAGGGAGCTCGGAACCAGGGATGTACTGAGCCATATACACTACCCTCTGTAGCACTTTGCGGTTGGATGTCAAGCAGTTGCCATACCAAGCAGTGATGCAGCCAGTTAAGATGTTCTCAATGGTGCAACTGTAGAACTTTTTGAGGATCTGATGGCCCATGCCAAATCTTTTCAGCCTCCTGAGGGGAAAGAGGTGTTGTCGTGCCTTCTTCACGACTGTGTTGGTGTGTGTGGACATTTATAATTCCTTAGTGATGTGGAGACATAAGAACTTAAAGCTCTGGATCCACTCCACTACAGCCCCGTCGATGTGGATGGGGTCGTGATCTGTCTTCTGTTTCCTGTTGTCCACAATCAGCTCCTTTGTCTTGCTGGCGTTGAGGGAGAGGTTGTTGTCCTGGCACCACATTGCTAGGTCACTGATATCCTCCCTATAGGCTTTCTCATCATCATCAGTGTCAGCACTTATTGATGGTGTTGGAGTCATCCGCGGCCACGCAATGGTGCAGTGAACCAGGTCTATACGCTGCAAAGGGCAGCTTGGATGAGAGTCCAAGGTCATAAAAGCCAAGAAGCATTGGCAATAACTGAATGGGTTGAGGAATGCAAATCCCACAACTGTCTGGGGCATAGTTCCTTTCCTTGGCTTCTTTGAAACTTGACATTCACTCAACCATCTGCCCATTGCACTTCAAATATGCCCAAGGACCAATTATGTTTGAGTTCTACTTCAAATTGCTAATAATTCAGTAAGCACAGCGCTAGTTAATACAGGGAACCCAAGTATTCGTTTCAGTCATCATCGCACTAATCATATTCTAAAAAGACGTCCTCTCTTAATATGCCTGTCTATTTAGCTGATCAGTTTTGCTCACTCATTTTTTGCCACCTCTACAGCTGTTCGTTGCTCGATAGTATGCGGTTGCATTTCTTGTACCCACCCAACACCCCAGCCTCCACCTGTTAAGTTCTGTGTTTCCTTTGTGCAGGGGGATTGGTGCCTGTGTACCTTGCTCACTGTCTGTAATTATTAAACAAATATGGGGCGTTTCCTGTCTGAAATGCATTTATTCCCCATACAAAGGGTGGCTACATTGAAGAATCTTAAATATAAAATATATTTTGATTTGTTTAACACTTTTGGTTACTACATGATTTCATATGTGTTATTTCATAGTTTCGAACTCTTCACTATTATTTTACAATGTAGAAAATAGTAAAAATAAAGAAAAACCCTTGAATGAGTGGGTGTGTCCAAACTTTTGACTGGTACTGTATTTGTCAGTCAACATTCTAATTTCATCATATAGATGTGTTCCTGTATATCCAGATAGTGGTGATAACCATGACAAGACTAAGAACTCTGTTTGAGCAGCTGGCTCAGTTTAGCTATTTCTGCTTTCAACACAGTAGTGCCCTCCAATCTCATCAAGGACCCCGAGACTGTCCATATGTGTTATTTCATAGTTTTAAGTATTCAGACCCCTTGACTTACTTTACAGCCTTATTATAAAATGGATAAAAAATGTATTTTTCCTCATCAATCTGCACACAATACCCCGTAATGACAAATTACAGGATTTCAGCAATTTTTGCAGATGTATAAAACAAAAAAAACGGAAAAATTAAATTGACATAAGTATTCAGACGCTTTACTCAGTACTTTGTTGAAGCACCTTTGGCAGCGATTACAGACTCAAGTCTTCTTGGATATGTCACTACAAGCTTGGCACACCTGTATTTGGGGAGTTTCTCCCATTCTTCTCTGCAAATCCTCTCAAGATCTGTCAGGTTGGATGGGTAGTGTCGCTGCACAGCTATTTTCAGGCCTCTCCAGAAATGTTCAAGTCCGGGCACTGGCTGGTTCACTCAAGGACATTCAGAGACTTGTCCCGAAGCCATTCCTGCTGTGTGTTTAGGTTTGTTGTCCTGTCCTGTCCCCAATCTGAGGTCCCAAGAGCTCTGGAGCAGGCCTTTATCAAGGATCTCTCTGTACTTTGTTTTGGTGGTTCCAAATCTCAACAGAGGAACAGAGGAACTCTGTACATCTGTCAGAGTGACCATAGGGTCCTTGGTCACCTCCCTGACCAAGGCCCTTCTCCCCAATTGTTTGGCTGGGTAACCAGCTCTAGGAAGAGTCTTGGTGTTTCCAAACTTCCTTCATTTAAGAATGACGGAGGCCATTGTGTTCTTGGGGATTTTCAATACTGCAATACTATTTTTTGGGTACCTTTCCCCAGATCTGTTCCTCAACACAATCCTGTCTGCAGAATTTTTTGGGTACCTTTCCCCAGATCTGTTCCTCAACACAATCCTGTCTCAGCGCTCTAAGGACAATTCCTTGGACCTCATGGCTTGGACTTTGCTCTGACATGCATTGTCAACTGTGGGACCTTATATAGGCAGGTTTGTGCTTTTCCAAATCATGTCCAATCAATTCAATTTACCACAGGTGGACTCCAATCAAGTTGTAGAAACATCACAGGGATGGTCAATGGGAACAGGATGCAACTGAGCTCAATTTAGAGTATCATAGTGAAGGGTCTGAATGCTTTTGTAAATAAGGTATTTATGTTGTTGTTTTTATACATATATTTTTAAATTCTAAAATCCTGTTTTTGTTCATCATTATGGTATATTGTGTGTAGATTGATGGGTATTTGTTTTATTTTATGCATTTAAAATAAGACTGTAACATAAACAAATGTGGAAAAATTCAAGGGGTCTGGATACTCTCCAAATGCTCTGTATATGGCATTTTAAGTATTATTTTGTCTGCTTAAAATGCGTATTGCTCATACATGACTGATATGGTGAAGTGGTCCTGAACATGAAAATATAAAATGCCTTATTTCAGATATTTTATTTATTACCAACTTTTTGTTTAGTTTGTATTCTTTTCAGAAGTGGGGGTGGTCTCTGTTCCTTGTGCATTGAGGGCGGGGGTATTGGGTATAACGTTCAGGTATAACAGTCTAAGTCATATTCATTCAGATATATTCATACAGTGCCTTTGGACAGTATTCAGAGTGAGAACAGGTTTTTAGACATTTTTCAGTTATCATATATGCCACTCGAAAGAAGAAGAAAAAACCCCAACAGTTTTGTTATATTTTGTATGCAAGAGAAATAAACAAAAATGGCTCCCCCTCTCCACCCGGGGAACCATGTTATTTAGATTTATTTTATAACTGAAGAAAGAGCTCAATTTGTATTTGATCTTCAAAGCTTTTAGGAGAGATTGAGATACATTGTCTAGATAAAGTAAGATATTGGTCTGCGTATAATGAGATGACGATCTGTAAAATTGAGAGATATTGGTGTAATTTCTTTCGATTGTGAAATTGCCTGGGCTAAGAGACATTAAAAATAGCAGAGGTAAGATGGTCGCCTGCTACTTCTACTTATTCTGAACGGAGGAATGCAGGTATTACCTGTTATGACTATGACCTAGGGACTGGCATATAGTCTTTTAATCATATTTTTGAAATTGGAGCCAAGTCCCATATGTTCCAAATTCGACCAAAGATATGACCCTTCTAGTCAATCAAAAGCTTTTTCTGCGTTGAAAGATATGACGGCCCAAGGAGCATTCATTTCTGATGAAGGAAGTAAAAGAAGCAAAATTATTGCTGCTTTTGCATCCCTTCCAAATAAACCTTTGTGAACAACCTGTGTTAATCATTGTTACGGATACAGTTATCCTGTGTGTGTGTGTATCCTGTGTGTGTGTTTCTTTTCTCTCCTTCTCCCCTCACAGGTGAAAATCATCACTCCCCAATCAGTCAACAATCAATCCTCAATCAGAAGACACACCTCCTCCTATTTCCTGACCTATCACAGTTCCTTCCCCATGGTTTAAAAACCCCATCATTTGTTTGTTCATGAGCTCAGCTCAGCTCAATCTCTCGCTCAATCAATCTCTCGCTCAATCAATCTCTCGCTCAATCAATCTCTCGCTCAATCAATCTCTCGCTCAATCAATCTCTCGCTCAATCAATCTCTCGCTCAATCAATCTCTCGCTCAATCAATCTCTCGCTCAATCAATCTCTCGCTCAATCTCTTGCTCAATCTCTCTGTAAATGCCATGTCTGTAGGTCTCTGTGTTTCTCTCGCTTTGTATCTTAACCTCTCTTTTGTTTAAAGCACATCCATAGCACTTTGTCATCACCTGTGAGTATTGTTTTTGGTTATGGTGTTTGTTTGTTGCTCGTGGAAAAAGGGGAAACCAAGACAAGTCGCCCATGGGCATACACTACCCGTAGGTGAACTTTGTTAAATACACTAGTTAGAACTGGGCGGACCACCCACTGTATTTTTGGTTAGTTAGTTAGCTGTTAAAGTAGGCTAGTCTAGCTTAGGGGTGTGTTTTTGTATATTTATTGTTTCTTTCCTTGGGTCCAGCTCAGCCCCTTTTCCTGCTCCCCCCATTACCGTGTGTTTATAAATAAACCTAGAGTTTGACGGTAGATTTCTGTTGTCGTGGTTATTTCGTGCACACTTTTACTTTGTCACAATAATAATTTGCATGAGTTATGTTACGGGTCTCATTTACCATCCCCCCTAGACTGTCGGGCCAAAAGGGATTCGTAACAATCATTTCGAATAATAGTTGATCTAATTGGCTCCAAGATTTTAAAAAGTTATCAATTCACATATTAGGTTAATGGAGAGAAACTTTAGATTTTGAACTTCAGAGAGGATATTGATTTCACAAGTTCAGAAAACTGTAGGTTTACATCATCCCCATGCTAACAGTGTGTTTGCTTTGGCACTTCTCAACAAGCCTGATGATCCCCTTGTCCCACATCAAGTAATGAAATGATATGGAGTATAATATCTCAAAAATTAAAAGTTTGATTAATTAAAGAATAGACATTTGAGATGCCAAAGTTTCAATAACAGCATAATTTCTCTCCTGTTCAGCCTTCTAAAATGTAATTTGACATAAATCAGATTATGGCCCTATAAACCCTTAACCTAGGCACAAAGCAACTCTTGACTTCCCTAATCATACATATTTAAAGTAAAGTTAATTCACCCTAATATGGCTGTTTTTAGAGTATATTTGCATTTGTCTATATAATGTTAACAAAGCACAAATATTTTGCAGCCTTTGTCCACAATTGGAAACATTTCTTATAGTATCATATTTCCCGATAACACAAGTTGCTCCAGTCATTGTACATGTACAGTATATTACAGTAAGCTTGCTCCAGATATCATACTGTCGATCTCCACACTTCAGACTCAGTTGCATTCACTGACAGTATTGGCAGTATTTGCTGCATATTCCTTTTAGAGAATTAATTAGTTTAGATGCAAAGCACCTGGAATTTCAATGAATGCAGTGCATAAAGGTTGAACGGCCGGAAAAGTTATTACTGAAAAGAGGATATTTGATTCAGCTGTTAAACATTTAAAGCCTTTAAGACATGCATAATTATGCACACGGAGGTACTGTACATGCACAAACAAAAACACACAATGCAACATCAATTAAAAGAATGACACTCCTTTCACTCCAACTCAAAGAAACAATTTAGGTGAATGCTTTCATGTCTTTTCAAGGATGGTCCTTATCCCTAAAAGGTCCATGGCATGATAGAGAGTAACATGTATTGAATGTTTTCACCTCAATTAATTTCAAGTAACATATTAAGATTAAGATTACTTTATTTGTCAATTGTACCCAAGGTCGAACTGAAATTTGACTTCCACTTTATCTTAACACCTCAGAAAGACACACATGTACAGGTTGGAGAGGTTGGAGCAGGGGGCTGCCACACTAGCCCGTGTTGTGGGGGGTTAAGTGCCTCGCTCAAAGGCACAACGGCAGGCACTGGTATTTAGGATTTGATACCAGCAACCCTCCCGTTGCCAGCTCACTTCCCGCCAGATTCTTCCAGTCAGACTCAGGATTCGAACTGGCAACCCTCCGGTTGCTGGCTCGCCTCGCTAATCGCTATTCTACCTATGTGGGGGATATTCCTGAATCTTTATAAATGTTTGTTTCAAGCCATGTGTAGAATGTTGGAGAGAAGGTGTTGCATGCCTGAAACAATGATTTGTTGTGCAAAGCCTTGTTTCAGGGATAACCTTAATCGGAAATCATTGATTCCTATTTGAAACCCAGGCAGAGTGGCGATGTGCAAGTCAAAGACAATGTGACTTTGATTGCCTTATTGAAGTTTCATTATGTGTGCATGGTTGTCCATGACAAACAATTTCCTTGAAATGCCTTCCATTACATGGAGCAGGCTGGAAATGTACTGTATGTAGGATTTGATGTCTTTTCCCAGTCAGTGGGTTTGTCTTTTATTGTTAATTGCAATATTTTGTATGTTTATGGGGGCCAAAACCTCTATGCTTATCTTGTGGATAGCCATAGGTTTAGATAATATTGTGTGTGTTTTTGGAGGCCAAAACCTATCATTTCCCAAGAAGGCGTAGCAGTCGGACATGTGTTTTGTTTTGTCCCATCCTGTTTCGTGTAAATATAATAATATAATAATAAATATCTTTTTCTTGTTTTTCATATGTACCTCGTATATATTTAAATATCACTTTCCATCTACGGACTAAACATCTCCTGCAACCCGCCTTACCCAATGTGGAACGGATCTGCAATTTATACTTAACAATCAGTAACCCCATCAAAAGCTAGCCAGCTAACTAGCTACTAGCTAGTAGTCAGTTAGCCATTGCTAGGCTCATCTGCCACTCCTTGGGCTACCTATTATACCTATTTCGCCAATTGGACCGGACTACCAACGTAATTCTGCCCGAGGGGGATGTTTCAACTGGCTCCTCCGTTGTGGCGTCCCCTAAATGCCCACCCGCTAGCCTGCTAGCCGCAGCCCGCTAGCTGTCTAGAGCACATCGGACTGTTAGTTTAAGAGGCCCATCGGACAAATTCTTTGGCCACTATACCTATTTTTCCAATTGGCCTGGTTTACCACACGGAGCCCTGCTGATCCGTCCTCTGAACCTGAACCCCCAACAGAAGCTAGCCAGCTAACTAGCTACTAGCTAGAAGTCTGCTAGCGGTCATCAGCTACCTTTAGCCCAGACAACTCTCGCCAGTCTGCACAGCGCGACTCAAACCAGAGAAAATTTGACTTATTTTTCTCCATATCTCCGGATTCCTACCGCAAGCTCTGAACCTTTTTTCCCCCACATGGATCATCGCAGCTAGCAGCTGATATCCGAGTGGCCACACCTGGCTAACGTCTCTGTCCCAAAGCAAGAACCAATTAGCCTGGGGCTAGCCTTGCTAGGCCCATCTGCTAGGCCCATCTCTCGGCTAGCTGTAGAGGTGCATCAGCCACTCCTTGGGCTTGAATACCTATTTTGCCGACTGGGCTGGACCCCGACCAACCCATCACGACTGGATTACTAACGTGTTTCGCCCGAGGGGGCCTCTCAACTGGCTCCTCCATCGTGACGTCCCTTGAATGCCTAGCCGCGGCCCGCTAGCTGTCTAGAGCACATCGGACTGTTAGCTTAAGAGGCCTATCGGACAAATTCTTTGGCCACTATACCAATTTTGTCAATTGGCCTGGTTTACCACACGGAGCCCTGCTGATCCGTCTGCCGACGTAACTGCACGAGGGGGCCACAACAGACTTTCATGACATCGCGACGTACCTCAAAGGCCCTTCTGCTAGCTTGCTATCCCCGGCCCGCTAGCTGCCTGAAGCCACTCACTGGACTCCTATGATCAATCGGCTACGCATGACTCAATATACCTTGTCCATTGCTGTTTTGGTTAGTAAATCGTACCTTATTTCACTCTAGAGCCTCCAGGCCTGCTCAATACGCCTTAGTTAACACTTTAGTTCCACCTCCCACACATGCGGTGACATCACCTGGTTTAAATTATATTTCTAGTGACCATATCTCTTTCATTGTCACTATATGCACAGGTTTACCCCACTGTATTCACATCCAACCATACCCTTGTCTGTATATTATGCCTTGAATCTATTCCACCATGCACAGAAATCTGCTCCTTTTACTCTCTGTTCTGAACGTACTAGACATCCAGTTCTTTTAGCCTTTAGCCGTACATTTATCCTACTCCTCCTCTGTTCCTCTGGGATGTGGAGGTTAATCCAGGCCCTGCAGTGCCTAGCTCCACTCCCATTCCCCAGGCGCTCGCATTAGTTGACTTCTGTAACCGTAAACGCATTGGTTTCATGCATGTTAACATTAAAAGCCTCCTCCCTAAATTTGTTTTATTCACTGCCCTAGCGCACTCAACCCGGATGTCCTAGCCGTGTCTGAATCCTGGCTTAGGAAGACCAACAAAAACTCTGAAATTTCATCCCTAATTATAACATTTTCCGACAAGACAGAACCTAATCTACTGCAGGGATAGCCTGCAGAGTTCTGTCTTACTATCCAGGTCTGTGCCCAAACAATTTGAGCTTCCACTTTTAAAAATCCATCTCTCCAGAAACAAGTCTCTTACCATTGCCGCTTTCTATAGACCACCTTCTGCCCCCAGCTGTGCCCTGGAAACCATATGCAAAATGATTGCCCCCCCATCTATCTTCAGAGCTCGTGCTGCTAGGTGACCTAAACTGGGACATGCTTAACACCCCAGCCATCCTACAATCTAAGCTTGATGCTGTCAATCTCACACAAACTATCAATGAACCCACCAGGTACAACCCCAAATCCATAAACAAGGTCACCCTCATAGATATCATCCTAACCAACCTGCCCTCCAAATACACCTCTGCTGTCTTCAACCAGGATCTCAGCGATCACTGCCTTATTGCCTGCGTCTGTAATGGGTCTGCGGTCAAGCGACCACCCCTCATCACTGTCAAATGCTCCCTAAAGCAGTTCAGCAAGCAGGCTTTTTTGAATCGATCTGGCCCGGATATCCTGGAAGGACATTGACTTCATTCCGTCAGTAGAGGACGCCTGGTAGTTATTTAAAAGTGCTTTCCTCACCATCTTAAATAAGCATGCCCCGTTCAAAAAATTTAGAGCCAGGAACAGATATAGCCCTTGGTTCACTCCAGACCTGACTGCCATTGACCAGCACAAAAACATCCTGTGGCGTACTGCATTAGCACCGAATAGCCCCCGCGATATGCAACTTTTCAGGGAAGTTAGGAACCAATATGCACAGGCAGTTAGGAAAGCAAAGGCTAGCTTTTTCAAACAGAAATTTGTATCCTGTAACACTAACTCCAAAAAGTTCTGGGACACTGTAAAGTCCATGGAGAATAAGAGTACCTCCTCCCAGCTGCCTACTGCACTGAGGCTAGGAAACATTGTCACCACTGATAAATCCGCAATAATTGAGAATTTCAACAAGCATTTTTCTACGGCTGGCCATGCTTTCCACCTGGCTACCCCTACCCCGGTCAACAGCCATGCACCCCTCACTGCAACATGCCCAAGCCTCCCCATTTCTCCTTCACCCATATCCAGATAGCTGATGTTCTGAAAGAGCTGCAAAAACTGGATCCATACAAATAAGCCGGGCTCGACAATCTGGACCCTCTCTTCCTAAAATTATCAGCCGAAATTGTTGCAACCCCTATTACTAGCTTGTTCAACCTCTATTTCATATCTCTGAGATCTCCAAAGATTGGATAGCTGCCACAGTCATCCCCCTCTTCAAAGGGGGAGACACTCTAGACCCAAACTGCTACAGACCTATATTTATCCTACCCTGCCTTTCTAAGGTCTTTGAAAGCCAAGTTAACAAACAGAACATTTCGAATCCCACCGTACCTTCTCCACTATGCAATCTGGTTTCCGAGCTGGCCATGGGTGCACCTCAGCCACGCTCAAGGTTCTAACCGATATCATAACCGCCGTCGATAAGAGACATTACTGTGCAGCCATCTTCATTGACCTGGCTTAGGCTTTCGACTCTGTCAATCACCATAATCTTATCGGAAAACTCAACAGCCTTGGTTTCTCAAATGACTGCCTCGCCTGGTTTAGCAACTACTTCTCTGACAGAGTTCAGTGTGTGAAATTTGTTATTTATTTGAATCATTTTGCTCCTTTGCACCCCAGTACCACTACTTGCACACTCATCTTCTGCACATCTATTATCCCAGTGTTTAATTTGCCATACTGTAATAATTTTGCCACTATGGCCGATTTATTGCCTCACCCCCCTTATCCTCATTTGCACACACTGTATATATACTTTCTCTATTGCATTATTGACTGTATGTTTGTTTATTCCAGACCAAAATGTCTACACTTATCAAAGGGACAGCCATTGTTTTACACTATCACAGTAAAGATACCCAAACACAGACAGGCAAACCTTTCCACAGTTTCTATCTGCAACAGCCCTTATTTTCTCTGTTGAGTGCATTCTTAATGTGGAACTTAATTGGAAGAGAAAAGGGGTCAGTTAAAATTAATTTAACCCTATCGGCATCCAAACAATCCCCTCACACACACACGCAAATGCAAATTCCTGTGAATAATTATTGTGTTCCTCATTATTCTTTCACATTTCGAGATATATTTGAATATGCATGTGGTAGCCCAAACATGTTAATTTTAACACAGCCCTAAAACAAGACCTTCAAGAGAATTGTAATTGTGTTCCTACTAACTACCCTTTTTCATTCTCATTATTCTTTCACATTTCAAGATATTCTTGAATATGCATGTAGTAGCCCAAACATGTTCATTTGAATTCTGTCCGGACATACAGTCACCTGAAAAATGATTGGTAAACCCTTGATAAAGCTGAGCAAAAAACACTGTATAAAATAAATCATACAAATTCTAAGTTTTTTAAATTATATAATTTCATTCTAATACAATCGCTCAGATAATAAACAAAACTCAATACTTTGCGCACTCTCCCCTTGCGAGGAAAACCGCACTTAGCCTTTTTCCATAACACTTTATGAGATTAAAGATTGGAGAGGATCTTAGACTATCTTTCCAGATCCTGGATATACAGGTATTTCAGTCTGCGCTTATAGACTGCCCTATTTAATTCAAACCATAAGTTTTCAATGGGGTCTATTAACAATTTATTTGTGGAATATGATGTGTCATTGGGGTCATTGTCTTGCTGGAAGATCCACTTGCCGCCCAGTTTCAGCCTCTTGGCAGAGGCAACAAGATTTTTTTGTATTTTTTAATACAACATAGCTCGTTATTTGGGTTGTATATTTTATACACTCTTTTTTTGCTAATCTTTATCAAGGGTGGCAACATTTTTGTAGGTGACTGTATATTAAGTCATAAAGCATGTCTGTGATAAAAAAAGGATTTACTTTGAGAGCAGTTAGTTAACATCACCAGCTTTCATCTTATAAAGATATGATATAATACTGTATGTTTTCTCTCTAGCAGCTTATATACAATGCTTTTAGAACTAGGCTTACATGGTTCTCTAGTCTTACATCTTTGGATAATGTCGTCCCTATTGGATATCTCAAAGCAAAAAAATATATTCAATAAAATGAAAACTATGGCTAAATATTGACGGACTTGCTGAATTCAACTTGACCAGACAACCTTGTTGACTTACAGTACCAGTTAAAAGTTTTTGACACCACTTCTCATTCCATGTTTTCTTTATTTGTACTATTTTCTACATTGAAGAATTATAGTGAATAGATCAAAACTATGAAATAACACATATGGAATCATGTAGTAACCAAAGAATTGTTAAGAGAGAAATAAATTCCACAAATGAACTTGTAGCAAGGCACACCTGTTAATTGAAATGCATTCCAGGTGACTACCTCATGAAGAGGGTTGAGAGAATGCCAAGAGTGTGCAAAGCTGTCATCAAGGTAAAGTATGTCTACTTTAAAGAATGTGATATATAAAATATATTTTGATTTGTTTAAAAACCTGTTGTGACTCGGGGGCAGTATTTTCATTTTTGGAGAAAAAAAACGTTCCCGTAGTAAACGGGATATTTTGTCAGGACAAGATACTAGAATATGCATATAATTGACAGTATAGGATAGAAAACACTCTAACGTTTCCAAAACTGTAAAGATGTTGTCTGTGAGTATAACAGAACTGATGTTGCAGGCGAAAGTCTGAGAAAAATCCAATCTGGAAGTGCCCCAGGTTTTGAAAGCGCTGCGTTCCAATGAGTCCCTATTGAGCTGTGAATGGGCTATCAACCAGATTACGCTTTCTACGTATTCCCCAAGGCATTGTGACGTATTTCTACGCATTAATGTTGAAGAATAGCCGTAGGCGGCTACATTGCGCAAGTGGTCACCTGATGCCCCAAGGGAGATTCTCGCGTAAAATACAGAGGTAGCCATTACTCCAATCGGTCCTACTGAATTATAAACAACGTTTGCCATGTTTCTGTCGATATTATGGAGCTAATTTGGAACATTTTTAGCCGTTTTCGTGACTGCAATTTCCGGGCGATTTCTCAGCAAAACGTGAAGAACAAATGGAGCTATTTGCCTACAAAATAATATTTTGGGAAAAAAGGAACATTTGCTATCTAACTGGGAGTCTCGTGAGTGAAAACATCCGAAGCTCATCAAAGGTAAACGATTTCATTTGATTGCTTTTCTGATTTCCGTGACCAAGTTACCTGCTGCTAGCTGGACAAAATGCTATGCTAGGCTATCGATAAATTTACATAAATGCTTGTCTAGCTTTGGCTGTAAAGCATATTTTGACAATCTGAGATTACAGGGTGAGTATCAAAAGATTAAGCTGTGTCTCAATATATTTAATTTGTGATTTTCATGAATAGGAATATTTTCTAAGGATATTTATGTTCGTTGAGTTATGCTAATTAGTGCCAGGCGATGATTACGCTCCCGCATGCGGGATGGGGAGTCAGTAGAGGTTCATGTGTTTGAGCCAATCAGTTGTGTTTTGACAAGGTAGGGGTGGTATACTGAAGATAGCCCTATTTGGTAAAATACCAATGGAAGAATAGTTAAATAAGCAAAGAGAAATGACAGTGCATCATTACTTTAAGACATGAAGGTCAGTCAATCTGGAAAATTTCAAGAACTTTGAAAGTTTCTTCAAAAGTGCAGTCGTAAAAACCAAGCGCTTTGCTGAAACTGGCTCTCATGAGGACCGCCACAGGAAAGGAAGACCCAGAGTTACCTCTGCTGCAGAGGATAGTTTCATTAGAGTTAACTGCACCTCAGATTGCAGCCCAAATAATTTATTCAGAGTTCAATTAACAGACACATCAACTGTTCAGAGGAGACTATGTCAATCAGGCCTTTATGGTCAAATTGTTTCAAAGAAACCACTACTAAAGAACACCAATCATAAGAAGAGACTTGCTTAGGTCAAGAAAAACACTAGTAATGGACAATCGACCGGTGGAAATCTGTCCTTTGTTCTGATGAGTCCAAATTTGAATGAATGATCTCCACATGTGTGGTTCCCACCGTGAAGCATGGAGGAGTAGGTGTAATGGTGTGAGGATGCTTTGCTGGTGACACTGTCTGCGATTTATTTAGACTTCAAAGCACACTTAACTAGCATGGCTACCACAGCATTCTGCTGCAATACGCCATCCCATCTGATTTGCGCTTGGTGGGACAATCTTTTGTATTTCAACAGGACAATGACCCAACACACCTCCAGGCTGTGTAAGGCTTATTTCACCAAGAAGGAGAATGATGGAGTGCTGCATCAGATGACCTGGCCTCCAAAATCACCTGACCTCAACCCAATTGAGATGGTTTGGGATGAGGTGGACCGCAGAGTGAAGGAAACGCAAAGAACAAGAACAAGTGCTCAGCATATGTTGGAACTCCTTCAAGACTGTTGGAAAAACATTCCTCATGAAGCTGGTTAAGAGAATGCCAAGAGTATGTAAAGCTGTCATCAATGCAAAGGGTGGATACCTTCAAGAATGTAAAATCAAAAATATATTTTGATTTGTTCAACACATTTTTGGTTACTACATGATTCCATATGTGTTAATTCAGAGTTTTGATGTATTCAATATTATTCTACATTGTAGAAAATAGTTATAACAAAGAAAAACCCTTGACGGAGTTTGAGTTTCCAAAATTGGGTTCTATCAAACTAATTGATAGGTAAATCTAGATTAAGATTACAGGCTAATGGTACTGTATAAAATTATTACTTGGAAGGTGGTCCTGAATGCTCTGGAGCAGGTTTTCTTCAAGGATCTCTCGATCCTGACTAGTCTCCCAGTCCCTGCCGCTGAAAAACATCCCCACAGCATGATGCTGCCACGACCATGCTTCACTGTAGAGGAACTCTGTAGATCTGTCAGAGTGACCATAGGGTCCTTGGTCACCTCCTTGACCAAGGCCCTACTCCCCAATTGTTCAGTTTAGATTGGTAACCAGCTCTTGGAAGAGTCTTGGTGGTTACAAACTTCCTCCATTTAAGAATAATGGAGGCCACTGTGTTCTTGGGACCTTCAATGCTGCAGGATTTTTTTTGGTACCCTTCCCCAGAACTCTGTCTCGACACAATCCTGTCTCAGATCTCTACGGACAATTCCTTCGACCTCATAGCTTGGTTTTTGCTCTGACATGCACTGTCAACTGTTGGACCTTCTCCACTATGCAATCTGGTTTCTGAGCTGGTCATGGGTGCACCTCATCCACGCTCAAGGTCCTAAATGATATCATAACCGCCACTGATAAAAGACAGTACTGTGCAGCCGTCTTCATCAACCTGGCCAAGGCTTTCGACTCTGTCAATCAGTGCATTCTTATCGGAAGACTCAATAGCCTAGGTTTATCAAATGACTGCCTCGCCTGGTTCACCAACTACAACTCAGATAGAGTTCAGTGTGTCAAATCGGAGGGCCTGTTGTCCGGACCTCTGGCAGTCTCTATGGGGGTGCCACAGGATTCAATTCTCAGGCAGACTCTTTTCTCTGTATATATCAATGATGTTGCTCTTGCTGCTGGTGATTCTCTGATCCACCCCTACGCAGACGACACCATTCTGTATATATCTGGATCTTCTTTGGACACTGTGCTAACAAACCTCCCAACAAGCTTCAACGCCATACAACACTCCTTCCGTGGCCTCCAACTGCTTTTAAATTCTAGTAAAACTAAGTGCATGCTCTTCAACCGATTGCTGCCCGCACCCTCCCGCCCTACTAGCACTACTTTGGATTGCTCTGACCCAGAATATGTGGACAACTACAAATACCTAGGAGTCTGGTTAGACTGTAAACTTTCCTTCCAGACTCACATTAAGCATCTCCAATCCAAAATTACATCTATAATGGGCTTCCTATTTTGCAACAAAGCCTCCTTCACTCATGCTGCCAAACATACCCTCGTAAAACTGACTATCCTACCGATCCTTGACTTCGGCGATGTTATTTACAAAATAGCCCCCAACAATCTACTCAGCAAATTGGATGTAGTCTTATCTTAGTGCCATCCGTTTTATCACCAAAGCCCCATATACTACCCACCAATGTGACAGGTATGCTCTCGTTGGCTGGCCCTCAATACATATCCGTCGCCAAACCCCACTGGCTCCAGGTCATCTATAAGTCTTTGCTAGGTAAAGCCCCGCCTTATCTCAGCTCACTGGTCATCATAGCAACACTCACCCGTAGCACTCGCTCCAGCAGGTATATTGCATTGGTCATCCCCAAAGTCAACACTTCCTTTGGCCGTTTTTCCTTGCAGTTCTCTGCTGCCAATGTCTGGAACGAATTGCAAAAATCTCTGAAGCTGGAGACTCTTACCTCCCTCACTAGCTTACAGTGTCCCAGAACTTTTTTGTGTTTGTCTACAGGATGCAAATTTCTAATTGAAAAAGATAGCCTTTGCTTTCCTAACTGCCTGTGTATATTGGTTCCTAACTTCCCTGAAAAGTTGCATATCACCACAGGTGGACTCCAATCAAGTTGTAAATCAAATCAAAATCAAAATCATCAAATCAAATGTACTTATATAGCCCTTCGTACATCAGCTGATATCTCAAAGTGCTGTACAGAATCCCAGCCTAAAACCCCAAACAGCAAGCAATGCAGGTGTAGAAGCACGGTGGCTAGGAAAAACTCCCTGGAAAATTATAAGGTATTACAATTATTGTATGTGCTCTTAAACAAAAACTGTCTTGTTGTCATATTAGTTGCATAATGGTATTTTGGTCTTTTTATTTATTTATTTTTGCTTTGTTGTTGATTTTTCAGAGCTAAACCTTCTTTTAACTTTACCGTAATATTTTTTTATAGATCAATTTTGTATGAGTGGGAAGGGAAGTGGGGGGGGGGTGTGGGAAAGGGATATTTTATTGACATTGTATGAAATTGAAATATGCTTGATTGAATACTATGGAGAAAAAAGTTAATATAAAATATAGTTATAACACTTTTCATTATTCCATAGTGTATCATTATTGATTATTGGATTGTCGCTCTATCCCACTCATATTTGCAATATTTGAATGTTTAGTCTATAATGTTGCTCGATCCGCATTAGGCTATTAGCTGTACAAAAGTAGGCTACATGAAAAGTTCAATAGTGTTCATATAACCAGGTTTTCAGTAAATTTATGTAAATCACAAAGCTTGTCTGCATTTCAAGAAAATTGTCAGCAACAAAAGACTGATCAAACTTGTATACCATGTAGAGCCTTTATTGGGGTATTTTCCTCCATATGCACAATATAATGACTAACATTTCACCTCAATTTCAATATTTTACTCTGATCCCACAATAGATCATCATAATGTTCATAAATGGTTTCAAAACTCCTTTAAGAAATTGGTGGACAAATAAGAAAGAATCAAGTGAAATATGACTATGCCAGACAGACTTCCTCTGGGAAGTCTTGCACAGCAAGATGAGACAGTTGTGTAACGGCTGTCGTCGTTTGAAGAAGGTGAGGACCAAGGTGCAGAGTGGTAAGTGTTCATGATTTTTAATAATAATTAAAACTTAACACTGAATAACAAAATAACAAAGAAACAATCGAAACAGTTCTGTCTGGTGCAAACACACAAAGACTGAAAACAACCACCCACAAAACACAATCGAAAACAGGCTACCTAAATATGGTTCTCAATCAGGGACAACGATTGACAGCTGCCTCTGATTGAGAACCATACCATGCCAAACAAAGAAATAGAAAATAATAGACAAACTAACATAGACAACCCCCCCATCTCACGCCCTGACCATACTAAAACAAAAGACAAAACAAAGGAACTAAGGTCAGTGTCACGCCTTGGTCATTGTATTTTGTGATTTGTTATATGTTTGGGTAGGCCAGGGTGTGACATGGGTTTATATGTTGTGTTTCGTATTGGGGTTTGTATTAATTGGGATTGTGTATGATTAGGGGTGTGTCTAGTTAGGCTTGGCTGCCTGAGGCGATTCTCAATCAGTCAGGTGATTCTCCTTGTCTCGGATTGGGAACCGTATTTAGGTAGCCTGAGTTCGTTGTATTTTGTGGGTGTTTGTGCCTGTCTCTGTGTTGTAGTCACCAGATAGGCTGTAATTAGTTTCACGTTCCGTTCTGTTGTTTTTGTATTTAGTTCAGTTATTTCATGTACCGCGATACTTTCATTAAAGTCATGAGTAACCTACACGCTGCATTTCGGTCTGACTCTCTTCATTCAACAGACCAACGAGGTTACAGTCAGAACGTGACAAGTTGTGACTGTCATTAAAAAAATAACTTTTTTAAACTAACATTAACATATTCTGCTTCATTATTAGAAAAAGTGTAGCATCACACAAATCTTATCCTCATCTCTCTGGAAACAAAAACTGGAATTTCTTTATAATCCACCTATAATTCTGTAAAAACATAATTATACGAATCTGCAATGTTCTCAAAGAGGTTGTTATTTGGACATCCATAGACATCAATTCCTGGCAAAGAAACCATGGCCATCTGCCCATTTACATTTACATTTAAGTCATTTAGCAGACGCCCGCTCTTGAAATTATTTATCCCACTGCAGTAAAAGGTTAAGAAGAGCACATTACGGCTCAAATTAACTGATTTAAGTTTAAACATACATTTCAAATGGATATTAAGAATTAGCTAATTGTCTATCACGGATTCTCCTTGAGTGATACAACAAAGACAGAGTAAATGTAATTATTCTGGACATGTTATGTCTATAGAAATACAGTATTAATGTATTGATATAATTCTCACATTAAAATGGACCCTCAAGTAATTGGAACGTAATAGAATAGAATGTAAGTAAATGTATTTCAACTTTTTGTATTTGCAGTTGACTTTGTTTTAATATTTTATGTAGTCACAAAATGTCTTCCTTAAAAGCAGTGGAATAATTCCATGATAAGACTAGTTAACCATCATACATCTGACATCTTCTGTGAGATAGCTGACTTCTGCGTCATCTAGCTACTATGGAGATTTTTTCCAAATGTGTCATCTATGCATCCCTGTGTTTCCTTTCTCAAATGAGTGATTATCTGTATTCTACCTTAAATCCCCTTTTGCCATCCAACAATAATAGACAAGAAAGCCACTTATTTCCTTAAGATAATACTTTAGATAATATAATACAGTTCTGAAGTGTTAGTCTTACCTTTTTAACAAGTCTTACAATGTTAACAGTAATTCCACTGCAGTCTATTCTACACCATTTAAAGAGACAGGCAAACATAATCAAGTGGCCGACATGGGACAAGAGGAAAATGTAATCTATCCACAAACTTCTGTTCATTACGAGTTACATTATTAATAAACATACAGTACCAGTGTAACGGCGTTCGTCTGTTGAAAGAAGAGTCGGACCGAAATGCAGCGTGTTGTTTACTCATGAATTTAATGAAAGAAATGACGGTACATGAAATTACTGAAAGACGAAAACAACAAACGGAACGTGAAACTAATTACAGCCTGTCTGGTGAATACTACACAAAGACGGGAACAATCATCCACGAAATACAAAGCGAAACTCAGGCTGCCTAAATACGGTTCCCAATCAGAGACAACGATAAGCACCTGACTCTAATTGAGAATCGCCTCAGGCAGCCAAGCCTAACAACACCCCTAATCGGCCGCGATCCCAAATAATACAAACCCCAATACGAAAACAACATATAAACCCATGTCACACCCTGGCCTACCCAAACATATAACAAAAACACAAAATACAATGACCATGGCGTGACAACCAGTCAAACGTTTAGCATACTACTTCAAGACTGTTGGAAAAGCATTCCAGGTGAAGCTGGTTGACAGAATGCCAAGAGTGTGAAAAGCTGTCATCAAGGCAAAGGGTGGCTACTTTGAATAATCTCAAATATAAAATACATTTTGATTAACACTCAAATAAACATGCTTAATACAAAGTTATGGTTAAAATTGTGAGAGTCATTCGTGCTTGTCACATTGTCAGCCTATTTAAGCATGGTAGAATAATACTATAGATGCACTTAAAATGGTCATAAGACCAACTGTTATTCCATCATGCAACCTTGCAAGGGTTTCACTGTTGAGGAACACTCTCACTTTTGTGTAGGATGCATTGGTGCAATAATTTATTTATCCCAGGAATTAAGGCCTCATGTCAAGATCTGCCAATCTGTGCAACATGCTCGAAATAACGATGACCTCGTACCTATCCACATGACAATGAGGTCATGCAACAGTATGCAAAGAATGGGGTCGAAAAGGTCAGTGTGCAAAATCCAGACATGAAAGATTGCTGCAAAAGAAACAAAGTGTGGTAGATCAAAAACATCAACACAGGAGAGAGAAAGTAGGTTTTCCATGCAATTTGTTTAGATTTTTTGGATACATTAATTCTGGTGTATGATTTAGCATAGGTAGTTAGCTAATGTTTGCTAGCCAAGATTATTGATATACTAACAAGATACATGTCTCTCCGCCCCAACAATGGGAGTCGTTGTCCACAAAGCTGCATGGCGGGCAGTCGGAGGTATATTAGTGTGTTTATTTTCACACTTGGATGGCGCTTTCAGAAGCGAACTATTAGATTGTCAGAATGGGTAGCTTACTTTGTAGATACACAATAATTACAAGGAAGTACACCTCCAGATACACATCATTTTTTTCAACTCTCTAAATCCTGTGTAACACCTAGTAATTACATTGTACATTTGCATATATTACATCTACTTTGTGGTGTACATGTGTATTTATCCTCTCTCTTGTATGGCAAGGATGTTCAGGTTGTCATAATGGGCAACATACACATTAATTCTAAGTAATTTTTCTATTATAATCTGGGATGACACCCATATGGTAGACCCCAGTAAGTGAGGTTGACCTATATCTGTTTTTGTAAACTCAACCAAGATAACCCAGATGGTACACTTTGTGGGGGCAACTGCTAGCAACTGCTAGCAACAACAAACTAAACACTAAATTGGTGATTTTAATGGAAACTTGACCATTTAATAATAAATAATAATATATGCCATTTAGCAGACGCTTTTATCCAAAGCGACTTACAGTCATGTGTGCATACATTCTACGTATGGGTGGTCCCGGGGATTGAACCCACTACCCTGGCGTTACAAGCGCCATGCTCTACCAACTGAGCTACAGAGGACCACTTGTAACAAGCATGGTAGCAAGCATTTGTTGTTACACCTCTGTAATTACAGAATGCAATTACAAGCATTTACATGTTGATATAACAATATAAATATGAATTATTACGATTCATTACAATAGTCATTACCGTGTAATTACACATTTAATTACACGGTAATAAGGACCCTTTAAAAATAAGTTACCCAATATTGCCCCCTTTAGATTTTATATTGTAATTACATTCAGTAATGCACTTTCTCCTAAGCACTCTGAATGTTTTCTTAATCAATACATACAAGCCTCAAAGTTTGTTTTATAACTACTTGTAGAAGAACTCTAGAACCACACACCTATTTCTGAATGACCTCCAAGCCGTCTTAGGCAAGAGTTTTTGAGAAATGAATACACTGAGAGTGCCGCTACACTCCTTCACACCCCCACTCAGTTACGATCCTCACGTAGATCCTGATGGTATAAGCCTGTTCCACTACCTACTTCTCTACTTGACTCATCACTCTGAGCCCTAGAAGTAGTGAACATGGATTATAGGGTTATGTCAGTATACATGGATTGTAGGGTTAGGGTACATGAAGATAATCATTGGTTAGGGCCAGTGTACATGAATTTCACACACAGGGAAAAGGACCCCATCTACTGGACACAGGCCTTATTGCAACTTCAATAAGGCCTGTGGACAGATTGTTCTGTTGGCATGGTTTGCCACTTTCTTCCACTAACAGTCAATTCATTATTAATTGACTATAAGTGGAAGAAAAAGGCAAACCTACTTATTCCCAAACATTTGGTTTTCAGAAACGAACTTCAACATTCCTGAAACTTTGAAAAGAAACATGATTGGGACTGAGGCCAGGATTGAATCACATCAGTGGCAACCTGCATTAGCAAAACAAACACGTAGCTTTTCATTGCTTTTGTTTAGGGGTGTCGGAGGTCAAATCCACAATTGGATGCACCAAGTCATGTTAGTAGAAATATCATTCAGCCGCATTACAAGTTCGAACACTCGAATGTGTGAGGTAATCTACACCTCGAATAGGCTGATATAAATCAAAATTATTGAGCTTATTTATTTTAAATTTGAGTGTCATTATTTCTAGATCGCCTACACTTTCTTGCTCTGAACTTCTAATGTGAGTTTGATATAGGGATGGTTTTAGTGACAGCCGCTCATCGATTTGACAGCTCTAATGCAGTTACACCAACTAAACAAAAGCAATCAAAAAGCTATACGTTTTTCAGCTAAAACAAGTTGCCGGTGACCTATGTGAGAATGCTGTAAATTGACTACAGCTCAGCGTTCAACACCATTGTACCTACAAAGTTTATCACTAAGCTAAGGACCCCGGGACTAAACACCTCCCTCTGCAACTGGATCCTGAACTTCCTGATGGGCTGCCCCCAGGTTGTAAGAGTAGGAAACAACACATCTGCCACGCTGATCCTCAACACTGGGGCCCCTCAGGGTGCGTGCTTTCTCCCCTCATGTACTCCCTGTTCACCCACGACTGCGTGGCCAAGCACGACTCCAACACAATCATTAAGTTTGCTGACGACACAACTGTGGTAGACCTGATCATCGACAACAATGAGACAGCCTATATAGAGGAGGTGAGAGACCTGGCAGTGTGGTGCCAAGACAACAACCTCTCCTTTCAATGTGAGCAAGACAAAGGAGCTGATTGTGGACTATAGGAAAAGGAGGGTCAAACAGGCCACCATTAAGATCGACTGGGCTGAAGTGGAGCGGGACAAGAGTTTCAAGTTCCTTGGTGTCCACATCACCAATGAACTATCATGGTCTAAACACACCAAGACAGTTGTGAAGAGGACACGGCAACACCTTTTCCCTCTCATGAGACTGAAAAGATTTGGCATAGGTCCCCAGTTCCTCAAAAAGTTCTACAGCTGCACCATCGAGAGCATCCTGACCGGTTGCATGCCCGCCCTGTATGGCAGCTGCTCGGCATCTGACCGTAAGGTGCTACATAGGGTAGTGTGTACAGCCTAGTACATTACTGGGGCAAAGCCAGGCAGTCAGGAAGGCCCAAAAAATTGTAAAAGACTACAGTTATCCAATTCATAGACTATTCTATCTGCTACCGCATGGCAAGCTGTACCGGAGCGCCAAGTCTAGTTCCAAAAGGCTTCTTAACAGCTTTTTACACCAAGCCTTAAGACTGCTGAACAATTAATTAAATGGCTACCCGGACTATTTACATTGACCCCCCCTCCTTTGTTTTTACACTGATGCTACCCGCTGCTTATTATCTATGCATGGTCACTTTACATCTACCAACATGAACAAATTAGCTCAATTAACCTGTACCCCTGCACATTGACTCGGTACCGGTGCCCCCGGTATATATTTTTGTTATTATTATGTAATTTTCTTGTGTTACTTTATTTTGTTTACTTTAGTTTATTTAGTAAATATTTGCTTAACTCTTAAACTGCATTGTTGGTTAAGCATTTCACAATAAGGTCTACCTGTTGTATTCGGAGCATGTGACAAATACAATTAGATTTGATTTGATCAAATTGAACTCTGACCTGTATCAGGTAGGCCTAACGAACCTGTGTATTGAACTACTGCAGTGCCTTCAGAAAGTATTTATACCCCTTGACTTATTCCCCATTTTTTTTGCGTTAGAGATCGAATTCAAAATTGATTAAATATTTTATTTTTTCACCCACCTACACACAAAACCCAATAATGAAAAAACGAAAACAAGTTTTAAGACATTTTTGCAAATTTATGGAAATTGAAATACAGTAATGTCTAATTTCCATAGGTTTTCACACCCCAGAGTCAATACTTTGTAGAAACACATTTGGCAGCGATTACACCTATGAGTATTTATGGGTAAGTCTGTAAGAGCTTTCCACACCTGGATTGTGCAACATTTGCCTATTATTATTTTCAAAATTCTTCAAGCTCTGTTAAATTGGTTGTTGATCTTGGCTAGACTACCATTTTCAGTTCTTGCCATAGATTTTCAAGTAGATTTAAGTCAAAACTGTAACTCGGCCACTAAAGAACATTCACTGTCTTCTTGGTACATTAAGCAACTCCAGTGTATATTTGGGCTTGTGTTTTAGGTTATTGTCCTGCTGAAATGTGAATTTGTCTTCAAGTTACTGGTAGAAAGCAGACTAAGCAAGGTTTTCGTCTAGGATTTTGATTTTTTGGCCTGAAAAACTGCCCACTCTTTAACCATTACAGGCATACCCATAACATGATGCAGCCTCCACTACGCTTGAAAATATTCAGGACAAAAAGTGAATTGCTTTGCCACATTTTATAAAAGTATTACTACCTTAGTGCGTTGTTGGAAACAGGATGCATGTTTTGGTATTTTTTTTCTGTACAGGCTTCCTTCTTTTAACTCTGTCAATTAGGTTAGTATTGTGGAGAAACTACAGTACAATGTTGTTGATCCATCCTCAGTTTTCTCCTATCACAGCCATTAAACTCTGTAACTGTTGGTCACCATTGGCCTTATGGTGATCCCTGAGTGGTTTCCTTTCTTTCCGGAAACTGAGTTAGGAAGGATGACTGTATCTTTGTAGTGACATGGTGTATTTATACACCATCCAAAGAGTAATGTTTGTTTCTTTATAGATGTTCTTTTTTTGGGGGGGGGGGTATTAAAAAATACAATCTACCTGCAGTGAAGCCGCTCAACATTTACATTACAATCAGTCATCTAACAGACTCCAATCCGGAGCGACCCACAGAAGCAACCAATGTCAACGCCCTGCTTAAGGCCACGTCGACAGATCTCCCACAGGGTCAAAAACGGGGATCCGAACCAGCGACATATCAGCCACTGGCTCAAGCTCCCAACCCGCCAGGTCACCAGCCCTCCATGATCCCCCCCAACAACCAACAAAATTAACAAAAGAGAAAAAAGACAAAGAGAAAGGAAAACAGAAAACAATGCAAAAAAACAAATTATATCAAGGACAACAAAAATCATAACAGCAAGATCCACTGAATACATTTGAGTGCATGTATGGTGCATGTAAGAGTAATTAATAACTTCACCATGCTTAAAACCTCTTGGGGCTAGGGGGGAGAATTTTCAATGTTGGATAAATAGCGTGCCCAATTTCAACTTCCTGCTACTCATGCTAAGAATATATATTCACAGACATGATTCAAACAGTTTTAGAAACTTCAGAGTGTTTTCTATCCAAATCTATGCATATTATTCATAGATTTGGATAGAAAACACTCTGAAGTTTCTAAAACTGTTTGAATCATGTCTGTGAATATAACAGAACTTCTGTAGCAGGCATAACCCAGACTAACTGTTCAGATTTTTTTCCCTCTCACTGTTCCCTGTATTGTCATTGCCCAGGGATATTTCTTAGGAACTTGTTTTCAGTTCCTACCGCTTCCACTGGATGTCCCCAGTCTTTGGAATTTGGTTGAGGTTATTCCTTTGTGCAATGAAGAAGTAGGCCAACGAGGAACTGGGTACACTGTTGAGAGTTGCGCAAGACGTAAAAAGTATCGCTGGTTTGTTTTCATTCCTGTATTGAACACAGAAAGACCCGTCTACAATCTGATAGATTATTAACGTTTAAAAATACTTAAAATTGTATTACAAAAGTAGTTTGAAATATTTTGGCAAAGTTTATAGGCAACTTTTGAAATATTTTGTAGTGACGTGTTTTTTGTAAGATGTTTTTTTCTGGATCAAACGCGCTTTATAAATGGACATTTTGGATATATATGGACAGAATTAATCGAACAAAAGGACCAATTGTGATGTTTATGGGACATATTGGAGTGCCAACAAAAGAAGCTTGTCAAAGGAAATGCATGTTTTATATTTTATTTCAGCGTTTTGTGTAGCGCCTGCAGGGTTGAGATATGCTAAAGGGTTAATCCAATGACTGCTTTTTATTTTGGCCCATCTACCAATAGATGGGTGCCCTTTTTTGGATGGCAATGGTAAACCTCCCTGAGGGACCTTATAGATAATTATGTGTGGGGTACAGAGATGAGGAAGTAATTCAAAAATCATGTCAAACAATATTATTGCAGACAGAGTGAGTCCATGCAATTTATGTGACTTGTTAAGCACATTTTTACTCCTGAACTGATTTAGACTTTCAAAAAACATAATTCCACTTTGACAAACATCTCAATATAATAAATGTAAAATGTGTGCTGTAACACAACAAAAGTCAAGGGTTGTGGATACTTTCTGGAGGCACTGTATCTGTGTAGTCGCAGGGCTCGCCAACCCTGTTCCTGGAGAGCTACCGTCCTGTAGTGGTTTTGCTCCAACCCTAATCTAGCACACCCGATTCTAAATATAGCTGGTTGATAAACTGAATCAGGTTAGTGACAACTGGGGTAAGATTGAACACCTACAGGGGAGTAGCACTCCAGGATCAGGTTTGGAGAGCTCTGATGTAGTGTATTGTATAAAAGGAGACAGACAATAGAGAGACAACCAGAAATTAAGAGCCCATTACAAGCGGGAAATGTTATTATGGGATAACAGCACATAAAAGCACATCTAAAATCGATGTGTCCAATGCACTTTTAATAAAGGTAATATTAAAGGTACAGTTTCTAAGTACAATATAACAACATTCATATTAGAATGGAAAGTATTTAAAAGACAACATTGCATTTCTTATTTTTCTTTACACCTGTATGTACAAAATGAATCAAAATACGTATTTCCATATTTAAGAATCAGACAAGAAGGAGCAAAACTACTTTTGTGAATAGACTACCTGCTAAAGAGAGCTCAAAAGAGCTGGATAAAAAGGTACATGATCATCTGTTCCCATCGTAAGTAGCAAACATGTGACTTAAAAATTTGTGACAACCACATACCGGTTTCTGCTTTCTACAGTTCATACTGCTTTCACAAGGAGAAATATCCCACCCACACTCGACCCATCATGAAGTTACCCCAACCCCTTGAGCTTACATTAAACACAGAACATTAAAGAAATTCAGATGTGTTGTATGCATCTTTTGCATACACATATGAATATTTGAAATACAATGCATTAGTCAATTATCTGTTCTCAATAAAGAAATCATCATTTTATGATCACAAAACAAAGTGAAAAACATCAATGTGGATTGTCCATTCTTTTGTCAAATCCAGAACCTGGATCAGCAGGTCATCTTTTATGCAATATTGTCAGCCAGAATGTACTTCATCAATTTGACCATTTTACATTACTACATCCTTCCCAGTTATGCTACTCAGACGAGAGGGAGAAACATATTTATATCATCTGAATATCTAACATGGTGCCTTAAATAAAAAATAAAATGTGTACTTTATAAAGACAGAATATGAGAAATGTAGTAACACATAGGTGACAGAGTAAACCTACGTGCAAATACATTGTCAGCTGAGTACATGTTCGGAAAACAAAAACAATAACATTGAATACCATTTATGCATCCTGTAACACTGAGAGGCACTCAGTGTAGTACATTGTGTATTATTGCAAGCACATTCTGGCTGATATTTGCTACTGAGTGAAAAGAAAAAAAAGGTTACAAAAAATATATAACCTCTAACGGTGATCTTTTTCATGTACATTTTTTCTAATAACACAATGGTGGTGCCAAAGGTCTAAACTGGTCTAAAAGAAAAACACTGTTTCAGGGCAGACTAACTTTGAAATAAGGAAGCCATAAATGGCTGTTTTAAATGGACAATAGCACAGTACTTTCCTATGTAAAGTACTACACAGCCTAAAGAGGTAAATACTCCGCATTTGCAAATATGACCAGCTACAGCCTCAGCAAGTGTTTTTTTACAATCAGAACAAAGAAAAACAATACTGCTGTTTTAGACTTTTTTTCAGAAATCAGAAGAGCAACCCTTAAATAACCTGTTTATTAGTAGATACTGGTTTTGATAATAATTTAAGTGAGAAGGAAATAAGAGCCTTACCCCAGGACTAGCACACTGATACAGGTACTGTACTGGCTGGGTTTGAAGTAAATTTACCACTATCATCATTATCATTACCATGATTATTTATTGTCCTAATATCAATAATGCACCAATACTTAATGAAATGAAGGAACTAATAGGGTGGCCAAGTCTAGGAATCAAGACTTTGTCCACAAAAGGAACTTACCTAGCACCACACATCAAGATAACACGAAATAAATGTTGGCACACCCTACCACTATCAATCTAATCCTAAAGGAGAGAAGGATATTAAAATCAGAGATATCGTACAGCATGGTGTATTTGATAAACATATAAATATTTGTAGGCCTTAGTAGCAGTATTTTCTCCTTACCTATACAGACAGAAGTTACAAAGTTACCTTTATACATGTGATCAATAATAACATTAAATATTGTGGATTAAAAGTTGAGGATGAGGGAGAGAGAGAAATGAAGATATATAGTTTACAGGTCATGAGGTTTTATCCTCCACCTGGGAACAGAACCAATCAAATATACTGACTAAACAATATAACAACCAAAACCAAATAACACAAATTAAAACAAAAACAAAAGTGATAAATAAGAAGTGTATTTACATGCAGATGTCCAAAGCCTTTGCACAAAATTAAAATAATGCACCACATATTATTGCTTGACATTCGATTATGGCTAGAAGTTTTTTTTTCTCAATTTTCCATTTTGACTATATTCTAAAATGTTTTTTAAAATATTATTTTAATCTTAAAACTGTATTAGCTGTGCTTTGGAAAATGAGAGTATTGTTAAAATGCAATTGAACTGACTGATAGATCTGGGTAACTCTTCAATACAGCACAGTTGTAAGCATGACATCACACATACCTTTACAATCTATATTCTATGGCAAATAAATAGGAGTCCCATGATTCCTAGGCAGTCAAATCATCTCAAGATAACATGTATGACATGCAGGATGGTGTGTTGTCCCTTGTCAACTTGTCTCTCTACCAATTACACTGCACTGAACACGTCATGAGACTGAGTGGTTAGTCATTTGCTCCAGTGCGCTTTAAAGGACTATAAATTGTAAAGAGGTATTATGTCATGCTTATAACACTTAAACCCTATACGGGATGGAACAAATCTCTGTTACCGAATCCAGGGAAAGACCTACTAGACTCCTCATTCACATAACCCTTTCCCTCTTAGTTTATTAAAGCCTTGTCTGGGGTTTATCTTATGCACACAGTGAGTACACACACACACACACACACACACACACACACACACACACACACACACACACACACACACACACACACACACACACACACACACACACACACACACACACACACACACACACACACACACACACACACACACACACACACACACACACACACACACTATTGCTTGTTTACACGAGTGACACAGAGACAGAAGGACCATAAGGTGTTATTCACATTGATATACTAGCAGACTCAGCAGCAATCCTTTGCTACATATGTCTAAAATGAAAGCATGCAGGATGATGTATCCCTCCACGCCATGTGGGTGCAGAGACGTTTGTTGAAACTGACAGACACAATGCCTCTGATCATTTCCCATTGTCAAATCAATATTGCTATCAAACTGTACACAAACAAAGACATAACAACACAGTGAACAGACCTATTATTTAGGACCAGTTTGATAGACATAGAGACAGAGAATGACATCTGTGTTTCAGGAAATGGGATTCCACTCCAGTGGCTACCTGGCAGAAACCTATCATAGTTACTTGCACACAGCTACCAAATAGTTCTTGGCTGAGAATATGCTAGGGGGCAAGCGTAGAAAAAGTAAAGATTTGACTGACTTAGTGAAAAGAAGGTACAGTACTGCATGTCCAATGTGCTACGAAAAACTTAACCTGCCTCCCATAATAAATCGAGAGCTGTCAAAGAGTATGAGAAGCTCATAAATTAATGAAATAGCAAAGCATATGCTACGCATACATTATGTCCAGAGGAAAGAGACCTGCTTCCCCGGTCTGTCTGTATGTTACCTCCCTGAGCATCCATGTCTCTCTCACTGGGCCACAGGGCAGGCCCGCTATCACCTGGATTGTCAATCACTGTTTGAGACAGACTGGGTTTCACTGGTAGGGAGTAGTGGTTACTGGTGGTCACCCAGGCCCTTATTTAAGCACAGCATTAATATAGCCGAAAGAAGAGATATTTTATATTGCGTAAGTATATTTGGTTTATCTAACACAGAGGGTAATCATAATAATACACTTGTAACAATGGCCCTGGTGACATTGGAGTCCACATGAAGAACGTTATCATTGGAATTGTATCTAATAGAAATATAGTGTAGATTAAATAATAACTATTCTGTATGGCCAATGGGAAAACTGACTGTAAACATGGAAAAAATAAAGTTTTGTTTTTGTTATGAGCTTGACTTCTAGTTCTGGTGCTTAGCCAAACAGCCCCTTAAGTACTTTACATCAGCAATGGAAAATACTACTCAGTAATGAATTTCACCTGTTCTTCTTTACCACTTAATATTGAACATCCCCGAACAAAACATGAACTAAACCTAATGAGGACCAACAACACAAGAGATCAAATTTCAAACAGAAAGCGTAAAATAACTCTTCCCTGAGGGGTGACAGCACAAGATTCTCTGTCTTGTACACATTTCACGGCAGAGGAATGATCGTGTGCAAAAACAATAAAACAACACTATGGTGAAGGTTGTGTCTAAACTGCACCCATGCTGTTATGGGTTATCTAAAGGGATATCAGGATTCAATGGGAATTCTCTACAAGCCACCATTGAGTTTTCTGGAATGTCAGAACAATTCATTCTATATTATGGGTATGTAAACGGCAAAGCAGGAGCAACAACTTACTATATGGCACATCCAGAGGGTTTTCTACCGCTTCTCTACCACACCGACAAGAAAGACAAACGCAACAAAACCACAACAACAAAAGCATTCTGAAAATAGCACTTGTTCTACCATTGTCATGTTTCTCTACTAGTCATACAAACAGCTTCTCTAATTATTGCAGGAATATAGTAAGTGCTACCTGACTTCTCTTTCTCTCCCCCTCTCTTTCATGAGTTTAATTCACTCTACATGTTACAAAAATAGAAGCTTTACTACCAGACAAGGCTTTGAATATTACATCTCCTTCTTCCCCCTTTTCTGTACCATAACAAATGGCATCGCTTGGCTGAGGCCTTTGGGGAAGAGGCAGTCACAGTCACTCCTCCACACTGATAACACAAACACACTAGCGTGTAAGGGTAAACAGAAGGATCAACAGATGGTCTGAGGCCTGTGTGGACCCCTCTCTAATCGGCATTGTACTGCATTTCAAAAGTTCTCCATCACATGGCCTACTGTGTCTCTACTTTCCACTAGATGGAGACGTTGGATCGAGCAGGAAACATCTTCAGCATCAGCAATTCAGCCCAGGTTTATTTTGCATGTGTGCTTTTGTTTGAGAGTGCATGCATGCGTGTCGGCGGTATTAAACTAATAGGTGATGGAGTGAATGTGACTTGCCTGCCTCTCCAGAACATACCATCCTAGCAATCTCACAGCCAAACCCAAGCTAGCCAAAACAAACCCCCACCCAGAACAGCATTGTCTGCAGCTCTAAGGACTAGCCTCTGTGACCATGGTTCAACTGGTATTTCTTGTGCACATGCAACACATCACTAGGTAATATACAAGTCTTAAATTAAAGAAAGGTGCAAATAAAAGTGCCTTATCAATTCAACAATTAAGAATTGTCTAACTACTAATATCATACATTTTATTTAAAATAGAATCTATAAACATTACTTTTTTCTGTATAGTAAGTACTTATACGTATACCCTGTAGTACATTATAAAACAGGTGGAATGGACCCTTATTGTTGTGGCGGTGCCCTATGTTTCTCCAGGGTATCTGTCCACACAAGGATTAATAGCAGATGGCCTTACATGATTTCACTAAGCAACCATGATGGATGGAGTCTTTGACAGCTAAAATCATTGTGTTTTGACTAGAATTACCAGAATTCTACTTTTCTTTTTAGATGATTGTCCATAGAGAGGTGCCGTTTACATTGCCTCACACTGAAGGAGCCTCTCTCAAAGTCGCTGCGAGTTCTCATTCTAAACACTGCATTCCAAACATACAACTAAACACAAGAGAACAGGGGCTGAACTTGACCAGGACATGCACATTAGCAGCAATGAATTTCCATTTGTGATTCTCACAGAAGCTTTACCAAGGATTAATGGAGGATAAACATGCCCTGGCAGCTATCTTCGTTGGTGTACATGATACAGTTTAGATTGAAACTGTTTTCCAATGCAATAAGACATGGGACATTGAAGCTCCAGAGGAGAAGTGGAGAGCCAGATTGTTGGTTGCTGAGGAGAACTTTAGGTTAGGCATGTGCACAGACATATTCAATCATTTTCTCCATACAAGTAAATTATCTTTTGTGGAAACAAGTCCAAACAATGAGTGCTAAACAGTGTGAGACATCCTGGGAACATGCTGGAATGATGTGCATGAGAGGGTCAAGTTCATCCAAAAAGAAAGCATTGTCTCCAACTTTTCTTCATGTCCCCTGGGCTTAGAGTCCCACCTGGGTTCTAAACGGAGACAACTAAACCCAGTGAAATAAACAGACAGAATCAAACCCCCCCAACCCTCCCCTCCAGAAAGAAAAATAGATAAAAGTGTGCAGTGTGCCGTCCGTCCTGGTTTGTGCAGGGCACCGTTAAAGTGTCTCAGATTCATGCTCCCTATGACATTCCCCGCGTGGCCACACTGGCACCTGGCAGGGCTACTGGCTACCCGTCAATGGGCATGGACTGCTCAAAGTCCGATCCGAAGAGCTCCTTGTATAACGGGGGAAAGTGGGAGCGCACAATGTCTGGGTATATTGCTTTGAAAGCCGTCAGCTTCTCTGTATGCCTGCTGCACAGCGCTCGCAGTGTTGACACTTTGCATATCAACTGTGTGAGAAAAGGAAAGAGACAGGCTGTTATTTAGATTCACAGTAAGGCAAGGACATGGAGATACGCTAAAGAAAAACATCTCTAAATTCACTTTCACACAGGGGCAAACAGACTGGTAAATATTGATACAGGCACTCAAGCAGGGGAAATCTTGACAATTCTTATGGAGCTTGCATGCCATTGTTACATATCTTTTCATCTCTGCTCAAAAATATGAACTTAGTTTAGCTTGCGTATGCTGCCAACCATGAAATCTACTGCTTGATTTTCATACAATAATGGATCACTGCATTGTAAACAATCTTTTTCAGAGTTCAGGAGAGGTTTCGATAATCCAGCTGAGTTCAGGTCTTTATAGTGTCCCTTATAGATGACAGATATAGTTAGAGTAGGTGTATGGGTGTGAGGTGTACCTTGGTGAGTATGCCATCCTCTCTGTGGTTCTTCTGCAGGACATGCTGCAGTGCCAGCTGGATCTTCTGCTGGAGTTTCTCCACCTTTACCTTCTCCTGGAGCCAGGACCGGTCTACACAGAGAATAAGAAACACACTCATTATCAGCACTGCAATGTTTACAGAATCTACAGTTGATGAATACACTGAGTATAACAAACATTAGGAACACCTTCCGAATGGCTCACATCATCACCATTATCCCAGAAACCAAAACTTTGCATACTGCACCAACAGATGATGCAATCTCAATTGCACGCCACACTGCCCTTTTCCACTAGGACAAAAGGAACACCTATGCGAGAATGCTGTTCATTGACTACAGCTCAGCATTCCCACAAAGGCTCATCACTAAGCTAAGGACCCTGGGACTAAACACCTCCCTCTGCAATTGGATCCTGGACTTCCTGATGGGTCACGCCCAGGTGGTAAGAGTAGGCAACAACACATCTGCCACGCTGATCCTCAACAAGGAGGCCCATCAGGGGTGCGTGCTTAGTCCCCACCTGTACTCCCTGTTCACCCATGACTGCGTGGCCAAGCACAACCCCTAACACCATCATTAAGTTTGAATACAACACAATGTGGTAGGCCTGATCACCGACAATGATGAGACAGCCTACAGTCTGTTGCCTTACAACCTGGAATTAAAATGTATTTCTTGGGGTGTTTGTATTATTGATTTAAACAATATGCCTATCACTTTGAAGATGCAAAATCCTTTTTATTATAAAAAAAACAAGAAATAATAAGGAAAAAAACAGAAGACATGAGCATGCATAACTATTCACCCCCCCAAAGTCAATCATTTGTAGAGCCAACTTTTGCAGCAATTACAGCTGCAAGTCTCTTGGGGTATGTCTCTGTAAGCTTGGCACATCTAGTCATTGGGATTTTTGCCCATTCTTTAAGGCAAAACTGCTCCAGCTCCTTCAAGTTGGATGGGTTCCGCTGGTGTACAGCAATCTTTAAGTCATACTACAAATTCTCAATTGGATTGAGGTCTTGACTAGGCCATTCCAAGACATTTAATGTTTCCCCTTAAACCACTTGAATGTTCCTTTAGCAGTATGCTTAGTGTCATTGTCCTGCTGGAAGGTGAACCTCCGTCCCAGTCTCAAATCTCTGGACGACAAACAGGCTTCCCTCAAGAATATCCCTGTATTTACTGCCATCATTCCTTCAATTCTGACCAGTTTCCCAGTCCCTGCCGATGAAAAACAGCATCACAGCATGATGCTGCCCCCCCCATGCTTCACTGTGGAGATGTGTTCTCGGGGTGAGGAGAGATGTTGCGTTTGCGCCAGACATAGCATTTTCCTTGATGGTCAAAAAGCTACATTTCGGTCTCATCTTACCAGAGTACCTTCTATATGTTTGGGGAGTCTCCCACATGCCTTTTGGCGAACACCAAACATTTTTTCTGCCACTCTTCAGTAAAGCCCAGCTCTGTGGAGTGTACGGCTTAAAGTGGTCTGATGGACAGATACTCCAATCTCCACTGTGGAACTTTGCAGCTCCTTCGGGGTTATCTTTGGTCTCTTTGTTGCTTCTCTGATTAATGCCCTCCTTGCCTGGTGAGCGGCCCTCACTTGGCAGCTTTGTTGTGGTGCCATATTCTTTCCATTTTCTAATAATGGATTTAATGGTGCTCCGTGGGATGTTCAAAGTTTCTGATATGTTTTTATAACTAAACCCTGATCTGTACTTCTCCACAACTTTGTCCCTGACCTGTTTGGAGAGCTCCTTGGTGTTCATGGTGCCGCTTGCTTGGTGATGCCCCTTGCTTAGTGGTGTTGCAGACTCTGGGGACTTTCAGAACAGGTGTATATATACTGATCATGTGACACTTAAACTCCACCTGTGTGCAATCAAACTAATTATGTGACTTCTGAAGGTAATTGATTGCAACAGATCTTATTTAGGGGTTTCATGGCAAATACATATGCACGCACCACTTTTCCGTTTTTCATTTCTCTTCACCAATTTGGACTATTTTGTGTATGTTCATTACATGAAATCCAAATAAAAATCAATTTAAATTACAGGTAATTTAACAAAATAGGAAAAACGCCAAGGGGGATGAATACTTTTGCAAGGCACTCTATAGGGAGGAGGTCAGAGACCTGGTAGTGTGGTGCCAGGACAACAACCTCTCCCTCAATGTGCTGATCATGGACTACAAGAAAAGGCCAAACAGGCCCCCATTAACATTGACAGGGCTGAAGTGGAGTGGATCGAGAGCTTGAAGTTCTTTGGTGTCCACATCACCAACAAACTATCATGGTCCAAACACACCAAGGCTGTGGTGAAGAGGGCACGACAACGCCTATTCCCCCTCAGAAGAATGAAAAGATTTGTCATGGACTCAAGATCATCAAAAAGTTCTACAGCTACACCCTTGAGAGCATTCTGAGCGGTTGCATCAATGCCTGGTATGGCAACTGCTCGGCATTCAACAGTAAGGTGCTACAGAAGGTAGTGCGTACGGCTCTATACATCACTGGGGCCAACATTCCTGCCATCCAGGACCTCTATACTAGGCGGTGTCAGTGTAAGGCCCAAAAAATTGTCAAAGACTCCAGTCACCTAAGTCATAGACTGTTCTCTCTGCTATTGCATGGCAAGTGGTACTAGAGTGCCAAGTCTATGTCCAAAAGGCTCCTTAACAGCTTTTACCCCCAATAAGACTGCTGAACAATTAATCAAATGGCCACCCAGACTATTTGCATCGACACCCCCCTCCTTGGTTTTACACTGCTGCTACTTGCTGTTCATTATCTACTTTACCCCTACCCACATGTACAAATTACCTCGACTAACCTGTATCCTCGCACATTGACTCGGTACCGGTATGCCCGGTATATAACCTTGTTATTGTTAATGTATTGGGTTACATATTTACTAAATAAACTAAAGTTTAAAAAAAAATCTTCAAACTGCATTGTTGGTTAAGGGCTTGAAAATAAGTATTTCACAGTAAGATAATATATATGCCATTTAGCAGACGCTTTTATCCAAAGCGACTTACAGTCATGTGTGCATACATTCTACGTATGGGTGGTCCGGGGATCGAACCCACTACCCTGGCGTTACAAGCGCCATGCTCTACCAACTGAGCTACAGAAGGACCCTGTCTACACCTGTTGTATTCGGCACACGTGACAAACAAAATTTGATTTGATTTAATATTGAGTTGCACCCACTTTTGCCCTCGTCGGGGCATGGACTCTACAAGGTGTTGAATGCGTTCTACAGGGATGCTGGCCCATATTGACTCCAATGCTTCCCACAGTTGTGTCAAGTTGGCCGGATGTCTTTTGGGTGGTGGATCATTCTTGATGTATAAGGGAAACTACGTTGCAGTTCTTGACACAAACTGGTTCGCCTGGCACCTACTACCATACCCCTTTCAAAGGCACTTATTAAGTCTTTCCCTGTGAAAGGCACAATGTTTAAAAATCATTCTTTAACATGTCTCCCCCCTTCATCTACACTGATTTAAATGGATTTAACAAGGGATCGTAACTTTCATCTGGATTCACTTGGTCAGTCTATGTCATGGAAAGAACAGGTGTCCTTAATGTTTTGTCAACTCAGTGTATGTTGTACTCAGCAACACTCAGTAATCAGATATACTGATTTCTGGCTTCTGTGTCTAATTGAGGGACATGCTGGATGGATGGTGTTCAATGGAATGCTGTTTGGAGAAGTTTCAGGGCAAGAGGGTACATAAGAGACCCTGCAGTGTGTATCTGCAAATCTGTCATTTCTTGTACTGCGAACGACACCTACCTGCAGACATCAACACGAACGCGGAGAACAGGGCGATCTCATCCTCAGACAGGTGCATAGAACACAAGTTCTTCCCAAACTCGAAGACGGAGCTGATCAAATCGTCACAGCCTGCCACAGCAAAGGACACAGACACAGAGACAGTGGGTTGGGGATGAGGGTGAGGCAGACCAAAGAGCAAGTCACACTCTTGATCTTTATTGGGAGAGAGGCACACAGGCAGAGAGGGGGAGGTGCAGTGCACTGACAGCACAGGGGAGTGTCTGAGGCAGAACAAGCAATGCTTTTACTGACATCCCTCCCAGACTAGTCCCATTCTGGCAGTTGGGTGGAATTACGCAACCTGGAATGAGGTCACAAATGAGTCTTTTAGTTAGATCAATTATTGGGGATTGTGAGAGACAGGCTAATGCCAGCTAATGCCAGTGCAACTCTGGAGCCCCATCACTCTGCTGCCTCCCCTGTTCCGGCCCCAAGCCTCTCCATTCTGGAGCACTGTCTGTCTGACTGACTGACTGACTGAGGACACTGGAAGGCTTGTTTGGGAAGCCACATTCAAGACACTGAATAGCACAGCACTGTTCCTCTTCAGTCTTGCACACACGCACGGACGTGCATGCACAACGCACACACAGACAGACCGGTTTATGCATTCACACTATGCTTTCACACCGGCGCTAGGACACATTAATTTCCTCCAAAGGCATTTGGATGCACGGGAGAATGCACTGTAGAGAGTCTTAGTAATGTCATGGCATTCAAAAGCAAATGCTATTTGCTTCCACCTGAGATAGTCTATGGCTGACTTTCAATGATGGTTTTGATATAACTCTCCCAAAGGGCATTCAATCTGGCTTTATTTATTGCAGCCTAACAGGAGTTATATGGAGCAGCAGTGATTCAGTAAGAATGTTATTCTGCCATATGTATCCACTGGGGAGAGGAGAGAGCCAGGTGAGGCAGGGATGAGTTCTCAGTGTTAGCTTCCTGGCTCTCATTACAACTTTGTCTGTTATAAAGCAATGCAAGCTTGTGCAAATAAGTTCTACACACACACAAGCTCAGATTTGCAGACACACTTGCGCACACACACACGCACACACGTGCACAGCATTGGACTCTTGCAGCACTTACCTAATGACTTAAACACATCGGGCCCAGCATACTTTCCATCGAAATAGACTGTGTTGTTTTGAGAGTCGAAGGCACGGCACATTCTGACAAACACAACCTCCAAAGAGCCTGCAGAGGAGACAGAAATACAATAATGCTAAATTCTTCTCTTCCTCAGATTGAGTTAGAGTTGCCAGTCTTGCATCACTAGGCCCAACACAGCATATGCAATATTTGAACGTTTTGTCCTCCTTCATTTGTGTGTTATACCCCCGATTCCTTTTAAACAGAAACCCATGACATAAAAGACTGGAACTAGTAATAACATTACATTTATATACTGAAACTTGTACCCAAATAAAAAAAGAATAGTGAAATACAATGCTGTATATGGCTGTGTTGTGTGGGACTGGATTGGAGGGTAAAAGAGGTGTAATAGATAATATTACTGCACTTTATGAGATGGCATTGGTTTAAAATGTCACATGAAACAAGAGATCTCTGTCACCATTTCCTTATTAATATTGGCAATGCTAATGCAAATAAAAACCCAGGGAAAACTGAGATAAATACCCATGGGAGGCGGATGGGTTTGTCTATTTCTTTGTGTACGTATGTGTGTGTGCTTTTGTGTGTGTGCATTGAGAAGCTATTAGTTTGGGCAGATATCATCAACGGCAGAGCAGAGAGAGGAGGCAGCCTTCATGATAGCTAGTGTCTCAGCTCAGCAACACTGTAGTCCCTTTAATGCCTATAAGCCTGAATACTGTTATTCTGTAATGAGCAGAGAGACAGGGACATAGAGGGACAGAGACACAGAAGGAAAGAGACACAGATGAGCTGTGGAACAGAGGGAGAAAGCAGGCAGGGTGGAGCCTCCTGGCTCTGTGACACACACAGTCAGTATGTGAGGGAGGCTTTGTATAGTCAGGTCAGCTATGCCCTTGTGACAACGCCTGGGGGGGGGTGAAGGGGGATGTGGGAGAGAGACGGCAGTGGGCCGTGTTGACGGGCTGTCATACCTGCTTTCAGAAGCACTATCTGATCGTTCTGACACAGCTCCATGAAGCCGTCGATGCGCTTGGCAAACTCCACCACGTACTGGATGGCCTCTGTGATTTTGATAGCACACAGCTGCCACATGACCTCCCGGGGCTAGGGGGAATGAGAGAGAAAAGGCTTATCTGGTGTAGAAAAGGATGGGATGGAATTAGCTAGTTGGGTCGTTCCACGAAATGACTCCCTTTTGGGTAGTGTAACTTGAAGAGCACATGTTTAACGTAATAAAAAAAAACATGTTGTTTTTCCATCTTAAGAGGTAAAATAAATACAAATACTATAGTTAGCGCCTATTGAGTGTCAAATAAAGAGGAATGGAAGATTGTTGTGTGCAACAGGGAGGTGCAATTGAACGCTTCAAAGAATATTTTCAATTGTTAAAACATTTCTAGCCTGTCTATCTATGGGTAACAGGTTTGACGTGTTCTTTTTTTCTTTTAAACTTTATTTAACTAGGCTAGTCAATTCTTATTTACAATGATGGCCTACCGGGGAACAGTGGGTCAAATACACTTTATTTAATGTAGATTAAGGTGAAGAGACAGGTTAAATAATACTTTTAAGCCATGAGACAATTGAGACATGGATCCTGTATGTGTGCCATTCAGAGGGTGAATGGGCAAGACAAAAGATGTAAGTTACTTTGAACTGGGTATGGTAGGAGGTGCCAGGCACACCGGTTTGTGTCAAGAACTGCAAAGCTGCTGGGTTTTTCACACTCGTCAATTTCCTGTGTGCATCAAGAATGATCCACCAAGGACATCCAGCCAACTTTACACAATTGTGGAAAGCATCGGAGTCAACATGGGCCAGCATCCCTGTATAATGCTTTTGACACCTTGGAGGGGGGATGCAGCTCAATATTAGGAAGGTGTTCTTAAAGTTTTGTACGCTCAGTGTATATACAGGTATATTAAGTAGAGTTCGTGCACTCATATTGAATTTTAAATCCCATTATATTAAACAAAGTGCCCTTTAATATAGACCATATGGAAAATGCAATAAATCAGGTTTTTCATGTGAATAAAGACTTTTCTCCACGTTTTCACCATCATTGTATTTTCTTGGTTTGACAAAGTCCTTTCTGAAGATTATTTATTTCATGTGTTTAGTGATACATTTTAAGGTGCAAAAAATCCGTCCCTCATTTTAAGGTCAACCCTGTTACAGTATGTGCACTGAACTCTTGTACAACTATTCCTTTTTAAATAGTGTTTTTTTCAAAATGAACATTGAAGATCTGATAGTCAAATCATAGTGTAAAAGCGGGTAAGCTGGTTATAGTCTTTTTTTGACATTTTCTGGTGTTTTGTGGTGGAAACCTGAGCGGTTCGAGCATAACAAGGCCGTTAACAGTTGACATCAATAAGGGATCATAGCTTTAACCTGGTCAGTCTGTCATGGAAAGAGCAGGTGTCCTAATGTTTTGAATACTCAAAGGGATGCAAAAGGGACTCATTTTGTGGAACGACCCAGGAGTTGTGTTGTGTTTCCAGAACAGTGAGTACTGTTCATATGGTCGTGATACTGGTGATGGAAGGTGGAAGTTTACCATACCTTGATCTGGTAGCTCTCCATCTCCTCCTGCAGGAAGGCCTGCCAGGTCATCTGCTGCAGCTCCTCTCTCAGGTACTGACACGTCTCCATGTGGGACTTGGAGATGTTCTGGGCCAGGTGCTCTGCAACACAACCACATAGCACAGCACAGCACATCAGAACAGTGTCAGACCTGAATGCTGCTCACAGGCAATGGGAAGACCTAACAGATGAACTACACCATATAAAAATACAATTTATTTACTGAGCTTTCAACTAGGAGGAGGAGAGTGTGGGCTTTTTTTTGACTGGGAAGAGGCTTGTTGACATTTCCTTTTACTGCCTCCAGGAAGCTCCCAGCTGAAGCTTCAGTCAAACCCAATCTAGCTGTGACCCAAACAGAGGGGGAGGTGGGGCAGTCAGCCGCACAGTATTACTCACTGAAACAAAGGTCACATTTGCTCAGAGAGAAATATTGAGTATAAAAATGTAAATGATTTTTGAAAACACATCTGTTAAAAGGAGTTCCAAGGCACAGGGGAGCCTAAAAAAATGATTTCCCCAGATGAGTGCCCTGCTGGATCCTGATTGGCCCTAATTAATGGAAACTAATTACAAAAAAGAGGCTATTTTAATGAGTGTTGGAGATGAGTCTCCAACCTCCTGCTATTTTAAGAAACCTTTGTGTCGTTTGCCCCACGGTTGAGTTGTTCTCCCCCCTCCCCCTGCTCCTCACCTAGCTCAGCCATGGACACGGTGGGGGATGTCTCTCCGTTGGTAAAGGAGCAGTAGGGAAAGAAGCCTGAGCCGGGGGCAAAATCGCAGATGGGCTCAGGCTTGATGCCATTGATGTCCAGGCCGGACTGGTCAGGGGAGGGCTGGATGTCCAGGTAGAAGCTGCTGACTGCTGAATCGGGCTTGCTGCCGTCGGGGGTGTGGCTGTCCATATAGCCACTGAGGTCATCGTGGAGCTCTGTGAGGCCATTGGCCGAGAGGCCGTAGGTGGGTGTGAGTGGCTCAGCCTCGCCGGGCTGCTGCTGGTGGTCACGCTGCGCCTGCTGCAGCCGGTGTTTCTGCACCTCCGCATACAGGCTGTCCCGCTGCTTCTTCGACATGCGCCCAAACTTCACCGCTGTAGGGAGAGAGGGAGGGAGACAGCAGACACTCCTTCACTACTGAAACTGACATAACACTGGCCTGTGTCTCAAGTTTAGCCTGTCTATGCGTACAAGTTTAGCCTGTATGCGTTTCAGTGGGTATTAGCGAAACCTTAAACACTAACATCTTTATTGCATAAAAACTCCAACAAGGGAGCAACCTACAGTAAGCCTGAATTAGTCACAGCTTACGGGTCAACTCATACCCATTTCAGACAGAAGATTTATGTGGTATATAATCTGTAAAAATACAAGGCAATGTATATACGAACCCCTTTCAAACAGCCCCTTATTTACAACTCTCTTGCAGATATACCCGTTTCATACATATCAGTGGGAAACTGGCAAATTGGGAGGGGTGGGGGTGTTCAAATCAAATCAAATGTTATTGGTCACATACACATGGTTAGCAGATGTTATTGCAGTGTAGTGAAATGCTTGTGCTTCTAGTTCCGACAGTGTAGCAATATCTAACAAGTAACATCTAACAATTCCACAACAACTACCTAATACACACAAATCTAAGTAAAGGAATACAAATATATAAATATAAATATATGGATGAGCAATGTCAGAGCAGCATAGGCTAAGATGCAATAGATAGTATAGAATACAGTATATACATATGAGATGAGTAATGCAAGATATGGAAACATTATTAAAGTGACATTATTAAATTTACTAGTGTTCCATTTATTAAAGTGGCGAATGATTTCAAGTCTGTACTGTATGTACTGTAGGCAGCAGCCTCTCTGTGCTACTGATGTTAAACCATTGGGGGCGTTTTGCATTTCAAATTAGAGAGGTGTTAAACAATGGACGTGTTAATTTATTTACTGGGAAAAAAAGCTGAGAACTATTCACACAGACCTGATACCTGTATTTTAGTTACACGATTGAGAAAATGGAGGAACCATGATTAGGTCTTTAGGTGGCTTTAATTGAACATTTTACCCCTACCCCTTACAGGTATACCAAAAAGCTGACAGAAAAAGCAGGCATGGTAAAATAATGAGATCTTGGTTTGTGTATGACAGGGATATCAGATACAAGACAGGCTTTGTGTTTCACGGAGTCCTGCAGACTAAACAGAGCTGGTCATGAGAGTGAGCCGCCCCTCTCAGACAGTGTTCTGGGGACTGCACATTTAGATGTTTGCCCATTGCATACACAGCTTATTCAAAGAATCAAAGCTAGAATATGAGCTGGTTATTTGAATCAGCTGTGTAGTGCTAGGGCAAAGTTGGTGAAACCCTGGTCTAGACCATAATTCTCAACTCTGACCCCCCCTCCTCTCCCATAGACACTCACCTGTGTTCTCCCATCCCCCCGCCTCACCTGCACCATTCCAGCACTAATGACACCTCCTAACAACCCTCTATTCATCAGACCTACTTTCTGTCACACCTGCCAACTTACCCCCACGGCCACGCCAATTACTAGTGGAACGTACACAGGCAGAGACATCACTGACGTTTGTCTAGACCACCATTTCCTACTCTAACCACATTAAGAGTGGTGTCCGTTATGATATAACAATCTGTTACATCTATCGGTAATTCAGTCAGAGCATATTCCAGTTGTTCTACTTGTCTATAATGTTCTATTCACTTTCATGGGTTGTCCTGCCTTAGAAGCATGTCTGTCCCCTCCTGTCGACTAGACGCTGTACGTACCGTCCCGTGACATGCCCACTGCCAGACACTTCTGCAGCCGGCAGTGCTGGCAGCGGTTGCGGCTGGTGCGGTCGATCAGGCAGTTCTTCTGACGGGGGCATGAGTAGGCCGCATTGCTCTGTTGACTCCTCCTGAAGAAGCCCTAAGACCGGAGAGAGGGAGGGGGAGACCGCACTGATTATAATATTAACCACAGTGGCCCTGCTGTATCCAATGACTGATTGGCTTTTATTCCTGTAAACATAAAAGGATATTGTGTTTCACTGGGTACTTATTGAGAGTGATGAAGCCGACAATATTCATCACTATGGAGGGTACTGTCGCTAAAATAAATGTACAAGAATACTGCCATGCCAGTGCTTTGCAGGATATTACATTCTAGTGTCAGTTGTATAAAGCTCTATGTTGTTTTATTGAAGGAGTGGTGTGTTTTAACAATGTATACTGCAGGGGGTGGTGTGTTTGGCTGTGATCGTAATGGTAGGCAGCATCTTTCTATAGTCTGGGTTATTAGTGTTGATTAACAGGGCTCCAACATGTGCGGCGCTAAAGGATGGCACACAGGATGGCACACAGGATGGCACACAGGATGGCACACAGGATGGCACACGCACCCCGATTGGATTCCTCATCCTTTGACTTAATGAATTGATTCCGGCACATCATTAACATGCCCCACTCCACTGCTCCATACACATATGTCTTAATTAGCTGCTCATTGGCTGTTTAATTACAAGAAAACAGCTGACAGCTGCCAAGTTGCTTCATAATGGCAGCCATTATGGGAGCCTGGCTAGAACTGCTAGTGACAAGCAGCACTCTTTAATAATGCTGTGATTTATGGTCCAAACTCTTGTACTCGCACATATCATTAAATGCCTCTCTGCCTGGAGTAATTAGCAATCATTAAAGATACATTTCAGCAGCTTATTCTTCAGCGTTTTGTTTCTCCCGGCAGCTAGCTCCTGTCTGAGAGAGAGAGAGAGAGAGAGAGAGAGAGAGAGAGAGAGAGAGAGAGAGAGAGAGAGAGAGAGAGAGAGAGAGAGAGAGAGAGAGAGAGACGCTCTGAGGAGCAGCTGAATGAGCCCCTGTCTCTCTGTAACACAGGAGGAAAACAGCAAAGGTGCTGCTGCCTGTCAGAGGAATACTAATGACTCGCCTGGTGACAAGCACAGGATCAAGAATACACTAGAAGCACAAGATACATTCCCCTCAACGTGAATGCCTGGTGTATTTGAAACAGTACAAAAGCTAGCTTCAATAAAAGCGGCATACAGCCAACAATCCGTTATAATTCAAAGAACTTCTTCTTTTGATGATTTTATTTCAAGAAAAACAAGCTGCAGCAGAAGGAGAAACACTGAAGCAGCATGTCCCTGGGAAGGGAGGCAGTACAAGGCAGAGGAGTCACTTTGTCCTGCTAATAGTGAGGCTCTGTGATGTCCTCTGTGTGGCTTGACCATTTTAATGACGATGCTCTCTGTGTGTTTACATTTTATAGTCTCTCGCAAGATTGTTTAAAAAGTTAGACAACATGTTCAAAGGTATTTCTTTGTAAGTTTCTCCACTTTTTCTGCTTCCTGTCTCTCTCCTTTCCCCCTAACACCCACATGTTCATTCTCTGGGAGCTTACCTTACAGCCTTCGCATGTTATCACACCGTAATGGATGCCTGATGATTTGTCTCCACAGATCTTGCAGGGAATTATTTCGATTTGAGCTGGAGAGAAAAAAAAAATCATTTTGCTGTCACAAGTTACAGAACAACACCTTCACCTTGGATGCATGCTGATACATGAAAGAGCACTGTGCTTGAAAAATATATCATCCATTTGCTTTGAATCCTCACTTCTACACAGCACATCGAGTCATGCATGAAGGAGGCCATTTTAAGTCTTCACTGAGCCACGTGCCAACCCCTGTAAACAGTGTCAATTGATATTGCAGGCACAAATTACATAAGGAAAAGTCACAGCGACCCACAAACCCCATTCCACTACACAGTGGTGATCCTAGCCCTACTGAATGACAGACTATTATTCTCCAGTGGAAAACATGACTTCAAAACACGCCAAACCCAAGCAGTAAGCCCAGATTCAATTCAGTATGGCCACAGAAATGATAACATTCCTATTGGGCTGGTGAGTAGCTATATGAGGCCCAGAGAGGTGGTTGGAAGGGGATGGAGGCTGTTGGTTGAAACAGTAGTAAAGTGCAGTAGAGTTCAGTGGGGGTGACAGTGTTCCACTGCTGACAGGCCTGTGTGTGATTTAGCGGGCACAGAGGACACAGGCATGTGGGGGCAGGTCTCATCCATCCCGGTCTCCTGCACAGGAGTAGAGCAGCACGCCACAGGGCAGCAGGACACAGAGAGGCAGCTGAGACACAGAACACCCAGCCTGTGCTACAGCTCTCATGCTTTATCACTGCAGCCTCTGACGCCACGTCTCGCTCTGCCTCGACACTAGATCTGTATCTATAATGCCAGCATCTTAGGCTGCCACTGCTACAGCACTCCGTAGCACCAGACAAACTAAGCTATCTGATCTACAAGGAGGAAAGATTACAGTTGGATTCCTGCTCTATAGTGGCTACCTACAACTGCACAGATAGTTAATCAAAGCAAAGAGCACTATCAAACCGCCTTCTCTTACTTGTGCTGAAAATGTATAATTTTACTCTTCATGAGCCATTCCATCCAGTGCACGCTATGACAAAGTAGTCTCTCCACTAGCTTTAAACACCAGGCCTAGTCCTCTTCTAGAGCAGTCGGTGGCCAGGGTAGACTGGAGCTCTGTATTACCTTCACATCCAATCCCTTCAAATGAATTTGATCACATCAAATGGGCCTTCACTGAGGCTCCATCCAGAGGCCTCATCAGCTGCCTGGGAGCGTCTGTTGTGTCATGTGGATAATGTCAGTGTCCCTGAGGCATGCCCAGGGGATGGCCGCTGATACACTAACCGTGTACCACTTTACACACACAGTCCCTCCATTCAGGAATCTCTGTTAGCCTGCACTCTTATCACTGGTAGATTCAACTAGACCTCCCCCCTAGAAGCAGAATTAGCCTACATTTCAGTAAAATGAACAAAGAGAGCAGTGGCACACGTGCTAGTCAGTTCTCATATGGAAAACACCTAGATGGCTGTGTATCCTGCAGTACAATGGAGGCTAATGCACATAGTCTGCCTAGATTAGAGGGAAAACCTACCAGGAGCCAGGTTTTGACAGGCTCGCTGAGAGGGTTACTTTATAATTAATCATTATGAATTTCTGCATTGTGTCGAGTCGGTTGATGTTTTGGTTATCTCTGTATGAACACTGGCATTAAGGGCAGTGCACTCCATTGTTTGTTTTTGTGTTCTACCTGCATGAGCATTTGAGGTGCAGTGTGTTGCGAATTATCAGCCTCATTACTTACATAATAAGTGAAGCGTGCAGTAATTAAAGGCCCAATGCAGCCATTTTTATATCAATACCAAATAATTTCTGGGTAGCAAGCAAAAAAACTATTTCTCAAGCAAGAATTTTGCTAGGACTGTCTGGGAGTGTTTTAAGGGGGAACTTAAACTTAAAACTAACGGTTATTGGCAGATTGGTTTGGAACTATCTTTGTTATTGGTCTATTCATTAATTTAACACTTGGTGATGTCACCAGACAAGACGCCAATGAAAACAGGCTTTTCAGAAGGTCCTGTGTAGATAGTTGCTGTCAATCAGGAAATAACACTGATCACATTTTATCACACTTTTACAGACTTAGTTTCATTAGCTGTTGTACAATATGATACAAAACACAGCAAAACAGAATCTTGACTACAATGGGCCTTTAAAACTTGCTGGGGTGGTGGAGAAACAGGGCTGTGTTGACGGGCCCTGGCCATTGGGTGGCAGTGCAGGGCTGTCACTATGACTGTCTATAGCCGCCTCCTCTCCACTGAGGCCAGTTCCCAGCTCCCAGCTCTCGGCCCATTCTCTTGCCCACAGGCTCCAGGCTCTGAGCTCCTCCAGGCTTAAGCAGAAGCAGGAAGAAGAAGCAGGACTGGCTGGATGCTCGCTCAGGCCTGACAGAGACTGTGCCACATCAGGTGAAGGCAGAGGGAGTGGAAACGGCGGTGCGCTGGGCTAGGCTGGGCACACACACAGATGAGGATAGCTCACAAAGCCCTATCTGCAGCAGAGAGGACCTGAGTGCACAAAGCCTCACCAGCTAACACCCTCTACTCCACTACTACACAAACCTCTGAATGCTGGGTGCACTCAACAGTAAAAAAGGGGTTATTTCCATTCTGACTAGGTAGAGGCTTTGTGGTTTGCTATGTAAAAAAAGAACCCAATCTAAATCTATGGTCATTTTAACAGTGAAATAAGCCATTTTCTGGTACAGATACATGAAGAATAAATACAGAATAATGACATCAAATAAGCCATTAAGTCACCTACGCCATCAGTTCAAGTCAATATTTGGGTATAACTGAGCAAGCTGCCCTGATGAATGGCTGATCTTGGGGCTCCCAGTCAGACTACACTTCAAATAGTGTGAGTGGTTTAAAATGAATTCCCGCAGGGGGCGATGGTCAGACAGAAAGGCACTGTGACTAAGTACTTCAGATCTGGGAGTCAATATCTATTGACACGAGCTGTGGTGTTAACTGCCTCTCCGTGTGAGGCAGGCAGCTGCTGGCTCTGTGTCTGGGCTTGACCAGCGCTGCTCACTGCTGCTGAACCCATTCGCCGTGCCTGCCTGCCTGTCTCCCTGCCTGCCTGCCTGTCTCCCTGCCTGCCTGCCGTCTCCCTGCCTGCATGTCTGCCTGCCTGCCTGTCTCCCTGCCTGCCTGTCTCCATCCTTGCCTGTCTCCCTGCCTGCCTTTCTGCCTGCCTGTCTGCCTGCCTGTCTGCCTGCCCGTCGGCCTGCTTGCCTGTCTGCCTGCCTGTCTGTCTTCCTGGCTGCCTATCTCCCCTGTCTGCCTGCCATGTTCCCTCACTGCCTCTGCCTCTGCCTGCCAGGCAGCCCTGCCGCCTGCTTAGGACATCAAAGCCAGGCACAGTGAGACGGGGCAGTCATGCTAAAGCCCATCTCAGCAGCCTCCCATTACTCACAACACTGTGAGATGGCCTCCACACACAGGCCACATCAAAGAGAAGGGGGACCTGCTGAGGTACACAGATAATGTACTGTGAATCCTACCGCAGCATTTACGGCGTCACAAAATATCCATCCACAGAAAGAATGAAAAAGGTAATGACTAAGATCCTCAGTGGAGGATAAAACTCTGGTGTGGCTGGCTTTGGATTTCACAATGGATAGAGTATGGTGAGAGGACTGTGTAGTAGCCTAGCCTCATGTTGTATTGAAGTCCAGCTCCTCATAGGGCACAGCTTGTTAGAGGGGCTCTGTCTGTGTTCGTCGCTGTGCAGTTCAAGGACACTGATTCACATCACATAAAGGCCCTTTGGAGACTGAGGATGACGTGTCACTCAGAGCACATGTACAATTGAAGCCCCCTCTGTGTCCCCCTCTGCCCTTCATTGTGTACCAAATAGCCCTGAGATCAAAGCCCACATGAAGAGAACACTGCACTTATTAAAGCCCAGAAAATGAACAGATAATCGCTTACAAAAATAAAACAAAGGTTTTGCCTTACCCATGCCAACTGCTCTCCGGGACTCTATCATAGTGTACTGCGTTCTGTAACTAGTGCTTTAGAGCTGACATAAGCACCACAAAGACAGTTGTTGTCAGAGTGAGCATTTTCCCCTGCGCCTCTCAAATATGCTATACTTTGTTTGTACCTGGAGAGCATAATTTATGAGCGAGGAAAAGTGTGGTGTTGACTAAATATATTGAAGATATATCAATTATTAAAGGTTGATCCTTTAATGGTGAATATTGGATGTGAATTCTTAATGCTACATTACAACTCATTGGAGACAAGGTTTTTCTTTTCAGAATGGGATTTTTCATATCCCCCAGATCTAATTCTAGCAAGGCATTCTTTTTTTTCAGACGAAAAAACAATATTCTGTAAAAATGGAATAGCACAGGAATTTGCAGCAGTGCAAATATTGACGTATAAATCACTACAGCGGCTCTATCTCCTATTTATTCCCACTGCAAACTCAGATTTTCCTCAACCATTGGACTACTGTACTGACATAACCTTCAGAAGATTAGGGTGATCCCTTACATTACAGTCACAAACTGAGGCTGACAGCTATTAGATCACTGGACTATTGCACCTACTACAAGGGTGTTACACGTAGAGTAATAAAATACATACCATATCTCTGAGTGATGGAAGACCTCATAGAGTAAGGAGTACTGTCTTCATCTGCCGTTTCATTGGACACAACATCTAACATCTCTAAATGGATCATTCATTTGAAGTCTATATGTGTGGTACATGTAACAGCCTCTTACCAGGAGGCAGAATATGTAAGACTGCAGCTATAGTGATGGGAATGTTGGGGGTGTGAGTGTGTGTTGACAGCTGTCAGTGACCAAATGACGCAAGCCAGTGGGCTCATATTGGAGATTATGTAAGTGATTGGACAGCGATTCTGGGCCTTTGTACAGAGCAGCATTATGGGCAGATTAACAATGGCTCTCCATTCCAACAAACAGGGACAAAACAGTTTAATCAAACTCTCTACTAAACATTTCACAACACAACAACAAGGCAAATGTTGAAAACGAACACATGACTACACACAGGGCTACAATACAGGAACCTGTTAGTATAATCTCTTACTAGATACAGTTCACACAGGGAAAATACCATTCGTACGGTCAGTGGACTAGCTGGCAAGTGCTCAGCAAGCAACATTTTTATACAATAGTTTCCCCCCCATGTTGACTGCTAGATTAATTTCCCCCTTTGCCAGTGGAGATCAGCTGTAGTTTGATTAACATGGTCTATGCTAAATTGAAACCCATGACTGTCAGACAGACAGCATAACAAGAGCTAGAATCAGATCCTGCCTCTTTTCATCTGCCAAGGCACTGCTGTCATGTTGTAGTCTAACAGAACAGAATGAGCGCTTTTTTTTATTCCCAATTGCACAGCAGAAGAAAGGTTATTTGAATGTCAGAGGCAAAGGACAGCAGTGGTACAGAGCACAGACAGAATAGTATAAATGTGTTATTTGTTTGGGGAGTTGGCTTATTACTATGAGGCTGTCCTCATGACATTTCTACTCCAGTGCAGCTCAGAGATACCACACTCAGATATTCACCTGCAAAGGAAAATCCTGTATCATCATTTTAAACCGCCTCCGTCCATTCAACAGACAAACCAGCTGAAGTCATCAACAATGTTTATACCATGAGGACTAGAACAGAGCAAAAAAATAATTGATACGTTTTTTGATGTCTCTATGCTAATTCCTCTTTATCAACTGGCAGCCTAAGCTATGATCCCCCATCACTCGAGACCAGCAGCCATATTTGAAGCGATATTCTAGTTTCAGTGGTTCAGTGGAACAGCTCTGAGCTTCCCTATTATTCCTGCATAGCACTGCAAGCAGAAATTAATTTGCTAAAACCCAGGTCTGGATGATATGGGATGTGCATGTGTCTCTGTGTTTGTTTGTGTGTGAGGCCATTCCTATTTCAACACTGCCAAACATGAGAGGCCTGTACAACACAGCAGCATTTCTCTGCTTTTACTTGACTGCCTTATTGAAATGCATTCTGACACCCTCAATGCAGGGAGCAGGAGAAAGTTAGAGTCATTTGGTCTCATTTATGTGTTGTTATGGCAAAAATGTACGAGCTTCCTGACTGGGAGTCTGTGTGTTGCCCTCTTGGGGAAACAACAAAAGGGTTTATAGAGAAGACAAGCCTGCGAAGGGGAGCATGTGTGGGTCCCCCCTCCTCTGTTCAGTGACAGGTGAAGGAAGCTGTGCCCCGGTACGCCCACTCTCTGTCTGTCACTGTGTATCTGGGTCCCAGTCCCAGAGGAGGACATGGACAGGAGGGAGAGAGAGGCACACTGCATGCTCGGCTCTGATGCCACAACACAGTCAATCTGGAGGCTGCTGCACTCACTTATTCATTCTGATTCTGCCTGCTCTGCTCCTTATCTCAGTACGTCATCGTAAGGTGAGCGGCAAACATTCAACATTTACATGGAATAAAATGGAATTCAATAATTGTTTACATGCTTTCATAACACACTACATGATCTGATCTAACACCGATTGTAAAGTTTTGTTGTTGTTTTTTCTCGGCAGATACACACTGAAGCATGGCACCGGGCTTAAGCGGAACTCAAAATCACCGAGGCTGAAATCACAGAGGACCAGCTGATTGACTGCTTCCGTCGGTTCGGAAGCTGTTTAACTTCAGAGCTATGGAAGGGGGACGTCTCCTCTCCTATTTCTGAACCTTCGCTGGCCACTTTAGCTGAGAAGGCCGTGGTTAAAGACTTGATTGAGACTTGTCATTGGCAAAGTGCCTTAGACCCTTTTTAGACTAGAGGGCATCTCAATACATTCTCGAAAAGTATCAGAAAAACAATCCAGAGAATCCACCTTTTACTGTGATGTAAAACTGTGAAACGCACACGTCTCGCCCGCTACCTCAGGAGGTCGCGGTCGAGCCTTCTTCGAGAGTCACCCCCCTCCGAGCATTGCAGTGTCAATAGAAATAGAATTGTCTCATTGAGCCAAATGCTCTACAGTACAATACTTAATAGCAGAGCAATATTTTTTAAATAGCTGAAATATATAGGTGTTTTCCTTATTATTAGAAACTTGTTTTATTGAGATTTTACCTGAAATTGTAGGAACAGCCTGTTACATTCTGAAATTGTCACAGTACCTTTAAGAAAAGTAATCTCAACTGTATGTTTTTTGCTTGGCTGTGCAGAGCCACCATCCTGAGGCAAAAAGCTTTGCAAGCAAGCAGCAGGAGTTAGCTGTGTATTGTCAGCTAATTTCATGTGTATGGATGAGAAAATAAACCCTTTAATTGCTTGCACATGCTTGTGAATGGTTGCATTATTCAAGAGTTGAATATGTCTTAGAAGAAAATTTGCTGGTATTGTTGAATAGTTTGTAGCTAGCTATTCTTACTGGCTAGCAGAAGTGGCTACTAGTGAAGGCTAGGGCCATTCCCCCAAGAAAAGTCTGGGAACTTGCAGGTGCCTTGGTGGAAGAGTGGGGTAACATCTCACAGCAAGAAGTGGCAAATCTGGTGCAGTCCATGGGGAGATTCACTGTGGTACTTAATGCAGCTGGTGGCCACACCAGATACTGACCGTTACTTTGATTTTGACCCCCCCCCCCCTTCGTTCAGGGACACATTATTCCATTTCTGTTAGTCACATGCCTGTGGAATTTGTTCAGTTTATGTCTCAGTTGTTGAATCTTATGTTCATAAATATATGTACACATGTTAAGTTTGCTGAAAATAAAAGCAGTTGACAGTGAGAGGACGTTTATTTTTTTGCTGTGTTTACATATACAGTGTCTTCAGAAAGTATTCACACCCTTTGACATTTTCCAAATTTTGTTGTTACAAAGGGCGATTAAAATATATTTAATGGTCATTTTTTTGTCAACAATCTACACAAAATACTTTAATGTCAAAGTGTAAAAAAATATATGAAAAATACTACATGACCAAGAGTATGTGGACACCTGCTTGTCGAACATCTCATTCCATTATTCCTCCTAATTCCATTTAATGTGGAAAAAGTCAGGGGGTCTAAATACATTCTGAAGGCACTGTAAAGAATGAAACCTTCTATACATCCAGTGCAATTACACAGAGAAAGCTTTACATATCAATAAATAGGCTTGTTTCATAGATCAGGGGAATTCTTCACTGCCACACTGTACCACTTCCATTTTCCTTTAATTGCTGCATTAGTATGCATTATTGTAAGAAGCTTGATTGCTGCTGGGCTTAATTTAATGTGATCCTTACTATAAGACTATTCTTCACAGAGAGATGTAAAGTTATGTGTGACAACATGCAGCAGACTGACATCGAGACAACGTCCTGTGGGTGTCACGTGTGTGGTAATAATGTGGCTCATTCGTATGTTACATCTACGAGAAACATGTGTGTGGTACTGAACCTGTGTGTGTGTGTGTGTGTGTGTGTGTGTGTGTGTGTGTGTGTGTGTGTGTGTGTGTGTGTGTGTGTGTGTGTGTGTGTGTGTGTGTGTGTGTGTGTGTGTGTGTGTGTGTGTGTGTGTGTGTGTGTGTGTGTGTGTGTGTGTGTGTGTGTGTGGAGGGGTAATGCGTCTAAGTCCCATCCACTGGGACCTGCCCTTGGCAGACTGTGTGTGAGAGGCAAATGATGCCCAGGGGTCAGTGGGTCAGGGGCACAGAGTCAGAAAACACATGGAGAACAGGCAGGAAAAATAGTTCAGCTGCCAGTAATTGTCCCTCTGCGCTCTCCGTAGGAAAACATGTTTCCACACACTGAGTTACTTCCACAGACTAGCCCCAGACACCAATCATCAGCTTGATTTGCGCCGTCCAACAGGGAAGCTCCACATAAGCCAGAAGCCAATTGCGGCGAACTTTAAACCACTCCAGCCGACGCTTGGCATGGAGGATGGTGATCTTATGCTTGTGTACGGCTGCTCGGCCATGGAAATCCATTTCATGAAGCTTCCTACGAACAGTTCTTGTGCTGAACAGTTCTTGTGCTGACGTTGCTTCCAGAGGAAGTTTGTATCTTGGTGGTGAGTGTTGCAACCGAGGACAGACGATTTTTACACGCTCAAAGTAGGCATCCTTTGCCATGACAGCTTTGCACGCTCTTGGCATTCCCTTAACCAGCTTCACCTGGAATGCCTTTCCAACAGTCTTGAAGGAGTTCCCACATATGCTGAGCACTTGTTGGATGCTTGGCCTCTGTGGTCCAAATCATCCCAAACCATCTCAATTGGGTTGAGGTTGGGTGATTGCGGAGGCCAAGTGGAGGCAGGGCATGAAAGGGATAACGAATCCAGTTGTTTGTGTCATCCTTTTCGGGAAAGTACCTGCATAATTGCGCACCCAGCTCACTCAGTTGCTTTGCTATATCACATTTGACATTTTCCATAAGATTGAGTTCATTTGCACACAAAAAAGTCATACAATGATGGAAAGACCTGTGCGTTGTCCTTGTTAATGCAGACAGAAAAGAGCTCCAACTTCTTAATCATAGCCTAAATGTTGTCCCACACATTGAATATAGTTGCAGAGAGTCCCTGTAATCCTAGATTCAGATCATTCAGGCGAGAAAAAACATCACCCAGAAAGGCCAGTCGTGTGAGAAACACGTCACCATGCAAGCGGTCAGACAAGTGAAAATTATGGTCAGTAAAGAAAACTTTAAGCTCGTCTCTCAATAAAAAAAACGTGTCAATACTTCTCCCCTTGATAACCAGCGCACTTATGTATGTTGTAAAAGCATTACATGGTCGCTGCCCATATCATTGCATAAAGCAGAAAATACACAAGAGTTCAGGGGCCTTGCTTTAACAAAGTTAACCATTTGCACTGTGGTGTCCAAAACATCTTTCAAAGCTGTCAGGCATTCCCTTGGCAGCAAGAGCCTCTCGGTGGATGTTGCAGTGTACCCAAGTGGTGCCGGGAGCAACTGCTTGCACGCGCGTTACCACTCCACTATGTCTCCCTGTCATTGCTTTTGCACCATCAGAACAGATACCAACACATCTTGACCACCAAAGTCCATTTGATGTCACAAAGCTATCCAGTACTTTAAAAATATCCTCTCATGTTGTCCTGGTTTCCAGTGGTTTGCAGAAGAGGATGTCTTCCTTAATTAACCCCCCATCAACATAACGGACATATACCAGGAGCTGTGCCAGGCCCGCCACGTCTGTTGACTCATCCAGCTGTAACGCATATAATTCACTGATTTGTATGCGAAGCAGTAATTGTTTCAAAACATCTCCGGCCATGTCACTGATGCATCGTGAAACAGTGTTGTTTGATGAAGGCATTATCTGTTTTTTTGGGGCCTTTTCCCCCAGAATTGTTCCAGCCATATCCACGGCAGCAGGAAGAATTAAGTCCTCCACAATAGTATGGGGCTTGCCTGTCCTAGCCACTCGGTAACTCACCATACAAGACGCTTCTAGCCCCTTCTTATTAATGGTATCTGTTGCTCTTACTACTCGAAAGTCGTCTTCATTCTCACTCAAAAAACTCCTGTGGCTTATTTTTCAAATTGTCATGTTTCGTTTCTAAATGTCTGCACAAGAGTTAAGGTTTCCCGCAGTTAATGTGATTAAATGTTAATTATTTTACCAGGCTACCTTTATTTGGCATTGTGTTGTTATTTCACTGAACACAGATGTTTGTTTTGTAAAAAATAATAATAAAAGAGAATCACATTTTTATTTGGAGTACCCCCAGAGTCAGGGTATATGCAACAGTTTGGGCCGCCTGGCTCGTTGCGAACTAATTTGCCAGAAGTTTACGTAATTATGACATAACATTGAAGGTTGTGCAATGTAGCAGGAATATTTAGACTTATGGATGCCACCCGTTAGATAAAATACGGAACGGCTCTGTTTTTCACAGAAATAAACATTTTATTTTTTAAATGATAGTTTCTGGATTTGACCATATTAATGACCTAAGGATCGTATTTCTGTGTGTTATTATGTTATAATTAAGTCTATGATTTGATATTTGATAGAGCAGTCTGACTGAGAGGTGGTCGGCAGCAGCAGGCTCGTAAGCATTCATCCATGCGCTGGCCAGCAGCTCTTCGCAATGCTTCAAGCATTGTGCTGTTTATGATTTCAAGCCTATCAACTCCCGAGATTAGGCTGGTATAACCGATGTGAAATGGCTAGCTAGTTAGCGGGGTTTGCTAATAGCGTTTCAAACGTCACTCGCTCTGAGACTTGAGGTAGTTGTTCCCCTTGCTCCGCAAGGGCCGCGGCTTTTGTGGAGCGATGGATAACGATGCTTCGAGGGCTATTGTCGATGTGATCCTGGTTCGAGCCCAGGTAGAGGGCGAGGAGAGGGACGGAAGCTATACTGTTACACTGGCAATACTGAAGTGCCTATAAGAACATCCAATAGTCAAATGTATTTGAAATACAAATGGTATAGAGGGAAATAATAATAGTCCTATAATTCCTACAATAACCTCAGCCTAAAACTTCTTACCTGGGAATATTGAAGACAAATTTTAAAAAGAACCACCAGCTTTCATATGTTCTCATGTTCTGAGCAAGGAACTTAAAAGTTTTTTTACATGGCACATATTGCACTTTTACATTCTTCTCCAACACTTTGGAGAAGAACACTTTCTTCTACCTAGTACCTAGTCAGTTGTACAACTGAATGTGTCTTCCGCATTTAACCCTCTGAATCCGAGCGGTGCGGGGGGCTGCCTTAATCAACATCCACGGCGCCCGGGGAACAGTGGGTTAACTGCCTTGCTCAGGGGCAGAACGCAGGATTTTTACCTTGTCAGCTCGGGGATTCAATCTAGCAACCTTTCGGTTACTGGCCCAACGCTCTAACCACTAGGATACCTGCCACTCAAATAGGGAAAGGGAAAGATTTTTTCTCTCAAATGTTGTGGACAAATGTGTTTACGTCCCTGCATTTTATCCTTTGTCAAGATAATATCTTCACCTGACAGGTGTGGCATATCAAGAAGCTGATTAAACAGCATGATCATTACACAGGTGCACCCTATGCTGGAGACAATAGAAGGTCACTTTTAACAGATATGTGAGAGCTGGAATTCTTACTGGTTGGTAGGTGATCAAATACTTATGTCATGCAATAAAATGCAAATTAATTACTTAAAAATCATACAATGTGATTTTCTGGATTTTTCTTTTAGATTCCATCCCTCACAGTTGAAGTGTACCTATGATAAAAATTACAGACCTCTACATGCTTTGTAAGTGGGAAAACCTGCAAAATCGGCAGTGTATCAAATACTTGTTCTCCCCACAACTCCCATTTTCTTTTGCAGAAAGCAGCACTGTTTTTCAAAGTAGCTCATCTTGAGATAGGCTATTGCCAAGACGAGCCCATCAGCCATCACTCATCTTCATCATTAGGTGAGTTAGTGCGCCACTGGAAATGTTATTTAGTAACCTACTGATATACTGTATATATATATATATATATATATATATTTCCTCCTATTATTGTATAATCTGTGTGTCACTTCATTGGCCTTGGCTGTTGTTTATTTGAATTCAAGACCAGATTGATCTCATTTCTGTCATTTGTGTGGGGTGTTAAAAAAGATTCAGCTATTGTCTTCTATCATGTAAATGACGTAGAATTGCATGAAATGCGTTTTAAAAATGTGTTTTTCTTCACTTTCCCCATGTGTGGATATCGCAAAAACAACTCTGCTCAACAGTAGGATATGCCACACCGCAAATGATATGATGGCTTAATTATAAAGGGACTTTTTCATCAACAGTAAATTTACCATGCATTGAATTGCATCTTGGTGCATGGATTTGTGTACAGAAATGTATGGTGTATCGGGAAGTGGGGGCTATAAAAAAAACTACGCCCCGGGGCCTTTGATTTCTTAGTCCAATCCTGCCTGACCCTCAGCTAAATCCATAGATACAGCACTATGATATTCCCCCTGACATCATGGTGGCCTTGTGTCTTAAGAGATGAATCAAAGAACAGTCACAGAGTATGTCAAAGTCCTGAATATCTGTTTACACAACATGTTCTGTGGATTGTGCTGTGCTGTACCCCACTATCAGGCTGCTAGAGAGATGATGGAATCGATGCTTTGAGAGAGACTTTGATAAGAGAATGTTGTCACCGATTTTTCAGTGGATGTAATTCTAGTTATGCCCAAGCCTTTAATACACAACAGTTAATACTAGTAGTAAGCTGACAAGTGACATTCCAGTAACTCTGCCACTCTGTTTGAAGGTCTTGTGTTCTCATCAGCACGGAAAGAGAAGGCAAGGACAGGCAAGACGAATGACATCAACGGTCAGGCGATATTTCCAGGGACGTGTGATTGAGACAAATGGGGCTTGTTACATTAGCAGGGATACTGAATCCTGTCCCCCACAGATCCAGGGGAGATAGAGCTGAAACTAGAGGCACCCAACCTTTCCAGGGATCAGCGGTGTCATGGAACCTCAGAAAAATAGCTTTCTCAAACACTGGATCCAGTCACTGTCTCAATGCTTTTTCACTCAGCACTTTTGTCTTCCACCATGCGAGCCCTATTCAGAAACCCTGACTTGGTCCTCTCCTGTAAGCCCAGAGAGCGAAATGGAGTGTGTGTGAGAGCAAGAAACATTTACAGATCCATTAACGAAACCCTTCCCTATTAGTGTCTTAAGTCACTGAACATTTCCATCACGCATCATTTACCTATAATTATACTAAATGTGCAAAACAATTTGACTCCAAACACTTGATTGCCATAATGTTAAACACTTACTTCTGATTAAATTTGCAAGGCACTTTTAAAAATAAATGTATTTATTCAATTTTGCTACTGGCAATATCTGTCTGGCTGATTAAAGCCAAATGAATTACTATCAATATGAATGACTTGACAGAGTCCTTATCATTGTGGAAACCACTTTTATATTGCTGTAAAACTAGCATGTATTCACAGGTAGATACTGCATTATACTGGAAGCATTATCATGAAATAATGTCACTTATTTTTTAAATACACCTGCATCCCTGGGTATACAAAAGTACGTAAATGAATGCCTATTCACTGCAGAGTAACTGCACCACAACAGTGGTTCCATGCTCTTTAACAGTTGAGCCGGGCTATAAAAGGCACATTCCAAGATAGCAGGGGAGTATGGGAAGATGTCTGCTGTGACAGTGAGTTCACAAACTACTTACAGCATGTGAGGCACAGTCCCCCTGCTCCATTCCCTTGCACAGTCCCACTGTGTTCATAGTCCTACATACACTGGCCTGGTTTTGTTTATCATGGCAGGATTAAGCAGCCATGCACAAAGCATGCTTCTCTCCTTACACGCTTTGTTTGCAGAAGGGGGCCAGAGCGAGGCGTTCGCTGCCTAGCTGCCTGCTACCTTTGGGTGAACCTGCTTCAGTGGCTGTAGATGAATGTGCCATGGAGCTTAATCCCAGGCAAATAAAGAAGTGGCAAGATTAATGTTTGCATAAACACATCCCAAAACCCCTTGAATAATAACCAGTACTTCAGCCCATTCTGTTCAGATGCAAAGGCTCTTAGAGTCAGGTGACAGTAAATCCCTCCCTCCCCACCACCTCACCAGAACCAGGAAGCAGCCATGCTTTGTTGCTTCATCAACACCAGGAAGCAGTCAATACTTTCCACTGGAGAGGCAGGATACACCATGCAGGCTACACCGGGAGAGAACTACTGAGCCAGAGCTGGAGACAGACAGGGACTTGCACAGTACTACAGTGGCTCTCCTCTCCTCCCCCTCCTACCACAGCGTGTCAAGTCCACAGCGCTCAATCTCTGGCCCTCAGAGCAAGGCCCACAGCAGATGCCTGTCACAGCTACTAATGAACACAGGATGGTTTGTCAAAAAGCTTCCTTTTTAACACTATCCATAGAAGTCTGTCACCCTGTTATTCATTACAAGTTCTCAGAAGAGAAGGAACTTCAAGACCATGCAAAACAGTTCAATTGATGTCAAGAAATACAAAACCAATCTTATCGCTGGTTTGTACAGCAATAAATCACAGGTCAAAACCAAACAAGGCCATTAAAATGCCATTAGGGGCATGCTCCCATCCCAATGTCCACGTGATTCTGTCATCTCTATGGAGCTTCACAGCTGGTTTCTCCCAGACAACCCAGTCTCTGATAAGGTCTGGTACAGTATAGAATGGAGGGGAGTATGGAGTCAGGTCTGATACAGACAAAGAGAAGGATGGAGAGAGAAGGGAGGGGGAGAAGCGGGGGTCCAGGCCAGCGTGGGGAGCGTGGGACGTGGAGCTAGGGTAGATGGGGTGTGAGGGCTCCCTCTCCAAAAGGCTGCTCCAAAGGATGAGCACAGAAAAAGCCCCCCCTGCCTAATGAGGGGTGAAGTGGAGCCCCCTGTGGCCCCCCCAGGCACATTCATTAGGAGATGAAAAACCATTTCCTGCAGAAGAGAAAGCACTTGCCTTAGCCCAGACATGTTTAATTTAGGGCCATGTGAAGAGAAGCCAGATTGGCCAGGTCCAATCTACCAGGCCAGGGAAGCCGAAACAGACAGGGCCTGCTGAGCCTGAGGAGGAGAGAGTACTGTACTATATTGTGGCTTCATTGTGCTATTCTCCTATTGACAGAGGTTGTAATGACTATCAGCACATGCCAAGCCTACAATAGTCAGATAAATAAATTGAGGAGGAGGTTGAGTACGTAAAACAATAGAAAATACAATGATCCACAGTAACTCTGAATGAGGTAACAGGGAAACTAAGTTCAGTTTAATTAATTGCATGTTGTTGCATACTGCTGTTATCATCTATCATGCTCAAGGCAAAAAATAATAGATTAATTTAGCTAGTGGTGGTTAGTGGAATAGAACTACACACTAGGTACACACTGGTTGAATCAACATTATTTTCATGTCATTTCAATGAAATTAGGTGGAACCAACGTGGAATAGATGTTAAATTGACTGCCCAGTGGGTAGGCAATATGATAATGCATCTTCATATTCTGCTGGTAGAATGTGGTAACAAGCATTTGTGACACTACAGAGACCCGCAAATTAAATCAAGGTATAACGTTCTAAGACATAATATTGAAAATATACACTAAGTATTAAAAACATTAAGAACAAAACTTTTCCATGACATAGACTTACCAGGTGAATCCAGGGGAAAGCTATGATCCCTTAAACCCTCTTCAATCAGTGTAGACGAAGGGGAGGAGACAGGTTAAATAAGGATTTTTAAGCCTTGAGACAATTGAGACATGGATCCTGTATGTGTGCCATTCAGAGGGTGAATGGGCAAGACAAAATATTTTAGTGTCTTTGAACAGGGCATGGTAGTAGGTGCCAGTCACACCGGTTTGTGTCCAGAACTGCAACGCAGTTTCCCATGTGTATCAAGAATGATCCACCACCCAAATGACATCCAGCCAACTTGACACAACTGTGAGAAGCAGTGGAGTCAACATAGGCCAGCATCCTTGTGGAGGGCTTTCGACACGCTTTCGACACGATGCCCTGACAAATTGAGGCTGTTTTGAGGGCCGAAGGGGAGGAGGCAACTCAATACTAGATAGGTGTTCCTAATGTCTGGTATACTCAGTGTATATCTGTGAACGCAATAGAGAAGGCACAGCTCCAATCCATTCACACTGCAACACATAAATAGAAGAGGGGGATAACAGGGTATCTCTCCATGACAAATCAAATACATTGCTTCTAATTGGAACTGCATATCCTTGTTCCTTATCAATCCTCTTATTTATTATGGCGGTTTGTTGCCTTGTTAGATATGTAGAAGCAAGCTCCCGTAATTAGCAACTGCTCACCTTTGGGATGCTAATCCCCTGTGAATTGTGGATTTGTACATCTAAGCAACACTCTTCCATATAGCTGGTTCTTGAAATTACAGTCGATTTCAAACCTTCAATTATTTGTATAGCATGGATGCAAACAGCCTCCTCTTTTATGTATCACAGATTTCCGTGAGTTTGCAGTAAATAATACTTAATCTAGCTTTGGGACACAACATCGGGAGTCTGTATATTGGTTGGACTCCCTGAGTTGTGCATAGTTCTGGTGGGTGGCGACGGAAAATAACCCTATTACAATATAGCAGGCTTCACGAAAAAAAGTTCTGTCAACAAAGATATATGTATAATCTCTAGGAACGATACTTAAGTAAAGTGAAATGTGTCCCTCGCTATCAAATAAACATCTGAATCCAACTTTTGTCCCGAACCGCAACATGTTCCTGATGTGTAGATAGAGATAGATTTCGTGGAAGGAAGTCCATGGTCTAATGGCAGCCCGCTGTCTAACTCAGCAGGAATATGGTGCGGTTCATACAAAAGTTGGATTCAGACGTACACAGACTCCCGATGTTGTGTCCCAAAGCTAACATAATCCACTCCAGTGGAATCCAAATATAGAGTAAACACTAGATTCCAAAATTAAAGTGCCTGCTGTGCATGTAAAGTGGAAAAAGCTTCCTCTTTTGAATCATAAAGATTAGATTTCTTTGGTGACTTCGATGCATCACATAAGAAGCACGCAATTGCTATGGGGGATCAGATCAAACATGCTTAATTAAACAATGAAGCATGACTACATTGCCAGTTGTCAGCCTGTCCTTTTCCCAGGCATTAATTGAAAGTTAATTAAACAATCAATGTATGCCTCTATGTCTAATTTAAGGGCTTGTCCAGGGCTTGTCCAGGGGTGCATACTCTGATGTTTAGATTAGAGGTTGACCGATTATGATTTTTTTTAACGCCGATACCGATGCCGATTATTGGAGGACCATAAAAGCCGATACCGATTAAATCGGCCGATTTTTCCCTTTATTTCTTTGTAACAGTGACAATTACAACAATACTGAATGAACACTTATTTTAACTTAATATAATACATCAATAAAATCAATTTAGCCTCAAGTAAATAATGAAACATGTTCAATTTGGTTTAAATAATGCAAAAACAAAGTGTTGGAGAAGAAAGTAAAAGTGCAATATGTTCCATGTAAAATATGTGCCATGTAAGTTCCTTGCTCAGAACATGAGAACATATGAAAGCTGGTGGTTCCTTTTAACATGAGTCTTCAATATTCCCAGGTAAGAAGTTTTAGGTTGTAGTTATTATAGGAATTATAGGACAATTTCCCTCTATACCATTTGTATTTCATTAACCTTTGACTATTGGATGTTCTTATAGGCACTTTAGTATTGCCAGTGTAACAGTATAGCTTCCGTCCCTCTCCTCGCTCCTCCCTGGGCTCGAACCAGAAACACATCGACAATTAGCGTGCGCTAACTAGCTAGCCATTTCACTTCGGTTACACGAGCCTCATCTCGGGAGTTGATAATAAAAATACCGATTACCGATTGTTATGAAAACTTGAAATCGGCCCTAATTAATCGGCCATTCCGATTAATCGGTTGACCTCTAGTTTAGATGCTGCAGAAATGTGTGCCCTTTCCCATTCAAGGCCAGGCTAAATCCATTGTGCAGAGAAGGTGGAGATTATACATCAGATGTTCACAGAGCTTCCCCCACACGCATGCACACGTACTCTCACACAGGAAGCGGGAGAAGGCATCTTTGAGAATTCACAGGCAAGGTGCTTCCAGCATAAATGTTTCCTAATGAGGAGCATGAGTAACACATATGTCAGATGTGCACCAGGGGAGAGAGGTGGGGTTTCATTCTGTCAATCCAATACATTTCTCTGTCTATGACATCAATGTCATATGTTATTGTGGTTAAGTATCATATATAAAAAAAGTGGATGGATTGGATAAGTGCCACACTCTGTCAATTGTGTTTGTATACAGTTAAACCAGGACTACATGCTTATCTTTTACATGTTCAATTGTATGACATCCTCGGTAGATTAAGGTACTGTATTTACATTACATGGATGTTCAAAACGTGGGACCTGCATCACAAACGTGGAACAAGAATCTTAAAACTGGAAATAAAAGGGATTATCTTGTGAAACAGGGTGACATAAAGATCACCCTGCTATATTCCTATTGGTTAGTGGTTAAATAGCGATGAATTAACAATGTTGTTGTTAAGTATTTAGAGGCAATCCTACACCTCCACTAAAACATAAGCTACAGGTGGGAATCTCTTTACCTACCTTGCTGTAACAGGGATAAAAAAAATGTAATCAAATCAAATTTTATTTGTCACATGAGCTGAATCCAACAGGTTTACATCTTACAGTGAAATGCTTACTTACAAGCCCTTAATCAACAATGGAGTTCTAAGAAGTTAGAGTTTGGAGTAATATATATATATATATATATATATATATATATATATATATATATATATATATATATATATTACGTTTATTTAAATAGACAAGTCAGTTAAGAGTTATTTACAATGACGGACTACCAAAAGGAAAAAGGCCTCATGCGGGGACAGGGTCTGGGATTAAAAATAAAATACAATTGGGCACAGACAAGGGTAAGAAGGTAGAGTCAACAATACATCACACGAAGCAGCCGCAACTGTCAGTAAGAGTGTCCATGATTGAGTCTTTGAATGAAGAGATGGTGATAAAACTGTCCGGTTTGAGTGTTTTTTGCAGCTTGTTCCAGTCACTAGCTGCAACGAACTGAACAGAGGAGCGACCCAATGTCAATGTCAATGTGCGGGGGTACAGGTTACACTTAGATGACCATGCTAAATGGTAACTGACAGCATAGCCCAGAACACCTGACATAAAATGCATGCATAAGTGGGCAAGTGTGTTTCAATGTCATGGAAAACCTGAGTGTGACGGGTGGAATCAAGATTCATATAGCTGTCCACTCTGTGTGTGTCAGACCAGACATAACTTAGCGCTTAGCGGGTGGCTGAATCTTCCAAATGTCTCCCCACATATGTGCAGTGATGTCAGATTTATAGTCAGATAAAAAGGTAACATTATGAAAAACTCTGAGGATTGGCTTTGAGCGATAGCAATAACCTTGCACGTAGCGGAACGATGATTTATGCACCATGGCTTGGGAGAGCAGTAATGTAAATGTGTATGGTAACTGGGCTGCTGCTACCTGACTGTAACATTGATGGGGCAGACTCAGAGAAAAGACTCAGAACTAAATTGCTTAATCTGTTTACCATTCCTTTTGGAGTTTATGGAAAAGAGTAAAAGACAGACAAACAGAGGCTGATATTTTGCCCTCATGTCATGCATTCACACACAGATTCATCTCTCACTTTAGAAGCCAAATGATACGCCTCATTTTCTGCAAGCACAGTTATTTTTAACTTCTCCAGCTGTCGGATAATATAGCTTGACTGTCAGAGCTGGTGTGCATGTTAAAATGTTGCAAACTCTTTTCAATTTACCGTTCTCTTTGAGCGAATTACAAAATGCACATTCCATTAGTTTGGCTGATTGACATTCCTTTTCACTTATCAGAACCAAAGGGAGATTAAAAAGACAGTTGACTGGATGGAAATGGAGACTTCCAAAGAGCTGAATTTGGCTTTGCCTTGAAAAGTTCTCAAAAATCACTTGGGAGAATAGGCTCTACTTATTAATTGGATAGAACAATGTCTTCTCCAGACTATATTCTGTTCTGAATGATCAAGCATTCTAATATGCTATAAAGAATATGTTCTTAACTGACTTGCCTGGTTAAATAAAGGTTAAAAAATAAAATTTAAAAAAGGCTTTTGTCCTTGCTATTCATTGCATTGTGATGTTCACAGATTTTTATAGTAGGTCCTCTACAGTTGCTCTTACATTAACCTGCTTGACCAATGTCAAGACCTGACAGCTTTGAACATTCAAACTACAGATCTTATTTAGCTTATTTTACACAAAGACAACAGGACAACATAAACATGTCCCTTACGGCCCTGGCTCTTTTAAATAGCAACAGAGGCTCTCAAACACAGGCTCTTTTAAAAGTAAGTTATATAACATCCAGTCAAACTGTCATTAATCAATCCATCCAGTTGCATTGTGAAGTTGTGGCATCTAGGCCAAGGGGTCTAACTGATGCAATATAGATGGGCACTAATGGATCCTGTAGCTCTAGCTCATCAGAAAATAATGTAAATCACAGGCCTCTGAGTGGGTGTGCAGGTAAGTCTACACCCACAGCCAGTGCTTATTATGTCCTTAGGACCATAACAAGGGTACATAACAGGGGGGTATAGAGCTAGTCCCCTCTCCACAGAGCTAGCTATAGAGTTAGCTTCCTCTCCATAGAGCTAGCCTCCTCTCCAAAGAGCTAGCCTCCTCTCCACAGAGCTAGCTATAGAGTTAGCCTCCTCTCCATAGAGCTAGCCTCCTCTCAAAAGAGCTAGCCTCTCCATAGAACTAGCCTTCTCTGCGTAGATAGCATCCTCTCTATAGAGCTAGCCTCCTCTCCATAAAGCTAGCCTCCTCTCCATGGAGCTAGCTATAGAGCTAGCCTCTCCATAGAACTAGCATCCTCTCTATAGAGCTAGCCTCCTCTCCATAGATATAGCCACTTCTCCATAGAGCTAGCTTTCTCTCCATAGAACTAGCCTCCTCTTTATAGAGCTTGCCTACTCTCCATAGAACTAGCTATAGAGCTAGCCTCTGCATAGAGCTAGCCTCCTCTCTATAGAGTTAGCATTCTCTCCGCACAGCACATCAAGCAGCTATGCACGGAGCTCCCGTTAAAGCACGTCCCACTGTCCTAATAACCACCTGACCAGACCCCTATTGCTTGCCCAGTAAAAAGAACTGCAGCAGGTTATGTAACTGCAGCAGGCAGCAGGCAGCAGGCAGCAGGCAGCAGGCAGCAGGCAGCAGGCAGCAGGCATCTGGGGACTGGGTCTGTTCACTAGGCCTGGACTGTCACTCAGTCAGCTGCCTGCATGGTCTGCCTGACTGGTCTCTGGAAATAAACCAGACCCTGACACACCATGACAGGGATTAGGCCTGAGCTGGCCATTCGAGTAAAACAAGATAAATACTAGACTTAGCCACAACCCTGGGATTTCCACCCCTCAGCCACGGTAACCATACCTGGGCTCAGGTTTACCTTTGTAACAATGATGTCCTAACCTGTATGTGTAACAGTGAATTATGGTGGTTAGCAGACAGAAGATTTTCTGTGGATGTTCCATCAGAACCAAAAGCAGGCCAGGGCGGAGGGTTCCAGGAGCGCTAGTTCACCATGACAACAGGAATCCAAGACATTGTAACGTCATATGGCAAACCTTAATCCCTTACACTACACACACTTTATATACAAAGGTATGTGGACACCCCTTCAAATTAGTGGTTGCTGACAGTTGTATAAAATTGAGCACACAGCCATGCAATCTCCGTAGACAAGAATTGGCAGTAGAACGGCCTTACTGAAGAGCTTAGTGACTTTTAACGTGGCACCTTCATTGGATGTCACCTTTCCAACAAGTCAGTTCATCAAATTTCTGCCCCAGTCAACTTTAACTGCTGCTATTGTGAAGTGGAAACGTCTAGGAGCATTACAGGCTCGCAGAAAGGGACTGCCAAGTGCTGAAGCGCATAAAAAACATCTGTCCTCAGTTGCAACACTAACTACTGAGTTCAAAACTGCATCTGGAAGCAACGTCAGCAGAAGAACTGTTCATCGGGAGCTTCATGAAATGGGTTTCCATGGCTGAGCAGCTACACACAAGCCTAAGATCACTTGCGCAATGCCAAGCATCAGCTGGTTTGGTGTAAAGCTTGCCGCCACTGGACCCTGGAGCAGAGGAAACGCGTTCTCTGGAGTGATGAATCACGCTTCATCATCTCGGAGTACGATGGACCAATCTGGGTTTGGCGGATGCCAGGAGAACGCTACCTGCCCCAATGCATAAAGCCAACTATAAAGTTTTGTGGAGGGGAATAATGATCTGGGGCTGTTTTTCATGGTTCGGGCTACGTGCATTAGTTCCACTGAAGGGAAAACTTGACACTACAGCATACAATGTCATTCTAGACGTTTCTGTGCTTCCAACTTTGTGGCAACAGTCTGGGGATGGCCCTTTCCTGTTTCAGAATGACAATGCCCCTGTGCACAAAGAGAGGTCCATACAGAAATGGTTTGTCGTCATCGGTGTGGAAGATCTTGACTGGCCTACACAGAGGCCTGACCTCAACCACATCAAACACTTTTGGGATGAATTGGAAAGCTCGCTGCGAGCCGGGCCTAATCGCCCAACATCATTGCCCGACCTCACTAATGCTCTTGTGGATGAATGGAGCAAGTCCCCGCAGCAATGTTCCAACATCTAGTGGAAAGCCTTCCCAGAGGAGTGAAGGCTGTTATAGCAGCAAAGGGGGGACCAACTCCATATTAATGCTCATGATTTTGGAATAAGATGTTTGACAAGCAAGTGTCCACATAGGTTTGTTTGGTCATGTAGTGTAGAATACTTCTGAATTTCACAAGCAAGTCTCGTCTTGGTACAGTTGGGCCAAAGTCAAGGCATATACTGTACTGTAAATGCATTACTTCATTGTTTGGATTCAGATCCTATGACCTCACATTAAAAACATACTTTATGCCAATGATTGTGCCCCTTTTTATTGAGAGAGAATAAGAATCATGTGTTTTTGTTCATGAGGCACCAATCATGTTAATGCAAGGCATAAGTATGCCAAGAAGCTTTCATAACAATAGACCATTATTCTTGTTAAATCATATTTGGATGTTTGCTGTTAGCCAACTGGTTGGAATAGCCTTGCTTAGAAAACTTTTCCTCTAACCAAAAGCTCATTGTACAGTATTTACTGAGACAATGGCATTGTATTTTCTACCTGTTTTTTAAGATTTCCACACATTACAGCACATTAGCAATTGGCCAGCTCTACCCCAGCATTGTTAATAAGCCTGCGTATTGGCAGGATCTCCTTTCTCACCTCATATGGCAGCAAGTCAACACACTCAGGTGCCAATGGCTTATTACTCTTTAAGGGTTACATGAGTATGGACTAATGGCAGCGGAGAAGCTTTCATGATCCAATCCTCAGGGGAAACACGATCCACCGCTACAACTGTCTACATGCTCTCTTGGCCCCAGTGAGACCAGGCTTCTTGCTTAGCACAGCTCAATATGTAACATTACACCCTTTATAACTCTAAATAAACCACATAGTGATGAAGAGCAGGCAAGTCTCTTTCTTTCTCTGAAGAAAACACCATATCAATTACAGTCAGAGGCTGTACTGGTGGCATGACTGGCTCCCCGCCGTAAAAGAATACATGGCTCGGGGAGTTTTTGAGAAAGCCATTGCAATCCTTCTCCGTGCTAGTTAAATTACAGAGGAGATCGCGGCGGGGGACTCCTGCACTACTCCCAAGTCGACGGCAACAATTCTCATGGTGTGTTTGTCAACATGGCTGCCTTGTGTAATTGGCATAATTGTCAGGTTAGAGCCGGGAACAAACGGGGCGTCCTCTTGGCGAGTGCAGGGCCGTGTCATTAAAGGGCCATCTTTCTGGAGGCGCATCTGGGGACATGTGTATGAGCATTTTCGAGAGACAGCTTGCTTGATAAAATGGCTGCCTCTTATCTCTGCTATACATATGCCTTCTCCATGACAGATTCTATGCCTCGTCACCGTGCGATTTGCCCAGATACATGACAACAGAAAAAACTATGTAGTGCATACATAGCCCCATCTACCACTGTCAACATCCACATTGATGTGTGTGTGTGTGTGTGTGTGTGTATGTCTGTGTGTCTACATGTGTGTGTCTGCGCGTCTACGTGTGTGTGTGTGTGTGTGTGTGTGTGTGTGTGTGTGTGTGTGTGTGTGTGTGTGTGTGTGTGTGTGTGTGTGTGTGTGTGTGTGTGTGTGTGTGTGTGTGTGTGTGTGTGTGTGTGTGTGTGTGTGTGCAGGTTACGCTGTGTGTATGAGAGAACAAATACAGAAAGAGAGGGGGAGTTTTAATGACATCCCTCTACAAAAACCTTTGTGGTTACATTCAGTGGATAATATATGTGTTCTTACCCTGTCCTTCGCAGCAATTTCGACAAAATGGTCAGCACAGAGAAATTGGCAACCCAAGAACGAGACTTGATTATTGCTATAGTCTGTAGTGAATACTTGATATAATAATGATATAGTATGTATAACTACCATGATGAGGTGGGTCATGTTGGGATTTAATCATTTATATCTTCACTGCTGGGTAGCGTAGCATGCTTATTAGTCTGTCAACTTATTAACAATGGTTGTTTATTTTCTCAAATTGCTCTTTTACTCCCAAAATGAACAAGATGGCTCCTTTGAGTTAAAGCTGTATCATTTGTTGGAGCAGAAAAGGCATTTATCTATTTATTTTCAATTTGAGGTAAGCTGCAGTCATGAAAGCAAAGTCACCAGCAACGAGCAGATTATTCGAATTACTTAGCAGCTGTCGCACATGCAATTTGAGCAGTTTGATCACAGGATGTGTCAGAATACAATTCAAGTAGCAAGACAAAAACTATTTTGTTCAAATGTTCAATCTCCACACACTGAGGCCCAGGTATGTCTGTCTCAAACCACTCTAACCAATGCAGCACTAGACATAAACAGGTATAGGCTGCAGGGTGTAGCCTTTAAAGAGTTCTTCTGAGCTACTGAAAAAACATTAAAGCTTTCATTCACCATTTTCACCATTAATTGACAAAATACTTCCTCCATTTAAGGAAGGCTTTACTTTGTGCCCCTCAACCAAAAAATGTATCTTGGGATATCCAGTGTACAGTACCAGATTGTGTTATATGACCTACAGTCATTTCACTGGAGCATGTTGATCAGCTGACAGATAGAGAATGAGCATTAAGCCAGACTAATGTTGACCAGTCGCTGATTATAAGATCAGGTTTAGGCTACTAGCAGAATAAATAGATGAGGGAAAGTACTGAACGTCCAGTACTGGACTGTACTGCTGCAGTTCAGCCACAAAGACCTGCATTGCTTGCTGTTTGGGGTTTTAGGCTGGGTTTCTGTACAGCACTTTGAGATATCAGCTGATGTACGAAGGGCTATATAAATACATTTGATTTGATTTTGATTTGAAAGACCAGCTCAATAGAAGCCCAAAGGATTTGGCCTTGGAAATGGAGACTGTAACTGGGATTTTTCCATCAAAACTATGTCTGAATTAGACCAATGACAGCATGTATGTGTCTCTGGGGTTTTCCTCTGCCATTTGCTTTGGTGCCTCAATTTCTCTGACGGCCTTGTTTTTGGCTCTACTGCCATCAGATTACTGAACGGTGTCTCCAATCATTACTCCTCCCCAAAGAACAACAATGGGCTTACATCCATCACAGGCTCACATTAACCAGGCTCTCTTCTTAACAAACAGGCTTTTTCAAAAGAGCCACTCTCTCCTGGTGGCCAGGCAGCAGATCCATACTCTGATTCAGAAAGCCAAGGAAATGGCTTGTGATGGGTTGGAATAAACAGCTCCAGAATAGGATGTTGGACCTGGTGGACCTCCGACCACAATGCCCACCATTTTCACACAAAAGGGATGGCCCTCCCACATAGACTGTACTGGATGGAGTATTCACATACAACACCTCAGCATCTCTCCTACGCATATTGCGTATGTTGCCAACCTACCAAGAGCATGGATAACTCTCCCAGTGAGACCCATTGGTGAGGTTACATTCACAAAACCTTACAGTTCTTCCACACCTACACACAAGCAAACAAAGTACAATGTAATACATAATGCTGCCCAGAAATCCTGCCAGGAATGAGGAAAAGCAAAGCCTTAGCCTTATTAAGCTCTCATTCCACTTCCCATCAAAATTCCTCCTTTAATGCAGGAACAAAGTAGCTAGGCTCTGAGGGAACCTTAAAAACAAACAGCTGTCAGTCACTGCTACTTTGACTACGTATTCCCTATGTCAGAACCTGAGGAAGGGAAAATGTGCAATATTCTGATAATAATATTCTGTGCACATTACTGAAACTAAGGACAGTTCCCTACTGGTCAGAAGGAGGGGAAATGACAACAGGTAAATATTGAATGGCCCTATGGCAAGAAATAATAGAGATTTCAGCGAGCTGAGTTATTTAGCCCTGCTAATGAAGGCCCATGTTTAGGGAGCACCCAGGCAGAAGGGAGGAAAAGGAAGAAGGTGGAGGAGAGGAGGGGGAACCTCACTGTGTTCAGACAGAAGGTATGTCCTGATAAGACCCTGTTACATAATACGGTGGTCAGTCCCAGACTCATTCTGCCTGTCTATGTTTGTTTAGACTGCAGCTTACTGTCCCTTCTATATTTCTTTATACCCATTCACACACTCGGCATTGCCTGGACAAATAGAGATGGCTTTACACTGCACGTGAGGACTGGAGAGTGGGGGGAAATGTACCTATACATCAATATTCAGTCATGTAAATGTGAGTGAATGACCATTGACTGTTGTTACTAAACATGAGGAGGATTGTGGAACAGAGAGGTGGTCATCATCAAACTGAATGTTCATTAGGCTGCAAAAAAGAATAATCTCATGGAAGTTAATACAATGTTCAGTCAAATGAATTGTCTTGTAGTCAACTTATCACTTACATGTTCAGTTAGAGTACTAGCGTCCAGAAGTTGCTATTAACAAATGCTTGTGAACCTTTTGTATATGCAGCCCTTCCCCCTGATGGATATGAAATGTTACACGTCATTAGGATTCACACGCATTCCCTTGCCAGACCTGCTCACAGACATCAGAACTGCACATTTTCCGGTTAGCCCAAGAAAACGAGCTGGTTGGTCTAGGAGGGAATGAATAGAAACAGGAGTCTGATTTGTCCAGATAACCTTGAACCCCTAAAGCTAGCTTCCTATGAATGTGCGCAGTTCAATCAGCCTCTTTTTACCATGTTAATCTGAGCCTCGCTCTGTCCGTCCGTCTGTCTGTCCGTTGCAGAGTAATAGCCTAGCTGTCTCTATTATGACCTACCATAACCACCAATCAGAATCCCAACCTGACTACCACACATTGTCAGTAAGCCATTCACTTTCCCTATAATGAAAAATGAACAAATAAAACACAATGGTTTCAGAAGATAGATGAACTATACAATTCCATTGAAAATGTATCTTGTAAAATCTTAATTTTCCATTGTGCAACCTATTTTTTCAGGACAGCTCCTCTTTTAAATAATTAGCTCTATAGATAAGGGATTGTGGACACATCATCAGGCATGCTGAAGAATAAAGCTCCTGACAGGACAATGACTCAGCAGAGATGTGAAATTACAATTGGCTAGGGTAAGCAGTTTAGCTTTGATAGTGATTTGACTGGACTGACTGGTATAGGGCTAGTCATGACTGATACATGTATAATCACAGACAAAGGTGCCCTCTCAACAAATAGCAAAACATTCTACAGCATCTAGAATCAGCATACATCTTTTTTTATTAAACTATATATTTAGCTAGATGATGATATTCCTGACAAAAAAAGAGTCCTTACAGATGGAAAGGTTTCATTAATGCTACAGTATTTATGATGAGGAGAAGCTAATTGTGAGACTATGTGGGTCTGTTCTATGACAGGTCCATCATGAGAGCTGGCCTCCTGCTATTAAAAGAATCAGAGTGGAGACCTATCATTGGACGGGAGGGATGGAGCGACGGGGGTGGAGCGCCCACTGTTTCCTATCACAGCCTTAGCTGTGCACAGACACGCTCCGCCATCTTTCACCCAGCCGCACGCCTGCCCGCCCGCAGTGCCCGGCCAGTGCACGCCGCTGACAACACATCTATCTACTCCCCATAGGATCCTGCCTCTGAGGCCTGTTTAAGGGACGCAAAACCTAACAGCTTCTCTCACATACTGTATACACACGCAACTGAACATGAACACACACACGCACAGCGTTCACTTGTCACATAATTAAATGCTTCATTTAAAATCAGGCTTTGATGATTTCTCTAGTAACACCTTGTCATGGCGCACGGCTAGGCTTGAGGGAGAGTGATAATTGCATCCCTGTAGAACGGCTGGTTGACTGGGAGGATATGCAGAGCAGTAGGGAATTACCACACAGCACAGGTCCACTGCTTCCTCCCTGCAAAACTCGCTGCTGCTGAAACACACTCACAAGACTCAGGGAGGGTATACATAAGGATGTAGTGTGTGTGTGTGTTCAAGCGAGAATTCCTGTGTGTTCCACGCATAAACACACAATTTAACAGGCTAATGTGTGAGCAGTATGTGTGACCACAGTTAAATGCGTTTCGTGATGTTTTCTACAACAAAGTACCACCTCCAATATCTGAGCCTCTAGGCATGATTTCATTCCAACCTGAAGATGCTGTATTTGTCCTCGAAAGGGAAGGAAGCAATGTATGGATGCAGCAGAACCGATGGAGATCCCGGAAATGTACTGGAATTATTAATGGCATGCTATGATCCCAAAATGACCTTCAGCAAATAGTCTCCTAGCACAGGAGTATACAGCGAGCCCTCCACACTCATATTGTATTTAGACAACAAACATGGGTCAATGGAGAAACACTGAGCTGTCATTACTGTACTTCAGACTCTAATCCAATCGGGTAGCTCTCTTCCGTTTTGCACAGAGGCGCTGCAGACATCAAATCACGTTAAACACAATCATTTGTTCCAGGAATAGATTTGAGATTCATGCAGCAAACACACTAATTCCATAAAGCCCTATTTGTTTCCTCCACAAAGGGAGCCATACACTGAAATTAATCTGAAGAATGCTTTTCCTGTAGTTAAAAAAAAAAAACCTAATTTCAGGCATGTATAGTTATTTGTAGTCACTCAAGGGATATGCTGTTGTGATATGAAATCTATCTTACGAGCATACATATAACATCCACACCAACATTCAGTGTACAATACAACCTAACTCTCCCTGGATTGCCTTGAAGTGATACTGGGCTAATAAAATAAATAATACTGCTTTTTCTGAGTTTCTACAAAAGGTGAAAGACAGTGAATAAATAATCAGATGCTGTATTTTACTCCAAAGTTGACAAGTCTTTGTTTAACAGGAGGTCTATGTTTTGAATGTAATCATCTTAAAAGTATGATGCGGCACTGAACAGCAATACTACCAGGTAATTGTAACCGCAGTGCTGTAACTAATTGTGTAAGTTAATTTTTTCCCTTATGAGTACAATGGGGTTTGTTCAGTTCTTAAATTATATATCAGATGGCTTAGGAAACAAAGAATTTGTCCAAAAATATTTGCCTATAAAACATCTGCAACCCTAGGTTGTATGAAAAAGTACTAGCAGTAGTAGAGTTTTTATAAAATATTGGATGTTTTTCCAAAGCTACATCTGAGGGAGAAATTTGTCAAACATATATTCTCACACTCTTCAAGAGTATAAGTGAACACATTATTTGAAATGTGTCTTTCCATCCATATACAGTGCCTTCAGAAAGTATTCATACCCCTTGACTTATTCCACATTTTGTTATGTTGCAGCCTGAATTCAAAATGAATTAAATAAGATATTTTTTACACACAAATATTTTTTACACAAAAACATGTTTTTAGCAATTTTTGGAAATGTATTGAAAATTAAATACAGAAATGTACATAAGTATTCACACCACTAATACTTTGTAGAAGCACCTTTGGCAGTGATTACAGCTGTGAGTCTTTCTGGGTAAGTCTCGAAGAGCTTTCCACATCTGAATTGTGCAACATTTACCCATTATTATTTTCTAAATTCTTCAAGCTCTGTCAAATTGGGTGTTGATCATTGCTAGACAACCATTTTCTGGTATTGTCTTAGATTTCCAAGTAAATTGAAGTTTAAATTCCAACTCAGCCACTCAGGAACATTTGGCCTTGTGTTTTAGGTAATTGTGCTTGAGCGGTTTCCTTCTTCTCCGGAAACTGAGTTAGGAAGGACGCCTGTATCTTTGTAGTGACTGGGTGTACTGATACACAATCCAAAGTGTAATTAATAACTTCATCATGCTCAAAGCATGCTCAAAGGGATATTCAACATCTGCATTTTCTAACATTTTACCAATACTGTAGGTGCCCTTCTTTCTGGTTGAATCTGTGTTTGAAATTCACTGAATACTTTCTGAAGTCAACGTATATCTAGAACCTAAAATGATTCTTTGGCTGTCCCCATAGGGGAACGTTTGAGTTCTAGGCAAAACCCTTTTGAATCCAGGTAGAACCCTATTGTGTTCAATGTAGAACCCTTTCTCTACCTGGAACCAAAAAGGGTTCTACCTATAACAAAAAAGGGTGATCCAAAGAACCCATTTGGAACCCTTTTTTCTAATAGTGTTCCCTGTTTAATTTCTATAGGAGATGCCAATGATATAAATAATATGAACAGAGACCATACAAAACAGTGTTTTTACTTAAGATTGCTCAAGCTTGGCAAAAAAACAAATCCCTCATGTATAAATTATAATAATCTCAGAACCAGAGAATCAAGAAACAACATTTTCCACTGTTAGATCAAAGACTAAAGCATCATATAATCAATGCCCATGAAATGTGTCAAAGATCAAAACAGAGTTCTCATCCCTGCATTGCCCTTTGAGGTGGTATCGTATCCCAAAGATACTTTGCTGCAGATCATCAGTCTGTAGTACTGTAGTACACAGGTTGACCACTAGGACAATGCATGTTGTTTTAATGGTAAGTAATGGTACCAATTTAGAGACCAGTAAGGTTTGGGGATTATATTCTGCAAAATATGCAATTTCATGTAACTTGATATTGCACAACAATCCAACAGGCAAGCAAGCAAGAAAGCAAATAATCAATCCCAGAAATGCAAATACAGCTCACAAATGAATGAATTTCTTCATCTCCGACACACAGAGTCATTAAAATGACGTGCCTCCCCCCATACGAGCGTCAGATGCAAAGTGACCGCATCCTTCCCTCGATGTCTCTCACACTCAGCAACAACAATACAGCCCCCCCTCTGTTTGTGTCTGGGAGGCTCTCCCCAGCCGTCTGTGGTTAGGGCTCTCACATGGAACATGTGGATCTGCTGAAACATTTCATTTACTAAAGGTAGCCGAGCACAGACGATAGCCATTTGTTCTGTGAGCACTGATGGTGTCTCATCTGCTCCTCTATTAACTTTAGTGTGAAGCACAGATATAGTCATCGCAGCATAAATATGCTATAAATTAGCTTTCAAGTGTGCAGGAATGTATGAACACATGAATGCATGAAGGTTCTTTCTCTCCCTGTGTGTGTGTGTGTGTGTGTGTGTGTGTGTGTGTGTGTGTGTGTGTGTGTGTGTGTGTGTGTGTGTGTGTGTGTGTGTGTGTGTGTGTGTGTGCGTGCGTGCGTGCGTGCGTGCGTGCGTGCGTGTGTGCGTGCGTGCGTGTGTGTGTGTGTGTGTGTGTGTGTGTGTGTGTGTGTGTAAGAGCAGATAAAGCTTGGTTGGGTATACATGTGTGTATATGCAAGAATGTATGTGTGCGTTTCCCAGCAATCATAAAGTACTGTATAATGCTCTGCTGAACCATACATTAAGATATGTATAACAATAAATATATTGTATGTCTAGTAGATGACAGAGTGGACTCCATGGCTTTGATAATAATTGACTTAATAAAAACACTTTGGGCAGATTCCTTCTCAGTCGCCCTAAAGTTACACATGAAAGGCATTAATACAGCCACCAGTGCAGAGGAAACAGGACTGAACCATGCAGAGCTCCACTCCCCTCCAACTATTTATAAAAACAAAACTTGAAGAAGACAGCGGCTGATTTGTAACTTTGTGACAGATCCCTTCAAGCAAGTAAAGCAGTCATGCCAGCTTTTCTGAAAAAAAAAATTGTTCACTGCTGCAAATATCAATTAAACAGCCAGCAAATTGTGCCTAATATAGAGTTCAAATAAAATTCTAAAACACAAGTTATCTTGAACAGCAGAGCATCAATTTATTTTAATTTATCTGATGCTTCTGTTCCCTGTATTGGTGTCTGGGAGCTCTGAAAATGAGCAAAGAGCTTTTTTCATATCTGGGATGAAGTACATTTTTCTGCCAAAATTGGTCTCCTCCTGTAAGAGGGTGATCATAAGCACATCCTGGGACTTTGAGCGAGGGGCTGTGCTGACGCTGCTGTTGTTCAGCAGGCTGGGCAGGGCAGACAAGGACCTGCGCTCAGCATACGGAGCGCTCTCATCCTGAAACAAGAATAGCCCAGGGGAACCAAGACATCAACACCCCCCCCAAAAATGACTTCAAAACAAAAACAAAACAACAACCCAAAAAGCCTCTCGAGCCAGCACTGGGTGATTGCCAGCTGCACTCTAGATTACCAGGCTCTGCGAGAGCCTTTTTGCAATCTCTCTGAGATGTAGAATCTTTAGCTCCTTACATTAATCAGTTCAGCTGGGAAGGGATGGATGGCGACATGCAAACCACTCAGCACGACGGGGAGGGAACTCATAATCAGCAATCAGATATTCTATGTAGCCATAGGGGGCGGGGTGAGGGCTCATCTCAGAAAGGTCAAGGGCTTCACTACTAACAGCCAACCACCACCCTCCCTCCCGCTCACTGAGACCTGACACACCCATACATTGACTCTGTCAGATTCCTCCTGTGTTGGCCCCACTGCTCCACTCACTGTGGAGCAAATCAACTGGAATGTTTGTTTGATGTCATTTTAAGTGAACCAAATCAATCTGTAGGGTCAAAGGATCACACTGGTTTGAATACATTTGCGCTTATTAACAAATTGAAAAAAGTTGTCAATAAATTATTGTCTCACATAAAGTATTTTTTTTCAAAAGCATTATGCTCCCGAATATGCTATGTCCTTTGTTTTCAAACTAAGTTCATTGCACTGCATAACATCATTTAAATCCTTTCATCTTGTAATTAGTACTGAAGCAGCATTTATTTTATTTCTAACAAATATGTGCATAAAAATAAAATCTGTTTTCAAGGCTGTTTTCCTTTGTTATTTATGACGATCACAATAGGATGCATGGAGAAGTAGTTCCTTAAAGCCTGTAACCTTGAGAGAAAGTTTCACTCTGGGGCCTGCATGCGGCTCTATGAGGCATTCCTCCCTCCTCTGCTCCATTCTGCTATGTTGTGGCAACACTATCCAGAGTCAGGACAGAGGCTCTCGGATGGGGAGGGCCCAGAGGTCACCGTTTCATTCTGGGGGTTTTTCCATTACATACAGCGCCTCATGGTGCTGTGGAGTACTACTCCACCTGAGGTTGGTTGTGTTTCTCTATATGCTTAAGGACATGCAGGTTTCTGGTCTAAATGATGCCATCCCACAAGTAGCCCTGAAGGCAGGGACATATAATCAATCTGCTTACACTGTTCCCTGCCTTTTGTACTCACATTGTGTCACGGTGACACAGTCTTGAGACGATCTTTGTTAAACGTGGCTTTTCCCCTG